>NC_136266.1:59516606-60116606 GCF_964187855.1 Myxine glutinosa | reverse complement strand
GGATGCTGGCAGATGACCTTGAGCAAAAGATAGGGTGAAAAGAACAGAGAGAGGGTGAGATAGAGTGGCAGAGCAGGATTTTAGGACCCGTGGGCTGATGCCGTCTGGTCCAGTTGCAGAATCAGAGTCGAGGTTAGACAAAAACTCCTCCACCTTGTCAGGAGAGAAGGACACAGAGTCCAGGAGCAGTTGGGTTCGACTGGGAAAGGTGGGAACAGAGAGAGATGGGTTTGGGACTAAAGATTTTGAGGCAAACACAGAGTTGAGGCATTCGGCTTTGTCACGTGCGATGTCAACTGTGTGGCCATTTGAGGTAAGGGAGGGGATGGAGGGGGAACAAACACCAGAAACGGATTTGACCAGACGCCACCAGGATTTGGAGGAAGGAGACAGGTTTGAGAGTTCGTTCTTGAGTGAGGAGAGATAGTGCTTCCTGGCACTCCTGAGGGTAGACACATACTTGTTCCGAGCTTGGTGGAAGGAACTGAGATTGCCTTCAGTTGGATTAGCCTTCCAAGAGGCAAAGGCAAGTTGTTTCAGGGCAACTGCCTCACCACAAGATTCGGTGTACCATGGACGGGAGGAAGGGTAAGACAACTGAAGACGAGATGGGATAAATCTGTGCATGAGAGAGATCAGTTTGCTTTGGAAGAATTCCCAGGAAGAATTGATGTCAGAGGCAGTGGAGATGGGAGACCAATCCAGACGATTGATGGCTGCTTGAAGCCCGTCCCAGTCGGCCTGAGTGAAATGCCAGACTCTTCGACGCTGAGGAGGCTCTCTGAGAATGGCCAGAGAGATGTCCACTTTGACAAGCACATGATCAGAAGAACCGATTGGAGCAGAAGAAGAGCAGCAGACATTAGCAGGGAAGTTTGTCATAACCAAGTCTAGAAGAGAAGAAACTCCATTGGCTGAGATCCGGGTCGGGAAATTGACAGATTGTGTCAATCCCAGTGAGTCACAGAAGTCCTTTGCTGAGGTGCCATGACTGGTGAGAGAGGAACCCACACCCAACCAGGTGGCATGATGAGAGTTGAAGTCACCACATATGAGGAAGAGAGAGTTGGGATGAGTGGATAGAAGTTGGTCCATGTTGTCAGAGAGTGAAATGTAAATTGAGTCATCACTGTTTGGGGGACGGTACAGAACACATATGAACAAAAGGTGGGAGCGGAGAGGAAGCCGTAGCCAGAGGTACTCCTGAGGGTGAGGAGGAGAGAGGGCAGTGCAAGGAGAATGAGGAAGAGAGTTTTTGATAAAGATAGCCACCCGACCACCAGGACGAGGCTCACGTCTATCATACCGGAAGAGGGAGTAACCAGGAAGAGATATTGAGGAATCAGAGACATCTTGAAGGAGGAAAGTCTCTGTTAAGCAGATCAAGTCTGGATTGTCAGAAGCAACCTGTATGGAGAGATCAGTCAGGTTTGAGCGAAGGCCCCGGATGTTTGAGGTCCATACCGTTAAAGAAGAGAGAGGGGGAGCATCGGGTACAGGACAGGGGAGGGGAGGAGTAGGGTAAGATGAAGGATGAGAGGGGGAGGTAGGGAGAGCAGTTGATAGTGTGTCAGAGATTACAGAAGAGTTCCAAGAAAAGGAAGGATGAGGAGGATGAAAGGTTTGGTGGTGAAGGGATGAGGCAGAGTGAGGGGTTGTTTGAGGGGGGGCATGGGACAGTAGAAGGTTGGGGGGGGTGGAGGCATGAGATAGAAGGGAGACGAGGTGGGGAGGAGGCAACTTTGAGGAGGGGGGAGGAGGGAGAATTTGAGAGGAATGGTATGGGGGGAGATTTGAATGGGAGGAGTTGGGGGGGAGTTTTGAAGGGGAGGAGTGAGGCGGGAGTTTAGGAGGGGAGGGGCAAGGGGGGAGTTTAGGAGGGGAGGGGTAAGGGGGGAGTCTAGTAGTGGAGGGGCAAGGGGGGAGTTTAGGAGTGTAGGGGCAAGGGGGGGGGATTTGGAGGGGAGGGGCAAGGGAGGAGTTTATGAGGGGAAGGGCAGGGGGGGAGTTCAGGAGTGAAGGGGCAAGGGGGGAGTTTAAGAGTGGAGGGGAAAGGGGGGAGTTTAGGAGTGTAGGTGCAAGGGGGGGATTTGGAGGGGAGGGGCAAGAGGGGAGGGGCAAGAGGGGAGTTTAGAAAGTGGATGATTAATGAAAGATGAACATTGATAACAAATTGGGTTTGTTGTGATTTTCAAGTTAGCAATCCGATTCAGAACGATGGAGGAGGGATGGAATGAATGTGAATTTAGACCATGTAGTGAGGGAGACGTATAAGATATTGAATTTCTTTTTTTTGACGTGGAATGAGTTGGAGAGGAAATTGAGAAAAGCCTTTTAAATAGGAAGAAAAACAGCGTGTTCTAATATACCACTGAATAAACCACTGAAGGGGAAAGGTTAAACATATTTAAAATAATATTTAAACAGAACCGTGAACAATCTTATATGCACAAAATACCAACGGGGGGAGGGCCGAGAGGGACCACCACGAGTCACGTGAACAGGGCAAAAGGTGGATGGCAAGGAGATAATGGGGGCGGGGCGAAAAGCACCGCGATACACCTGGACAGAAAGTACAGGATGAGACAACGGCACACGTGGAGAAAGGAAAAATAAATGTTTTTTTGTTTGTTTTTTTGGGGGGGGGGGGTGGGGTGGGGTGGGGATTTAAAACGTTAGACAGAGTATTACGTTCGGTGTAGAAGGGAAAAACTGAGAGCCAAGCAAAACACGATGTAGGGGACTTAAGTTAACAAACACCGACAGGGGTACAAGGCCGCACACGAGGCGCAGAACAGGATTAATTAATTACGAGTTACAGGAAATTCAAACCAAAACTAACTATAAGCAAACAATAAAGCATGGACGATAAAGTAACGAGTTGAAATTTGACAAACACACGAATGAAAAAATAACCACTTTGGATGCCCGGAGAGAAACCAAGCCTCCAGGTCGGAAGCTTCAACAACTAGACCGCGTGGCCGCGCGCGGCACGAGATACTCGACTATTTTTTACAGGTATGAAAGATTAACCCCGATAAAACTACCGAGGGACACTTAAAAGGTACACACACGGAAGATAAACAGTTTAGACAAGAATACAAATGTGACAATGACTTAGCTTCGAGCGTGCGTGAAGATCGTGGAACAGCTTCGAAAATCCGTGACCGCCCCGATCGAGATCTCGCGAGATCTTAATTAATCGCTAATAATTAAATAACTCCTCAATTTATTGATTAATCAAAAAAAAAAATACCGTTTTTGACAAAGGACTTGCTCACTATTGTGCCGAAATTTCAGCTTCCTAGCTTAAAGGATGGCTGAGATATCGTCCGGACAAACAAACAAGAAAGCAAGAAAGCAAGAAAGCAAGAAAGAAAACAAGAAAGAAACCAGAGTGAAAACTGAGTACTCTCTTTCAGCGTGCGTCACTGCCGAGCCCCCTTTGGTGCCCGGCAATGACGATTTGCAATGCCTGGAGATAGCATAGGAAAGGAGCGGTGTACAATTCAAATCAATAAAAGATTATCACAAAATATTTTCTTAATCAATTGGCTAATAGCATAACTAAACCACTATAGGCCTCAAGGCCTGAAATAGTGCCAAAAAAATGAGTTTCGTTCCGAAATCGTGGGACTACGATTTCCATGCATTTTCTTATTGTATGTAAATGCCTGACCTTGTGTTAAAAGTTTAACTCTGAAATGCTGCCAGTTTCCGTGAACGGCCACGTCAAACTAGGTCAGGTAGAGTCAAAAAGGAGGATTTTTAGTTGCGGTGCCGACTTTGCGGCGTGGAATCTCCATTAGTACATATAATTCAGCCTTGGAATTTATGCTTGGCACAGACCTCCCATGGTTCTGTGGCCCTGTCAGTTTCGAAGGCTCTTACTTACGCATGCATCATACAGCGGAAATGTAAAAAATGTACTTTTGTCGTACATACCTACTGTAAAATTCAATGAATTTCTCCGAAATTAACCCAAAATATTTTCGAAACCATCAGAGATATCCTCTCGAAAATGGGTAAGCTTGGCATATGGAAGGGATACTGCTTATTGACGACGTTTTGTGGTTGCCTGGAAAACAACGGATGAAGGGGGCGACACTAAAAATGCCTCCAGATGCATATGGGGACCGCATGATGACCAGGGATAGCATCGTGAATGTCGAGTAGGGAAGCTTGGTATTATGGTCGGCGGTATGAATCCGATGAATACATGATAATCCATTGATACAATAAGTATCAATCCATAAATAATAATAAGGCACACACCTGAAGTAAAGCGCATGATAGTTTATTCACCGTCGTGTCAATTCCAATACGCAAAGATACAGGCTTCGATGTATGCGAAAATTCTGAATGTCCACGGGCTCAAGTAGCACAAATCTTCTTAAAATTTCAAGGCAATCGGATGAAAATTGAGGATTTTAGAAATTCGACAAAGTTGGTGAACTTTGGCCTAGGGCTGTCAACCGAGCCGAGACCGGGACGAAATCCCGGCGGTTTCGGCTTTCGAGACGGTCTCGGGACGGTCCCGAGATAAAGTGACTGACGCAATTTCTCGGTAAAAAAATCCCGGTTAAAATTCCAACTTCTTGCAGATATTTTCCATAATAGAGGCATTTATTGAGCCTTGCTTTCATTACTCTGCTTCTGCACAAGCATCATTTTTCGCAAGTGCAGCTGAACTGACACAAACGATGATAGATAAAGTAAACTCACTGTTCCAGGATTTTACCCTCGTCAACAAACAATGCACTGCAAACGAATGCGAATTCCGAATCCGGATCTTCACCAACATCTAATCATGTCGTCCTTGTCACACACGCTGCATCTCCACAAAATTTCGTCCGAATCCGTCCACAACTTTTTGAGATATTGTGTTCACAAACAAACGGACAAACAGACAGGAGTGAAAACATAACCTCCATCCACCTTTGGTGGCGGAAGTAACGAAATCAGGATAAGGGTCCCAATGAAAATCCGCCGCGTCGCTGCTTTATTTAAACCGTTGAATCCTTCCGCTGTATCACTCCGCCTCGCCCCGCCTCGCTGCGGTCACGTGTCCGTCCTTGGAGACGAGTTACGGAATGTGGTTGCTAGGGTCTTTTGCACATTAATATCGAGGGACTCGCTCGAGCCCCGTGAATGGAGGGACGATGTTTATTTAGATTAAAAACACGTTTATAATGGATAATTCTACACACAATGTATTAATACAAGTACAATACATTATGTAGTTTTATGAAATGAGTTTTTGATGAACGTTTATGTTTAATTGCAACGCTAAATCTATAAATTGTAAGAATCCCTCGGGGTTTGGTTTGACGGTTTGAATGTGAAAGTATTTTGGTTATCTTATCTCCACTTTAGGCCTGATAAGTTGATTACGTTTACTTTAGTCACAGAGTCAAAATAAGGAGGGGGGGGGGGGAGCGAGCCCCTTGGCGATCACAACTCACAAAATGATAATGAAACTCCAACCGGGACTCGAATATGCCTGGGCAGAAACATTTTCTCCCTCTCTCTGACATTCCGAGCAAGAAATTACACGACAATACAAACTGTAATGAGATAACCCGGTCCCGTCGGTGGCCGATCATGTGCATGTAGGCGGTGTATTTTATTTCATCCCGGTAAATGGAAGCTGTCGGAATTTAAGTACTCAACATCAGAAATGAATTTTTTTCATTGTTGTTTATATATTGTAATGAAATTCCATTATTTTTGAAGCCTTATTATTTATTTATTATTATTATTATTATTATTTTTATTTTTATTTTTTTTACTTTGCCGGGAACCGAGCCGAACCGAGATCCCGTTATGAAAATTGAAAATTTATCGAGACGGTTCCGAGACGGGATTTTGAATCTAGCTAACAGCACTACTTTGGCCTATGTTGACCTATTGACCTATTGACCTTTTGATCCCAAAAACAATAAGCTTCTTGCTTATGATCAACTCTACCATTTGGTGAAATTTCATGAAGATCGGTTGAAAATTGTGACCTGTAGGCACCTGACTGACAGACAGACAGACAAACAGACAGACAGACAGACAGACAGACAGACAGACAAACAGACAGACAGACAGACAGACAGAAAAACAGACAGACAGAAAAACAGACAGACAGAAAAACAGACAGACAGAAAAACAGACAGACAAACAGACAGAATAACGCACAAGATCAAGCAATATACTTGAAAAATCTCAGGTAGAATTAATCAGCAATTATTTAGCTCAGGTAGAACAGCAAGGTGATCGTGAGTATTTTATTATTAAAATTAGTATACAGTGCACGTTTTTATGCCTCCGCAGGACGGTTGCCCGTCCGGTTGTCGGTCCGTACCAGACTTTCGTTTCCAGAATAACCGCTTATGGGATTGGCTTATTGGTATGAACTGTAATAATTGGTATGATAACAAAATTGGTATGAACTGTAATGCAAAGATGAACTGGTTAGATTTTGGGTTGAAAAGGTCAAAGGGACCATGGTCATGTGACCATGGCCTTTAATTTAAAATCTTGGTTACCACAACTTGTGGACGAGAGAAGGGATTTCAATCAAACTTCACAGTAAATATCGCGGATGCTTCTTCATGGTGGTCGAACCCTTCCCCCTCCTCCCCCCAATACAATTCGGGGACAAAATCTTCCCCATTCTGTCCTGCTGCCCGGATTCGTCAGGTCAGCACTTTATTAGGGTCAGAGTGCCGATTGGTCCCCATGGACCGTCCCTCTCCCTCTTGTCCCTGTTTCTCTCTTTCTCCAACTCTGACGTGGCCCTGACTTCGTGAAGGTGGGTCACACCATCCTAGATGTGGGGGATCTCTGGGTCGTTTCTGGGAGATCGATCCGCTGTCTTTGTGTCACGGGCTTGTTCGAGAGAACTGTCCGAAGTGATACAACAACAACCAAATTTGACACCACAATGGCCTGCCGTGCAAAGATGGACAGATTAAATTTTTGGGTGTAACAGGACATGTGCCCTTTGAAAATATTTTTGCAGATCATAACTCGAGTTTGAAACATCTGAGGTTTTACCTCTGTCATGTGACCTTTAATCGAGATCAAACGGAAACAGTGAGTTGACATTGAACGCAGGCAGACGCATATCCAATATCACCCACCGATGCAGACATTGTACAACAGAGCTCGTTTCGTCCCACCCTGCACAATAACTTGGGGTATAATTAGCAGTGTAGGTAGAACCTAGACTCGTGTAGGTAGAACCTAGACTCGTGGAGGTAGATCCTAGACTCGTGGAGGTAGATCCTAGACTCGTGGAGGTAGATCCTAGACTCGTGGAGGTGTATCCTCGACTCGTGGAGCTAGATCCTATACTCCTTGAGGTGTATCATAGACTCGTGGAGGTGTTGGTGAAGTCGATGTTGACCAGATGCTGGTGTCTGTTGGCAAGATTGTGACACTCACCGTCCAATTGCAGCCACGTCTGAAAGACATTCACGATATTTACTCCATCTAAGAGGCGTAAACGGCGAAGTTATGTCATTCACGATGTGTTCAAAGTGCATGAAGCACTTTAAACGCGATTTTCCCGAGGCCATGACTAAACATTCAGCGCGACATGGGCGCCACCATTTTGTTTGTCATGTGACCCAAGCAAGTGTTCTGATAGGCCTAGATTCAAAATTAGTGCCTTCGATGCAAGACAAAGTAGTGCGACATAAACGCGTGGAAAACTTTCAAACTGGCAGGATCTGTTAGTTAAACTTTTTGTATGTGCTACAACTCGGCACGTACTCAGATTACCAGTGATTATTTTTTAGTTTCTCTGACCTCGGAACGGGATTGAACGATACACGGTGTCAGCTTGAGGCCTACTAGTGCTTCATCCGAAGATGTATCTTTTAGAAATTTAATTTAAAAAGTCATTAATAAAAAATTAAATAATTAATTGATTAATCAATAAATAATTAATCGATTAATCAATAAATAATAAATCGATTAAATGATTAATCAATAAATCAAAAATATCCTTGATACCCACATCACTTGGTCACTGTCATGTCCAAATATGAGCTTCCCAGCTCAAAAGGTGCCTGAGATATTGGCCAAATGAGAAAGAAAATAAATAAATGATTAATAATGAAAATAAATAAATAATAATCATTAAAAAATTTAAGTATTAATCAATTCGGTCACAGAACACATAAACCACCACCATTTCATCAGAATCTGTAACTGATTATTTTATTTTTTTTAGTAATTAATCGAATAATTAAATAATTAATCGATTAATTGATTAATCAATAAATGAAAAATATCCTTGATGGCCTCATCACTTGGTCACTCATGTCCAAATATTAGCTTCTGAGCTCAAAAGGTGCCTGAGATAATGGCCAGAAGAGAAAGGAAATGTATAAGTACTTAATTAATTGATAATAATTAAATAACGAATCAATTAATTGATAAATCAATAAAAAAAAAATACAGTTTTTGACAAATACCTGTTCACCATTGTGCCGAAATTTCAGCTTCCTGGCTCAAAGGATGCTGAGATATCGCCCAAACAAACAAACAAGAAACCAAAGTGAAAACCGAGTACTCCCTTTCAGCACGCGTCATTGGTGAGCCCCCTTCGGTGCCCGGCAATGATGTCATGCAGCGCCTGGAGATGGCATAGGAAGGGAGCGGTGTACAACAAACAACCAGAGTGAAAACTGAGTACTGTACTCCCTTTCAGCACGCGTCATTGCCGAGCCCCCTTCAGTGCCCGGCAATGATGTCATGCAGCGCCTGGAGATGGCATAGGAAAGGAGCGGTGTACAACAAACAACCAGAGTGAAAACTGGGTACTGTACTCCCTTTCAGCACGCGTCATTGCCGAGCCCCCTTCAGTGCCCGGCAATGACGTTATGCAGCGCCTGGAGATGGCATAGGAAAGGAACGGTGTGGAACAAGACAGGTCAAAGTGTCATAGCCGGGCTTGTTTGATACTTTAGTTGAGGATAGTATGACCTGAGTGGAGATACCTGTTAGCATATAATATAAGGATTAATTTTTTTTTTGAAGTACTCCAAGTCTCTAAGCTGTTTGTCACCATGGAAGTGAAGAGATTGCATCGAGACACTGGTTTATTCTAAATCTAAATGTTTAGAGCCAACAATGAACGAACCATACACCACTTCAATCCAGTGACCTTAGTCATGACAAAGGAATTGCAGTGTTACGAATATATTTACTACATTATTATTAACAATGTTAGTATTACGAAAACAATACTACAGTATTAGTATTACGAAAACAATACTACAGCATTAGTATTATGAAAACAATACTACAGTATTAGTATTACGAAAACAATACGACTGTATTAGGAAATCTGGGATAATTTGTCTAAAGCGGCCTGAAGGCATGGTCTAACGCTGATACGTCATGTGTCGCTGATACGTCATGTGTCGCTGATACGTCATGTGTCGTTGTTGGAAGACCCGTAACGCCGATGCTTTCGATATTTGTTGGTCATTTTAACAATCGTCGTTTGCGTTTCACAATGAAAAACGTAAAGGTAGAGCATGGTGATTGTGATACATGGCAGGTTAAAGGATATGTTCGGCCTTGACGGCATAGAAATCGAAAGGGCAGTGTGTGGAGTCAGCCATCGCACGCCGTAATGACAGATGTAATCACGTCACATCACCCGGCATGTGACCAGATACTCAGGTCTGATTGGTGTACATTTGAGAGGGACACACACATCCATGCAGACAGACAAACACTGTTCTTTCTAGATGGCTTTGCACGACGGACTACACTGTTTAAAATAAATAAATAAACCCAATTGCATTCACACTCAAGTTGAACATAGAGAAAAATAAAGCAAATAAGTAAATAAACAAGTACAAATACATTCAAGGTACACACCGCCCCATGCCAAATAATTAAATATGCTGCAGCGCGGCATTGCCGGGACGCCTCCGGCGCCCGGCAATACCGCAGTGCAGCTCATTGAGGCTGCATTGGGAGGGAGAGGTGTACACTAATTGATTGATTAATTGTATAATTAAAATCAATAAAAGATTATCACAAAATATTTTCATAATCAATTGGCTAATCGCATAACTAAACCACTAGTGCTTCATCCGAAGATGTATCTTTTAGAAATTTAATTAAATAAGTCATTTATAAATAATTAAATAATTAATTGATTACTCAATAAATAATTAATCGATTAATCAATAAATAATTAATAGATGAAATGATTAATCAATAAATCAAAAATATCCTTGATAGCCACATCACTTGGTCACTCATGTCCAAATATTAGCTTCCCAGCTCAAAAGGTGCCTGAGATATTGGCCAAATGAGAAAGAAAATAAATAAATGATTGATAATGAAAATAAATAAATAATAATCATAAAAAAATTAAATTATTAATCCATTTGGTCAGAGAACACATAAACTACCACTATTTCATCAGAATCTGTAACTTAAAAAAAAAAAAAAAATTTGTCATTAATCGAATAATTAAATAATTTATCGATTAAGTGATTCATTAATAAATCAAAAATATCCTTTGCAGCCAAATCACCTGGTCATTGGCATGTCCAAATATTAGCTTCCTAACTCAAAAGGTGCCTGAGTTAATGGTCAGAAGAGAAAGGAAATTTGATTAATTAAATAAGTACTTAATTAATCGCTAATAATTAAATAACTCCTCAATTTATTGATTAATCAAAAAAAAAAAATACCGTTTTTGACAACGGACTTGCTCACTATTGTGCCGAAATTTCAGCTTCCTAGCTCAAAGGATGGCTGAGATATCGTCCGGACAAACAAACAAGAAAGCAAGAAAACAAGAAAGCAAGAAACCAGAGTGAAAACTGAGTACTCTCTTTCAGCGTGCGTCACTGCCGAGCCCTCTTTGGTGCCCAGCAATGACGATTTGCAATGCCTGGAGATGGCATAGGAAAGGAGCGGTGTACAACAAGAAAGAAACCAGAGTGAAAACTGAGTACTCTCTTTCAGCGTGCGTCACTGCCGAGCCCCCTTTGGTGCCCAGCAATGACGATTTGCAATGCCTGGAGATGGCATAGGAAAGGAGCGGTGTACAACAAGAAAGAAACCAGAGTGAAAACTGAGTACTCTCTTTCAGCGTGCGTCACTGCCGAGCCCCCTTTGGTGCCCGGCAATGACGATTTGCAATGCCTGGAGATGGCATAGGAAAGGAGCGGTGTACAACAAGAAAGAAACCAGAGTGAAAACTGAGTACTCTCTTTCAGCGTGCGTCACTGCCGAGCCCCCTTTGGTGCCCGGCAATGACGATTTGCAATGCCCGGAGATGGCATAGGAAAGGAGCGGTGTACAACAAGAAAGAAACCAGAGTGAAAACTGAGTACTCTCTTTCAGCGTGCGTCACTGCCGAGCCCCCTTTGGTGCCCGGCAATGACGATTTGCAATGCCTGGAGATGGCATAGGAAAGGAGCGGTGTACAACAACAAACTCGATTAAATGCACGATAATGTACAGTACCTGTAATGAGTATTTTACAGTACAGTAGCTTGTATATTCATGTTGAATGGGGCAGATATATCCATAAAGACGTTTGTTGTATTTGGGTGAGCCAAATACAGATAATAAGCAGGTTGCAAAGGTTTAAACATGACAGCATGCGCAAGCTCTCATTACCACAGCACACGCGAGCAGACCACACGGCACACAGAACGGCACACGCGAGCAGGCCACACAGCACACAGAACGGTACACGCGAGCAGACCACACGGCACACAGAACGGTACACGCGAGCAGACCACACGGCACACAGAACGGTACACGCGAGCAGACCACACGGCACACAGAACGGCACACGCGAGCAGACCACACGGCACACAGAACGGTACACGCGAGCAGGCGACACGGCACACAGAACGGCACACGCGCGCAGACCACACGGCACACAGAACGGTACACGCGAGCAGACCACACGGCACACAGAACAGCACACACGAACAGACCACACGGCACACAGAACGGTACACGCGAGCAGACCACACGGCACACAGAACAGCACACACGAACAGACCACACGGCACACAGAACGGTACACGCGAGCAGACCACACGGCACACAGAATGGTACACGCGAGCAGGCGACACGGCACACAGAACGGTACACGCGAGCAGACCAAACGGCACACAGAACGGTACACGCGAGCAGACCACACGGCACACAGAACGGTACACGCGAGCAGACCACACGGCACACAGAACGGTACACGCGAGCAGGCCACACAGCACACAGAACGGCACACGCGAGCAGGCCACACAGCACACAGAACGGCACACGCGAGCAGGCGACACGGCACACAGAACGGTACACGCGAGCAGGCCACACAGCACACAGAACGGTACACGCGAGTAGGCCACACAGCACACAGAACGGCACACGCGAGCAGGCGACACGGCACACAGAACGGTACACGCGAGCAGACCACACGGCACACAGAACGGTACACACGAGCAGGCCACACAGCACACAGAACGGTACACGCGAGCAGGCCACACAGCACACAGAACGGTACACGCGAGCAGGCCACACAGCACACAGAACGGTACACGCGAGCAGGCCACACAGCACACAGAACGGTACACACGAGCAGGCCACACAGCACACAGAACGGTACACGCGAGCAGGCCACACAGCACACAGAACGGTACACGCGAGCAGGCCACACAGCACACAGAACGGTACACGCGAGCAGGCGACACGGCACATGTGAAGCAACATGGGTCCACACGGCACATGTGAAGCAACATGGGTTCACACGGCACATGTGAAGCAACATGGGCCCACACTGCACTAACATGGGTCCACACTGCACATGTGAATCAACATGGGTCCACACTGCACATACATGGGCCCACACTGCACATGCGAGCAAATGACCTGTTTACACATTACATGTGAATACACCACAGAACAGGTATACATGTTACAGGTGCAGGAAATATAGGTTTGTGGTGGTGTTCTGTAAAGGTGAAAATTGAACAGTTCATTCAAACAATATTAAACCTTGATCAATTATTCTGGGTCAATGTTGAGCACAAACAGGGTATAAATAACCTCAATCTCAAAGTTAACAATAAAGGAATCAAAAAATTTCAACAAACCTCGATTGGCGACGAGCATTCTTTTGCTAGCATGTTTTAATGAAACCTTCTTCTGCTTCAACATCATGTTTGTCAGGTGTTGAGTTTCCACCGACATGGCACCGTAACATTTAACCTGCAACAAAAGCAGCAGCACGAATTTTGATTCCAAATCAGAGTGAATATAATAATAATTAATAATAATAACAATAACAATTTGTGATGCGAAAGTTGCATCGAGTAAATGAATGAGAATGAACGAACGAACGTAGATCGACTGAGGTAAATGAATGAATGTCCGACTTTGCCTTTCCCGCCCGACTTGTTCGCCCCACTCACTGAACAACGACAAGACAAATCAACCGCAATACACAAACGTTCAAAGGCGCCATTTTGGAGCAATACACCAGACTTTCTTGGTATACAAAGTCGAGGCTCATAAAATTCGAATTTGTTACAAATTCAAAGCAATTTAAAATTTGCTATTTTTGCGGCAAAACGTTAACTTTATTGCATATAGTCCTCCATACACAAATAATAAAGTATTATATTTATACAATCAAATAATTCCACAAACGAAACAGTACGTTGCTTGTTGCACCTGTTAGTGTTGCGTCGCAATGGCGGAAAAAAAGAAAAAAAGGTCAGACAGATGAGACCGAAGGTGTTCGATAAAACAACGCGATCGACGAAAAAGAAAACGTTACAAAAGTACAACTAAAATAATCAAAATTTGGGAATCAATTGTAATAAAATAAGTAATGTACGGTAATGGAAGTCCAACCTGTCGGTATTTGTCCAAGCGAATGGACACCACGTCGGGCCGGGTCTCCAAGAAAGCCCTCAGGTTGTCGAATCCCAGACTCTTGTACGGGATGGATTTTGCCGTCAACTTGTGGTACTCCTCCTGAAGTTGGTCCAGCAGGACCCCCAGCGGATTTGTAGCCAAGACAGTCTGTAAGAGTTTGACGACTTGGACTTCCATGTCTTTCTTCCACCTCACTCCTCAGAAATCGCAACGAACGGGAACGAAATAGCCCAATCGCAACAACCGAACGAACGAGAACGAGCGGACAAGAACAAATAAGAGCGGACAAGAACAAATAAGAACGGACAAGAACAAATAAAAACGGACAAGAACAAATAAAAACGGACAAGAACAAATAAGAACGGACAAGAACGAACTCGAACAAATAAAAACGAACTCGAACAAATAAGAACGGACAAGAACAAATAAGAGCGGACAAGAACAAATAAGAGCGGACAATAACTGACTAGAACAAATAAGAGCGGACAAGTACTGACTAGAACAAATAAAAACGAACTCGAACAAATAAAAACGGACAAGAACAAATAAGGGCGGACAAGAACAAATAAGAGCGGACAAGAACAAAGAACGGACAAGAACAAATAAGAACGGACAAGAACAAATAAGAGCGGACAAGAACTGACTCGAACAAATAAGAGCGGACAAGAACTGACTACAACAAATAAGAGCGGACAAGAACTGACTAGAACAAATAAGAACGGACAAGAACAAATAAGAACGGACAAGAACGAACTCGAACAAATAAAAACGAACTCGAACAAATAAGAACGGACAAGAACAAATAAGAGCGGACAAGAACAAATAAGAGCGGACAATAACTGACTAGAACAAATAAGAGCGGACAAGTACTGACTAGAACAAATAAAAACGAACGATACCGAAATACCACAATCGCAAAGAACGAATGACGCAAAAGGACGCAAACGGCCCCTGCATCCACCTTATATAACCATCCGAATTTGCCCCGCCCCTTCCTCTATACCTAATTATAATTAACCTCATACGGAACGCAAAATTATTTTTAAATTAACGTTGGAGTCCGGTCGATGTTGGAATGTAAAATTTTAAATACTTTTTTCTGGTAAACGTTGGTTACGATTTTTTTGTAATTCTTCTTCTCCACAAGGTTTCGCCACACAACACAACACAACACAATGATAATACTGCACTGTATAACTGTATTTGTGGAAAATGTGATTTTAAAAAGTTCATGATAAATGTCGTGTCCCGTTGAGACAAATTTGTGAAAGATCACGTGTTCGTATTTGAATCGTATGTTACGATAAACCAGTCACGGGATTTCACTTTACAAACGTTCGTTAAACAACCCAAACTGTTAATCGGAATAAAGCATCGATTTTAATAACAATTATCTGGTGTTTTTATCAGAGCGGGAAATCTATCTATAATTCCAGTAATCTCTGTACGTTTGTACGTTTGTACGTTTGTACGTCTGTTTGTCTGTGACCGCTGTTTCTCGACAACCACGGGTCCGATATACTTTTAACTTGCCAGGTATATTGCTGGGGACCCGAGGATGTGCCTTTTCAAGGTTTCATATTAATCGGACAATTACTTACCGAGCTATGTCCAAAAAACGATTCAACCAATCAGAGAGCAGCGAACGATCGCGTGTGCCGAACGTGGAGGACACACTCTGCCTCGGATGGCACATTTGAGAGCGTATTCATTTATTTCACGTTTGCAAACTATGTTGGCGTTAAACTATGTTTTAAAACTAATAAAACCGAATTTGCGATTCATTCGCTTTCCTGCACGTTTGTGCACGCGATGGCGATTTCTTTACCAAACTCCGGAAGCCGTTCGCTTTGGACCAAACCATTGCATGTAAATAGAGGGGGGGGATTGTCACCGTACTCGCAAGCCGTTCGCTTTGGACCAAACCATTTCATGTAAATAGAGGGGGGGGATATAATTTTAGATATAGATATAGTACGGGCAATGCCCTAGTATTTTAAATACAGTAATGAAGAGCTGGGCTCTTGCTTGAGACGGACGAAGTGACGGGCAAGACACAAACTCGTCCGAGAAGATGTTTATTGTAAAAACCAACCAACTCTAGTCCGGCAGACATGTGAAGAATTGTGGTAGAATTGTGCCTTTGATGATACAAGCATGAAACTTGGCACACAGTTAGGGCATACCCTTACAGTGAAATTTGGATGTAGGGGCATTCCAGATTTCTCCTTGGCCCAAAATGGCGGCCATTTTACAAAATGGCGGCTAAGAAGGACATATTTACCTATTATTTCAGACTTGTCATTTGTGCTGCTATTGAAACACAATGTAATGAGCATATTATAAATTGTCATGTACATGCTATGCAATACCTTCATACTGGGTTCAAAATTGGAATCTACGGTGGCCTATAAGGGGCAGAACAAATGGTTTACCATTGCAATAGACAGGACTGGTCTAGCGGTTTAATTATTTAACTTTGCATGACTATCTGATTTCTCCTGGGTGTAATTTTGGTTCAATACCTTTATATGAACAACTTTGATGTAGCTTTATGAACTTTCCTATCATAGACTAGGTGACTATAAGGAGCAATGCAAGGCTAGTGAAAAGTTACGAAAGCGAATTACTATATTTATGATAATAATGTATGTATTTCTTTTTCAGATGATAACTCGACTGCACTGCACCTTCGCTCATTGACTGTAGTAGCTACCTAGATTTGGTTCCCAATTTGTATATTGATTGGATGGTGGTGGTGGATAATGCTTAATTAACAATGGCCAACAAAAATTTCAAGCTATTAGACCCCCAAAGCCCTAGTACATCTGGAACAAACATGCCTTATCTGACAGATTGGGAGAAGTGTGTGTTATGTCAGGAGGTCACCGATGAGGCCCTTGCCTGTCCAGCTGATTCCAAGCGAACCACAGGGTCCGGATACCAAACTCTTGCAGATTATCTCCTCACCTTCAGCCAGATGGGCTGCCTGCCAAAATCTCTAGAACTGTCCCGCCTGGACGATGGTGAAGGTATCCAGTCAACCTTCCAGAGCCACAAGGCTAAGTGGCATGATTCATGCAGACTGAAATACAACAAAACTGAACTGCATCGGGCACAAAAAAGAGAAACGTCTAGTGAAGAAACCGCAAGTGTCTCAAGAAAGTACACCCGTCACAGAGTACATGTAGACCACACACAGCCACAGCCTGAAAAGTGTTTCTTTTGTGACAAACCAGCGGGTACTAATTCTCTGCGAAAAGCTTCCACCTTCGACCTCGATAAACATGTCAGGACAGCTGCCCTGAAACTAGGAGATCAGGCACTTCTTGCTAAACTGAGTGCAGGTGACCTTATAGCACAAGATGCACAGTACCACGTGAAGTGTCTGGTGTCACTTTATAACAAAGCAAGGGCCACAAGCACAACACTGAATGAACAAGATGATATCAATCACGGTATAGCACTTGGAGAGCTAGTGTCCTACATCGATGATGCCCGCACAGATGCTCTTGTGACACCAGTGTTCAAGCTGGTAGACCTAGCAAGACTATACACCACCAGGCTGGAACAGCTTGGAACAGTCTTGACCAGGCGTGTCCACTCCACCAAACTCAAAGATCGAATCATGACATATTTTCCAGACCTAGAGGAGCACATGTCCGGTCGAGATATTCTGCTTGCTTTCAACCAGGATGTTGGCTCAGCCCTTCAGAAGGCATGTGATCACGACACTGACAGTGATGGAGTTTGTCTTGCTAGAGCCGCAAATATAGTTCGTAGAGACATGTTGAAAATGAACTCAACATTTAGTGGTTCATTTGAAGCCCACTGCCAAGAACATTCGGTACCTAATTCGCTTGTATCACTAGTTTCTATGATCTTGAATGGTCCTAACATCCAAGAGCAGTCAAGCCACTCGTCGGTATCAACACCTACTCTCACAATCTCACAACTCCTTATGTTCAACAGTTACTCACGCCGCAGAGAGAGTAGCAGTACTACCACGTCCACGAGGCACAGTCACAATCGGGAGACTCCCCTGCCTGTGTACCTGGGCACCCTTATCCACACAAAGACTCGAAAAAGAGACCTGGTTGATACTATGTTCAACCTGGACCTGGTTCAACCTGGGTCTCTCGATCTCCTATGACAGGGTGCTTAGCATCTCCACGGACTTGGGGAACAGAATCTGCCGTTTCTTCCAAAATGAGGGTACAGTTTGCCCCCCTGAGCTAAAAAGTGACCTCTTCACAACTGGGGCAGTGGATAACATTGATCATAACCCCAGTTCAACAAGTGCCCACGACTCCTTCCATGGCACTGGCATTTCACTTTTCCAGCACCCAAATAGCAATAGCCGTGGAGTTCAACGGGTAAACCCAGATGACACATCAACAACAGATGCACACCTGCCACAGTCATACACCATCGTACCTCCTGTTGGTCTGGGTAAATGTGACCCACCTGTACCCAAGCTAGTGGGTCCCAACAAAAGCAACTGCCAACTCATCCCTGAAGCAATGCAGATTGAGTACAGGTAACTGATTATTGTGTTTGAACTGTGGACAGTTATATGTGTACCTAAATAACCAAGACTTGTTAACTTGTGTGGACTTGTTTGTTCTTAATTGTGTTCATTATCTTGCATTTTGACAGGTGGCTGGAGCAGATGGAGAAGACAGTGCTATCTGACACACCACTTAAGGGAGACGAGACAGTATCATGGGCTGGATACCATGCCAGCAAGCAGTCTATTCCAGAAGAACCAGAGTGTAGTGTGGCCTTAACTTCATTGCTGCCTCTCTTCTATGACCAGGCAAAATCTGTGGCAATGATTCGTCACTCCATGGATGTCATCAAGAAAGCAATCGATATTCTGAATCCAGGTCAGATCCCTGTAATCACACTTGATCAGCCACTGTACACACTTGCCAAACAGATCCAATGGAGATGGCCAGAAACACACGGAGAAGATCACTTCGTCATGGTCTTTGGTGGACTCCATATTGAGATGGCAGCATGGAAAACCCTCGGTGACCTTCTGGATAGCAGTGGGTGGACAGGCGTTCTGATGCTTGCAGGGGTTGCTACAAGTGGTACTGCTGATTCCTTCCTGAAAGTGACCCATGTGACACGCACACGACGAGCACACCAAGTCACAGCCAGTACTCTCTATCTTCTCCTGAAGGAAGCCTACAGCCAGTACACCAGTGGACTAGATGAGGGACAGGATACGATACCACTAGATGACTGGTCCGGTGAACAAGCCAATGCAAGTCCACAGTTTCAGTTCTGGTTCCTAATTATGCAGCTAGAACTGGCAGTCCTGATCTATGTGAGATCCGTCCGTGAAGGAAACTTCCAACTGTACACTGATGCTCTGACCAAGCTTGTACCATGGTTCTTCGCCTTGGGACATACAAACTATGCCAGGTGGATCCCAGTTCACTTGCGCGACATGGTGACACTTGCAACAAAGCATCCAACTGTATACGCACAGTTTCTGGCAGGAAACTTCACCATGAAGAAGACTACACGTGCATTCTCTGCCATAGCCTTGGACCAGGCACATGAGCAAAATAATGCATTGGTGAAAGGTGATGGAGGGGCTGTAGGTCTTATGGAGAATGCTGCAGCTTTGCGCCGATGGATGGTGTCTGGTCCAGAGATGGCCAAACTGATCTATAAGTTCGAGGCCACAACAGAAAAAAGAATTAGGAAAACTGAACTAAAACACCATGAACAGACAAAGCACACGCAGGTAGCCTTTGCTCGAGATGTGAGAGCACTCACCCGTGTCATAGGAGAGATGGGGAACCCATTCTGTGACGACAGCAAAGATCTCTTGGTGCTAGACAGCAGAGACCTGGCAGACCCAGCAGTCATCAACACCCTTTACCAGATCGAGAAGCTGGGAAAAGAACAGTATGACACATATGTGAACGAGAGGCTTGTACATCAGACAAAGCCTATCACTGACCCAATAAAAAGAAACAATCTCCCTCTCTTCAGCCGACCCCCAGTCAGAGAGAAGTCAAGAACAGAGTTGAAGGTGGTATCTCTGAAGAATGACTGCGTTCTGTTCTCCAGGCTGTTTATTGCATCCCAGACACGGAATGGAGATCTTGATGAATTCTTTGCACATGAAAACCAAGCTTGTCCCCCTGGATTGTCACAAATGGGCAAAATCCAGCTTGGAACCAAGTCTGATCTGGTTGGGTGCTTAGAAGATCTGATCACCTCACGGGAAAATGATGATGTAAGCCCCCCTGTTGAAGTCATGATCCTGGATGGAGCAGCCATCGTGAACATGCTGGCACCTCGTAATGCGAAGACCTTCTCTGAGTATGCATCACTAGTATTCTTGCCATACATCACATCTCAGATACAAAATAAGAGCAGGGTTGATATTATCTGGGATGAATATTTCCCAGACAGTTTGAAAGCCGACACCAGGAAGAGGAGGGGTAAAGGCACCAGGAGACGAGTTGAGCCATCTAGTTCCATCCCTCGAAACTGGCAGGCCTTCCTTCGCATAGACGAGAACAAGGTGGAGTTGTTTGACTTTCTAGCAACGAGGATAGCAAACATTGAGACTGACAAGCAAATCGTCACCACAAACCACAAAGAAGTTTTTTGTACACAGCCACGAGATGTTACTGGTCTTTCCCCGTGTAGTCACGAGGAGGCAGATACAAGGATACTACTCCATGTCCAAGATGCAGTCAGACAGGGCTATACCAAGGTGTCAATCCGCACAGTGGACACAGATGTTTTGATCCTTGCAGTGGCAGCAACTGGATATCTTGACATCGATGAACTCTGGGTTGCTTTTGGCACAGGGAAGAATTTCAGGCACTTGGCAGCTCACGAGATGGCTGTGGCACTGGGACCAAACAAGTGCCGAGGGTTGCCATTCTTCCACGCCTTCACTGGGTGTGACACCGTGTCCTGCTTCGGCGGAAGGGGGAAGAAAACAGAATGGGAAACATGGAAAGCCTATGATGAGGTCACCTCAGCTTTCTGCGCACTGGCTGCCACACCAACCATTTCAACTGCAAATGACAACATGGATCCACTGGAGCGTTTTGTTGTTCTGCTCTACGATCGAACAAGCAGCCAGGAACATGTTAACGATGCCCGCAAGCATCTCTTCACCCAGACTGGTAGATCAATAGAGGCTATCCCACCAACGCAAGAAGCCCTCAGACAACACATCAAGAGAGCTGCCTACCAAGCCGGCTTTTGTTGGGGCCAGATGATGATTTGCGCACCTGAGCTCCCATCGCCAAGTGAATGGGGTTGGAAACAGAGTAATAACGGCTGGGGGATATATTGGACAACCCTCACAGAGGCAACTGAGGCATGCCGACAATTGATTAGATGTGGATGCAAGAAGGGTTGCAGGAAACAGTGCAAGTGTGTTAAGGCCGCACTCCAGTGCTCAGCTCTGTGTCACTGTGCAGGGGAGTGCACACGATAGTATACAGGAGGAATAACACACCTGTTACATATACACAAACATGTGGAAAACTGTTTTGTAGACTGTTTTATAGTGAAAGTCACTTCCACAGCGTTAATGTGGCATTTTCACTTCATTTCCATTGTGTTTCTGGAGTTTGCTCAAAATAGCTCAAAAAGTAATTATTTTTGTAAAGAATAAGGACCAAATAATTGTTATGTGAGTTTGTTGACATTTAATTATGATCTTACAACCTGTTTACGTGAAAAAAACATCATAGGTATGCTTGAGCAATAAGTAAATCTAGTTTTATAGACATCGGTACTGTGTATCTTATTATCCGTAAACGGCCATTTTTAAAATGGCCGCCATTTTGTCCCTAGGAAAAGATTTGAATGCCCCTATATCCAAAAATCTTCCTAGTAGTATGCTCTATCAGTGTTCAAAATTTCATGCTTGTATCACCAAAAGCACAATTTTTTCACATATCTGCTGGGCTACTCGGGAACTCTCTAAAAAGCCCGTTTATCGGGCTGCATATATATCCAAAACCAGAAAGCATAACCGAAACCGAAAGCCACGCCTTGGTCACGTGACTGACAGGTGCAAAGGATTACAACAGCACGCGCGGCACGCTTTGGTTGTCACGTGACCAGCCACCCCGGCGCGAGGTTGTCCGCCGGTGACGTCACCAGCTGCAGCAAGGAGATTCTGCTGCTGGTCTCGCTTGGGGGACCCATGGGTCGCTACAGTAACAGTAATCTGTATTTAAATTCACACAACGTTTCCGTCGATGTGCGACCGTTCACAACGCGCGCCATTTTTTTCATCAAGTTTAGTGTTCTTGAGTTTAATTTGTTCATTTATTAATGTAATATTGTGGCGTACACGAAAGCCCACTGGCGTGGTGACATCATTCCGCGCACCAAGTGGGCGGCGGCCACGCCCGAGGGGTAGGCGTGGCCTCAGGGTATACACCGGGCGCGCAGCCCGGAGCGGGCCAGTGCTACAGTGACCTCTTTGGAATAAAGAACTATAACTTACCGCGTTGTCCGCTTCCTCCTTGGTAGCAAGTCACGCGCGTAGCACCGCGTGCTTTATTGGTGACCTCCGACATTCGAGTCAGCCGTCGCTGACTACCCGAAACCGCCGCAACAATGGCTACCAACGCGGTCTCCATCAAGCTCCCCAAATTCTGGGAGTCACAAGCCGAAGTTTGGTTCCTGCAGGCGGAAGCCCAGTTCCGACTTCGAGGCATCACGGTGGACGAGACCATGTACTGCCATGTGGTCGCCGCCCTCGGGCCCGGCACGGCCACCCGCATCGTATCGGTCCTAAGGGATCCACTTGCCGACGGCAAGTACGAGGCGGTCAAGCGTCTCCTCCTCGCCACGTTCGGCCTTACGGTGGACGCACGGGCCGATCGCCTCTTGGACCTCCCCGAGATCGGGGACACGTGACCGTCGGTCCGTATGGACCATATGCTGGCGCTCATGGGCGACGAAACCCCGAACGCTCTATTCCGGGCGTTGTTTCGACGCCAGCTGCCAGCACGAGTCCGCCTCGCTTTGGCTGGTTCCGCGATAACGGAACCCCGTGCGCTCGCTGCTGAGGCCGACAAATACTACGCGGCTTTGGACACGCAGGCGAGTCTTGGCGCGGTTGCCGCTCCCGAGGCTCCCGAGGCTTTCCCGGATGCACCGCACCTCGTGTCCGCCGCCACGCCCCGCCCACCACCACCGCCGCCGCTGCAAAGAAAACCGCGGCCTCCGACGCCGCAGCTGCCCGCCTGGTGTTTCTTCCACGCCAAGTTCGGCCACGAGGCTCGGCAGTGTCGCCCGCCGTGCTCATTCGGCAGGTCGGGAAACGGGCGAACCGGCACTCGGTGGCAACGGTGAGCGTCGGCAATTCAAACAGCCTTCTATACATAACGGACACCTTGCCCGGGCGTCGTTACCTGTGCGACACGGGGGCGCAGGCGCAGGTGAGGGCCGAGGTCCCGCGCTGCTTGCGGCCAATGGTACGTCTATACGCACGTACGGAAAACGCTGTCTCTCCCTGCGGTTCGGAGGTCAGGTTTTCCGTTGGTCATTCGTTACGGCCGACGTGCCCATGGCACTGCTGGGCGCGGACTTCTTATGTGCTAATGGATTACTGGTCGATGTAAAGCGCAGAAGGCTGGTCCAGGCTGAGACGTTCAGCTCGCTCGCGTGTGCGCTGCCCACCTCGTTGAGCAGCTCACAGAGCGGCTCACCGAGCGGCTCGCCGAGCGGCTTGCTGAGCGGTTCCGTTCCGGCCAGGTTCATCTGTACGCTTCCGGCAGCGGACAAATTCGCCCGCCTCCTCGTGGGTTTCCCGGCCCTCACGCGGCCCACCTTCTCGGCGGGGACCGTCAAGCACGGGGTGGAACACCACATCCCCACCGCCGGGCCACCGGTCTACGCCCGGGCACGCCGCCTCGAGCCGACGAAGCTCGCCGGAGCTAAAGCGGGGTTCGCTACGCTGGAGCGGCTCGGCATCGTGCGGCGCTCCGAGAGCACGTGGGCGACCGCTCCACATCGTGCCCAAGCCCGGCGGGGGATGGCGACCGTGCGGGGACTACCAGCGCCTCAACGACGCGACCACCCCCGACCGCTACCCCATCCCCCACATCCAGGACTTCTCCGCCCGGTTGGCGGGGATGTCCTTCTTTTCAAAGGTGGACCTCGTACGCGGCTACCATCAGGTCCCTGTCAGGCCGGAGGACATCCCGAAGACGGCTGTCATCACGCCATTCGGGCTTTTCGAATTCCTTCGGATGCCCTTCTGTTTGAAAAATGCGGCTCAGGCGTTCCAGCGCCTCATGGACAGCGTCTTGCGCGGCTTGGATTTTTTGTACGTATACCTGGACGACATCCTCGTCGCCAGTGCGTCCCGCAAAGAGCACCTTCACCATCTCCGCACGCTCTTCGAACGTCTGGGCCAGCACGTCCTGATCGTGAACCCCGCCAAGTGCCGGTTCGGTGTCGCTGAAATTGACTTTTTGGGGCACCGCGTCACCAGGCACGGGGCCGTCTCCCTACCGGCCAAGGTGGAGGCGGTGAAGGGGTTTCCGCGCCCCCGCACGATCAAGGGGCTCCAGGAGTTCCTGGGCATGGTAAACTTTTACCATTGGTTCCTGCCCCGCATCGCCCAGCTCCTGCGCCCCTTACACGAGGCCCTTCGAGGGAAGCCGGGCAAAGCTGACGTTACCTGGACCGAGCAGATGGACGCGGCGTTCTCGGGCGCGAAGCTCGCCTTGGCCAACGCCACCATGCTCGCGCACCCGGCGCTCGATGCACCGATCGCCCTCAACTCCGACGCCTCGGACTACGCGGTGGGCGTGGTGTACGAGCAATGGGTGCATGGAGCTTGGCAACCGCTGGCGTTCTTCAGCCGGCAGCTACGCCCGCCCGAACGCCATTACAGCACCTTCGACCGCGAGTTGCTTGGGCTTCACCTGGCGGTCAGGCACTTCCGCCATCTGCTCGAGGGCCGTGCGTTCACGGCCTTCGTCGACCACAAGCCGCTGGTTTTCGCGATGGGTAAGGCCTCCGAGCCGTGGTCGACCCGGCAACAGCGTCACCTCGCGGCCGTGTCCGAGTACACGACGGACATCCGGCACGTCGCGGGAAAGGACAACCTGGTGGCCGATTGCCTTTCCCGGGCCGTCGCCCACGCAGTCCACCTTGGCATCGACTATGCCCAGATGGCAGCGGACCAGGCCGCCGACCCCGGGGTCCAGGCCCTGCGTACCGCCGTCACGGGCCTCCGCGTCACCGAGGTGCCCTTCGACGGCGCGGGCACTGCCCTCGTTTGCGACGTCTCCCTCGGGCGGCCTCGCCCCATCGTGCCCGCAGCCTGGCAGCGCCAGGTTTTTGATGCCATCCACGGCCTGTCCCACCCGGGCACGAGGGCCTCCCAGCGGTTGGTCGCCGACAAGTTTGTCTGGCATGGCCTCCGGAAGGCCGTCCGCGGCTGGACCAGGACGTGCCTCGCGTGCCAGCGCGCAAAGGTGCACCGACACACCCAGACCCCCTTGGCCCCGTTTACGGTGCCGGAACGTCGGTTCGACCACATTCATGTGGACCTGGTGGGACCTCTGCCCCTCTCGCGGGGTTTCACCCATGTCCTCACCATGGTGGACCGCACCACCCGGTGGCCGGAGGCCGTGCCTTTGGCGGCGACGACGGCGGCAGACGTCGCGCAGGCGTTCATCGCCACCTGGGTCGCCCGGTTCGGCGCCCCCTCGGACATCTCGTCTGACCGCGGCCCCCAGTTCACCTCGGAGCTCTGGGCCACGGTCGCGCGGGGGCTCGGGGTCCAGCTGCACCGAACCACGGCCTACCACCCCCAGGCCAACGGCCTGTGCGAGCGATTCCACCGCTCATTGAAGGCCGCGCTCCGGGCCACCCTCCACGACGGTGGCTGGGTCGACAGGCTCCCCTGGGTCCTGCTGGGCCTCCGGACGGTGCCCAAGGAGGACCTGCGCACAACCGCGGCGGAGTTGGTCTTTGGACAACCGCTGCGGGTGCCGGGCGAGTTCCTCCCCGACCCCACGGCACCTTGGTCCACGGCGCAGGAGCGTTCTGCGCTGCAGGAGACCGCCCGGAGGTTCGCCCCGGTGCCGACGGCGCACCACGGGCACCCTCCTACACACGTCGCCCTGGAGCTTCGCACCGCTGAGTACGTCTTCGTCCGGCACAACGCCCACCGGACACCACTGCGGCCCCCGTACGACGGGCCTTTCCCCGTGCTGGAGACCAGGGTGAAATATTTCACCCTGGACATCGGTGGCACTCCTGACCGGGTCTCCATAGACCGCTTCAAGCCGGCCCACCTCGACGTGGACCACCCACCGCCGGTGGCTCGGCCCCCGCGTTGGGGCCGCCCCCCTGTGGGCGGACCCCCGGCACCGCCCAGCACCGCAGGCACGCCGCCCCCCAGTCCGGCACCCATCCCGGGTACAGCCGGGGGCATCCCACCTGGCATCCCTGCACCCCAGACGCCGCCGGTCGCCAGAGGGCGCTTCGGCCGGGTCATCCGTTTGCCCCGCAAACTGGCCCTCCAGGTGCGCGGGAATTCTGGGGGGGGCGCGTGTGGCGTACACGAAAGCCCACTGGTGTGGTGACATCATTCCGCGCACCAAGTGGGCGGCGGCCACGCCCGAGGGGTAGGCGTGGCCTCAGGATATACACCGGGTGCGCAGCCAGAGCGGGCCAGTGCTACAGTGACCTCTTTGGAATAAAGAACTATAAACTTACCACGTTGTCCGCTTCCTCCTTGGTAGCAAATCACGCGCGTGGCACCGCGTGCTTTAATATATTGGATGTATGTCCAGCGTTCGTGTGTGTGTGCGTGTATGTATGTGTGTAGGCTATGTAGTGTGTGTGTGTGTGTGTGTGTGTGTGTGTGTGTGACTGTATGTAGTGTGTGTGTGCGTGTGTGTGTGTGTGTGTGTGTGT
Source organism: Myxine glutinosa (assembly GCF_964187855.1). Taxonomy (NCBI): domain Eukaryota; kingdom Metazoa; phylum Chordata; class Myxini; order Myxiniformes; family Myxinidae; genus Myxine; species Myxine glutinosa. The sequence continues at coordinate 60,089,735 of NC_136266.1, read as the reverse complement.
GTGTGTGTGTGTGTGTGTGTGTGTGTGTGCGTGTGTATGTATGTATATGTGTGTGTGTATATGTATGTGTGTGTATGTAGTGTGTGTGTGAGTGTATGTAGTTTGTGTGTGAGTGTATGTAGTGTGTGTGTGTGTGTGTATGTATATGTGTGTGTGTATATGTATGTGTGTATGTAGTGTGTGTGTGAGTGTATGTAGTTTGTGTGTGAGTGTATGTAGTATGTAATGTGTGTGTGTGTTTAAGTAGTATGTGTTTATGCGTGTGTGTGTGTGTGTGTGTGTGTGTGTGTGTGTGTGTGTGTGTGTGTGTGTGTGTAGTGTGTGTGAGTGTATGTAGTTTGTGTGTGAGTGTATGTAGTATGTGTTTATGCGTGTGTGTGTGTGTGTGTGTGTGTGTGTGTGTGTGTGTGTGTGTGTGTGTGTGTGTGTCTGTGTGTGTGTGTATGTAGTGTGTGTGTGAGTGTCGTTGTCGTTGTCGTTATCTCCATATACAGGTTTCAGAGGGTGGTGCTTGTACCAGTGGATTCTTCCGACATCTTAATGTATTTATCATTGTGTTCCCAGGTCTCGAAGTGTCCACCTCCGTTTGCATAAGGGATTACGATTCATGGACGTGTAAGCACAATAGTTATTATTATTATTGATAAACAAACACTGCCAACTAACGGTCGTTTGAATTTACGCATTTACGATGAGTTACTGCCGTCGTTGGTTTTTGGCGCGAAGAGGAGACGGAAGTGTGGCTGACCTTGGTGAGTTGGTGGTGCTTTTCCCTCGTGGTGCGTGCTGCACCTGCTTTGAATACTCTCGTTCTGCATTGAGGAACATACTGCCCTTGGAAGAAATCCGTCTCCTAGTCCTTTGGTTATTCCATTAAAACCCAGATGTAACACCCACCAACATAAATCGGGTGTTATACACGGACCACGTTGTGAAGTTTTCTTGTTCCCAAAGTTTTGTTCCAACTGTTCTTTTCAGGATCGTCACCGAGGTCAACAGCCTCCACCTGCAGTAATAATATATTTTCACAGGTGTTTTTTTTTGTAAGGCTCAGGTTCTTCTTCATCAGTTTGAATTTGAAAACTGAACCTCTTCTTCCTCATTTCCTTTACTCCAATAATCACTGGTACAATTTCGGCAGTCTGAAGGAGCCGTGCTCCCACGTCGATCGGAAGAATGGACGCGACAAAAAGCTGGAATTCGTCCGAGTTGCTTTATTCAAACAAAACATCTCAGTTACTCTCCAAAAGCCCGTTTATCGGGCAGCAATATATATACACACATTATCCCGGAGCGTTTGCCCGGGAACGGCGAGAGGGGGCGTGGCCGGGCGTCCTGGCCAAGGCCTGGCAAGTTGAGCGCGGGCCTGCCCGGGCGTCCTGGACGAGCCCGGCATGGTGATCGCTCCGCGTCCTTGGTAGGTGCAAGGCGATTGTGAAAACCCAGCGGTAGCCGCTACAAGTCTTCGGTTTCCGACATCTTAATGTTTCGACTTCATTTTTGAGACCTAGGTGTGTTTGTGTGCGTGACGCGTGTTCTGTTAAATCTATCTATAATTCCACTAATCTCTGTCTGTGTGTGTGTGTGTGTGTATGCGACCGCTGTTTCTCGACAACTACCGGTCCGATATACTTGAAACTTGCCAGGTATATTGCTGGGGACCCGAGGATGTGCCTTTTCAAGGTTTCATATTAATCGGACAATTACTTACCGAGCTATGTCCAAAAAACGATTCGACCAATCAGAGAGCAGCGAGCTATCGCGTGTGCCGAACGTGGCGAACACACTCTGCCTCGGACGGCACATTTGAGAGCGTATTCATTTATTTCACGTTGGCAAACTATGTTGCCGCTATGTTGGCGTTAAACTATGTTTTAAAACTAATTAAAACCATTTCATGTAAATAGAGGGGGGGGGGGGGGGGGATTGTCACTGTACTCGCAAGCCGTTCGCCGTTCGCTTTGGCGTTGCGAATGGACCAAAACATTTCATGAACCAAACCATTTCATGTAAAGCGTTCGCCGTTCGCTTTGGCGTTGCGAATGGACCAAAACATTTCATGAACCAAACCATTTCATGTAAATAGAGGGGGGGGATATAATTTTAGATATATATATAGTACGGGCATGCCCTAGTATATTTAAATTCCAGAAACGGTCGTTCCGTTGAAAAATAAACTTCCATTCAACAAGAACCCTGCAAACCGCCATTAAAGCGCGTAGTTTACAACTTCAAGTTTAATTGCTCGTACAATAGAATGTTAAAAACGTTGAATATGAATACCTGGTGTGCTATCACCTTCATCTCTGCATCCTCATTTGCAGTCGGAACAACAATTAACGTTCTCTTTTAGAAATGCAAATGTAATGTAAAGTATTTCACAACACGTAATCGTTTAGCACCTTTAATGACGTATTTACCTGTTCTAACTGATTGTATGAGTGATGCATCCAGCGATAAAGACCTTGCACTCCAGGGGTGTAAGAATGGCTAAAAATGTTGAAGTGCCTGTACCAGTGGATTCTTATTTCAAAATATCAAATTCAAGAGATTTTTAAAATTTCAACAAATCGGATTGGCTGGAAAAGTTTTCATGCCACGTCTTTCACAGGAGCTGATTTTGTCAGGAATTCGTAATTTGTTCACAGTGCCTGAGATAATTCGCCTCTTGGTCGTGAATGACACCGCGGGTTCTCTATAGTCCACCAGGTCATTCTAGCAGACGGGACAACCGGCTTAATGTCCATCTGAGGGACTAGGTGCGTATCAATGCAACACCTGTCTACAAAGCACCAACCTCACAGTTTATAGTCGGGTGGAGAATCGAACCGCGATGACAGTTCATAGGTCACTGTAGTATCCCTGCACCATCATATCCGAGTATTAATTACTAGATGTCACAACAAACGACCAACAACTGGAAGGTGTCAGAGGTTCCGTAACCTAAAGGAAGCTCTAAAAGCAAAAACTTTTTCAACCAATTAGAATGTCCAACATCAGAGCGAACTTTAGGGATCCTCCTGTACAGGTTGCTGCTGTTGCTCCAGACATTGTGTCCTTTATAACAGAATCTTTTCTTTCACAGGATATTCCAGAATCTGTGGCTCTTCTTGTCCCCCGTCGCACAGCGGAGCGAAAGGGGGACTATGGTTTTCCCCTCCGTCCATGTGTCCGTCCGTCCGTGTGTGCGTGCGGGCGTAAGCGAAGGACCGCATTCGAATTTGGTGTGGGTGCAACCCACGTCAAAATCCAAGATGGCCGCCGCCATGTAGGTCTGAACCATGTGAGATGAATATCTTGAAAAATAAGCGAAGTACCAACTTCTAATTTGGTGTGTGGGTGTATCTCGGCATAAGAAAGAACGCTATTGAAAATTGGCTCGCCACGTCAAAATGCAAGATGGCCGCCTCCATGTATGTCTGAACCTTGTGAGCGAAATATCATATCACAGCATGTTTTCTGCGTCTTCCACTTTGTCAACTCACATCACTTCCCCGACGGGGGACCTAGGCGTAACGCTTGTCTTGGCTATTTTCTGGACCACTTCGACATTCCAAACCTCCACTCCGGTAGTGGTGGTGGTGCCATTCATTTCAAGATCTCCATCCTTCATAACACTTCATCTATACTAACTCTCCTAACCCTCTAGAATATGTCTGACCTCACTCACATTCGTCTTCACAAACACCTAATGTTCATCTGCATGATGTATAAATCTACCAAAATGTATGATTCCTCCACTTACACTTCCCTTTTTATCCGGTGAACTCTCTCCTCCTCATTTGCAGTGATTTCAGTTCACCCGAATTCACATTATGATTTCAATTAAAATTCACACTATAGTCAGGTTCACTATGTTAACAAATATAATTTCGTTCAAAATTTTGGTAGATTAGCAAAACTATACATTTTTGGAATCTTCAGAGCATGGAGAATCTGAAAATCAATGTTGGCATTTGCACAGACACCTGCATGGCCGCCATTTTGGGTTTTGAAAATGGCCGCCATAAAATACATATTTTGCGCGATCTCGGCTTCTAGTCAACCTAGAGACTTAATTAAATATGCGAATCCTATGTTTTCTGGGTCAAGGAATCCAATAAAGGCCTCAAAATAGTGCTCAGGATTATAGAAAAGCAACAAACAAAGGTGATTGAAAACCATTCTCTTTATATTTGTGATATAACTGTATTACATAATACATGATATTGCAAGTCCTTTGAAGTTATAGCTTGTTGTAGGAAGTTATAGGTAGTATCAGATTGAACTATAAGTCCTATACACAGGATCTACGAGGTCTATACCGTTCAGGAATATGCTTTTACAGATCTTCATCACTGTCCTGAGTGTCATTTTCGCAAAGGTGTCTACGCAAATGTAAACATTAATTTTTGGATTCCTCATGCTCTGAATATTCCAAAAATGTATAGTTTTGCTAATCTACCAAAATTTTGAACGAAAAAACATAGTGAACCTGACGACTAAGTGATTTCAATTCACCGATTGAAATCCCCCCCTTGTTCGTTGTCGGTGGATTGGAATCCTCTTTTTGCTCGTCATCGGTGGATTGGAATCCCCTTCTTGCTTGTCGTCGGTGAATTGGAATCCTTTTCTTGTTCGTCGTCGGTGGATTGGAATCCTCTTCATGCTGGTTGTTGGTGGATTGGAATCCTCCTCTTGCTCGTCGTCATTGGATTGGAATGTTCTTGCTGGTCGTCGGTGGATTGGAATCCTCTTGATGGTCGTCGGTAGATTGGAATCCTCTTCTTGCTGGTCGTCGGTGGATTGGAATCCTCTTTTAGCTCGTCGTCGGTGGATTGGAATCCTCTTCTTGCTCGTACTTGCTGGATTGGAATTCTCTTCTTGCTAGTCGTCGGTGGATTGGAATCCTCTGCTTGCTGGTTGTCGGTGGATTGGAATCCTCTTGATGGTCGCCGGTGGATTGGAATCCTCTTCTAGCTTGTTGGTGGATTTTAATCCTCTTCTTGTCGATCGTCAGTGGTTAGTAATCTTGTTGGTCGTCGATGGATTGGAATCCTCTTCTTGCTCGGCGTCAGTGGATTGGAATTCTCTTCTTGCTGGTCATTGGTGGATTGGAATCCTCTTCTTGCTGGTGGTCAGTGGATTGGAATCCTCTTGATGGTCATCGGTGGATTGGAATCCTCTTCTTGCTGGTCTTTGGTGGATTGGAATCCTATTCTTGCTTGTTCATGGATTGGTATCCTCTTCTTGCTCGTCGTTGGTGGATTGGAATTCTCTTCTTGCAGGTCGTCGGTGGATTGGAATCCTCTTGATGGTCGCCAGTGGATTGAAATCCTCTTCTAGGTCGTTGGTGGATTGGAATCCTCTTCTTGTCGATCGTCAGTGGTTCGTAATCTTCTTGCTGGTTGTTGGTGGATTGGAATCCTCTTCTTGCTCGTTGTTGGTGGATTGGAATTCTCTTCTTGCTGGTCATTTGTGGATTTGATTCCTCCTGATAGTCGTCGGTGGATTGGAATCCTCTTCTTGCTGGTCGTCAGTGGATTGGAATCCTCCTGGTGGTCGTCGGTGGATTGGAATCCTCTTCTTGCTGGTCGTCGGTGGATTGGAATCCTATTATTGCTTGTTTATGGATTGGAATCCTCTTCTTGCTGATCATCAGTGGAATGGAATCCTCTTTATGTTGGTCTTCGATGGATTTGAATCCTCTTCTTGCTGGTCGTCGGTGGATTGGAATCATCTTCTTTTTGGTCGTTGGTGAATTGGAATCCTCCTGATGGTCGTCGGTGGATTGGAATCCTCTTCTTGCTGGTCGTCAGTGGATTGGAATCCTCTTGATGGTTATCGGTGGATTGGAATCCTCTTCTTGCTGGTCATCAGTGGATTGGAATTGTCTTCTTGCTGGTCATCGGTGGATTGGAATCCTCTTCTTTCTGGTCATCGGTGGATTGGAATCCTCTTCTTGCTGGTCGTTGGTGGATTGGAATCCTCTTCTTGCTGATCGTCAGTGGATTGAAATCCTCTTCTTGCTGGTTGTTGGTGGATTGGAATCCTCTTCTTGCTCATCGTTGGTGGATTGGAATTCTCTTCTGGCTTGTCATTGGAGGATTGGAATCCTTTTCTTGCTGATCATTAGTTGATTGGAATCCTCTCCTTGTTGGTCGTCGGTGGATTGGAATCCTCTTCTTGCTGATCGTCGGTAGATTGGAATCCTCTTCTTGCTGGTCATCGGTGGATTGGAATCCTCTTCTTGCTTATCAGTGGATTGGAATCCTCTTCTTGCTGGTCATCGGTGGATTGGAATCCCCTTCTTGCTGATTATCAGTGGATTGGAATCCTCTTCTTGCTGGTTGTTGGTGGATTGGAATCCTCTTCTTGCTCGTCATTGGTGGATTGGAATTCTCTTCTTGCTGGTCATTGGTGGATTGGATTTCTCTTCTTGCTCGTCGTTGGTGGATTGGAATTCTCTTCTTGCTGGTCATTGGTGGATTGGAATCCTCCTGATGGTCATTGGTGGATTGGAATCCTCCTGAATCTTCATCGGTGGATTGGAATCCTCTTCTTGCTGGTCAGTGGATTGGAATCCTCCTGATGGTCATCGGTGGATTGGAATCCTCCTGAATCTTCATCGGTGGATTGGAATCCTCTTCTTGCAGATCGTCAGTGGATTGGAATCCTCTTCTTGTTGGTCGTCGATGGATTTGAATCATCTTCTTGCTGGTCGTCGGTGGATTGGAATCGTCTTCTTGTTGGTCGTCGGTGGATTGGAATCATCTTCTTGCTGGTCGTTGGTGGATTGGAATCCTCCTGATGGTCATCGGTGGATTGGAAGCCTCTTCTTGCTGGTTATCGGTGGATTGGAATCGTCTTCTTGCTGGTCAGTGGATTGGAATCCTCTACTTGCTGGTCATCGATGGATTGGAATCCTCTTCTTGCTGGTCGTCAGTTGATTGGAATCCCCCGCTTGCTGGATATCGGTGGATTGGAATCCTCTTCTTGCTGGTCATCAGTGGATTGGAATCCTCTTCTTGCTGGTCATCGGTGGATTGGAATCTTGCTGGTTTTGGCTTGTTCACGTGTGTTTTGGAAAATTCCAGTCAGGCTTTCTTATGTCTCTCTCTCAGCAGTGGAGTCCTCCTGGGTCTCCTACCATGGAACCCCCTTTCATTGAGTTGGTGATGGACGGTGCGTGCGTGTTGAAACTGTCGTACCTTGTATCTGAAGGTCAGCTTGAATCTGTTTGGCAGTTGATGGAAGTGCTTTCTCCACCATTCAAACAATCCTTCACTGCAATATTCGATCAAGTTTTCTCCTGCGGCCACGTCCAGGAAGGTTGGCTACAGTGCCATGGGCCTTAAACTTCCTGGTAACATTGCATACGGTGGACACAGGAACATCAAGGTCTCTGGAGATGGACTTGTAGCCTTGAGATTGTCCATGCTTGGCTGCAATATTGTGTCTGACCTCCTCAGACAATTCTCTGGTTTTCTTTCTTTTCTCCGTGCTCATTGCGGTACACACAGTGACAGAAAACAGCAGAATGACTCCTTTTCTCTGTTCAAATTGGTTGAATTGGTGATTTTATATCGCAGGCACCAGCAACTCACCACAGGTGAGTTCAATTCCAAAGTAAATGAGAATCACCTGCTTGAAATTTTCAAACTGCTTTCAAACATCCGGGGCCTTCGCTCAAACTTGACTGATCTCTCCATACAGGTTGCTTCTGACAAACCAGAGGTGTTCTGCTTAACAGAAACTTTCCTCCTTCATGATGTCTCTGATTCCTTGGTATCTCTCCCAGGTTACCCCCTCCTCCGGTATGATAGACCTGAGCCTCGTCCTGGAGGTGGGGTTGCTATCTTTATAAAAACAAGTACAAAAAGTTTTAATTAAAACAAAAGCGGCGTCGATGTTACACAATGCCTAGATGCAGCTGTGCCTATAACGTCGATGTTATAGGCACAGGACATTCCTATTGATTCGATTACTTGATGTTATTTTTGTGGAAAGTGAAAATATATCTCGGCAATTTCCCGTGTGTGGCGACGAATTTTTAATATATCTCGGCATTTTCCCGTCTGTTATTTCAGGCGGTGTATGACTGACCATGCCGCGATTTAAAAAAAAAAAATCTCGGCAATTTCCCATGTGTGGCGACACGTGAACGAAGCTATGCTCCTCTCTCCACATTATTGTGACGACGTATAAATTAAATATTTCATCGTGACGATTGTCATCAAATGGACGAATTTTTTATATATCTCGGCATTTTCCCGTCTGTTATTTCAGGCGGTGTATGACTAACCATGCCGCGATTAAAAAAAAAAATATCTCGGCAATTTCCCATGTGTGGCGACACGTGAACGAAGCTATGCTCCTCTCTCCACATTATTGTGACGACGTATAAATTAAATATTTCATCGTGACGATTGTCATCAAATGGACGAATTTTTTATATATCTCGGCATTTTCCCGTCTGTTATTTCGGGCGGTGTTTGACTGAGCATGCCGCGATTTAAACAAAATATATATATCTCGGCATTTTCCCGTCTGTTATTTCGGGCGGTGTATGACTGAGCATGCCGCGATTTAAACAAAATATATATATCTCGGCATTTTCCCGTCTGTTATTTCGGGCGGTGTATGACTGAGCATGCCGCGATTTAAACAAAATATATAGTATATCTCGGCATTTTCCTGTCTGTTATTTCAGGCGGTGTATGACTGAGCATGCCGCGATTAAAAAAAAAAAAAATCTCAATGGACTTGAAGTTACAGGCCTTTGAGAATTCATTTCGTTCTATAAAGGGCAACTTTCATCGGATTTTCTTCCCGTTTTTTTTCAACCGAGTCTAAAACTATGTTAGCGACTGTGAAAAATGAAATGATATATCGAATTTGATTTGAAATAAAACTGTGTGAGAGAGGAAGACACCACGGGCCTACAAAACAGGCCTCAAAGCTATGAGAGTTAATAAAATGGTGGATATTTGTTTATATGAGGCCTCTCCCAAAATGGGTGGAGCTATGGTTCCCAGAATGGGTGGAGCTTCGAGGTTTTGTCTTCTCTGCAAGAACAAGAAGAAGAAGAAGAAGAAGAAGAAAAAGAAGAACAACAACAACAGCAGAGGGCACTCTATGAGCAGCGTCTGCGACGCGGCTAAAAACTCTCTTCCTCACTTGCCCTGCTCTGCCCTCTCTCCACCTCACCCCCAGGAATACCTTTGGCAACAGCTTCCCCTTCGCTCCCACCTTTTGTTCATATGTATGTTGCACCGTCCACCAAACAGTGATGATTCCATCTACATCTCGCTGTCTGATAATATGGACCAACTTCTATCGACCCAGCCCAACTCTCTCTTCCTCATATGTGGTGATTTCAATTGTCACCATGCCAGTTGGCTGGGTGTGGGTACCTCTCTCACCAGCCATGGCTCTTCAGCAAAGGACTTCTGCGACTCACTGGGACTGACACAATCTGTCAATTTCCCGACCCGGATCTCAGTCAACGGAGCATCTTCTCTTCTGGACTTGGTTATGACTAACTTCCCTGAAAATGTCTGCTGCTCTTCTTCTGCTCCAATCGGCTCATCTGATCATGTGCTTGTTAAAGTGGACATCTCTCTGACCATTCTCAGAGAGCCTCCTCAGCGTCGACGAGTCTGGCATTTCACTCAGGCCAACTGGCACGGTCTTCAAGCAGCCATCAATCATCTGGACTGGTCTCCCATCACTCCCGCCTCTGACATCAACTCATCCTGGGAATTCTTCCAAAGTAAATTGATCTCTCTCATGCACAGATTTATCCCATCTCGTCTGCAGTTGTCATACCCTTCCTCCCGTCCATGGTACACGGAATCTTGTGGTGAGGCTGTTGCCCAGAAACAACTTGCTTTCGTCTCCTGGAAAGCAAATCCAACGGAAGGAAATCTAATTTCCTTTCACAAAGCCCGAAACAAGTGTGTGTCCACCCTCAGGAGAGCCAGGAAACAATATCTCTCCGTTCTCAATACCAAACTCTCTTATCTGTCTCCCTCTTTCAAATCCTGGTAGCGTCTGGTCAAATCTGTTTCTGGTGTATGTTCCCCCTCCATCCCCTCCCTCACCTCAAACGGCTACACGGCTGACTCCGCACGTGAAAAAGCTGAATGCCTCAACTCTGTGTTTGCCTCTAAATCTTGTGTCCCAAACCCACCCCTCTCTGTACCCACCGTACCCAGTCGTACCCAGCTGCTCCTGGACTCTGTGTCCTTTCCTCCTGACAAGGTGGAAAAGTTTCTGTCAACCCTCGACTCTGATTCTGCAACTGGACTTGACGGCATCGGCCCACGGGTCCTAAAATCCTGTTCTTCCGCTCTTTCACTCCCTCTCTCTGTTCTCTTCACCCTCTCTTTTGCTCAAGGTCATCTGCCATCTGCTTGGAAATCAGCCAACATCACCGCTTTGCACAAAAAAGGTGCAAAAACAGATCCTAGCAACTACAGACCAATCAGCCTTCTCCCAATTAATCAGCAAAGTCATGGAATTCATCATTGCTTCAGATATGAAATCTTTCCTCTTCTCCAATGGCTTGATCTCTGATCATCAATTTGGTTTCAGACCTGGTCACTCTACTCTGGACATGCTGCTTCTGCTTTCTCAGGTCCTCAATGGATGGAGGTCCTCAATGCCAAACAGGAAATTAGAGCTGTCTCCCTTGACATATCAGGTGCCCACGATACGGTCTGGCACCCCGCTCTACTCACCAAACTCTCCTCCTTTGGTATCCATGGAAATCTCCACGCATGGCTGGCGGACTTCCTCTCTAGTCGTAGTCAACGTGTGGCCCTGAATAGGTTTCTCTCATCTCCTCTTCCTGTTCAGGATGGAGTTCCCCAAGGCAGTGTTCTGGGCCCTGTGTTTTTTTGGTCTTCATCAATGATCTCTGACTCTCTTGAAAATCCTCTCTATCTCTTTGCTGATGACTCTACTCTCTGTCGCTCCATTCCTCATCCCTCAGGTCGGCAGTCTGCAGCCTCCTCACTCTCTGCAGACCTGGACAAAATCTCAGACTGGGCAAACAAGTGGAACATGTCTTTCAATCCTGACAAATCTCACACTCTTACGATGTCTCTCCGAAAAGACCGACTGGACAACCCTTCCATCCACTTTCTGAATAATCCTCTCCAACAAGTTCTGTCACTCAAGCTTTTGGGTCTCACTATCTGCCATGATCTTTCCTGGGAAAACCACATTTCAAATCTGGCCTCCAAAGCCAGTCGCCGACTGGGCATCCTCCGTCGTGCGAAGTCCTTCCTTGGCACACCTGAGCTCCTCACCACATACAAGGCTTTCATCCGCAGCTCAATGGAATACTGCTCTCCCCTCTCGGCTGGTGCTCCTGCCTCACACCTAGCTCGTCTTCACGCTGTTGAAACCAAAGCGTGCAGATTTCATTGGAATCTCCCGCGATGAAACTAACTCCAAGGGCCTTTCACTCACTCACCGCAGGCAGGTTGGTGGTCTTTCCATCTTCTACCGACTCCTCTCTGGCCTTGCCCTCCCAGCTCTCTCTGGGCTCTATCCCCCAAATATTCCTACAGGTCACACAAGATATGCCTGCAACCCTCTTATGGTTAAACTGCCAAAATCAAGACTCTCTGATCACCTTCACTCCTTCATTCCTCTTTTCTCCCGCCTCTGGAACAAACTCCCTCACTCTCTTCAATCCCACTCCACCCTCCAGGTCTTTAAAACAGCTGTTCACCACCATCTCTTATCTTCCCCAATCCAAAACCTTGATCTTTTCTACCCCCGCTCATTTCACCCCAAATCCACTTTTTTGAAATACCAACTTCTGTCCGGGAAGTCCTTGGTGTCCTTGTGTTTCATACTTCTCCCACCCCCCCCCTCCCCCTTCCCACGCCTCCTCCCCCCAAGCCCTCTCCCTCCCGCACATTTCCCTGCTCTCAAATGTTATGTTTGTGTGCTTCCCCTTCTCTCCCCATCTTGTCTTCCGCTCCCTCTTTTTATATATTTTGTTTGTGAAATAAATGTTAGCTCTTTCACGAGCCTCGATTCAGTATACAAAAAAAGAAGAAGAAAAAAAAAGCTCCAATTAAGCCAGCAGAAGTGCTCCGATGGGGCGTCTTATTCTTCCGACCTTCGTGATGGAGTAGATTAAAGAAAAAAAAGAAAAAAAGAAAAGCAACAGACGGATCGTACAGAGACGGGAGGGTGAGAGGTAGGGGAGAAACGTACCAAGGGAATACACACTTTCCATCATGAGCTTCTATACATATTGTCGGTGTCCATAGCTGATAAAGACCAGCCTTGGACAAATACCCAGAACGTTCTTCAATTCCGAGGCGTGTAGCCGAAATTGGCGGTTGGTCCGTCACACACGGGTGAAGGAAACCAAGTGCTGAACAGAAGCACACGTGTTTAATCCGAAACCCACAATGAACAGACATGACACGACAAATAAAATGCAACAACAATGATTTAATGAAAATAGAAATCAAAGAATGAAATCAAGTTGTGGTAAAAACGAATTGAACTCCTACTTTGAGGATCCTCCACTCAGATACAGAAACGGACACACAGGGGAAAATAAAATGAAATAAAATGGCCTTTTCGTGCACTTAGCTTGTCCAAATGAGTTATTTTGCAAAGGTGATGGTGATGGTCCAGTCCAAGCATTGAACTCACCGGTGGTGATTTGCAGGTGCCTGCAATATAAAAATGACTCATTCAACCAGTTTGAACAGAGAAAAGGAGTCATTTTGCTGTTTTGTGTCACCGTGTGTACCACAATGAGCATGGAGACAAGAAAGAAAACCAGAGAATTGTCTGAGGATGTCAGACACAAGATTGTAGCCAAGCATGGAATTGGACAATCTCAAGGCTATAAGACCATCTCCAGAGACCTTGATGTTCCTGTGTCCACCGTATGCAATGTTATCAGGAAGTTTAAAGCCCATGGCATTGTAGCCAAACTTCCTGGATGTGGCCGCAAGAGAAAACCTGATCGAAGATTGCAGCGAAGGATTGTTCGAATGATGGAGAAAGCACCTCGATCAACTGCCAAACAAATTCAAGCTGACCTTCAGATTCAAGGTACGACAGTTTCAACTTGCACCATCCGTCACCAACTCAATGAAAGGGGGTTCTATGGTAGGAGACCCAGGAGGACCCTACTGCTGAGAGAGAGACATAAGAAAGCCTGACTGGAATTTTCCAATGGCATGTAAATTATTGTGCAATGGCATGCAAGTTCTTATACCAGGGGAGGTGCCTTTCACAGAGCTGTATGACACAGTTTGGCTTTGCAAAAGCTAGTGAAGCAATTACGTTGCATTCCATCTGATCTTGCCGAGAGACGAAGAAGATGAGATAACATGTTAGAATAATGATGACCCTACCACCTTCAGGAAGACAAGCATTACTAAGATGATGCGTAAGCCCAAGAATGAGGTCAGAAAATGACACATCCACGTGCCGGTGATCATCACCTTATTGGATGAAGAGAGGTTTGGTCAGCCATTTGGTTGGTTGGTTGCACGACCATGGGACAAGTTTTTTTTTTTTTTTTTTTTTTTTTTTGTATACAAGGTCGAGGCTCGTGAAAGAGCGAACATTAATCACACAGAAAGACAAACCGACACATAAAACATACAACATAGGGAGCGGTAGACAAGATGGGGAGAGAGGGGGAAGGACACAAACACAACATTTGAGAGCAGGGACCGAGAGACATGGAGACATCGAGAGATCTGAGAGGGCGAGGGCTTTGGGGGGGGGGGGGCGTGGGAAGGGGGCGGTGGGAGAGGTATAAAACATATGGACACTGCCAGGACTTCCAGGAAAGAAGTTGGAATTTCAAACAAGGTGGATCTGGGGTGAATTAGCGGGGGTAGAAAAGATCAAGGTTTTGGATGGGGGAAGATAAGAGATGGTGGTGAACAGCTGTTTTAAAGACCTGGAGGGAGGAGTGGGATTGAAGGGAGTGAGGGAGTTTGTTCCAGAGGCGGGAGAAAAGAGGAATGAAAGAGTGAAGGTGAGCAGAGAGCCGAGATTTCGGCAGTTTAACCATCAGAGGGTTGCTGGCAGATCTTGTGCGACCTGTAGGAATATTTGGGGGACAGAGCACAGAGAGAGCTGGGGGTGCAAGGCCGGAGAGGAGTCGGTAGAAGACAGAAAGACCACCTACCTGCCTGCGGTGAGTGAGTGAAAGGCCCTCAGAGATAGCTTCATCGCGGGAGATTCCAATAATTCTGAAAGCTTTGGTTTCAACAGCGTGAAGCCGAGCTAGGTGTGAGGCAGGAGCACCGGCCCATAGGGGAGAACAGTATTCCATTGAGCTGCGGATGAAAGCCTTGTATGTGGTGAGGAGCTCAGGTGTGCCGAGGAAGGACTTCGCACGACGGAGGATGCCCAGTCGGCGACTGGCTTTGGAGGCCAGCTTGGAAATGTGGTTTTCCCAAGAAAGATCATGGCAGATAGTGAGACCCAAAATCTTGAGCGACAGAACTTCTTGGAGAGGATTGTTGAGAAAGTAGATGGGAGGGTTGTCCAGTCGATCTTTTCGGAGAGACATAGTAAGAGTGTGAGATTTGTCAGGATTGAAAGACATGTTCCACTTGTTTGACCAGTCTGTGATTTTGTCCAGGTCTTCAGAGAGTGAGGAGGCAGCAGACTGCCGATCTGAGGGAAGAGGAATGGAGCGGCAGAGAGTGGAGTCATCAGCAAAGAGATAGAGAGGATTTTCGAGAGAGTCAGAGAGATCATTGATGAAGACCAGAAAAAGCACAGGGCCCAGAACACTGCCTTGGGGAACTCCAGCCTGAACAGGAAGAGGAGATGAGAGAAACCCATTCAGGGCCACACGTTGACGACGACTAGAGAGGAAGTCCGCCAGCCATGCGTGGAGATTTCCATGGATACCAAAGGAGGAGAGTTTGGTGAGCAGAGCGGGGTGCCAGACCGTGTCGAAGGCACGTGATATGTCGAGGGAGACAGCTCTAATTTCCTGTTTGGCATTGAGGACCTCCATCCATTGTTGAGACAGCAGAAGCAGCATGTCCAGAGTAGAGTGACCTGGTCTGAAACCAAATTGATGATCAGAGATCAAGCCATTGGAGAAGAGGAAAGATTTCATATCCGAAGCAATGATGGATTCCATGACTTTGCTGATAATTGGGAGAAGGCTGATTGGTCTGTAGTTGCTAGGATCTGTTTTTGCACCTTTTTTGTGCAAAGCGGTGATGTTGGCTGATTTCCAAGCAGATGGCAGTTGACCTTGAGCAAAAGAGAGGGTGAAGAGAACAGAGAGAGGGTGAGATAGAGCAGCAGAGCAGGATTTTAGGACCCGTGGGCTGATGCCGTCGGGTCCAGTTGCAGAATCAGAGTCGAGGGTTGACAGAAACTTTTCCACCTTGTCAGGAGGAAAGGACACGGAGTCCAGGAGCAAGTTGGTTGTTTCTCCGGGTGTGGACTGTTAGAGACTGTTTTCGTTCACAGTTCGAGGAGCCACGTTGCTGTATGGTTCATGGTGTAGAATCCGGTCATATATTAGTCCTTATCCTGCTTCAGTTTGTGATATTGGTACAGCCTGTGCTGGGTTCGTCCTTTGGCTAGTGCACAGGCTAGCAGCACAGCTGTACAAGTAGTCGCCTGAGTGGAACGGGGGTTGCACAGAAATTGTCTTGCCCCTGTCTAAGCATTTTCTTTTAGTATTGTCTTCAGGCTTCTATGACCAACAGTTCCCACATACATGATACATGCTCCAAGAACTGTGAGAGTGAACCTTTCATTGTCTCTCCTCTATCTACCTGATTGTATGACTTTGAGACACAACTAATGCTCTGGACCTATTGTTCCAGTAACACCAGCCTGGTTAAACTTCTAAAATCCGTGCTCACTGCACACCTCAACTTCTCCGATCTTTGGAACCACCTTTCAGAGGATGTTCTGTGTCACTCTTCCCTCCTTGACTTCAAGCAAACAATGCACCGCCGTCTCTTGTTGTCCCCAATTCTGACCCATGATCTATATTACCTCCATTACCCTTTCCTTACACAACCATTTTATTTCCAGGTTTCAGTGTTTCCTCCCTCCTACATCTCTTCTTTTCCTGATCATTAGTTCCGTTGATGTTTGTACCACTGTCAGTTCCACCTTGCTCTTCCATGAGCTTCGTTCCTGTAAAGAAAAACAAAACATGTATATTTGTGGAGCTCTTCCCAGGCTTGATGTACTTTTGTAGAATATGTATAGCTACAGTCCGTTAACCAACCTTCTGTTTCATTGCACATCTTTTGTTTAATTCCAAACTGATCATATGAAATATTATTTGAATCATCACAATGAAACTTTATTCAAGTTGATTCAACTTAATCTCATAAATTAGCCACAATGAAATAATCTCTAAATAAATAGCACAGTAACATCAGAGGATGCTTAAATTTATTTCATTATGAACATCACAAATTATTTAAGAGATGTGACAATTCATATCTGTGAAACAGCAAAAAGCAAATGCTTTTTACAATGCAACCATTCTTCCACCTTCATTACCCTTTCCTTCAACTCCCCATCCCTACTTGTCACTTCTTCGTCATCACAGTCCATGGTCTCCCCCGCTTTCTCTGGCCCCATATGGGACAATAGGCCTTTGGAAGCAGTAAGCATAGTGTTTGATGCAGAACAATACCTGTGAAGCCCCAGACCCGTTGACCTGGGCCACCATTAAATATAGGTAAAGTAAAAGCAAAACGCCCATTACGCCTAAAATGTGTGTACCGCTGGTTTTGTGGAGAGCACACTTGACTGAGAGTAAGTGCAAAAGCTTGTTCCACCTGTCCAGGGGAGAAAATGATGAAGAGAATGAGGAACTCCTTTTCATACAAACATATGCATTTGTCAGAGCACATCAATCTGCCTTTTTTGTTATGTGTCTCCTTCTTCTTTCATATACAGCACAAGGCAGTAGAAGGCACAAGGTAGCATCATTGAATGAGGGCATGGCTGTGCAGCTGATGCAATGCCGTCTGTAGGTCAGGGCAGGAAGTTGGAATTAGCTCATGGTGCCGGCGATAGCTCACATACTCTTTGCGAACGACACCGTAGGATATTTAACGTCCACCAATTAATGCCAGAGATGGGTCGCCCATTTAAGATCCATCCGAGGGATGGCACACACATTGATTAATCACCTTTCCTGTGAAATACCGGGATGACAGTTTATAGCTGGGTCGGGATTCAAACCCAGGTTAAACAGCTTAGAAGTGTGTGTGTCCCTCTAGGCCATCCTGCCAGCCCGTTCTGTAAATGATCTGTTGCTACAACTATGATGCACAGGATAACAATTTCACTTCCATTTGAATTTCACTTTCAAATTTCACTTCCATTTTAAACAGCTGCTCACCACCATCTCTCATCTTCCCCCATCCAAAACCTTGATCTTTTCTACCGCCGTTAAAACACCCCAAATCCACCTCTTTAAATCCCCAACTTATTTCCTGAAATTCCTACAAGTGTTCATTTGCTTTATACCATGTACCCCTCCCTCCTCCCCCAGCCCTCCCCCTTCCACAGATCTCCCGATTTCCCTGCTCTCAAATGTTGTACTTGTGTGCTTCCCCCTCTTGTCTCCTAGTCCCTTCATTGCATCTTTTACGTGTCTCTGCATATTTTCATGTTCAGTGTTAGCTCTTACACGAGCCTCGATTCTGTATACAAAAAAATAAAATAAAAACGTTTCGGGAAAACAACCAAAGTTGACAGGTGCAGTTAAAATACTTTCTTTCCTTCACATAAAAAAAGGATTCCTCTTCTTTCATATGCAGCACGAGGGTGCAGGTAGCATCATTTGGTGCGGGCACAGATGTGCCACTGATGCAGTGCCCCCTGTAAGTCAGAGCACAAATATGGAATTTGGCCAGAGTGCTGGCAATAGCTCGCCTACTCATCGCGAAGTACACCGTGGGATCTGTACCGTCCATGTATTAATCTCGGCAGAAGGGGACGCCCAGGTTAACGTCTATCTGAGTGAGGGATGACCCATACAATGATGCCTAGACCTGTGTGCGAAACACCAGGATGCCAGTTTATAGCTTGATCAATATTCGAACCAGGGCTAGTCAGTTTAAAGACGAGTGTGATAAATGAGGTCAAAGGTTATGGAAAGAAATGAAAATAAATAAAACACGTGTTATCATGTCTGTAACAATATACTGTGATTGGACATTCACAAACACAATAACTCATGCACTGGATAATGCATCTAATTTGCCGCTTGATAAAACTTTAGTCATGCAGTGTGAAATCCTTCAACGGTCATGGCCATTCCTCAATACAATGGAAAATAATGCAGCTAAACCAACAAGTCCCAGCTTGATGAAACCAAAGGACTATGGGCAGGTTAATGCAGACATGTTCAAAATCGAAACTGTTGGCCATTTATTGGTGCATTGTAATACAAAGATAGGCCCTAATGGAATTCGAGCATAAAACAGCAAAGTGAGCACGTAAGGTAATCATGATGGTGAGCAAGCTGAAGACTTACGAAACTTTCAATCCTGACGAATCTCACACTCTCACTCTCTTTCTGAAAGGAAATTCTGGCAAACCCTCCCATCTACTTTCTTAACAATCCTCTTGAGAAGGTTTGGTCATTGAAACTCCTGGGTCTCACCATCAGCCATAATATTTCTTGGGCAAACCACATTTCAAAGTTCGCCTCCAAAGCCAGCTGCCGACTGGGCATCCTCCGTCATACAAAGTCCTTTCTTGGCCCACCTGAACTTATATCCACCTACAAGGCTTTCATCTACAGTTTGTTGGAATGCTGCACTCCCATCTGGGCTGACTCACCTTTCTCGCATCTTGCTTAGCTCGACACTGTGGAAACCAAGGCCTTCAAGATCTCTCGGCATGAAGCTAGCTAGGTCTATGGGCCTATCACTTCGACATTGCAGACAGGTTGGTGGTCTCTCTATGTACTACCACCTCCTTTCTGGTCTTGCACCCTGCACCCTCTGCTCCTTCCGTGCTTTGAACCCCCAGGTTTCTGCAGGGCTCACACAGTCCACCATCAATCCCATTTTGGTGAAATTGCCAAAATCAAGACTCTCTGCTCACCTCCTCATTTGTTCCTCTTTATTCCCCGCCTGTGGAATAAACTTCCATGTCCTCTTCAATCTCATTCTTCCCTCCAGGTCTTCAAGACATCTGTTCACCAACATCTCAGATCATCCCCAATCCAAAAGCATGATCTTTTATACCCCCGTTATTCCGACTCCAACACCTCCTGCTTCCAATTTTACAGTTTTCCATCCTTGGAGTTTCCTTTTGTATCCAAATTTCCCACCCCAAGCATGTGCTTTGCGTCCTGTTTTATGTCTGTTATGTCCTGATCCGTTTAGTGTACTAGCTCTTCCACGAGCCTCGACGATACAGTGCATTCAGAAAGTATTCAGACCCCTTCACTTTTTTCACATTTTGTTATGGTGCAGCCTTGTGCTGAAATCGTTTAAATTCATTTTTCCCTCATCAATCTACAGACTTGGCATTTAATATGGAATATTTATTTTGTGGGGGTGAACTTACTTTTCAAGATGTCTTGGAACCAAAAGTTCATTGGAATTATGTGGAAATTATTCTAGATTTTGTTAATGTGACCTTTAAAAGAAACAAAAACCACATTTGACATTTCGAAACAAATAAATTGATCCTTGAAAGTGATGTAAACCGATATCGAACTCAATTCATGGACAGTACTGTTAAACTTCTGAACGTTTTCCAGAAGTATCTCTTTATTTTGCACATTAGCCAAAAATGTTTTTTAACAAAAACAAAAGTTAAATTACGACTGGGATTACGGACAGTAAAATTACAGTTCAGTACTTCGTGTAACCCCCACGAGCATTCAGGAGAGCACGTACACGTTGAGGCATGCTGTTCACGAGATTTGCCAAGGTTTGGACAGGAATCGCTTGCCATGCAGTGACAATAGCCTGCTGCCATTCACGCACAGAGGTCGGCTGCTGGTCCAAGTGGTCGATTTGACGGGTTAATTCTGCCCACAAGTTCTCTATCGGATTCATATCCGGGGACATGGCAGGCCACTCCATATGCTCTACATCACGGTCAGCAAGAAAGTGTTGGATCATGTGAGCACGATGAGGCCGTGCATTGTCATCTTGGAAGACAAAGTTTTCTCGAAAGGCTGCACGAGCAAATGGAAGCAATGTTTCTTCCAGAATGGCCCTGTACTTGAAATGGTTCAGGTTTCCATTCAGAACAACCAGGTCAGTTTTGCCCCCTGCATGAAAAGCAGCCCAAACGGTCACCCCACCACCTCCAGCTTGGACTCTTGGCACTATACAATCTTTGTTGTAGGCTTCATGCACTTGTCTGCGCACTCGGAAGCGGCCATCTCTACGATAGACCAGAAATCTGGACTCGTCACTGAAGATCACGTGATTCCAGTGTCCTGGCTGCCATTGACGGTGCTCTCTGGCCCACTGCAATCGGCGCTGGCGGTGTTGTCTGGTCAGGTGTGGCTTTCTCAGGGGACGCCTGGCACGATAGCCTGCTTGAACCAGTCGTTGGTTGACTAGCCTTCTGGATACAGGCACATTTGTCAGTTGCTGCTGACAAATGACTTGGTACGGCCATTGTGGACTAACCGGTGCAGCTGGCGATCATCCCTCCTTGTGGTTCTGCGGGGACGTCCTGGCCTCGGTATTGGAGTAAGGACACCCCTCTGAGCATTTCGTTTCAGGATCTTTGACACCTCACCTTGAGTGATGCCATACTGCCGAGCAATAGCACACTGCTTCATGCCGTAATTTCGTAAAGCCACCACTCCATGACAAACAGCATTGTCGAGTTGACGGACCATCTCCAGAGGAAGCGGCAATAACTTTTGGAGACGTGCAGCAGTTGTTTTCCACTAATACAGAACGCAACAACCCTTGTATACCCGACTGTGAAGCCAATCATCAAATGCACCTGTCCGTACATTTTGCCACGCCACCTATGATATAATCCTGTTGTTGACTTCTTGCTGCGACAGACAATCAGTGACATGGTTCTTTTAACAAATAAATCACCAAAGTGTAAAAGAAACTCACCAGATTGATATACTGAGTTAAGAAAGTAAACCCAAGTCAATAAAAAAAAAAATTCCATATTAAATGCCAAGTCTGTACAATCAATATCCCATAATGACAAAGAGAAAACAGGATTTTCGAAAGTTTTGCAAATTTATTTAAAAAATAAACAACTGAAATATCACATTTACATAAGTATTCATACCCTTTGCTCTGACACTTGAAATTTAGCTCAGGTTTCTACCATTTCTCTTGATCATCTTTGAGATGTTTCTACACCTTGATTGGAGTCCACCTGTGGTAAATTCAATTGATTGGACATGATTGGGGCATGATTGGGAAAGGCACACACCTGTCTATATAAGGTCTTTTTTTGTATGCTGAATCGAGGCTCGTGAAAGAGCTAACATTTACTTCACAAACAAATCAACCAGACAAACAAAATATATAAAAAGAGGGAGCAGAAGACAGGATGGGGAGAGAAGGGGAAACACACAAACACAACATTTGAGAGCAGGGAGATGTGTGGGAGGGAAAGGGCTTGGGGGGGGGAGGCGTGGGAAGGGGGGGGGGTGGGGGTGGGAGAAGTATAAAACACAATACAAGGACACCAAGGACTTCCAGGACAGAAGTTGGTATTTCAAAAAAGTGGAATCGGGGTGAAATTAGCGGGGGCAGAAAAGATCAAGGTTTTTGGATGGGGGAAGATAAGAGATGGTGGTGAACAGCTGTTTTAAAGACCTGGAGGATGGAGTGGGATTGAAGAGAGTGAGGGAGTTTGTTCCAGAGGTGGGAGAAAAGAGGAATGAAGGAGTGAAGATGAGCAGAGAGTCTTGATTTTGGCAGTTTAACCATAAAAGAGTTGCAGGCAGATCTTGTGCAACCTGTAGGAATATTTGCGGGACAGAGCCCAGAGAGATCTGGGGGGGGGGGGCAAGGCCAGAGAGGAGTCGGTAGAAGACGGAAAGACCACCAACCTGCCTGCGGTGAGTGAGTGAAAGGCCCTTGGAGTTAGCTTCATCGCGGGAGATTCCAATGATTCTGAATGCTTTGGTTTCAACAGCGTGAAGACGAGCTAGGTGTGAGGCAGGAGCACCAGTGCAGAGGGGAGAGCAGTATTCCATTGAGCTGCGGATGAAAGCCTTGTATATAGTGAGGAGCTCAGGTGTGCCAAGGAAGGACTTCGCACGACGGAGGATGAGATGCCCAGTCGGCGACTGGCTTTGGAGGCCAGATTTTAAATGTGGTTTTCCCAAGAAAGATCATGGCAGATAGTGAGACCCAAAAGCTTGAGTGACAGAACTCCTTGGAGAGGATTATTCAGAAAGTGGATGGGAGGGTTGTCCAGTCGGTCTTTTCGGAGAGACATCGTAAGAGTGTGAGATTTGTCAGGATTGAAAGACATGTTCCACTGTTTGCCCAGTCTGTGATTTTGTCCAGGTCTGCAGAGAGTGAGGAGGCTGCAGACTGCCGATCTGAGGGATGAAGAATGGAGCGACAGAGAGTAGAGTCATCAGCAAAGAGATAGAGAGGATTTTCAAGAGAGTCAGAGAGATCATTGATGAAGACCAGAAAATTTATAGTTTTCTCACAGCTGACAATGCATACCAGAGCAAAAACCAAGCCATGAGGTTGAAGGAATTGCCTGCAGATCTCAGAGACAGGATTGTGTCGAGGCACAGACCTGGGAAAGCCTGAAAAGACACATGGAAGCCCACAGAATCTTGTTTCTCACAGTCTGAGAGTCCTTTAGGTGCTTTTTTGCAAACTCCAAGCAGGCTTTCATGTGTCTTTCACTGAAGAGAGGCTTCCGTCTGGCCACTCGGCCATAAATCCCAGATCGGTGGAGTGATGTAGTGATGGTTGTCCTTCTGGAAGGTTCTCCCATCTCCACACAGGATCTCTGGAGCTCAGCCAGAGTGACCATCGGGTTCTTGGTCACCTCTCTTACCAAGGCCCTTCTTCTCCGATTGCTCAGTTTGGCCAGGCGGCCAGCTCTAGGAAGAGTCCTGGTTGTTCCAAACTTCCTCCATTTAAGAATTATGGAGGCCACTGTGCTCTTGGGAACCTTCAATGCAGCAGAATTTTTTTTGAAGGCTTCCCCAAATCTGTGCCTCGACACAATCCTGTCTCTGAGCTCTGCAGGCAGTTCCTTCGACCTCATGGCTTGGTTTTTGCTCCGATATGCATTGTCAGCTGTGAGACCTTATATAGACAGGTGTGTGCCTTTCCCAATCATGTCCATCACAGATGGACTCCAATCAAGGTGTAGAAACATCTCAAAGATGATCAAGAGAAATGGGAGGCACCTGAGCTAAATTTCAAGTGTCATCGCAAAGGGTATGAATACTTACGTAAATGTGATATTTCAGTTTTTTTATTTTTAATGAATTTGCAAAACTTTTTAAAATCCTGTTTTCTCTTTGTCATTATGGGGTATTGAGTGTAGATTGATGAGGGAAAAAATGAATTTAAACGATTTCAGCATAAGGTTGCAACATAACAAAATGTGAAAAAAGTGAAGGGGTCTGAATACTTTCTGCATGCACTGTATATACAAAAAAGTTGTACAAATCCACAATTCAAACTTTACACCACTGCAGTAGACTGACAAAATTCTGACTTAGGAGCATTAAAGTGGTGTCCGGAACCATCTTACACTCTCCATGTCAGGATTGCTGGTCTTACTTTCTGTCTCACTCAAACTAGCTACCAGGCTAGCTTTAATCTCTCTTTCTTGCAAACAAATATTACACACTTTTCTTCTCTTTTATTTAAGACCTGGCCTCGATGAGGACTATGTATTCCGTGACTGGACCCTTCAACATAAAAAAAAAGAAAAAAAAAAAAGAAAAAAACGGATTTTGGAAAAGGTGCACTACAAGAAAGATAAGCTAATATGAAAAGGAAGAGAGATAATGTTAGAAAGTTTGGCAAAGGTGAAAATTAAGACTTTACTTCTAACGAAGATAAAAGTAACGTCATACAGACCTCATCTGGGCAAGGACGCAGAGAGTCGATGTTCACTTCTCCAACAAACCCAATGACAGGTCTCACCAGCTTTTTGCTCGACTAAGAGGCCATTGTGGAAGATGGAAAGGGCAAAACAATTATTGGTTAAACAAAAGTAAATGAGAATGAGGTGTGATGCAAGTGCTAGCAGACTGAACTGGGCATTGCTTTTACAAAATACAGAAAGGAAGACGTGTAAATTCCTTTGAGATGGGAAACTATTGGAGGTTTGCTTAGTTACACAACTCCGAAGACATGACCTGGTCCGAGGTATAAAAATAAGACAAAGACAGTCAGGATGTATTTATCGGACCCGAAATGGACACCATGAATAAAAGCCGTGGAACGTAATGGGTGCATCAACTGCATTAAAGAAAAAAAAATTGTGAAAGTTTGCCAATTGCTGCAGTGGCTTGGAGCATTAAATGGATCTGTGGATCTTGCACCCTGGATCTGTGGTTTATCAAAAGCAAATAATATCGTGCATATCCTTGAATTTTTTAAAATGAGATTTCACTATTGAGAGATAGGGCTAAAAAGTATATGTAGCACGATATTTAAAAAAAGTTATGGATGGATTCAAGGCAAAACTTGGTGAATAGGTCGTGTGTGTGACAAGGACAAATTGATTCGATTTTGGTGACGATCCGGATGCGTGAATTTTTTAAAATTCTTCAAGTAAATCTTCACTTGTAAGCCTGGTGTTGGCTTACCGGTTAGGATGCCGGCTTGGGATCCTCGGATCCTGGGTTCGAATCCCGGTTGATCGCTGAATTAACGCCAGGGGGGTTGACTCAGCCTGTCATCCTTCCGAGGTCGGCAAATTGAGTACCAGCTTGCTGGGATGAATGATCACGGTGTATACCCCGGTTTAGAATAGGTACACCGTATCCCTGCGCATCGTAAGAGGCGACTCAGGGTTGGCGCCAGGAAGGGCATCCGGCCGTAAAAACATTGCCTCAAACAGGGAACCATAATTGTCATGGGGCCCGCAAGGCTAACCCCCGCTCCAGCGGGGAAAATGGCCTTAAAACGATCATTCATTCATTCATTCAAGTGAATCTTCACCATTGAGAGAGAGAGAAAAAAAAAAAATCTTCACCATTGAGAGACACAGCCAATAATGATATATAGCACAATATCTCAAAAGGTTGTTGACGGGTTATGAGAAAACTTGGTGGATGAGTTAGGTAGGTGACAAGAACAAGCCAATTCGATTTTGGTTCATTTCCGGATGCACATCCAGCCTCAGTGGGAAACGAAACATAAACTGTTCAGCCTGGTAAGGGTATGCCCTCTACCGAGTGCCGTTCTAGTTCTCTTGGCATTTTGTTGGAACTTGGAATCACCTGTTGAGTTCCGTTTTCTCATTCTTCCAACCACAGTCATACTGCTGTTCCATGGGTCTTTATATGATGCGGTGAGTGCCGTAAGATTAAATTGGGTTCGGTTTGCTTTGATCTTAACTAAATGTATACCTCAGGGGAAGATACTTTGGTACACGTGAGAGTATTGCCAAATAACTACGCCCTAACCCCAGAATGGAGGGCAGGGAGCAAGCCCCAGATGTTAGTCCGAGGCACATCGATTCCCAGCTCTTCACGTGTCTCCCGAAGTGCTGTGTGCACCGAATCAGCATCACTGGAATCTCGCATACCTCCAGGGAAGCTGTGAGAAATAAGAGAGAGGAAATAAGTGAGAGTGAGAAGAAATAAAACTGGTACAGAAAATAGAATATTGTATTAGAAAACACCCAACCTTATCTGGCCCTGGTGGGA
This sequence comes from Myxine glutinosa, assembly GCF_964187855.1. Lineage (NCBI taxonomy): Eukaryota > Metazoa > Chordata > Myxini > Myxiniformes > Myxinidae > Myxine > Myxine glutinosa. Next base: position 60,063,868 of record NC_136266.1, on the reverse strand, counting down.
TCCGAGAAGCTTGTGAGAACGTATTGTAAGAAGCACAGATGGCTGACCCTCCACGCAACAGAGTGGCACGAGCACTGCAGCGTCAGCCACTCGCTGTTCGGCTTCCTCTTTGTGCCTCCTAAGCTCCAGCACACAACGCTGTTGGTTGTCCAGACCAAAACATGTTGCAATGGATCCCACCGACGAAAGCTCCATACTACAAAATGGTCGGCTGGCGGAGCAAAGTTTTTGTAGAGTGGCCTTGGGTGCCCTTAATCCGAGCATTCTCATCCAAGGACCTGGCACTTTTAGGTCACCTATAATGTACGAGAAATGGTGAGGTGAAGTCGAAGAGGTTTTATTCTCCCTGGCAGCATCTCTTTTGAGTACACCTGCAAATGAAAACAAACCGATATAATTTAGACAAACTAGAAACATTGCATCATGATTTAGAAAGGATATCGAAAATGAAGATTTTTCGATAAATCTGAGATGCACAACATAATATCACAAATCATCATCATCATCCACTTTTAGAGGCCATTTTCCCCACGGAGCATGGGTTGGCCTTTTTCGGGCACAGTGGACCCTTTCTGAAGCAATGTTTTATGGCCGGATGCTCTTCCTGCTGCCAACCCTGTTAGTGCCTGTTGCGACACACAGGGAATTACCAGTGAACTGGTACTCAATTTGCCGACCTCGGAAGGATGACGGGCTGAGTCAACCCCCCTGGTGTCAATTCAGCGATCGACCGGGATTCGAACCCAGGATCCTAGGATCCTAAGCCGGCACCCTAACCGCTAAACCAACACCAGGCTGTAATATCAAAAAATAAAGAAATTATATTCGGTTTAAATTGCGAAGACAGTATTCATACTATTTACATGAAATGCATAAATTTAAACCAAGTAGAGGAAACCCATTTGTAAGTAAGAAACCCAACAAACAAAATAAAGCAAAAGGGAAAACATTGGCATAACAAACGGATGTAGTATAAGACAAGGAGTGTATATTGGAGGAGAGAAAGGAAAACAGAGACTCAGTGGATGTACAGAGTGAGTCAGTCATAAGTCCCAAGACACGGTTTTAGCTGATTATACAAGATTTGTTTATACCAGTGGTTCTCAAACATTTTTAGACTACCGCCCCCTTCTGCACTCTTGGACCGGCCCAATGCCCCCCTTGTCCTATCGTTCGTGGTCGGACACCCAGAATTTATGTAGATAGGAAGCAAAAATAACAGAAGCCAAATATTTTCTGAATAATATTTTACTTTCCTTTTTATTTTATTTTGCACGACCAACAATGTTTCAGCAGAACAGGTACAGGTGAGGCAAACTGGGAATCTGTTATCACAGGCCCAAATACCGTTAGTGTGAAGGGTGGGCCTGGTGACTCGATGCGAGATTACGAACGTCTGGCTCCATCTCAGTGAGGTAGAGACACAGATCGCCCCTCTTGGTAATGTCAAGGCGGTTTCGATACCTGGTCAGCAGCACCATCACGGCGCTGAACCCTCTTTCAACGAGGTATGATGTGGGGAACGCCATCAGCAGCAGTTCTGCCTCTGTCCACATTGCGGGGTATTCGCCCCGCTCCAGAATCCAGAATTTGCTGTATTCATGCTACGAGAATCTTGCCTTCACCTCATCATCATTGTGGAGGTTGATAATTTCGTCCTGTAATTCGCGCTTCACATCTTGAATGTCACATTTGAATGGGTTGATCACCCATGCTGGTACCGACAGTTCTAGCATGTCTCTGAAACGCTGCTCCATATCTCCACGAATCTTCTCAAGGTGATTGCAATAAACGAGCAGCTTTTCATCAGAAACAGCAGTTTCTTTGCCAACCGGGGAAAGTGGTACATATCTCTGCGGCCGAGGGTTTCCCTGTGCAGAGTCGCCTTGGTTACGAACGCGCCGATCACTTTCTTTGCTTTAATCAGCGTCATATGGTCACCCTGGAGTTGTTTGTTGACATCATTCAGTATACTGAATATGTCCGTGAGGTAAGCCACATCATGCTCAATCGCATTCACTTTCTCCGATAGCTCCTTATCAATTTCCGACAGAAACTCGACCACTGTTGAGAAGAGGGCATGGAAACGGGTCAAACAAGCGCCTTTGGACAACCATCGAACTTCGGTGTGCAACAGGAGCCGCTCGAATGCCTCATCATTCTCCTGGCAAAGCTGACGACACAGCCGATCATGCAGAGACGACACCTTGATTTTATTCACTGCTTTGATTACTGTTTGGAGTGATGTATAAAGTCTGGTGCTGAGAGCTTTTGCTACAAGATGCTGGCGGTGCACGACACAGTGAATGGCGAACACGGACGGTACCTGGTTCTTCAGAAGCGCAATAAAACCACGCTGGCGGCCAACCATCGCTGGTGCCCCGTCCGTCGCGCAAGCGAGAATGTTCTCCATCGGTATGTTCTTATCAGTAAAGTACTTCTCCAACGTTTGGAAGATGGAAGAACCCTTCGTATCGGTCTGGAGAGAGCGGGCAAACAACATTTCTTCCACCATTTCCTGATCACGGATGAAGCGAACGTAGCAGAGTAACAGAGCTTCACTGTCACGCAAAGTGGACTCATCCAGCTGGATGGCGAAGTGTGTGCTTCTCAGCTCACTACACAGTTTATCTTCTACATCTGATGACATTTCATCAATCCGCCTGGCCATGGAATCATTGCTGAGCGCAATCGACTAGAGAACTGGATTCGGATCCTGGCCCATAACGGTTTTTATCACTTCCCCAACAGCTGGTTTGATCAACTGTTCGCCGATTCAATACGGTTTTCCAGATCTGGCGATGAGCAATGACAGCTTATACGACGCTTCCAGTCCTTTATCCAAGAGCTTTTGGCTGGCTTTGAACATCGTCGTTACCGTGGATCGCTTCTCAAATTTCTCTTTCAGCAATTGGAAATAGCTGACCTCTGCGCGAGCCTTATCCCTGTGCTTTTTACTCAGGTGCTCGCTCAGTCGAGATGGTTTCATTGCTTCATTTGACAGCGTGATACCACACAACAAACACCGGTAACTGTTTGTTCGTCGGAGATGGAATGAATCCATACTTGATGTATTCAACGGAATACTGACGACACTTTTTCTTTGAGGCCGACATCTTGAAGCCGACCGGACGTGAAGCTTTTTTGAATAACGAAATAATACGCCAAAATGTTGAAAGACTAACACCAGCGCTAACACTGACTGTTCATACCTTGCCCAATGTCTGTGCTGGCCAGGCCAGCCTGTAAAGTTGAACCAGGCACGTTGAATAGTCCAGCACGAGTAGAGCGTATTATATCCCACATAAAAAGATTCTTGCAAGCCGATTGGTTGAAATGGCACCACGTGACAAAAATTAGTGTTGTACTATTGGCCGCATTGGCGGCCAATAGTATTTTGCTGGTGTCATACACTATCATGTTTGTTGCGTGAGCATGTATGGACAAGAAAATACCTACACGACATCAGCGAATATGTGATCATAAAAACCATGCGGAGGGGGAAAGAACGTGGTCGTTGATTGGATGGCCAATTTGCCGAATGGCGCTGGGTAAACTGTTCAGACTGCAGGAAGCCCAATGAGCGCTCCAAATCGCCGCTGCTCCTCTAAATCGCCAGTGCCCCCCAAATCATTGCCAGCGCCCCCCTACTGCCCGTGGACTCTCGAGCGCCCCCCTGAAAGTTCCCAGCGCCCACTGGGGGGCGGTAGGGACCACTTTGAGAACCTATAGTTTATACCATCTACCAGGGTATAAATAAATCAAATCAGGGTATAAACAGCCATAAGCCGCAGGAGTAATAACATATTACAGTAACACATAATAACGAGTCATCTACCATATAAAACACAATGTCAGTTTGTGTGTATTGTACAGATGTCTGTCCCTCTTCATAAGGGTAGGTTTTAAAGGCCAATCTTTTAACACGAATGTGTGTTCACTGTGGTCTATTTGTAAGGATAAAACAAACTCGAAAAAATATTTTCCATGAAAGAGTAATTACGTCTCTTATTTTGGAATTGTAGACGATGTCTTGCAAACCAAGCCTCAAGGGCGGTGTACAGAAGCGTTTTTAAAATAACAATAAATACAAGGTGCAGGGAGGTTTCATTCACCGCACATGATGTGCAATGCACACAAAGTAAAACGAATGTTTATTTACATCCGTATGATGTCAAATAAAAAAGGTATAAGCACACCTGACACATTAGCATGCTCATGAGGCTGCACCGCGATTAAACGGTTCCAACCCGTCATTTTTGACAGGTTTTCTTGACTAGTAATAACATATTGTTACGAATTTGGTAGAGCAATATGTAGAGCAGAGTAGATCTGAATAGGTAACATGCTTCGAGATGTCGCGATAGGGAATCTACCTGTAATAAGTCATGTTTAGGCGTTTTGTCAGTTAAGGTGTATAATTGTGAATCTACCAGGAGATTCGAGTGATAGTTAGTGTAGGGGTTAATCAGTAGAGCCCTTGTATGTCTCACCTCGTAGCCAAACCTTTGTCCATTTTGGCACTGCACACCACTTAAACATTAGTTAGGACCTTTAGTACAACACTAAATGACGACTTTCCCCCATGACATGACTTAGGAAAAAATCAGACTATAACACTGCCACAATTGGCCGCCACCATTTACACCTCCGAGAGGCCTACCCACCTCGCATAGCACGTGCTGTGACCAAGGAGCAGGAGCGGGAGAGTGGGAGTGACGCAGTGGGCATGACCTGAGCGAGCCGGCGAGTCGGTGGAGGCTCTGATTGTCAGAGTAGTGCGCCAATCTGACGTCATCGGCCAGAGATATTAACGGGGGCCGGACGCCATTTCGGGCAGTTCACCAGAGTTCAGCATGTTGAGTGAGGTCTGAGTCAAGAGTTCGTGTGCGCATTTTGAGTTGAGATGAGACGGCAGTTGAGTTGAGAGAGGCAGTCCGGAGAGTTGGATCCCGAGTTGAGATCCTGAGTTGAGTTGAGTTGCGCAGAGTTGAGTAGCGCAGTTGAGTGGAGAGTTCGCTGGAATGCACGCAGTTTGGTCAGAGCAGTTGCTTCTGGCAGTGGTTCGAGAGATGCAGAAAAGTGACTCGCTATTGCAGCTCTTTTTCGTCTTGCGCAGCCCGAGTTGGGCTGAGGTGTAGCCCGAGTGGAGCTCGCTGTCCTGCGGTGGGACCTCTCGGTGCTTCGGAGCTTGGTACACGGACCTCGTGTGCAGCGGCGAGGGCGTTGGCTCGGGCCTAGCGGGGCGTGCGAGGCGGACGGAGGATTCCTCCACGCCGGAGTTTGGAGCCGCGTTGGACGGACAAGACACGAGACCAGATAAGACCGAGCTCCGCGTACACTGTACACGACGAGACATTTTATTTTCGTCTTCATCTCCCTCGTCTCGTGTTTGGAAATCTGTTGTGTGTGGGATCCCAATTTCGCTACCTTATTTTATTATCGGCGCGCATTTTCCTGTCCTGCCTTTTTCATTTGAATAAACCCTTGTATTATTTCCCTTTCCCATTCAAACCTGTGCCGCTTCAGTTAATTTCCTCTCACAGGACCGGAGCTACGCCGGCGTGCTGGAGTTAAGTGCTTTCGCCACAGCCTCCATTTCCCTTCTTCCTGCCGCGCGGCCATAGCCGAATCCGTGTTTGGATAGTTGCCTCCGAATAAGACCGTTTAGGTTATCCGCAACTCTGATGTTAATTGGAGTTGCACGGCAATATTACAGTAATACAATAATTACAACACCTCCTTAGACATTGAGTGCATCTGTATGATGTCCACCATTGTCACGGAACAAGATAATTTTTCTCCACGTGTGGTGTGAAAACCGACGCAAAATAAAATGTGTTATGGTGCCAAATGCTTCCTGAACGTGTTGTTTCAGGTTCACCAAGAGATGTCATCCGATGTTCTGCAACTTTAGCTTCAACGTACCCCCATAGAGCATTGGCACAGGTCAAGACTGCCCGGTGGCCACAGACGCTGTCAACCTGTTTTCATGATCTGCATCTGACAATTCACAAATGACAGCTGGTTTATGTGGTTTCATGTGACGGTCTTCTTTCATTGTTCGCAGTAACAATGAATACGAAACACCAACTCTGCAGAACGTTTCCGTAATGATTTTTTTCAGAGATCTGATCACGGATGTTTTAATGTTCCGAATTCCCAAATGACGAATTTTTGGTCGTCCGCTTTGCTTGTTGTCGAGTACACTTCCAGTCTGAAATGTCTTTTCCCCCCAAAGATGAAGATTTGATTTTGACGGTGCTGGCTCCCCAAAACGCTCCTCAAGGTCTTCTTGCAAATGTTTCATAGTCTTGTTTGTGTTTTTCCTTTTGTGGTACCACACCACTGTTACCAGCCTCTATTCCACTGTAAATGGACTGGTGTCTGCCATCCTGGTTTAATGTATTATTTGTATTATCTGAAACAAAAGGAAACAGCATCAATGCATGGTATAGAACTCAAAGAACTGAAAACGAAGGAATAGAACTGAAACACATTTAAGAGACAGATCAAATAAACAACTGCCATGACCTTTTTGTCATTGGTGAAAGACCTCAAAGTTCAGACAGGTGGTGGGACAGCTGCTGAATTCTGGCACATCTTAAGATATAAACAATGTCTACAAACTTTGTTGAGAGACTGTAGGTTCCCATCAGTGGAGTTGGGTTTCCAGTATAAAACGCAAGCTGCTTCCTGGCAATTGCCTCACCGCATGAATTGTTGTACCAGGTAAGATATGTTGGGCAGGATAGCTGGAGGCATGAACTGATGGAAAAGAAAGGTTAGTTTTTTGAGAAATGAGTCCCATGTCCGTATATGAAGAGATAGGAGACTAGTCAGTGAAAGAGAATGTGGACTTCCAGGATAGACCAATCTGCTCGATTAAACTGTCAGACACGGCAGCACTTTGGCAGATTCCTGAAGACCACCAGGGAAACAAACTTTTAGAGTACATGACCTGAGGAGCAAGGGGATGAGAGGTTGGAAAAGGAAAGGTTGAAGAGAAAGTTCGACATAATAAAGTCAAACTAACTTGGGGAAGTATGTGTTATGAATCCAACGGATTAGTTGAGGCCAAGGGTATCGCAAAAGGCCTTGGCTGCAATACCTTGGACAGTGGTGTGAACAAAGATTCCAAGCTAGCAGGATCGGTAACAATTGAAGTCACTTCAGGTTAGGAAGAGAGTTTGGATGTGGGATAGGAGGGAGTCAAAGAGAGGGTCTCACAGACAAAGTCACAGTTTGGTCAAAGTCATAGTTTAAACGTTTTTTCTCAGTGCAATAGACCACAAACATGGAGAAGACAGACATTCCTGTGAAAAGGGACATGCCACCAATATGAGCATTAGATCCTTCAAAATGGTACAAAAGATAACCAAGGAGATGAGTAAGTGCAAAACATACTGAGAAAAACGTTTTTGTTAGACAGATAACATCTGGAGATGAGGCAGTAACACTTAGCAAGATATCCATGGCATTTGGTAGCAATGAAGAATTGTTATAACATCTTAGGACATTTCCCATTTTGTATTTTGTGCACATGGAAGCATCAGCTGTGGAGAAAATCTTTCTCCATTAGGGATGTTGCCATTAAAACAGCTCAGTCAGCCAAGTGCTCTACCACCCCCACTACAACTCCCTCTACCATCTCCTCCACAACCCCCGCTACTACCTCCTCCCTTTCACCCCCTCGACTACCACCACCTTTACCATCTCCTATATCACCCCTCTAACACTACCTCCACGCCACCACTCATCACCCACTCCACCATCCCCTTTACCATGTCCTCCATCACCCCGCGAACACACCCGCTATATTACCCCCTCTACCATGCCCTCTATCACCACCACTTCCCTTTTACCACTTCCCCTCCCACTCCCCTACCCTACCACCCCCTATACTATTTGCCCTACCACTCCTCTCTCTATCACCTCTACCACCCTTTACCATCCCCTGTAGCACCCCATATGCCAACCATTTACCATCCGCTCTACAACCCCATTACCATCCCCTCTAACACACCCCCCTATATTACCCCCTCTACCATGCCTTCTATTACCACCACCACTCCTTTACCACTTGCCCTCCGTCCACCCTTTTTACTATACCCTCTCCCACTCCCCTCCCTATCACCCCTTTACCATCCCCTCTACAACTCCTCCACCCCATCACCCTTTACCATAACCTCTATCACCCACCCCCCTCTACCATCTCATCTACAACTTCCGAGATCGATACGTTGTTGCCATCGCTACCACGAACCAAATTTCCCGCGGTTGTGTCGCAATGCTCAAGCCCAGGTGTCTAAACAAGAATGTATCAATTGAATGCAGGTTTATTAGCAACAACGATGAACAATCAATCTGCAAGACAAAGAAAGCGATGGTAGATATTAGAATAAGATAATAGATACAGAATATGCAAATAACAATGCGCAGTATTACACAAGATGAGAACGCAATAGAGAACAGCACCATACAAGAGTTGTCTATCTCCCTTTCCCAAAAACGTTCAATTGTGACACAGAATAGAACGAAACTGGAGACCGAGAAAAAGGATCACATGAGTTTATAATTGATATTCTTCTGAATTGAATCGGGCTGGTGGTTTGATAATTCGCTTCGGGCGGCCCGTCACCACCCGATCAATCGTCGGAGTCCTCTGAGGGCAGTTCGTAATTTCCTGGTCCATTGTGGGAGTCTCCGGTGGGTGGTTCACTATCGCCCTGTCCGACGCCGGAGTCCCCTCCAGCTGGTCCATCATCACCCGAACCGTCAAGGGGGCAGAAATAGGCAGTGACCGTGGAGGTGTGGCGGTGGTCTGCACATGTGGTTGGTTAGCGACTCTCGCGGGTGGTGTCATCGCGGTGGTGTAGCGGAGTGTCTGTGATGGTAAGCCCGGCGCAATGACATGTTGGGGTTCACCCTTCTGGGGAGTGGTAACAGGATTGAGACAGACTCTTGGAGCGGCGATGGGTTGGGTACCAGACATTAAGTATTTTGGTACGATTGGCATAACACTTGGCATAACGGTTGGCAGCATGCCACTTTTGCCAGTCGTAGTGGGAGTTGTCATGCTGAAAGGCGTAAAACGTCGCAGGAACTTACGATTCCGGAGAGTGATTCTTCCGGAGCCATCCACCTTGACAACGTATTGATCGAATTGTTTTACCTCAATCACGGTTCCGGTCCGGTCCCATTTTCGTGGTTCCAGGCCGGTCTGGTTCTGGATCCGGACATGGTCCCCGACGGCCAGTGGAGGTAGTTTTGTCGTGTGTTCAGAGAGTCTTTCGATCTCCCTGGCATGCCGAATGCGCAAAGCTTCCTCACGATTGTTGCGTGTTTCCCGCCAGGTGTCCGATGGCAAGTATCTGCCTGGGATGATGGGTATGAAGTCCTTGACTGGCCTCTTGAAGATGATCATGGCTGGAGACAACCTAGTGTCCTGATCCGGTGCATTCCGGTACTGGAGTATTGCACGTTGGAACCGATCAGTGTCTAGTTCACCATTGGAACCAGTGTTATCGGTGATCATTCTTTTCGATGTTTTGACTGCGATCTCGGCACGACAGTTGCTGTGTGGGAAGGCAGTGGATGACAACCGATGGTTAACGCCCCACCGACGCAAGAAGTCTTGGGTGTCATGTGCCGTGAATTCTGGCCCACAGTCAGATGCCAATTCGTCGGGGATACCATAAGTGGCGAAGTTCGACCGCAGACATTTCACTAGGCCTTGTGCCCCGCCAGTTGTTAGCTGAATGATTGGCCAATTAGAGTAACGATCAACGGTGACCAAATAACTCCGACCCTTGTGATGAAAGTAATCTGAACAAACGTACTGGAAAGGGTAGGCAGGTTCAGCTGAGGCTGTAGGTGGAGCGCTTGGTTGCGATGGGGCCATCCGATTGCAGTGTGAGCAGCGATTGCGCATCTCATGAATCTGGGGAGTGATTCCAGGCCAAAAGATCGAGCTGCTGGCCCGGGTGGTCATAGCCGTGACTCCTTGGTGAGCAGCATGAAGATTCTCAAGGACGAGCTTCCGTAGCTTCGGTGGGATGATAATCCTCCCCTTGTAGACCACTATGCCATCAATAGTGTAGAGGTGTTCACGGAAGGGAAAGTATTCCAAAATGGACACAGGGAAATCGTCCCGACTGGCAGGTAGACCCTGCTCAATAGAATTGAGTAACTGCAGCATCTGAGTGTCACTTGCTGTTTCGTCCCGAACATCGTCCCAAGTGACGGACCGCACAGAATCGAGTGTCTTGATGGCTGCCATAGAAATAGCCATTTCCATGCCAGTGTCGTCATCTGTGGTCCACAGCCCAGTCAAGGTGTGCTGTCTTAGTGTAGTCGATGTGGCCACATCCATAATGGAGGAAATGTCATCCACCAGTGGCAGTCGTTCCGATGGTCTGGCACCCGACGGATGTCGTGAAATCGCATCTGGTACGCAGTGACGTTTTCCCGGGATGTGGATAATTCGGAAACGATATGCTAGGGTCCTTTCTTTCAAGTTGGCAAGCCGCGTGTTATGGATGTCCTCTAATCGTCTGTCACCAAGAAGCTTGATTAAGGGCTTGTGATCGACGGCAATAATCAGGTTCTTGCATCCCAACACAAAATACTTTACTTTTTCCAGGCTGTCCGCCACTGCTAGAGCTTCACCCTCTATCGGAGCATAGCGCGACTCCGCTGCATGGGTGAAGCGGCCTCCAGCAAGGGTGATTTTCCAGCCATCGGGGCAGCACTGTGGGGTTTCACCAGGGCATCTGCAGTGTTTTTGGAGGAGCCAGAAGCCAATCCCATCCTTCGACCAGTCAGTTGCGAGACATGTTGTCCGTTCCTTGTCAAAGATCCGGACCCCATTTGCGACTTCAGATATGATGAGTCGTTTTGATTCTTCGAATAGGGATTGTAGCGTTGCATCCCAGTAGAAGGGGGTGCATGGTTTTAGGAGGTCCCGAAAAGGTCGCATCCTCTCGGTCATGCTGAAGCAGTATGTTACCTGATTGACTAGCCCAAACCAGGAGCGAATGTCAGTAATTGTTTTTGGTGTGGGGAAGTCCTGTATCGCTTGGAGATACCTTTGGCATGGTCGTACACTGTCCATGGTGATCTCGAATCCAGCGAATTCGACCGTGTCCTGACCAAAATGGAATTTCGTCGGATTTTGCGTAATCCCATTACGGCCGCACAGGTCGAGCCAGTTGCATGTCTGAAAAAAGCTCTCTTCCAATGTGTCGCTCCACATGATGGTATCATCAATACATTTGGACTTGTTTTTGAAGTCCGATACAATTTCGTCAAATCGTCTGGAGTATCCATCACCTGAAGCGATGTAACCTTGGGGAGTGGTGCAGTAACGGTATCGGCCCCATGGTGTGATGAACGTTGTCAGATGGCGGTCACATTCTCTGATTGGAACGCTGTGATAGCCATTCCAGGCGTCTGTTACTGTCTTTTTGGTGTTATGTGGCACCGCCATTGCTTGATGGAAGGGTGACTGGGTGTGGTGGGTCTCACGTGTGCAGTGCGCATTCAGTGGTTGCAGATCAACTGTCCTCCGTGGGGTCCCATCCTTCTTTGGACAGACGACCATTCTGCTGCACCATGTCACTGGTTCACCAATTGGCACCGGTTCCAGAACCCCTAACCTGATGTCGCGATCGATACCAGCCTTGACTTCTGCCTGCCAGTGTAAGGGGACAGGCACTGGGGTGTGCACCGCTTTTGGTGTTGCCTCGGGGTCAACCATCAGTGTGAGAGGCGGACCTTCCATGTGGGGTAGTGGCTGGTGTTCGCAGACATTGAATGTGCTGCTTTTGTAGTACTCCAGTAGCCATTTCTCCAGCCTCTCTCGGTTCTCGTCAGTGGCCGGAAATGGGATAGATGTAGGCAGTGTAGGGGGAAGCGATCTTTCCGGGCAGTTACAATTTGCATCGATAACTGCTGCCACTGCAGCACCAACTGTGTTGGATTCGCCAATGGTTGGGAAGCTACTAGACACGAGGCCTAGATCGACGCATGCTTCACGACTGAGATACATGTTCCGTGTGTCAGGTGAGATGTAGCAGATTTGTCGGGTTTCAATAATGTCGCCATTGGCTGTGCGACCAGACAGGTGTAGGAGCATGGCGCCGATAATCCGGACCCTTCCACTGTTAACAGCATTCATCTTCAGGTTGACAGGTAACAGGTCTTCATTACGCAGCCCGAGTTTGTGGAAAATATTAAGTCCTGTGAGGCAGCTTTGACAGCCAGTGTCGGCCATGGCCTGGAGCCTGGCCGATTTTGGTCGGGATGACAGTGGCTGGCCGAAATGGTCATAAGATTCCTTATCGATCCGTGCTATGAGTTTTATGTACGGCTGTGGTTGAGACTTCTTCTTGGTCCAGCCAGAGAGGTGGTCAAATATATGGTGGTCGAGGTGTAGTGGAGTTGACAAGGTGGCCATGGCCCTTTTAATTTGCGGCTTCCAAATGGCCATTTCTCGTACCGTGACAGAGCAGAGGAGATCGTGGACCTGGCTGCTTTCTTCCACATCATGAGCATCCATTGATTTGTCCGTAGGTTTGTTGTCCGCCTTTTTCGTGCCTCCCCGGCAGACATGTGCAAAATGGCCGCGAGTGGCGCATTTACTGCATGTTTTCCCGTAGGCATTGCAGAATTGACGCCTTTGGTCGATGTTCGGCTGTTTGCCATGACCAGTTTTGCCGCAATAACTACAAATGGCCGCCTGCTTGTCGGTAGTGATCAGGGCTCTTTTGTTCTTCCAGTTTTTGTATTGGCTTGCGCCATGAGCGCCTTCACTATCGAGCAAGGCATTCTGGGAACGTTTCCCTGCTTCCTTGGCCTCGACGAAAATGAGAACTTCCTCCAAGCTCATGTTCTGATTTTGATCGCCGAGAATGTCCTGTTGTATATCTTGATCGGCGAGTCCCCGACATAGGACATCGCGAACCATGTCCTTGGTGTAGTTGACATCAGTAGGGGGATTGCATGAGCATACAACAGAAAACTTGCAGATCTCAGCTTGACCAGCCAGACGGGCTGCGTAGGTACGAATTGGTTCTTCTCGGTCCTGTCGCATGTTGTGGAGGTTTACGCGGGACACCATGGTATTCTCCTCTCGGACAGCAAGGGACCGAATGGCTTGTAGTATAGCTGCCTCGTCCTTGATTTCAATGCGTGGGTTGCTGCGGTGGAGGTCACGTCGTAGGTTATCATCACAACATTCAAGGAGTTGAACGCGAACATCATTGCCGATTATCTGGGTCGCTGCCTTGTAACCATCCCATCTTCTGGTGAAATATTGCCAATCTTCGCTGGTACCGCCGGTTTGGATACGAGGACGGCTGACTTTGTCCGGTTTGGCTGGTGCAATGGACGTGTGAGTCATGGCGTGGATGGAGAGCTGGATAGCAGCAACGGCATTGTCAGTGCTGTCAGTAACGTAGACACAGCTCGGGAAGGGGCAGGCTGCAGCAGGCATCTTCAGATGAGTTGATTGTTCATAAACAAGAATGTATCAATTGAATGCAGGTTTATTAGCAACAACGATGAACAATCAATCTGCAAGACAAAGAAAGCGATGGTAGATATTAGAATAAGATAATAGATACAGAATATGCAAATAACAATGCGCAGTATTACACAAGATGAGAACGCAATAGAGAACAGCACCATACAAGAGTTGTCTAGTGTCACACTCACTGTTCCAGGTAATTAAACGCTCGACGAAATGTAATTTTTCAGAGTATAAAGTATAAACAATCATTCTTGTTAATCTTGTTAACATTGCACTTTTACATTTGTTAACTATTCTTGTTAATGTTAATGTTAATCATTCTTGTTAACATTGGTCTATTGCACTGTTAATCACGATTGTTAATCTTGTCTGTGCATGATATAATACAACATGATGGTGGAGAGGAAGAACACTTACAGCTGTCGTTCGGGTTCGATTCCCGAGCCGATATAAACTGTCGGAGCTTCCCAGGCAGGGCGTTGGTTGCATCACAGTGTGCCGTCCCTCGGATGCACGTTAAGCCGGGTGTCCCATATGCTAGCATTAACCGGTAGACGTCAAAGATCCCACGGTTTAAGCCGTAAAGCGTCATTTGACAGAGTGGGTGAATTTATCGAACACCGGGCTTCGCCAGCCGGTTCGTGAAAGACTTAGGCCAACCTCGTCACACAGCGGACTCCACGAGGTGGCGGGAAATTTGTCTCATTAACGGGGTCAAAGGTTGGGAACACCTGGGTTTTTGTTTGCATTGCCCTTGCCGGTCGAGTGGAGGTTCGATTCCCGTGGTTGATCGTTGGAGGTTCCCACAACCGACGACTGAGACCCTCACAAATTGCTTTAGGTGACCACCAACCAGCACCCACCACGTCACAAGTGATTTATTTAAATATATTCAACAGTTAAGAGAAACTCACCTGGACATCATAAATCTGCAGCAAAAATGTCAACTCGAGCTGGATATATATATATATATATATATATATATATATATATATATATATATATATATATATATATATATATATATATATATAGCCAATTACAGTACCCAGATCCGAGGCCCAGTGACCAATACGACTCGATTCGCAATATACCGTATTTGTTTGACTTGACCCACACACACAGTGCAAACGAACGAGCACGGCGTTTCCCTAATTCCTGTGCCATTTTCCGAAATTGATATAAAATGATCGCACTCTTCCTCGACCTAACTTCCTCATTTAAAAAAAATCTTACCCAAGCAGTATGAAAAACGACACAGCTGCCGTCTATAAGTATAAAACGTTATTTGCTTGAGTTTGAATTCATCTATCTATAATTCCAGTAATCTCTGTCTGTCTGTCTGTACGTCTGTACGTTTGTTTGTTTGTCTGTGACCGCTGTTTCTCGACAACTACCGGTCCGATATACTTTTAACTTGCCAGGTATATTGCTGGGGACCCGAGGATGTGCCTTTTCAAGGTTTCATATTAATCGGACAATTACTTACCGAGCTATGTCCAAAAAACGATTCAACCAATCAGAGAGCAGCGAACGATCGCGTGTGCCGAACGTGGCGGACACACTCTGCCTCGGATGGCACATTTGAGAGCGTATTCATTTATTTCACGTTTGCAAACTATGTTGGCGTTAAACTATGTTTTAATAAAGTTTTAAAACTAATAAAAACGAATTTGCGATTCATTCGCTTTCCTGCGCGTTTGTGCACGCGATGGCGATTGCTTTACCAAACTCCGGAAGCCGTTCGCTTTGGACCAAACCATTGCATGTAAATAGAGGGGGGGGGTTCTGTGGTCGTTGCGAATGGACCAAACCATTCATGTAAATAGAGGGGGGGGATTGTCACTGTACTCGCAAGCCGTTCGCCGTTCGCTTTGGCGTTGCGAATGAACCAAACCATTTCATGTAAATAGAGGGGGGGGATATAATTTTAGATAGATATATAGTACGGGCATATATATAGTACGGGCATGCCCTAGTAACTTAAAATGCAGTTGGTATTATGACGTCACGTGAATAAAGTACGCTTTGGAAAAAACAAAAATCAAATTAACGGGTGCACCGCCCATGACGCTGCAGTCATTTACACCGCAATAACCAAAATTATATCTACAAATCGAGAAGGTGCATCGATTCACCTCAACAATCTGAATGCGCTTTTAAGCAAAGGAGTACATTAATGATCCTCCCGATCACAATCGATGATAGCGAATTGAAAGATCGTCGAAAGAAGGAATGTGTAAGATAACTAACTGCTTATGGTCAGGCCATAGCTGCGAGGCATGCGCCCGCGATACCGCCCGAGTGGGAAGGGCATGTGGCAATTCACTAAACACGGAACCAAACACAAATATGGGACAGAAACGTGGCATTAACATTACATAATGTTTAAATTTCTTTACAAACTCGCATTTACAGATCATCTGCGTCCCTTCGTTATTGCTTCAAAAAATCTGGAAGATTTCACAAATTAAATTAAGATTTAATCACAAATTCCAATTTATTTGCCGATTCTCAATCACACCGTTTAACTAAGCAGAGTCTGTGGTGTGATGAGACGAAAATTGAACTCTTTGGCCTGAATGCCAAGTGCTACGTCTGGTGGAAAAGGAGCACAGTTCATCACCCATCTAACAACCATCCCTACTGTGAAGCATGGTGGTGGCAGCATCATGCTCTGGGGATGCTTTTCAATGGCAGTGACTTGGAGACTTGTGAGGGTAGAGGGAACTGTCAGGAAGTATACGAGTGTACGACTGCAGTTCTAACTATATAATTTTGCCTAATTCTTGCTTTAAGGCCTTGAACACACTCTTAAACATGCCCTCACCGACGTGTAAAAGTTTCTTTGTTATTTAAATGCTTTTGTTTAGGTATTAATGATGCATTAGATAATCACTCTTCAGCGATAGATGAATAACTTTGAATGTGTGATCATCGCACCGAAGTGTCTAAGTCTTAAACCCTTTCTTAAGTTTGGTCCAAGATCTTGGACCAAATCTATTCATGAACCAGATTGTGAAACTTCATTCTTATAGCTTTGTTCCAAGGGCTCTTTTTAGAATCCTCACTGAACCTCTGACAGCCTCCACTTGTTGCTGTGCGTTCCCTAATGATGGAGCTCACTGTGCTCTTGGGAACTTTAAACACTCTAGAAATTGTTTTCTACCCTTCCCCAGATCTATGCCTCCTCACAATTCTATCTCAGAGTTCTACGGACAATTCTTTGGACATCATGGTGGAGTTTCTGCTCTGACATGCACTGTCACCTGTGGGACCTTGTATAGGAAGGTGTGTTTCTTTCTAAATCACATCCAATCAATTGAATTAGCCACAGGTGGAGTCCAATCAAGTTGTAGAGACATCTCAAGGATGCACCTGAGCTCAATTTGGCGTCATAATAAATGGGTTGAATACTTATTGACGAGAATTTTCAGCTTTTCATTTTCAATTGTTTTGTAAAAATTTCTAAATTAATTTCACTGACATTATGGGGTATTATGTGTCGAAAAGTGACAAAAAATCTCAATCGAATCCATTTTAAATTCAGGCCGTAACAACAAAACGTGAAAAAAGACAAGGGGTGTGAATACTTTCTGAAGGCACTGTATAATTTGGCAGGATTTTGCACCCCTCGATTGCAATGTCTGGATACACCACTGTCTGAATTGGAAGGGATTAACGCCAGAAGTGGGAGGCCATTAGCACATAATTTGGAGCAGATAGAATAGAATATTAGAAGGGATTAACATCAGGACTAATTTAGCAGCTAAATAATCACCATGTGATCAATCCATTGTGGGGGGAAGGGGGTTAGGAGGAATTAGCATTAGCTCTGCCTCCCAGACTGTTGATGTCTGTAGTCCTCATGTGGAGTTTTGTGGACCACGTGATGTCCACCTTTACCTCTCTACCTGTATCTCTTCTCTTGTGCAAAATTATTCTCTGTAATGACAAGCTGCCTAATATGTGTTAACAATGAAACTTTGAGCTAATGGGTTAAGTATCCCTGGGTACCTAAAGTGGGTCTGATCAAGCTGGCAGATTGGGTATGGCTTTTCCAAGGAGAAATATACAACTCCACACTGGAAACCTCGGCCAAATTCCAAATTCTGCCCTAGCTATTAACCTTTAGCATCTGTCACACGAAATATCCAGGTTTTGCTGTCAGCCCCAAAAACATTTGTGAGTTGTTATCGCCGGATGCTCTGTCAAGATTATGGGCTTATTTACCACTTACCGACACACCGACTAACCCCAACCTTCAGCGTAAATGTAAGAAATAGATGGTTTCTTAACCCTGGATTGTTCCTGCAGTGGAACCGCCTTTTTGTTACTTTTCCAGCAGGGTTCGCTGCATAGTAGAGCAAGCTGCCCTTCGGAGGGATCAACAGTTTGGCATCAATGAACCTGCTAAACGAGAAGACATCAGCAGTTTATACTGCTGAAACTTGTATATCATTAGGATGTACAATTCAAAGATAAAGTGAAGCAAAGTAGCTGAAAATTGATCCGAAACTGACACGTTATACAAAATAAACGGAAAGGCTGAACAGCATATAATTTGCATTCTAAAATGAAGGCACCCAACCACAAACTAAGAGTTGCCCACCTGTACAATACATACATACAGTTACGTGAAAAAGTAAGTACACCCCATGTAAAGTTTTGACTTTTTCAACATATTTCAACATACAGCTATTTGATCTTCATTTCAACAATATTGATAGATAAAGGTGACATAATATAACAAATATCATGAAACATTTACATTTTGTAGTCCATTGTATAATTTAAATATACAAATGCAAATTTCGTATGTGGAAAAGGTAAGCCTTCTATGGTGATCAATAAAGCCTACATCTCCTAAACTGTGACTCAACGTCGTCTTATAACAGTGTACAAGGTGAATGTGTAAGACTGCTTCAGTAGTGCTAAACTTAAAATCATTATTTCATTAAAAATGGAGTACTGTATATACTTGAGCACTAGTGTGCGGGGTATCGTATTCTATGAATCTCTAGTTTGGACCGTATTATTTTCGATTTCATGAATGGGCCCTAAGATAAGAACCGTTAAGAAATCTGCGATGTTTGGTTTGTTTGATGGTGGTAAGGGTTATAACCGGGATTATTTACTGATTCATTTATACTTGTTTATTGCATACTGGTTATTGCTTCATGTTATTGTTCTCCCATGCCATGTAATTGTTAAATCAATGTACCTGGTATCAGAGTTGGATTATGCTCGTGGTGATCTCATTTGGTATTGTTCGATGAATTGGCTCAATCCGGCTCAGAGTGCTCATGACCTATGGTTGCTCGGCCAGATTAGGAATGTCGCGAGCGCCTATCGGCTCATCATTTGGTTAAGTGCATGGTCTCCACAAGTATTGTAACGTGACAAATAGGTCTGGGAACTTGATCGGGGCTGTGGACTTAGCTGGTGGCTGCAGTCATTTTGACACAACCCGCAGAACTCGAACCAGGCTCCCTACCGGTCCTGCGGCTGCGACAGTATATTACAATTTTTCCTGACAAAAACACTGCGTGACATAAATAGGTACTTCAGTCCATTCATCCTAGGATCCTGGGTTCGAATCCCGGTCGATCGCTGAATTAACGCCAGGGGGGTTGACTCAGCCTGTCATCCTTCCGAGGTCGGCAAATTGAGTACCAGTTCTCTGGTAATTCCCTGTGTGTTGCAAGAGGTGAATAACAGGGTTGGCGGCAGGAAGGACATCCGGCCATAAAACATTGCTTCAAAAAGGGGACCAAGGTGCCCGAAAAAGGCCAACCCCTGCTCTAGGGAAAATGGCCTCTAAAGATGGTTCTTAGTCCATTCATCGTTTTTTTCAGCAATTTCCGAACACAGGCAATGCTTGTGGACAAACCAAACAGAGTCGTCGACCGACTGTGCACACCAATGAAACTGGCCAGGATATGCATTGTCGGGTGGTTGACAGTCACCAGAAGAAATTACTGCATCGTCTGTCTGACAAAAACAATGTGGATAGTTCTTTTCAAGGAATTAAACATGTTTTCATAAAAAAAATTCATGTTATGCAGAGAGAGTAATAACAGTATTACAGCTGTTGGTTGGTAGAGAAAAGCATGGAACCATTGAAGTTGATAGAGGTCGCTTATTGAATTTTTAACGTGTTATGGCATTCTGATGAGGCATACTTTAATTTGACTGGTGCTGTCAACAGACAGAATATGAGATTTTTGACGCCTGAAAACTCACGAGAGATGTACGAATTTACGCTTAATCCCAAGAGTTGATCTGGCGTTCAGTCTCCAAACAGCGAGTGATAGAGCCCTTGTTTTTTGATACTTATATCGATGGGAATAGTTGGTTATAAATGCTATAGACACTTCTTTGTACAATTGCGACATCATCTTTTTCAAATGAGACGCCATTTGTTTCAAACAGGAGGGTGGTGCACCCACATAATGCATGGATAATGTTTTGGATGAACTCTGTTCCAGACTCAGTGACGGGGTAATCACGAATTGGTTTCCCTGCATACTTTGACGAAGGCCTCCTGGGGCCACTGACAGGCCTGGGTGTTATAATCCATGTGACCTCTTCTTACAGAGGTTGCATAAGGTGCAATCTACAAGGTGGTGCCTATAGCTGTCGACAACCTCAAAACAGTGTTTTTGCAAACTCTATATTTTGAGAGAAGTAGGGGAAAGTTATGGTCGTGTATATGGATACCTGCTAAACTTAAATGTGTTAACGTGTTATTTTGGAATACTGCTCTCCCCTCTGGGCTGGTGCTCCTGCCTCACACCTAGCTCGTCTTCACGCTGTTGAAACCAAAGCATTCAGAATCATTGGAATCTCCCGCGATGAAGCTATCTCCAAGGGCCTTTCACTCACTCACCGCAGGCAGGTTGGTGGTCTTTCCATCTTCTACCGACTCCTCTCTGGCCTTGCCCCCCCAGCTCTCTCTGGGCTCTGTCCCCCAAATATTCCTACAGGTCGCACAAGATCCACCTGCAACCCTCTTATGGTTAAACTGCCAAAATCAAGACTCTCTGCTCACCTTCACTCCTTCATTCCTCTTTTCTCCCGCCTCTGGAACAAACTCCCTCACTCTCTTCAATCCCACTCCACCCTCCAGGTCTTTAAAACAGCTGTTCACCACCATCTCTTATCTTCCCCCATCCAAAACCTTGATCTTTTCTACCCCTGCTAATTTCACCCCAAATCCACTTTTTTGAAATACCAACTTCTGTCCTGGAAGTCTTTGGTGTCCTTGTGTTTTATACTTCTCCCACCCCCCAACCCCACCTCCCTTCCCACGCCTCCTCCCCCCAAGCCCTATCCCTCCAGAACATCTCCCTGCTCTCAAATGTTATGTTTGTGTGCTTCCCCTTCTCTCCCCATCTTGTCTTCCGCTCCCTCTTTTGATATATTTTGTTTGTCTGGTTGATTTGTTTGTGAAATAAATGTTAGCTCTTTCACGAGCCTCGATTCAGTATCCAAAAAAAATAAATCCTTACAAGAAAAAGAAACTTGCTACTTTCCTTTGTGTAGTGATGCCAGTTTCATTATTTGGGTCAATAATAGTTTGTTATTAGCTCCGCCACCTAAGGTGAATGGGAATTATATTTTTTTGGCAATGGGAATTGAATTCTGTTTGCCTGTGAACAGGACATCTCAAAAGGTTGTGGACAGATTCGGAAGAAACATGGTGGACAGGTTGGATGTGTGACAAGGAAGAACGAATTCAATTTTGGAAAAGGCACGAATCCAAATCCAATCATTTTAAAAGTGATTCTTCACCATTGAGTGTGATAGGTCTAAAAATGATATACATACAGTGCCTTCAGAAAGTGGTCACACCCTTTGACTTTTTCACATTTTCTTGTGTTGTAGCCTGTATTTAAAATGGATTAAATTGAGATTTCTTTTGTCACTTTTCTACACATAATACCCCATAATGTCAGTGGACTTTATTGAGAAATTTTAACAAAATAATTGAAAATGAAAAGCTGAAACGTCTCGAATAAATAAGTATGCTATGACATGTATGCATGTAAATCAGTATGCCCTTTGCTATGACACTTCAAATTGAGCTCACGTGCATCCAATTTCCTTTGATCATCCTTGAGATGTCTCTACAATGTGATCGGGGTCCACCTGTGGCCAATTCGATTGATTGGACATATCTTAGAATGAAACACACCTTTATGTACAAGGTTCAACAGTTGACAGTGCATGTCAGAGCAGAAACTCTACCATGTCCAAGGAACTGTCCGTAGAACTCCGAGAAAAAAGTGAAGAGGCATAGATCTGGGGAAGGGTAGAAAACATTTTCTAGAGTGTTAAAAGTTCCCAATAGCACAGTGAGCTCCATCATTAGGAAACAGAATGAATATGGAACTACGCAGACTCTTCCTAGAGCTGACGTCCGACCAAATTGAGCAACAGGACAAGAAGGAGTTTGGTCGGGGGGGTGACTAATAACCCAATGACCACTCTGACAGAACTACAGAGTTCCTTGGCTGAGGTGGGAGAACATGCCGGAAAGACAACGGTCTCTGCAGCACTTCACAAATCTTGGCTTTATGGGAGAGTGGACAGATGGAAGCTATTCCTGAGAAAAAGGCACATGACAGCACACCTGGAGTTTGCAAAAGCCACGTGGAAGACAGAGCAAAAGGCAAAATATTATGTGGTCTGATGAGATGAAAATTGAACTCTTTCGCCTGAATGCAAAGAGCTACATCTGGTGGAAACCGAGCACATCACCCATCGAACACCATCCCCTCCGTGAAGCATGGTGTGGCAGCATGCTCTTCAGCAGAAGGGACTGGGAGACTTGTAAGGATAGAGGGAACAATGAATGGATCCAAATACAGGCAAATCCTCGAGGAGAACCTGCTTCAGAGTGCAAAAGACCTTAGACTGCAGCGAACTTTTACATTCCAACAATACAATAACCCCAATCATACAGCCAAAGCAACACTGGAATGGCTTCAGAACAAGAATGCGAAAGTCCTTGAGTGGCCCAGCTAAAGCCCAGACTTGAATCCCATTGAGAATCTGTGCCAAGACTTGAAGATGATGTTCACTGATGCTCCACATCCAACTTGACAGAGCTTGAGAAAATCTGCAAGGAAGAATGGGAGAAACTCCCTAAATTCAGATGTGCAAATTACATCTCGGCAGGGTGCATATGTGCAAAGCCAAAGAGGACTCAAAGCTGTAATCGCTGCCAAAGGCACTTCTATGAAGTATTGACTCAGGGAGTTGAATACTTATGTAAATTAGATATTTCTGCATTTCACTTTTAATTATTTTGTGAGGATTTCTAAAAAAAAAAAAAAATCCACTTTGACACGATGCGGTATTATGCGTAGATAAGTAAGAGAAAATGTCAATTTAATCCATTTAAAATTCAGGATGTAAGACAACAAAATATGAAAAAGTCAAGGGTATGAATACTTTCTGAAGACATATGTATGTGTATCTATCTATAATTCCAGTAATCTCTGTGTGTATGTTTGTATGTTTGTATGTTTGTATGTATGTATGTATGTTTGTCTGTGACCGCTGTTTCTCGACAACTACCGGTCCGATATACTTGAAACTTGCCAGGTATATTGCTGGGGACCCGAGGATGTGCCTTTTCAAGGTTTGAAATTAATCGGACAAGTAGTTACCGAGCTATGGCGATTTAGCCGTTCGCCGTTCGCTTTGGCGTTGCGAATGGACCAAACCATTTCATGTAAATAGAGGGGGGGGGGGGGGTTCTGTGGTCGTTGCGAATGGACCAAACCATTTCATGTAAATAGAGGGGGGGGGATTGTCACCGTACTCGCAAGCCGTTCGCCGTTCGCTTTGGCGTTGCGAATGGACCAAACCATTTCATGTAAATAGAGGGGGGGGGGGGGGATATAATTTTAGATATATATATAGTACGGGCATATATATAGTACGGGCATGCCCTAGTATATATAAATGTATGTATATCTATATATATATATATATATATATATTGTTACGGACCGCGGATAAGATGTTGTTTTGCCGAGCGGATGGCGCCGCGGCCGAACAGTTACCCTGACTAACCCGATTCCTGGACGTTGGCCAAAATCGCGCCACAGGTATTCAATTTGGAAACCTCTAAAGCGACCGAATGTAAAGAGGAAGAAGACGTACAGAAGAATAACAGGATTTATTATTTACACACACTAACAAAAAGGAGCAGTCAAGGTTATATACAGGGAAAATGGAAAAAGCAGGTGACACAGTGAAAATACTAGCTTAACTATACAAGCTTAATTAACCCTGGGACAAGACAAACAAAACAAACTCACGTACACAAGAAGGATGGAATGGCAGGAATGGATGCTGGAAGGAGGAATGGGAAGGTTCAGCTGGGGCAGATGGTTCGGGTTTGATCCCGCACGGGACGTCGGCTGGACCTCGACAGCCACCGATGCCACCGCTATCTGGTTCCCGCGGGGTAACGGGTTGAAGCTGCCTGGTGGAGTCAACGCTGCTGGTGGAGCCAAAGCTGCTTCTCTGGCTCACCTCAGGACGTGTCTGCCGTCTCTGGCGCAACTCTTTCTTGGACCCTTTTTTGCACAACTCTGTCTTGGTACCTTTTGCGCAACTCTTGTCATTCACCTCTCTTTGGCGCAACTCTTGTAATAGACCTTTGGCGCAACTCTTATAATTGACTTCTGGTGCAACTCTTGTAATTGACCTCGAACCTTCTCTCTCGAACCTTCTCTCTTTCTCTCTCTCTGGTGCAACGGCGTCCGCGCGCGCTTATATAACGCCTCGGGCGATCAAGCCGCCGGCCTTCAGGACACGCCCATCGGTGAGCTCGCTTCGGCCCTGATTGGTGGGCACAGGCCCTCTGACTCCACCCTTGATGACGATGGGCGGGCACGCCCTTCTTCCCCGAGCTGACCACGCCGTAATGGCGGCAATTGCAGTTGGCAGTAGAAGTTTTGGGAATGGGAATGAAAGGGGATCTATCTATTTGAATTCGGTGCAATGGAGTATTAATTAATGGAAGACAAGGCCTTACCCTAATACACATAATAAGGATATAACTGTCAACAAGGGGGGAAATCTATGATTGGCTAATGTGTGGTGTTTATGAACTAATTACGGGACGCACTTTGACCTTTATACATAACTGGAGCAAGGAGGGCGATATTTTACAACAATTTACACAACAACAACAAAAAAAAAAAACCATTCTCATATCCACAACACTGCACCCTCCTCCTCTTAGGCATGTCCCGGGCCTCTTACCTTAACTTTTAGTGTGGCACGTAGGTGTAGTTCCATCTACATTTAACCTGACCCTGAGTGCGACAGTTTTAAAACATAAATAAATATGTCCCGCTGCTCCATTGCACCCTGCCTAACAGATTCACGCCCACAGCTAACCGAATTGCGGAATGGTCTTCAAACTATACATTTACGGTGGGGGTGCACTATTTACAATGGCTCTACTTTTATTTACAAAACGCAACCCAGGACCTGTGATCGTTCTTTTGGGGGGGGGGGGGGGACAGTCTGCCCTGCATCGATGCACCATGAAAGCACCCAAAAACGCACCAACGCACCCTCAAGCACCAATCGGTGCACAGTCATCACTGTTCAATAAAAAATAAAAACAACAAACCCCTAACCCTGCTGGTGGTCTCCTGCTCTTCGGCTCCCTCTGCTGGCTATTTGCTTTCTTCCAGTTGTTGTCTTTCTTTCATTTTCTTACTGGCGGCCTATTGGTGGAATTAAAATGCACCCAACGTGTCCATTTTTATTTATTTATGGCCCATTTATTTATGGCCCATTACTCCATTATGGAGTGGAGATCTGGAGCATGTTCTTTGTGGGTTTTATAATATTCCATGAGAGTAGAGACCTGGCGCATGTTCTTTGTGGGTTTTATAATATTCCATGAGAGTAGAGACCTGGCGCATGTTCTTTGTGGGTTTTTATAATATTCCAAGAGAGTGGAGACCTGGAGCATGTTCTTTGTGGGGTTTTATAATATTCCATGAGAGTAGAGACCTGGAGCATGTTCTTTGTGGGTTTAAAAGATGGCCATCTTATACATTCCTCACGTGAGCCCCACTCCCGACTCCCGCCATGGTCAATGTCTCTCTCAATGTCTCCGTACTCCTGTAGTTCGATCTCCGCACGTGGGCGGTTGAACGGACCCTTCCTGACGTGCTTCCACCGGGCACGTCCCGTACCAGGAACAACGGCTGCAGCGCACACCTCCTGGCCAAGCAAAGCAGGTAAAGCAAAGCAGGCAAAGCAACACGCGGCTTGCCCAGCGCGCGAGGCCCAATGTGCGACCCGTACACGGCCTTGTCGATGGTGAGGCGAACTGTGCCGGACGCTTGGTTCCGTGCACGAACCCACAGTGACTTGACGTGTCAAAGGGTAGTTACACGTCCCGGTAACTCCTCTCGCCAGACGGGCTTTTAAACGCCGATTCTCTTACGTTGCTCAATAGCGATACCGCTCGCGCCCGAGCTCGGCGAGGAAGAAGAAGAATCGTCGCTTCTCCAGGACCTCGTGTCTTTTCTTCTTCCGTTTCCGGTCTCCTTTTTCCCAGAAGGGTTCCTGACCCTTTAATCACAACAACCTTCAATCGACTACACATTAATAAGCAAAGACCTGAATAGTAATTCACATACATTCACATAAATATGTAACACATGTTAACCACAGTGGAGATCAGAGCCAAAACAAGCAAAAAGTTAATCATATTATGGATTTTTATTATTATTATGATCACATGATGGAAGACGATTTCGTAACACGACAGGTACCTGATATCAAACATGTACACTTAAGCAAAAGGTCTTCACAACAGTAAAGAAAATAGAAGATAATGAAGAATATTGTTGTAAAGCTATGCTTGCTTTCCATTAAGTAAAACAAGTTTAAAAATTGAAAACTGAAAATGAATAATTTTTCGGGCCTAATTACATTCTCTGCTCTAGCAAGAGTATAAAATCTTCCTCTACTCTCTCTACCTTTATGACTGTGATTTCTCATTGTCCTTTCTTCGCCCTGTCACTCTTTTCTTCTATATTTTCACTTGCATGAGCCAGGCCGGGTTCTTCCCATTCTTCTTCACCATTTCCAAATCATCCCTAATTCCTTATCATATCTGTGTCCGAAGTCCTACATTCCACACCAGCATTTTCACCATCGAGGCAATTATGCTTTCCCAGAACTTGATGGCGACAATCCAACAGACTCCTCTCTCGGCCTTCACAAATAACATCATCTAGAAGGAACGGACGCTCAACTGCAGAGATAAAGGTGGAACGTTTGAGAGCTTGGGCGGCTTCGGGGAAGCCAAGTTGCCAGCAAACAACATGTGCCACAGGCAGAGACCACAAGTCATCACAAACCGAGCCCCATTTGCCACCAGCGTACACCTCAACCTTGCCCTGGTGCTTTCTTCTTCCTGCGCCCACAAGTCGTACTGCACCCTCATGAGGTTTTCTTTTCCGTGCTCTCCTCTGTTTGTCTTTCCTCTTACTTTTTTGGCGTTCCTGAGAAGAAACATGCCAGGTAAAGAGCAAGTGTGAAGGAAGGTAGGTACGGACCAAAAAGTTAGGGAGAAGTCAGACCCAAATAACTAGACACACGCAAACATAGCAACAATTATTGGAGCACATGTCTTACTCGTCTCGAATTATACAGGATTTGATTAACATGTTTCACAATCCTGTCCTCAGAGAGTCTGTTTTCAATAGGTTTAGCATCAGATATGTCTCATCAGTATGAAAATTCTCTATATAAGGACCACAAAGAAAACAAGATGAACCACAAAGAAATAACAGTGGCATGATTGGCTGGTGCGAAAGCAAAAGAAGAAACAGTGAGTGAAGAGAGAAAAAAAAATACATACCGGTAACTAAAAAAAACATCCGGCAGGAAAATGGACGCTGCAATGTGCATCCACCCAGGGATGGAGAACTCGTCTGTCATGTTGTTAATCCTGGGAGATCTCAGGGCAATCTTGAGACATCTTACCCCCTGGCCAATCTGCCAACTCAGACTGAACTGGCCACTATGCTAGACTGGAACTCTGCTCACTGCCATTGGCACCACTGGGCTGGAATTTCCTGTAATGTCACTGGACAGGGCCGAAACAGAACGAACTCCTAAATTTACTGGCTTCAACTACTCTCGAAAACACTAGCTACACTTGGACAGGTCTACAACAACCAAACTCTTCACCATTCTGGCTTAAACTGGCTTTGGCGCCCCCAACTTTTTCCTGACTTTTCAAAGGTTGGGCTGAAATATGCTTCACTCCGCTGAACATTAATTCAGCAGCTTTGTACTGCTTTGCCTTCCCTAGTGTGGTATGTTGGAGAGGATTGTTCAGAAAGTAGATGGGAGGGTGTCCAGTCGGTGTTTTCGGAGAGACATAGTGAGAATGTGAGATTTGTCAGGATTGAAAGACATGTTCCACTTATTTGACCAGTCTGTGATTTTGTCCAGGTCTGCAGAGAGTGAGGAGGGTGCAGACTGCCGATCTGAGGGATGAGGAATGGAGTGGCAGAGAGTGGAGTCATCAGCAAAGAGACAGGGAGGATTTTCCAGAGAGTCGGAGAGATCATTGATGAATACCAGAAAAAGCACGGGGCTCAGAACACTGCCTTGGAGAACTCCACCCTGACTGGAAGGGGAGATGAGATAAACCCATTCAGGGCCACACGTTGACTACGACTAGAGAGGAAGTCCGCAAGCCATGGGTGGAGATTTCCATGGATACCATAGGAGGAGAGTTTGGTGAGGAGAGCGGGGTGCGAGACCGTATCGAAGGCACGTGATATGTCAAGGGAGATGGCTCTAATTTCCTGTTTGGCATTGAGGACCTCCATCCATTGTTGAGACAGCAGAAGCAGCATGTCCAAAGCAGAGTGACATGGTCTGAAACCATATTGATGATCAGATCTCAAGCCATTCGAGAAGAGGAAATATTTGATATCCGAAGCAATGATGGATTCCATGACTTTGCTGATAATTGGGAGAAGGCTGATTGGCCTGTAGTTGCAAGGATCTGTTTTTGCACCTTTTTGTGTAAAGTGGTGATGTTGGCTGATTTCCAAACTGATGGCAGATGACCTTGAGCAAAAGAGAGGGTGAAAATAATAGAGAGAGGGAGTGAAAGAGCGGCAGAGCAGGATTTTAGGATCCGTGGGCTGATGCTGTCTGGTCCAGTTGCAGTCAGAGTTTAGGATTGACAGAAACTTCCCCACCTTGTCAGGAGAGAAGGACACAGAGTCGAGGAGCAGCTGGGTATGACTGGGTACGGTGGGTACAGAGAGGGATGGGTTTGAGACAAGATTTTGAGGCAAACACAGAGTTGAGGCATTCAGCTTTTTCACGTGCAGAGTCAGCTGTGTAGCCATTTGAGGTAAGGGAGGGGACGGAGGGGGGAACAATAACCAGAAACAGATTTGACCAGACGCCACCAGGATTTGGAAGAGGGAGACAGGTTTGAGAGTTCAGTCTTGAGAGTGGAGAGATATTGTTTGCTGGATATTTAAAAAGATCTCCAAATAATTTGAAATCAATCATTCGACTGTCTGGGAGATCATCTACAAGTGGAGAAGATTCCAAAGAACTGCCAACTTGTTCAGGCCACCCCCCCCCCCCCCTCCTCCCAGCAAGTTCAGCCTGAGAGCAGACTGCAAGATGCTGAAAAAGTCTCGAAGAACCCCAGAATGTCATCATGGGACCTACAGGTAGCTCTTGTCACTGTTGATGTCAAAGTGCACGAGTCTACCATTAGAAAGAGGCTGCACAAATTTGATCTGCATGGGAGGTGTGCCAGGAGGAAACCTTTGCTGTCCAGAATGAACATCAGGGTAGAACGAAAGTTTGCCAATGAACACCTAGGCAAAGACCAGCACTTCTGGAACAATGTGCTCTGGACAGATGAGTCAAAGGTAGAGCTATTTGGCCACAGAAGACATGTTTGGCAAAAACCAAAGACAGCATTTGACCACAAAAACCTGATACCAACCAACTGTAAAGCATGGTGGTGGAAATATTATGGTTTGGGGCAGCTTTGCTGCATCAGGGCCTGGGCAGCTCACCATCATAGAATCCACTATGAATTCTTCATTGTACCAGAGGGTGCTTGAGGATAATGTGAGGCCATCTGTAGGAAAGTTGAAGTTCAACCGAAGGTGGACCTTGCAACATAACACCGACCCTAAACAACAACAACAACAACAACAGGCATTTTAAGGCCATTTTCCCTGCAAGAGCGGGGGTTAGCCTTGCGGGTCCCCATGACAATCTTCTCCATTTTGCCCCATTTTCCTCATCTGTTGTTAACCCCCTTGCCCGCACCTCTTCCTCGACCATCCCCAGCCAAGTCTTTCTCGATCCTCCCTGCCCTCTACCTCCCTCCACACTCATCCCCATCACTCCTCTCAACCAGTCACCCTCATCCCTCCTCAACACATGACCAAACCATCTCAAACTGCCTCCCTTCACAGCATCCATCACAGGCTCCATTCCCATCATCTTTCGCAATTCATCATTTGTCTTCCTATCTCTCAACAACACTCCACACATCCACCGAATCATTCGCATTTCCACACTTTCCAGCCTTCGCCGCTGCCCCACGCTCACCACCCATGTCTCGCTCCCATAAATCACAACACTTCTCCCACATGCAGCATACACCTTTCCCTTCAGCTTCAACGACACTCCCCTCCTCATCAGCACGCCACTCAGTTCCCAAAACTTCTTCCATGCACATCTCACTCGAGCAACCGTTGCCGAGTCTCATCCACCTTCTCCATTCAGCATGTCTCTTCGGTAACAAAATGTTTTCACACCTTCCAGCTTCACGCCGTCTCCAAGATCCAACTCAACATTTCCTCCATCTGCAGCTCCCTCTGTGCACACCTTACACTTGAATGTAGCTGCCACACTGGTTAATGACCCTCTCAAACCACTACATTTTTGATGCACCCACTCAGCGCACATTGTACATTGAATGGAATTCACTCCGACACCCTTCCGACACACATCACACGGCCACTTCCCAGTTCTTTCCACCTCACCACATGCTTTACCACTTGCCATCACGTTCGTTTTTCCGATATTCACCTTCAGACCTTTTGTCTCCATACATTCCTTCCACTTGTTCATCTTCTCCTTCAATCCATCAAGTCAAAGTTTACAACGTTTATTACCGAGTTGTTAGTTTCATGATATACATACAACATATATACATACATACATACATACACACATACAAGCTGTACATACATACATACATACATACATACACACATACGAGGTGTACATACGTATTGTTGCGAATATGGAATTTGGCCTCCATATCCGCTTGTAAATATTCCCCTATTTTCTCCAATACTCCCCAACTTTCCCCAATCCCCCATTCCCTAGTCCCATTGCATGTAAATAACAATCAGTAGAGCCGACCTTCCCCTTATTCCCCCATTAAATGTCGTGCCCAGGTCCACCGCACCACACGTAGACAACTTTCGGACATCTTCCTAGCTATTCTTATTCTATGTCAGTTAAGGCCTCGTCTCCATTAATTATGACTCTTCGTTGCACCAGAATGTGATTATATGGCATCAGTAGTGAGTTTAGGACCTTTCCCATACCTCCTTCCATCTTCTTCCCCAACAATTACAACAACAACAGAGGAGATGGCGGCGGAGCGGGGGAGGATGCGTCCTCACACCGGCTCGATTAGCGCCATTGACCACGCGCTCCACGGGGTTACCACGGAGGGGCTGGCTGTCAGCTCCTCCTCAAGGGCGGAGCCTGGTAACCCCCCGCACCCAATCAGAAGGGCGGACCGATTCCATCTGGGGCGGCGCTAGCGAGCCGAGGGCGTGTCACTCCCCGCCGGATATACGCGGCCACGTAGCGGACGTGACGTCAGATTCGCCCCCAGCTGGAGGAAGAAGGACCTGCGAGCGCTGAAACAGATGCGCCTGAGTTTGGAGAGGCCTGAGAAAGACCCGCCTGAGAAAGAACGTCACCTCTGAGCGCTGCGACGAGACCTCCCCGCATCTCTGGACCGAACCGTGTTGACCCTGCTTTGAGCCAAGAGTGCACCTTGAGCCATCGATACCCGCTTTCCTGCCATCAACCCCCGTGTGAGTCAGCCGTTGTCCCGTTTGTCTGTCGTTTGTCCGGGGATAATATAAGATTGTGTCTAAGTGCTTGTCTTTCTATGTTGTACCTCTCGTCCCTGTAATCTGACCTTCCGTAACGAATATAATCTCCTCCGGAGGTCTTGAGAACCGTATCCCTGGTGTCGTCATTTTATAACCCAGCCGGGTGTCTTCTTTTTCTTATTGAGCCAGCGTGGCGCGGCTTCGTCAACGTTCGAGTACAATCGGGTAATTTGTGCGGACACGACGGCCATTCCGCTCGGCCCACCTTAACATCAAAGTCGTGTCTGTAACAATTGGTGTCAGGAGTGGGATTCGGACCCGGGACTAAATTAGTTAGGCCCAAATTTTGGGAGGGAAAATCGGTTCGGAGCGCGTACTGCGCTCGACAAAATCGAGCCGGAGCGCGGTCCCGCGGTTACTGCGCTCGCCGAAATTATAACGAAAAAAAAAAAAAAATTTGGATTTGTTTTACGAAACTCGAATTTTGCAAGTCGCGCTATGGCGGATCAAGACGGCTGGGGTCCGGTAGGGGAGAGTGAAGCAGGGTCGGTCCAGGACCAAATTGAGGGACATGAGGGACATGAGGAGAGCGAAACAGCGAGGGTAGCAGGCACGCAAAATGGCGCCTCGCAAGAGCGCGCGGTAGCCGAGCCCGCTGTATCAACGGGCTTTAACATGCAGCCGATTGACATACAGGCCCTCATTGCGCAGCTACAGGCAGCTGTACAGATGAGTATGGGGAGCCAAATTGAGCGATTGGGTGAGCGGTTGGGGAACCGGATGGATGCTCAGGGTGAGCGATTGGAGGGCCAAATGGGGGTAATGGGGAACCGGATGGATGCTCAGAGTGAGCAAATGAGGGTTGATAGTGGGCGATTAGAGGGCCAAATGAGGGGTACCGGTGAGGGATTAGAAAAGAAATTTGAGGGGTTAGACAACGGGATAAAAGAGGTGAAACATGGGTTAACGGGGGTAGAAAATAGAATGGCTGCCCAGGAGAATCAGATAGAGGGAGTGAAAAATGGGTTAGAGGGGTTAGAAAACAGTATGGAAGGCAAATTGAGGGACATGAGGGACCAAGCGGAAAGGGAAGTTAAACAAATGGAGCAGCAGATAGAGGGGGTCAGAATGGGGGTAGAAACCAAACTGGATGCTCACAGGGAGGAAATGGAGCAGATGAGGGTGGCATCTGGGCAGGAGATGCAAGTGATGGGAGAGCAGATCAGAAGAGGAGTGAGTGAGGAGGTCGGAGGAGTGCGCGAGGAGGTGAGGCACTGTAAGGAGCACATGGAGAAGGAGGTGAGAAAGGGGACTGTAAAGTTACAAGGGGGCATAGAGGTCCTGACGCAGGAGGTGGAACAGCTGACGGAGGGACAAAAAGGACTAACGGAGCAGGTTCAAAGGAACACTGCGGTATTAGGAGGGTTAAAAGCGACACAAAACGACATAAAAAACGACTTGATAGCGACAAAGAGGCAGTGTCAGATGGTACGTGAGGGACTGACAACGAGGTTGGACGAGGTGATAGAGGTAATGGAGACGAAGGACCGGCAGGTGAGGACGCACCTGGAAACGGTCAAGGTAGCCTTAGAGGATGAGCTTGAGGAGACGTACCGGGGAATAAAAGAGGTGAAGCACAAATTAGAAGAAGTGGAAGAAGGGATGAGCGAAATTAAGAAGCGACGGAGAGGGGATAAGAAAGAGATAAAAGAGGAGATAAAAGAATTGGTCCAAAGTCTGTGTTTGGATCGTGATGATGTGCTCATTAACCGGATGAGGGATTCGCAGGTGATGGAGGAGAAGCGAAGAGGAAGAGGATCCGGTGTAAGTGGTGACCAATATGGTCGTGCGTATGATGCGCCAGGGGATTTAAAAAGCTTGGGGATTGGTTTGGATCCGGGTGTTCGTGAAAGGCCGTTGGTGAGGTGTGTGACAGGTCTGGTGTGCGAAAGAGGAGGTGTGCGAGAAAGTCCGACTCTGGGGTGTGTGAGGAAAAAGTGTGTGCCAAGGAGTGAGGGTGTTGGCGAGAGTGAGTCGGTCGTAGCGCGTGTGCGAGGGAGCACGTGGAAGCGCGGGGTGGTGAGTGTTACAGAGGGTGTGACGGGAGAGTGTGCGCAAGAGTGTGCG
Source organism: Myxine glutinosa (assembly GCF_964187855.1). Lineage (NCBI taxonomy): Eukaryota > Metazoa > Chordata > Myxini > Myxiniformes > Myxinidae > Myxine > Myxine glutinosa. Next base: position 60,030,010 of record NC_136266.1, on the reverse strand, counting down.
CGAGAAAGGTGTGTGACGGACAGGTGCATGAGGAAAGAGTGCGCTGTCAGAAGTAAGGAAGAGTGTCCACCTGTGGTGAGTGTTACAGAGGGTGTAACGGGAGAGTGTGCGCGAGAAAGGTGTGTGACGGACAGGTGCATGAGGAAAGAGTGCGCTGTCAGAAGTAAGGAAGAGTGTCCACCTGTGGTGAGTGTTACAGAGGGTGTAACGGGAGAGTGTGCGCGAGAAAGGTGTGTGACGGACAGGTGCATGGGGAAAGAGTGTGCTGTCAAGAGTAAGGGTGAGTGCGTTGTCACGAGTGGAGGTGAAAGTAGTGAGAGTGACATGGAGCGTGAGTTAGTTGTGACAGGTGAGCGAGGATGTACACCTGGGATGGAAGGATGCACACCTGGAATGGTAGAGCGTGAGTGGGAATGCACGCTGGAGTTGGTGGTGAGGCACGTGGTTGGGTGTGCGAATGAGGGCACACCTGTGATTGTCACAGAGGAGGTGACAGAGGAGGGGGCGCGAAGAGGTGTTTTGGTGAGGTGTGCTACCAACGAATGTGTGCCAAAGTGTTCGGTGGTCAGGTGTGTGACCAAGGCTGTGAGTGGAATGGGTGTGCCTGGGTGTGTAAGGAACGGTACGAGGAGCATGGAAACGGCTGGATGTGTGAGCAAGGAACGGGCTGCGGGGTGTAAGCGTCCAGGTGAAGCATCGACGTTACACAGGTTAAAGGTTAGGTCGACTTTTAGCCGAAGCGGGCCCTCGGTGCGTGCCGGGTTTCGCGTGCCGCGAGAACCAGCGGGGATCCGAGCCACGGCGGGTTCGAAAGGACCGCCGTGCGCGACCCACGCTGGGCCTCGCTTTGAACGGCCGCGTCCGTGCTCCAATAAGCGGAGCAGGCAGCCCGATAGAAAGAGTCGTCATGGCGACCACTTTTTGTTGAGGCATTCCGGCAGGTCGAGATCGGGACATTGGATGGCTCCGTGCCGAGAAGGTGCGTGGGATCTCGGGCCGGGTAAACCTCCTTCCCTGCACCGAGTGCCGGACGTATCCAGCCGCTGGTACCAAACAACCAGCATCCATTGCTTGGCTTTACGAAGCCGGGCTTTGGACAGGAATTGGCGCACCGAGAGGTATTAGTGAGTCGACTGGGTGATGAGGTTAGTGTATTGGACCCAAAATTAGAGAAAAACAAAATTTGATGATTGGCAGTAGTGATTGGCAGATGATGGGCAGTGATTGGCAAATTTTTAATTTGTTGAAATTTGATGTGCAAAATTGGTAGTGAGAGACCCCCGATGTGGTAAGGCTGGCACCCCTGCCACCCTTCCCATGGGGGGGCAAAGGAGCAATAGCTTATGGGGTGTATGGCAGTGAAAACTAGCCCGGGTGGGTTAGGATATGGTGTGTAGGGATCTAGCGAAGATGACATTAGGTAACGTTAAGGTTAGTTAGTGACTGATACCTGTAGTGGGGACGCAGGTAGATTAGAGTGGATGATAATGACGAGGGAGCGCAATAGTTTAAAGGGACGACTGGGAAGCGCAAGTTTCAGAAGGGAGTAGTTAGATGAGATGATGCTGTGTGAGAATTGAACAGGTGTGATTGCACAGGTGTGCAACTGGACAGGTGTGTGGAGCAGTGAGTGAGTAGTGAGTGTGTGGATCAGCGCGAATGCGCTTGGGGAGAGAAGGGTGCAGGCGGCACCAAGAATGAGAGCACAGGTGTGCAAGTACAGGTGTGTGGAGAGAGTTGGAGTGAGTGGTACGGAGTGGTGTGCATGGTGCGAAGGTGTGGATGGGGGAAGAGTGGACCCCTTTCACGAGTACCCGGGGCGGGTAGTGTAAGTGTTAGGTAGAGGGTACAGGTAAATTGTGGTTGGATATTGGCATCTGTGGTGCGGTTGCAGAATGGTGTTGTGGATGGGTGCATTAGTGTTGTGGAAATGGCTGGGCGTGTAGCCTGTTAGTGTGTGTAGTTGGTTGGGCACTCCACCACTGTGAGGATGTCGGCCAGGTGAGGCCGCAGGTGGGCTCTGGGAGCCGGTAGAGTTGTGGATGGGGCCCGAGGATCCGGAGGATGGACCCGGGTAGCCCAGTGCCAGAGAGGGCACCGAGTGGGGAGAATGCCAGAGGGCCTTCCCCTGGTAGTTAGGTTAGGGTAAGGAGCAGGTAAGCTCGGAGGCAACTGCAGTGGTGGAGGTGTGCAGGTGGGTAGACCCACTGGGAGAGGTACACGTCGCAGCCCAGAAATTGTACGAGGGCACCGGGAGATGAATCGGGGGAGTGAGACCCCAAATTGAAGAGCACCACAGTTTGGCCAATGGGAATTGGTTTTTAGAACCCATAGTGTAAGAGGGCCAATGGTTTGGCCGGAGAAAGACCCCGGGTAGTGTAAAGTTGTTAAAGTCACTTAGGAAATAGTTAGGATTGATGAACCTGTCGCACCATACGCAGCCACTTACCTGTGGTGATGATGATGACTCCACACCTGTGTTTTCTTTGTTTTGTTGCAGGAAATGAGATTGCTGTGTGGATTGTGAGACGCATCACGACGTGGATGAGACATTGGGGTGATTCCATCTCTCCCTCCCTAGGAGGGACTGATGATGAATTGGTAATGGCAAATTTTGATGTGCAGTTGGAGATGGCAAATTTTGATGAAAGTTGAAAATGGCAAATTTGATTGGTTAGGAGGGAGAGAAGACGAATTTGGTTTATGGGAGGAATGGGGAAGACAGTAGGGATGTTTGTTGATTTGTAAAGTAGATGTTTATGGGTAGTGTTGTGTTTTGTGGATACAGTAAGGGGTAAGGGAGGGGCCATGTAGGTTACCTGGTGGGGGGGGGGGGCGTACGATAGGAACGTACCTGTCTCACCTGGTTCCCATGTGCCCCCAGTGTGCATCACCTTACATTGCGTGCACTTTTGCGCCCTTACCACCTTACTCACTTGTCTGCTTCTTTTGTCTCCCACCTCCAAGGATCTGGCTTTGGGGTAGAGAGAGAGGAGAGAGAGGTGCTGGCTGCGCAGTTGTGGGCCTGCACTTTCGCTGTTTGCTGCCGGGATCGATACACCATATGGACCGCAATGTTTGTGGCCACCCACAATGGACCGCAGTTCGTTTGCGGCCAAGCACCACCCGGGGATGGACCTATGGGTCAACGTGGCACCTATGCCATACAGGTGAACCACTTTTAGTTAACACCAAGTGCACCACAAGAAGAGCAAGAGACACCTGCAGGGTTAGGGGTTGTCGAATTTATTTTTATTCCAATGAACAATGGTGACTGCACCGATTGGTGGTGGGGTGGTGCTTTTGATGCTCGGGAAGGGGTGCTCTGCACGTTATTAAAGGCCGTCGGCCACAGAGCACTCGTGGGTTGGTGTATCGATGTTGGCAAGCGCGCTCTCTCTATGCATAACATCTGCATGTGTTCCTCCAAAAATAGGTCCTGGATCGTAGTGTAGATATCAGCGTAATCTTGTAAATAATGCTCCCTACCGGCTGTATGTTTAGTTTGAGAATTCTTTCCGGATTCGGTTATCCTGTGGGTGTGTTTCTGTGAGGAGAAGGGTGCAACGTCGCAGGGGGACATATTTACTCATTTGTGAATATCTGTAAAACTGTCGCACTCAGGGTAGAGTTAATAGTAGAGGGAACTACATTGCGTGCCACACTAAAGTAGGTAAAAATTTATCGGGTCGGGACGCCCCGAGGGTAGAGAAGGGTGCAATGTTGCGAATATGGAATTTGGCCTCCATATCCGCTTGTAAATATTCCCCTATTTTCTCCAATACTCCCCAACTTTCCCCAATCCCCCATTCCCTAGTCCCATTGCATGTAAATAACAATCAGTAGAGCCGACCTTCCCCTTATTCCCCCATTAAATGTCGTGCCCAGGTCCACCGCACCACACGTAGACAACTTTCGGACATCTTCCTAGCTATTCTTATTCTATGTCAGTTAAGGCCTCGTCTCCATTAATTATGACTCTTCGTTGCACCAGAATGTGATTATATGGCATCAGTAGTGAGTTTAGGACCTTTCCCATACCTCCTTCCATCTTCTTCCCCAACAATTACAACAACAACAGAGGAGATGGCGGCGGAGCGGGGGAGGATGCGTCCTCACACCGGCTCGATTAGCGCCATTGACCACGCGCTCCACGGGGTTACCACGGAGGGGCTGGCTGTCAGCTCCTCCTCAAGGGCGGAGCCTGGTAACCCCCCGCACCCAATCAGAAGGGCGGACCGATTCCATCTGGGGCGGCGCTAGCGAGCCGAGGGCGTGTCACTCCCCGCCGGATATACGCGGCCACGTAGCGGACGTGACGTCAGATGCGCCCCCAGCTGGAGGAAGAAGGACCTGCGAGCGCTGAAACAGATGCGCCTGAGTTTGGAGAGGCCTGAGAAAGACCCGCCTGAGAAAGAACGTCACCTCTGAGCGCTGCGACGAGACCTCCCCGCATCTCTGGACCGAACCGTGTTGACCCTGCTTTGAGCCAAGAGTGCACCTTGAGCCATCGATACCCGCTTTCCTGCCATCAACCCCCGTGTGAGTCAGCCGTTGTCCCGTTTGTCTGTCGTTTGTCCGGGGATAATATAAGATTGTGTCTAAGTGCTTGTCTTTCTATGTTGTACCTCTCGTCCCTGTAATCTGACCTTCCATAACGAATATAATCTCCTCCGGAGGTCTTGAGAACCGTATCCCTGGTGTCGTCATTTTATAACCCAGCCGGGTGTCTTCTTTTTCTTATTGAGCCAGCGTGGCGCGGCTTCGTCAACGTTCGAGTACAATCGGGTAATTTGTGCGGACACGACGGCCATTCCGCTCGGCCCACCTTAACATCAAAGTCGTGTCTGTAACAGTATATACATACATACATACACACATACAAGCTGTACATACATACATACATACAAGCTGTACATACATACATACACACATACAAGCTGTACATACATATGTACATCCATACATACATACATACACACATACAAGCTGTACATACATATATACATACATACATACATACATACATACATACATACAAGCTGTACATACATATGTACATACATACATACATACATATGTACATACATACATACATACATACATACATACATACATACAAGCTGTACATACATACATACACACATACAAGCTGTACATACATATGTACATCCATACATACATACATACACACATACAAGCTGTACATACATATGTACATCCATACATACATATGTCAGCCATTAGGGTTTTAGCCCCATGACTCAATTGATCATAACATCTGAAATTATATATCGTGCTTCTGAAAACTGATTTGAACTCAACTGCAGGCAGAGGTGAGTGGACAAAATGTGGTTTCGAGGCTCGACGTGCAGGGTGGATCCTTAGCCTAGTAAATTAGTCCTTGAATTATGTGCCAAACAGTAGATAAAATGTTCGCGACCCACGTACAGGAAAACATGGTGCCAAACGCCTCCTTCACGAAGGGAATAATTAATTATATATCTTTGTAGTTTCAGTATGTCTCCTAAAGCAAGGACGTAACCTAACACCTCGGAAGAAATATAGACATTACATATACTTGATTGTAATGGTATTCAGCATGTGTATCCAATCATTCATCTACCATTTAGCCTAGTGTATGAGAATATTTTCTTCGGCCCGCGCTCGGGTCTGATATGTTTAGATAGAGAGCCAAAAAGGCTCAGCCTATCATTATGCTTACATCGTGTTGTCTAAGTTTGACCTTCTGTAGGACGGGACAATGGGAGGTGTTGTCCTTATGGGCCAGTATTGCTATGTTTTTAGCGCAGATTCTTGTCTAATATTTTGCTATAAATGAAATGCCTTTCCACTTATTTTTCAGCGAGTGTCTTGAGGAATTGCCCGCTGCGTGTAGGCGGCGCATTCTCGAGCCTCGCTCCACACGTGTGTGTATAATCGATTTTATTAAACATTGTTGCTCTTCTTCTTCTGATTCTTCTTCTTCTTCCTTCCCTTGAGGTCTTCGACCGAGAATTTGGTGTCAGGAGTGGGATACATCCAAGTGTGCAGACGAGGTGGATCCTCACGTTCCAGGTCGGGAGGGAGGCCTGCCGGCATCTAATTTGGTGGGTACGCATTTTTGCACCTCGAAATTGAAGCCTCCCGCCTTGCTTTGGACGTGTGGACCTCTGTCGGCTGTACCACCTGGCTTGCATTCCGAACCAAATTTAGTTTAAACCAGAGCAGCAGTGGGTAATGAATCGATTATACAGGGCGCCCGGGATAAGGAGGGGTATCCCTCAGGTAAGCTTCCTGCGTGGGAAGCAAGTAGACCCATATGTGGGTGATAGATAATAGGTGTTAAGTTACTCCGGCGTGAGAACTGCGTTTAAGGTTAGGAATCGGGGGGCGACCCGATCTTAGGACTACCAGGAGGGACTAGCCCAAGAAAGGTAGAATAATGAGTATTTTAAGTTAAGCTACGCACTGGATGTGTTAGAGTTCACAGGTAAGTAGGATTGAAGTGTGCATGAGTGTGCATGAATTTATACTGTATTGTATGGAGAATGAAAGGTCAGTCACATGGTATTTGTGTATAAGGGAATGAATGATCTGTCATTGCAGCGTGTATTTGTGTTTATTGTGTGTGTGTCATTGATGTGTGTCATTGACTGACAAGGGATTCCCCAAATTGCCTACGGGCGTTGGGCAATCCGGATGAGTAAAATTGGCAGGGAATAATGAGAATGTTATGGAGAGCATGTGTAGACAGGGCTTTAAAACAAGTGTTCAATTACATCCCCACATTAACGGCTCTCCAGATGTAGCAAGGGAGAATGGGAGTGAAAGTCAAAAATAATAGGCTGTCAACCGACAGGGTGTTTATTCAACGGCATGGCCGGGGCTTGTATTTGGCCGACGTGGGATGACAGAATGCGTTGAATGAAGGCAAGAATGACATGTGATGCTGACGTGAGTCCAATCGGAAGGATGGATGGTTATGGTTTCACCCGGTCCGTTTATCTGTCTGTCTGTCCGGACACAGAGCTCTTGGGGAGAGCCAGAATGGGTTGGGTTGACCAAGATGAATGTGGACAATATATTAATTGTTTATATTAATCTATTAATCTCTGTATATTAATCTGTAAAAATATATTAATCTCTGTGTGTGTGTGTCCGTATTTGTCTGGCTTTCTGGCTGTCTATGGAGTCATGTCTCTGAACACTGATTTTGAGGGAGTTGCTGGTGCGGACCAAAGCGGTGTCCGCGGTATCTACTGGGGGTCGAATGTCACTCCCTCAGTGTCTGCGAACTTGTCGTTCGGCAGTGTCGAAAGACAGGTTCGATTGTCGGTCTGTCTGCTTGATTTTCGGGTCTCACTCTGAGTATATGGCATATACTCTGAGTATATGGTCGTTTTCTGTTTTGTGCTTTAATGGTGGTTGATTTGACTTCCCTGAAAGGGGGACTGAAAATGCTTTGATTTTTTCGTGGATTGCCCATTGGGCATGTTTAGGATTTAATAGAGTGGTGGAGTTCTGTGAAATATGATGACGTTGTCTTATGGACACTTTGTGAGTGACTAGACACGTGCCTGGAAGGGGAAATTGTATTCATAACTCATGTGGGTTGTGTCTGAAGAAAAGGTTTACAGTAAGTGTGAAGAAGGTCATGGAAAGTGCGAAGATGTTAAAGGAAAGTCGAATTAGATGGATCATTTGTCAATGACAAGTGACTTTGCAAGGTTTGCTAAGAAAGGGAGGGGAAAAGATTATAAAAGTTGATGGAAAAGACGGGAAATAAAGAAAAGTGGTTAGTTATGGACTGTTGTTTTGTGATAAGAAGGTGATTGGGGGCTGGTGAAGATTGGATCACGGCTCTGCAGACCAGGTGAACAGAACTCCACCAGGAGTGGGTATATGGGAATCACACCAATTAAATTATTGCTCAAAGGGAGGTGATAGAGCAAAATAAAAAAGATTGTCATGTGGACCGCAAGGCTAACCCCGCTCTTGCAGGGAAATGGTTTTGGGAGGCTAGTTATTTTTCAGATAATTTTTCCAGTGGGTTTATACTGATGTGAAATTCGCGTATCTAGGAAGGAAAGGAAAAAATTGTCCAGGTATTGATAGGATAACAGTGAAATTTTGAAGTGAAGTGAAGGATAACAGTGAAGAGTTAGTGTGTTCGTTGCGATTTTTGGGAATGGCAGGGTACTGTCGTACATGGATGATGGACCGACTGCGGAAAACGCCAGTAAGGCGTCGATACAATGTTGAACACCGAACGGTCCATGTGTTGGACAACAATGAAGGGTTCATAATTAATTTGGCACCTCAAGACAGACGTTCCGACATCCGCACCTACAGAGTTCGATGTAATACAATTACAAGCCGCGGCCTCAAACGTAGAACATCAAAAATTGGATTAAATTGGGAGCTCAGTGCCCCGCAGAAGGACAAATGTGGACGATTAATGACAAACCCGTGGCACCGCGAGCTTTATTGCCATGGTTGGCACTCATGGCGCATCAAAATGGCCATGTGTGCCATAGGGGGGATGATGAGGCAGGTCACTTCCACCTGGGCAGCACCAGGCCTTTCGACTGTGGTTACCATGGTCTGTCGCTCGTGCGCTATATGTCATCGGTATCAGCGCCAGTGGATATGGCAGCCCTTGAATTACCTATCATGGATGACATGTTTTTTTTTAAAGTTTTGCATAGATCTCTCCCATGTAGCACGCAACATACATGAACGCGTTTGAGAGGCCCTGCCGGAGCCAACAAGCAAGCCTATCCACACCTTCGAGGCGACTGGAGATTACGTGCTGGTGAAGCATTTCACCCGTAAGACTGCGCTCGAACCAAGATGGACGGGGCCATACCAAGTTCTTCTGATCACACCAACAGCGGTGTTTTGTGAGGGCAAGTCGTCCTGGGTACATGCCACACATTGTAAGTTGGCCATACCCACAAACACAGACACCTCAAACGCACCACCACAGATCGAGGATGCTGCACCACCGCCTGTTAGGGGTGGCAATCACATTTAGTTTAATATACCGCTTCAGGCTAAAACAGGTGTCTGCAACAGGTGCATGGGATGCTAAAAGAGGACATTGGATTGACTTTAAATTGAAATGAAAATTGAAAGGGTGGATTAGGAAAATGAGTTTGTTCAAATAATCGTGGCATCTGTGGGATGCAACAATTTTGTGCCAGAATGGTGTATGGGAGCCGTCATCTGGGAAGCGTCGTTAAATGGCAGTAGGTTTAGACAGGTTTTGCTGCCCTCAGTTGTTTGAAGCAAGCGATTACTACAATGTGAATTCATGACGTCACAGAGCTCCCCCTACGATTATAGGCCACCATGCATTTCACACATATTAATTCCGCACCCACGGATCGAAAGCAAGAAAAAGCCAAAGGAAAATACGTATTGGACTGTGACCCGTGCAATGGCGAAAGTACAGAACCGATCACGGTGTTGGGTGTGCATGCATTTTCCCCACACCAGTACGACAGGGATAGAAATGGTAGTGCTACCCCTGTCCCTACGAGATATGTGCTCAGGACCCTTGCGTACCCCATGTCTGACCACAACCTTGGAACTGATAGGCCCAAAATCGCAAGCAGTGTGTTCCCGGGAGTTTCGATATACCCCACCCATTAAGCAGGCTTTGTTAGACAAACCACCTGATCCAGTCTGGGTGACAGAGCAAAAGGGACGGGTGTGTCTTATAGGAAAGGGACACGTTCAGATGGGAACCTCGGAATGCACCCATACCCTGCCATCCGACACCAGATGGAGAGAAAAGGGAGGCCCCCTTGTAATAACCATAGATGACCAAGCCCAGCATAACGTAACCAAGCTAACCATATCTTGGGGGACACCAAGCGCCACCCGCGTTGAGATCGGTAAATGCATGGCCTCGGCCCTTATCCCACCCCATGGAGTAATGTTTATTTGCGGAAATAAAGCATATCCATACCTACCCGAACAGTGGGGAGGGACTTGTTATCTGGGATCCATTTTTCCCAAGGTAAATTTGGTAAATCATGTATTATTAGATGTAGGGAAGATGATTAAAAGGAAGGTATTTTCGGAAATTAGTGAAAGTAAATATGGCATTTGAATTTCCAGACACGACACAGGAAATGCGGCTATGAATAAGCCAACCATCTGAGAGATAAGGTAACTAAATGCCAATTAGTGGGACGGGGGGCTAGGAATTGATCATGGTGTGTGTAAGAAAGTATTTTTCAGGATGGACGATGAAGAAATCGCCGTTGTAAAACCATGATCTTGACCACAGAGGCCGTCGATCTGAATGGGTCCTTCAACAAGGCAGATGTGACCAGCGCTTCAGAATTTTGTATTGATTTTTGTGATGACTGTGAAAATCCCTTGTGGGAACTGGCTACTGGCTGATGCCTGCATCGATGTTTGTGATGATTGTAATACTTGTGTTGAAAATCCCTTGCGTGTACTGGCTAACGCCTCTTATGTATTATGAATGATTGGCAAATAGATAGTCTCGCATTAGTAATGGAACGAATTGGAAACGAAACCTGAATCGCAGAACTACAATTGGAAAACGAATTAATGCATATGCAAACGATGGTGATGCAGAATCAAGTGGCTTTGGATATATTGTTGGCAGAAAAGGAAGGAGTATATGGGGTAATCGATGAACCTATTGATGCTTGGGATTCTGATAATGATTATGATTTTAGTTGGGATGATTTAACCTGTGATTTAGAAAGTGTAGGTTCTTTTAAAAGTCATTGCTATTATACCAGCAGTAAGGAGCGGATGGCAAAACATGTATCCGGAAGAACCACCCTCACCACCACTTACACCACCCAGCAATCACATGTACAAGGCTTGATGGCATTGGACGTCGATTGTTTGCCCTGATTCGCGAGGACCTCGCCTGCATAAAGAGGGCCCCTTAATCTGGCTGGCAACTGGGTCGCACCTATGCCGCAGCGAGGGTGGATTCGGAATCTGGCGGGCGGCAGCAATCTCTTAAACCAGGCGCCGTCGTCGCGAATTATGGCTAACAATTCATACGTTGAATGTAGACGACCAGTTAGGGCCGGTATCTCTCTTTGAGCATACGTGACGTTATGTCGTGCCTGGCAGGTAACTAATTGGGATGCTGACCACTGGGGTATACGGTGTCTTTCCAAGGAGGTGTCTTGTAAAGACAAAGGAAGGAACTGTCAGCCATTAGGGTTTTAGCCCCATGACTCAATTGATCATAACATCTGAAATTATATATCGTGCTTCTGAAAACTGATTTGAACTCAACTGCAGGCAGAGGTGAGTGGACAAAATGTGGTTTCGAGGCTCGACGTGCAGGGTGGATCCTTAGCCTAGTAAATTAGTCCTTGAATTATGTGCCAAACAGTAGATAAAATGTTCGCGACCCACGTACAGGAAAACATGGCGCCAAACGCCTCCTTCACGAAGGGAATAATTAATTATATATCTTTGTAGTTTCAGTATGTCTCCTAAAGCAAGGACGTAACCTAACACCTCGGAAGAAATATAGACATTACATATACTTGATTGTAATGGTATTCAGCATGTGTATCCAATCATTCATCTACCATTTAGCCTAGTGTATGAGAATATTTTCTTCGGCCCGCGCTCGGGTCTGATATGTTTAGATAAGAGAGCCAAAAAGGCTCAGCCTATCATTATGCTTACATCGTGTTGTCTAAGTTTGACCTTCTGTAGGACGGGACAATGGGAGGTGTTGTCCTTATGGGCCAGTATTGCTATGTTTTTAGCGCAGATTCTTGTCTAATATTTTGCTATAAATGAAATGCCTTTCCACTTATTTTTCAGCGAGTGTCTTGAGGAATTGCCCGCTGCGTGTAGGCGGCGCATTCTCGAGCCTCGCTCCACACGTGTGTGTATAATCGATTTTATTAAACATTGTTGCTCTTCTTCTTCTGATTCTTCTTCTTCTTCCTTCCCTTGAGGTCTTCGACCGAGACATACATACACACATACAAGCTGTACATACATATGTACATACATACATACATACACACATACGTACATACATACATACATACACACATACATACACACATACAAGATGTACATACGTATATACATACATACACACATACGTACATACATACATACATACACACATACATACACACATACAAGATGTACATACGTATATACATACATACATACATACATACATACATACATACACGCTGTACATACATACATATATACATACACACATACAAGCTGTGTACATACATATATACATACATACATACACACACACATACAAGCTGTGTACATACATATATACATACATACATACATACACACATACAAGCTGTACATAGACTGTACAGATTAATTGACGTACTTTAGTATGATGACGACCATTCATTACCAATGAACCATCAACCAATAATTGTCAGCAATATAAATTATAACGATCAACAAAAACAACAAGAAGCCCTTTTTCTAACAATTGACGACTTTAATATTATCGGTCGGTACAATTTACCTGTGATGAGAGCAGTGAGTCGACAGATCAATCTTGCTCACTCAGTCATGTATTTAATATTGAAACTGGAATTCCGCCATTGGTAAAAAGCCGGACATAGCGATCTGTACACGACTCTGTTTGCTGAACTTGTCACCAACAAAAACGTTTTCCTTTCAAATCACCGTGACGAACAGTGACTGTGCACAGCATACAGGTAACGTGAACACAGGTAAATGTGCCACTGGTCCAATCGCGCCATCTGGAATGATCAAGTTGAGGAAAATATTGGGTGGGAAACTTCTCCACAACCCGAACTACCCCAATTCCTCACGTTTCCCTCCATCGATTTTTAAATATATTTTTCTGCATCGTTTGAAAACAGCGTCAAAACATTGATCTGAACAATTCAAACCAAAAACGTATTTTTTACACTTCCATCTTTGACGAAACTTCCAAATGTTCATCAGCACCTCCCCCATCACGTGATGCGTCATGCATCACGTGCCTTTGCTCTTGCTTTCATGAGGCTATTAAATATTTATATAATGTAATCTGTGCACACAGTTAAGTTTCTTTGAAGATAATGTTTCATGTACAAGGTGTTATCATCGGTTATTGTTTTCTTCCCATTTCAATAGGAACACTCTTAATTACGTGTTGATTGCTCAACATTAAGTGTAATTGTACTTGATTGTAATCGGGATTTAGGAGTTTGTTATAAAACCCGGGACCATCCCGGGCTCATTCTCTTGTTGTGCTCATCGAGACCGGTGTACCTTTACATCCACGAGGTTCCATTGCCTCCTCTTGCTGTCGTGGTGAACACTCTCTCCGAGATACAAAGCTTCGGTTAACAGGTGTGTCGATGAGAACCAATAATCACAAAATATTGCGAGAACCGTGGAGTTTGTTGAGAAAACTTTCGAGTCGGATGTTCTTTCTTTTTCCGTTTGTTACCTGCGCCACCAAAGGTTGATGGACGTTTTGTTTTCAGTCCTGTCTGTCCGTTTGTGAACAAAATATCTCAAAAAGTTGTGCACGGTTTGGACGAAATTTTGCAGAGAGTTATTGTATGTGACAAGGACGAAATGATTAGATTTTGGTGAAGATCCGGATTCGGATCCGGATGCTCAAATTTTTTAAGTGAAAAAAATATATATTTAAGCGAGAGACGACCATTGGAAAATAGGGCCAAAAATTATACATAGCAGGATATCTCAAAAAGTTGTAGACGGATTTGGACGAAACTTGGTGGACATGTTGGGTGTCTGACAAGGACAAATAGATTCCATTTTGGTGAAGATCTGAATATGGATTCGGATATGAGAATTATTTAATTTCTTAAGTGATTCTTTGACATTGCGACATCGGGCCAAAAACGATACAGAGCAGGACATCTCAAAAACTTATGGATGGATGTGGATGAAACTTGGTGGACATGTTGGGTGTCTGACAAGGACGATTGTTTTCGATTTTGGTGAAGATCTGAATATGGATTCGGATATGATAATTATTTAATTTTTAAAGTGATTCTTCACCATTGAGTGATATGGCCAACCAGGTGGAGGTGTGCTCTCGACTGAGTGCTGTTCTAGTTCTTTCAGCGACGGAGTACACTGGCTAACTTTTGAAAACTTTTTCAAACAAACTTTTTGCCTCCATCTCCATCGCCCACGATTCGCGCAAGAAGTTCGAGTTTTATCTTCAAATTGACGAGTTCTATTTCCTTTTATGTTGTAAATTGCATTTTTACCGCAATCGTTTAACACCGACATTTCGTCATTCGAGTAAAAGTTTACGGCTGTTTTAATAAGTAAACGTCGTCGTGTAAAGTAACCAAAGTTAAACAAGGGCAGGTGCAGTCCGTTCATCCATTGTCGTTCGACGTGCGTTCACAGCTCTTTGGTCTTGGTGCTCCAAACCAGACTCTCTCAATCACGTGGTGGTATGTATACCTGTTAGTGATGGACACGAGTTGTTTCACACTCAGGGTGATTCACCAATGTATGCGACGTCCGTGCGATGGACGCCAAACGGATTTCCCGTTGACATCATTAGTTGGTGGACATTAAAGGTCATGTGGCATTCTTCGTTAAGAGCAGGCGAGTCATCGCCGGCATCCTGAACAAATTCCGAAACGCGCAGGTGTGTACTTCATCAAATCATCCAAACTCCTGCCATAACTACTGCTTGGAAGACAATTGCAAACCACCCAGTGTAATCTTTGCTCACGAACTTGTTTTGGAAATTGGGAAGAGCATGGCACATCAGAGAGAGAGAGAGAGAGAGAGAGAGAGAGAGAGAGAGAGAGAGAGAGAGAGACTGACTGTTTCTTCCTTTTATTACAAGAGTACAGAAAATCAGTTATGTTCAGTCATAAAGAAACAAAACACAATAAAAATGGTCTCAAGGAAAAGTTATTATCAAATCATCATCATCAAGTGTGCATATGACATCATTAAAAACCCACTTTTCTTTAAAACATGTTAAATTCTTGTTCATTTTAAAAAACCGGTATTCTAGCTTTAGTCTTGCATTTACAAGAGCCTTAAGGGTGAGCAGTACGTCATATGACGAGTCAGAAGCGTTTCCCATTTTTTTCTTCCTGGATTTATAAATTGCAAACTTGACCTGGCCAATTAAAAAAATCATTAAAACCACATTTCTAAGGGAAGACGGTCCTAAAACACCATAAATAAAAACATTGTGATTGAAGAGGGAACCAAGCTTCACAAAGCGTTCCTGAAGGAATGTAAAAAGAGGTTGCAATCGTTCACACTCATAGTGGGGCGGCTTAGCCCAAATATTCAAAAGAATTGTGCATTTTGTGATACAAGCACCAAATTTGGCACAAATGTACATTAATATGTTGCGAACATTTTCAGATATTGGGCCACTTGAAATTCCGTAATTTTTTTTTTCAAATTTCGTAATTTCAAATTTTTCGGGTGACACCGTCACAATTTCGGTCTTCGAGGCCGGCCGATAGGCAAAGTGTGACCGGAAGGGACGAGGTTCTCCTGACCACGTGGCCCTCGATCTGGGAAGCGAGAGGCGTTCCATTAGTGGACGCGCCCCTCACGCCCGACTTTTGGGCGGCCCCGGCAGGCCGTTTGTTTTGACGTTCCGTGACAGGCCCCGCACCCCCACCTCCGGGCCGACCGGAAGCTTGTGCTGAGTACATCATACCTGAACAACTCAGTGAGGCAGAACACAGCAGTGCACACCAGGGTGACCCCTTCAGTGCATAAACCAATTAACCTGTCCACTGCAGGGCATATAGAAATGAAGTTATTTTCTGCATATAATAATAATATAAGTTCAGTTCTATATAACAATTTCTGTTATCACCACTACCACTACAACTACCACTACTACAAGCTTTGTCTGGAATTTTGTGGACTAACAGACAAACAGACATACAGACAAGCTGGGATCAAAACATTACCTCCTTCCACCATTGAGTGTAGAGGTAAACATCATGGAAATTATATCATGCCCTAGATTTAATTCATGCTTACCCGTGTATTTGCTTCACTGGTTCACAAGGTCTTTTGCATACATGTAATTCAGACTCTCGTCTTCATTGCTGACCACACAATGTTCGCAACATATTAATGTACATTTGTGCCAAATTTGGTGCTTGTATCACAAAATGCACAATTCTTTTGAATATTTGGGCTAAGCCGCCCCACTATATCGGCCGGCCTCGAAGACCGAAATTGTGACGGTGTCACCCGAAAAATTTGAAATTACGAAATTTGAAAAAAAAAATTACGGAATTTCAAGTGGCCCAATATCTGAAAATGTTCGCAACATATTAATGTACATTTGTGCCAAATTTGGTGCTTGTATCACAAAATGCACAACAGGTTTGCTATGCTGCTACACTATCAAGGTATATATGCGGTAGGGTTTCAATGGATGCACAGAAAGGGCATAGATTAGAGTTAGCAGTAGAAAACCGGTTCAGTAAAACATTATAAGGTAAAATCCAGTGTACAAGTTTCCATTGAATATCTCCAACATACTTTGGAGTAGGCAAGAGATAAAAACTTCGCCAATTGGGGCAATTGGGTGGTATTGGGGGTAAAACATCCCGCCATCGAAGCCTCGGGTGCTCAGAAAATGTTTTTGCGTATAAAATTTTAACGTACGCGTTGTACAAAGTTTTCTTTGGAAAGGCGGGAAGGGATAATGCAGTATCATCAGGGCTGTTCAGGCCAGGGGACAGATTAAGTGGCGGGCTGAAGACTAGGAGTTTGGGGGAAGTCACCCGCTGTTTCCTCGGGGGAAGGGCCAAGTTCCTCGCAGGTATTACGATACGTTGTGGATATCCCTTGAAGGAACCGAGAGATGATCCTGACAGATTTTATTCCGGTTTTTTGTGCCACAGCGGCAGCACTCAGCCGGCAGCTCCCAGACTCTGTCATGAGGTCTTTCACTCGCAGCAGCTTGGCATCAACAAAACGTTGAACGAGTCCCCTATTATTCAAGCTGTTTTCCAGGAAGGGGTTGTAGCATAGGGGCTCATTCAACAACATTTCCATGTTGTATGTTGCCATTTCACGGGAAAAGGACAGGGCTTGCCAGGCATTCATCACCCCTTGGTAAAAGGTGGGCAGCAAGGATGAATCGATTTGATGAGGGTTCATCAAGAAAAGTTCTCGGTCGTAACCCAGCTTGCATGTAAGCTGAAATATGCAGTTAGCCAGAGGCCTCCAGAGTAGGGCTTCATCTCCATATACAAGTTGGCGCACGATATGAAGCCGGAAGACCATAATCCGGCTGCGGATATCAATAAGACCTTGGCCACCTTCAGTGAGTGGTAAGTATGCCACGGGGGGTTGGAGCCAGTGTTTCCCGCTCCAGAAAAAGTCGACAATGCTCTTTTGCAGTGTAATAAGAAGGCTCCCGGGCGGTTGTAGGCATATCATCTTATGCCATAGCATAGAGGCGACAAGATTGTTAATGACGAGAGTTCTTCCGCGGTACGAAAGTTGAAAAAGAAGTCCTTTCCAGCGGGCCAGTTTTGCCATTACCTTGTCCGGTAATCCCACCCAGTTCTGCTGCTCAAAGGTGTTGTCTCCGAGGAAAATACCGAGGTATTTAATGCCACTTTTCTGCCAGTTCACTCCTCCTGGTAGGACAATTGGCGGGCAATCTCCAGGTCCTATCCAAAGGGCTTCACTCTTCTTCCAGTTTACCTGGCCTGAACAAGCCTGACAATATGTTTTTAGTGCCTGAGTCACCGCAGTGACGTCAGCACTATTTATTATATAAATACAGACATCATCTGCATAGGCAGAGACTTTTAGCGGTGTGGTAAGAATTGATCCAGTGAAGCCAGAAATGTGCGTACGTAATTGGAGCAGAAGAGGTTCGATGGCAAGAGAGTATAAAAGTCCAGATAGCGGGCAACCTTGCCGTACTCCCCGTTGTACAGCAATGGGGCTACACAATACTTGATTAATTTTAAGAACACTGGATATATTACAATACAAAAGTTTAACGTATGAGATAAAAATAGGTCCAAACCCAAAATTCTCTAAAACTCTAAAAAGGTACATGTGGTCAATACAGTCAAAGGCTTTTCCTTGGTCAATAAAAAACAGACCAACATTCATATTAAAATTGTTACAAAACCGAATGGTATCACGGATAAGAAAGATATTATTAAAAATAGTACGTCCAGGAATACAAAAGGATTGATGTTCTCCTATTAGTACATTCATAAAAGGTTTCATTCGATTAGACAAGGCTTTGGCTAAAATTTTACAATCCGTACATAAAACAGAAATAGGACGCCAGTTCTCTATAAGTTGAGTGTCCGCTTTCTTAGGAATTAAGGTGGTGACTGCTCTCCGGCAACTCCACGGCAGTTGTCCATCCTCTAAACATTCATTCAATACCCGCAGTAGGTGAGGTCCAATGGCGTCCCAAAAAAACTGGAAAAATTCACTAGTCAGCCCATCCAGTCCAGGGGCTTTATCAGGTTCCAAGGCCTTCAAGGCAGCGGTAAGCTCAGGTAACCTAAGAGGATCCTCCAACTGCTGCTTCTGATCCTCCGCCAATGTTGGAAGGTTAGAAACAAGTTCCGATATTGCATCCTGGTTAATGTCATGCCGCATAAACCGTTGTTTAAAATGTTTCCGGGCACATTCCCTGATTCTGCCATCTTCATAAAGGAGTTCCCCATCATGGAGCAAGCGTGTAATCATTGACGAAGAGGCCCCCCTTTTAAGGCTGAAGAAGAATTTGGTTGGAGCATCAAGGTCGTGTATGTACCTCATCTTCAGGCGCAATAAAGCATTTTGTGCTCGCCTTTCGGATATGGAATTCAGTAAGGCCGTTTTTCCATGGATTTGTTGCCTCATTCCCTGGTAGCTCACACTTGCAGTTCCCTGAAGCTGTTCCTGTAATTCCAGGATTTCATCTTCAAGTAAGGTTGTGGTTTTTCTTTCCTCTTGAACACCATACGCACGATATTGTTGGCAGAACAGTCTGATGTGCGTTTTGGCATTATCCCACCATTGTCTGAGGTTTGAGAAATTCCCTTGGGAGGCAACCAGAATATTCCAAATTTCCGGAAAAACGTCCTTAAAGGTACTATCATCAAGTAAGTTGTTATTAAATTTCCAAAAAGCACTCTTGTGTTTCGGGCAGGGGGCAGAAATTTTGAGAAATGTTGCGCTGTGGTCCGAGAATCCTGATGGGCAAATTTTGGATGACAGAATGAGGCGTTCAAGTGGAGGATTAATATAAAACTTGTCCAAGCGAGCAAGTACAATATTACCCTGCATGCATCGACACCATGTGTATTGCCTGATTGATGGGTGCTGTACCCGCCATATATCTGTCAAATTCATTTGTTTTAAAAATTTGGTGAGAGGGATTGTGGAGGCAGGATGGGGCTCTGCACTGTTCCTGTCTAGTTGGGGTTGGAGGGTGCAGTTAAAATCTCCACCAATACAAACATGATTGTCTTGGTTTTTTAGGGCGTTTTGGCTGTCGAGGGACGTTAGGTGTGTCCCAAGGTCATTAAAAAAAACTCGCCGAGCTACAGGCGTACTTGGGGCATAGATATTAAAAATAGTATAGAATTTTCCACAGTAGTGGAATTCTAGGGATGCTAGGGATCCCTTGTGTATTTCGTCGAATTTAAGCGATGAAGGCGAAAAGGAGGGGCTAAGAATTATTGCGACACCGCCTTTGCGGGAGTCACCGTTACTAAAGGACAGGCCGGGGAAGAGCCTACACCACTCTGCGACACAGCAGTCGTTGGCATGGGTCTCTTGTAAGAGGGCAATGTCAACTTTCTTCTGTAATAGAAAATCCCTTACTTGAACTTTACGGACAGAACTACATCCTCCGTTAATATTCAAGCTACAAATGGAAAAACTCATTACAGCTATAAGGAGGAGTGACCACCACTCAATTTTTTGATAGCAGTTCATTCTTAGCTTTTTGCAACCACTTCTTTAAACGGTGACGTTGGGAGGAATTGAAATAAAAAACGTGGGGCCGTTTTACCATCAGTCTAGCGGAATGTATAAAATCAGGTAGCTCCGGAAAAAAGGTTTCTATAACAACATTCCTTTTTCGGAATGTGTCCTTAAGAAACCTTTTTATCTCGGAGGGGGGGATTGGAGGGATTTCTTCTTCCTTAAGGCTACCACATTCACTAACAGAGTCATCTATATCAGATGGCTCAGATGGTGTGTCACACTGGTTTTCATCATTTATCTCCTCACCGTCATCACATCCCTCCACGTTATCGGATGGGGCATAGTCCATAGAGGGAGGGGACGGGGAGGGAGAGAAATGAGCCATCTTCAGGGGAGGAGGGGGAGGGGGGGATACTAATTTTCGCGGTTCAACCATATCAGTTTCTAGGTCAGTAGACAAGGGCGAGGATTCATCCACATCTATGTCCTCCAATACCGAGAAACGATTTTCTGTGACGAGGGACAAATCTAGGCCAGAGAGGAGGGGCTGTCGGTTTTCAGTTGTAGGTTTTTTAAAGAGATGACCGTTTTCATCTGTTGTTTGCAGATGTCTTTTTCCTTTTGGGCAGACTAACTGAAACTCGTCCTGGTTAGTGGGAAGAGATTGCAAGGGTTTGGGGGGAGGGGGAGGAGGGAGGACGTGATCATCGGGAGGGGATTCCCATCGGCTACCACGGCGAGAGAGGTAGGATCAGTTATAGCAGGCAACAAGCTGTGATTGGACGATGTCGCCTGGGGGGTGAGATCTATCGTTAACAGGAGATGGCTGCAATTAGATCCTTCAGTAGAGGGAGGGGCCCCTGTTTCAAGGGGAGGGGAAGGGGGTACGGCGGGGGGGTTTGGATTGTTGGTAAGAGGGCTTGGGTCGGTGGTGGACAGATTGGGATCAGTGGTGGTAAGGCTTGGGTCGATGGTGGGAAGGTTCGGGTCGGTGGTGGGAGGGCTTGGTTCGGCGGCAGGAAGGCTTGGTTCGGTGGTGGGAAGGTTTGGTTCGGTGGTTAGGCTTGGGTCGGTGGTGGGAAGGCTTGGGTCGGTGGTGGGAAGGCGTGGGTCGGTGGTGGAAGGGTTTGGATCGGTGGTGGGAAGGGGGGGGGGGGGTTGCTTATTCCTGGTTCGGAGGGGAGGTTGCACTTGTGGAGAATTCTCTTTTCGGGGGCAGTCATGCTTAACATGCCCAAATTGTCCGCAGCCAAAACATTTTAGAACGTTGGTGGACACGTACACTGTATATTCGTTCTGTTGATGTTTTAATTTTATTATAAGGTTTAAATCCTTCTGGGAATTTTTTAAAATCATAAACACTTGCTGCCGGAATGAAACCACGTGCCTTAAATCGTTGTTTTGTGACCCGAAGGGAATCATGGAGATACGAGACACGATGGTACCGTATCGGGACAATTCTTTAATTAGTACATCGTCGGATACAAATGGGGGGCAATTTGATATCACGACTTTTATCGCTGGGCTATCTAGTGGGGAAATCATTACAAATAAATCTGGATCGATTGTCAAACCCTGTTCGACAATTTGTGGGACACAATCCACGTCGGACAAAAAAATAACGATCCGCTTGTTCATCCGCGAAGCGGCAACAACCTTGTCGATCCCGACAACACGACCGGTTGCGAGGACAACGTCCTCGACACTAACCTCACGTTCCGGAGGTACACAAAAGAACCCGTGCTTACGGGTCAGGCTCTGAAAGGCCGTAAATCGAGATAGTGCAGCTGCCATGCTGGAACAGCTGCACTTACAACCCCTCCCCAACTCGGGGAGGGTGAATATATAATACAATCTTCCCTACCCGAACTCCGGGAATGGGAAGCAATCAGACCTCTCCGATTTCCCTAACTTCGGAAAAGGGAGGCAACAAAACAAACTGAAGGAAAGATAAACGAAAGGAAAAAAAGGAAATAGAGGTTTAAGATGAAGGAGCAAACACCGATCGGGCGACGCCCAAAAACGGCGAACCCTTACCAGCGATCACCCTGTGCTCTCCGGCTCTCTCTCCCGTCTCAACGTATATGGGAATCACCAGGAAGACTCCACGAACAGGCAAAGGACACAGAGGGGGGAAAACGGGGGGGGGGGGGGGAATGGAGCAACAACACAGAGCACTCACAGGCCTCCACAAGCAGACATCATGACAGTACAACCAGCATACAAACGGCCAGCAGGTGGCGACAGAGAGAGAGAGAGAGAGAGAGAGAGAGAGAGAGAGAGAGAGACATAGCTCCCCTTTACCGGTGCATTGCCCCTCCATTTTTATCTCATATTTACATTAATTTGGACAATACAAACGGGGATGAGGGAACTCTGTGTAAGTACAAATGCTTTCGAGAGACGAGTCTTTTTCCTTCATTTACACGGGATTTCCAGGAGGTTCCTTGGTGATGGTGTTACATATTTATGTGAATGTATGTGAATTACCATTCAGGTCTTTGCTTATCCGTGTGTAGTATATTAAGTTGTTGTGGTTGGAGGGTCAGGAGCCCTTCTGAAAGAGTGGCCGGAAACGGAAGTGACCGGAAACGGAAGAGGAAAAGACACGAGGAAAAAAGGACGAGTATTCTTCTTCCTCGCCCCGCTCCGACGAAAGGTGGGATTGATTGAGCCGTGTGGAAAAGCGGCGTTCCCGAGCCTGTCTGGCGAGAGGAGTTACCGGGACGGATACCTGCCCGGTGGACGTCAAACTGTCGTGTGGCCGTGCACCGAGCCAGCGTTTGGCGCCGTTCGCGACACCGTCTAAAAAGACGCGTACGGGTCGCCCGTTGGGGCCTAACACGCCTGGCAAGCGGCGTGGGGCGTTTGGCTTGCTTTCCCGTCCCCGCTTCGCGTGGCCACGAGGGGCTGTAGCCGGGGTGCCTGGTACGATACCTGCCCGGTGGAAACACGTCCACCCGGGGTTCGTTCAACCGCCCGAGTGCGGCGACGCCGACCATCATCTTGGTCAGGAGGGGCCCAGAGACATTGTGCGGGACCGAGACCAAACGGGGGTCGTGAGTACTCACCGGGACACACGTATATAAGATGGCCATCTTAATCATAGGGAATTGATTGTGGGTTGGGAATTGTTGATGGTTGTGTATTGTTGATTGCTCGGGGAAAATCTCCGTGGTTGTGTCATTGAAATTGTATGGTATCATTACCATTGGAAATATATCCTTGAACATCAGTTGTCTCTTGGGTGAAATTCATATGGATTGCGTGGCGAAAGCGCATATATAATACAGCTTGCTGGCGAAGTTCCTCTCACGGTCCGGGGGTCACCGAGACCAGGTATTCACCGAGGGGACCACGTAACAATGGATATCAAGCAACATTTGTTGTAAAGTCCGGTTTTTTTCAACATAATTACAGATTCGCTTTGTCATTCGAAGTAATGCACGTACAATATGCAGTTTTGATAATGCATGTTAATATTTGATCATATAACATGTAAGGTTGTGCATGACATTTTAAAGGA
This sequence comes from Myxine glutinosa, assembly GCF_964187855.1. Classification (NCBI taxonomy): domain Eukaryota; kingdom Metazoa; phylum Chordata; class Myxini; order Myxiniformes; family Myxinidae; genus Myxine; species Myxine glutinosa. The sequence continues at coordinate 60,006,513 of NC_136266.1, read as the reverse complement.
AGGTCATTTTAAAAAGAATCCTATTTTTTTTAAACCGTTACATTTTCATTAGGTGAACGCTTTGCATGACATGATGCATCATCCGGTGAATTGTACGTTTTCCAGGTGGGAAAACCATATAGGTGCGAGCAGTTGGTGAGGCGTTTGCTTTGACATCCAGAAAGTTCCCCACTATGGTGGTAAGTGCCAATTACTTTTGGCAAAGAATGTCTAACTTGACATCGATCAACATGGAAGGCATCTGTGTATATTTTATTTTTTATTTTCTTAGTTTATGGAGGCATGTTTTTCACAGATTATTATGTGAATCATATAATAGGCCTTTGCTTGCTCTTTCTTTGTCAGTGATCTGTGCGATGTTCTTTCTTGAATATAATGGTACACTCGTATCCAAAAATATTGGCACCCTTGCACTTTTTTCAAATAACTCAGTTTTCTCTAAAAAATAAGTTGAAATTGACGAAATTTTTGGTCCCCACTATTCTTTATTTAACTGTTAATATTACAGAACCTTTGTTTTTGATCCAGAACTTAATCTGTCCCTTTAAATCAGAAAATAGAAATTTCAGCACAGCCTTTGGACAAAATAACTGCAGTCGTCAAGCGCTTCCTATATCCATGAATGAGCTTCCTGCACCTCTCTACTGGCAGTTTGGCCCACTCTTCTTGTGCAAACTGCTCCAGTTCTCCCAGATTTTAAGGGTTTTCTCAACTAGGTTCTCCCAACTGCTGTTTTCAGATCTCCCCACACGTGTTCAATGGGATTAGATCTGGTCTCATTGCTGGTCACTTCAGAACTGTCCAGCGTTTTGTTTTGAACCATTCCTGGGGGCTTTTTGAAGTGTGTTTAGGGTCGTTCTTCTGCTTCAAGAAACATGACCTTCGACGGAGATCCAGCTTTCTGACAATGGGTTGAACATTGTGCTCCAAAATGCCTTGGTAATCTCCTGATTTCATGATGTGATGCACACATTCAAGGTACTCAGTGCCAGAAGCAGCACAGCAACCCAAAACATCACTGAACCTCCTCTATGTTTGACTGTAGGGAAGGTGTTGTTTTCTTTGAAGGCTTCGTTTTGTTTTCTGTTAACAAAGACATTTTGTGCTTTACCAGAAAGCTCTAATTTGATCTCATCTGTCCACATAACATTTTCCCAGAAGGAATTTGGTTTGTTCAGGTGTGTTTTGTCTCAATGTGGACGAGTGTGCAAAATCCTCAAGCTTATTCATCAAGCTTATCTCTCAGCAGCAGTGGGGTCTTCATGGATCTACTTTCATTGAGTTGGTGACGGATGGTGCGAGTTGAAACTGTCATACCTTGTGTCTGAAGGTCAGTTTGAATCTGTTTGGCAGTTGATAAAGATGCTTTCTCCAACATTGAAACAATTCTTCGCTGCAATCTTCGATCAGGTTTTCTCTTGGGTCACATCCAGGGAGGTTGGCTACATTATTTCTGATAACATTGCGTACGACGGACACAGGAACATCAAGGTCTCTGGAGATGGACTTGTAGCCTTGCAATTGTCCATGCTTGGCTACAATCTTGTGTCTGACCTCCTCAGACAATTTTCTGTTTTTTGTTCTTTTCTGGTTTTCGAGAAGCACCGAGTCTAACAACACCCACCCCCCCCGCCCCCCAACGTGGTAAAGGCTCCACAAAGCTCCGAATGTTCCCTTCACGGCGCGCATGAAAAACGCGACCGCCCGCCACGACGCCAGCACCAGACAGAGGGAGAGAGTGAGAGGGATTCTTCTTCCTCCACTCCACGATCGCGCACAAGCCAGGAACAGCCAAGCCAGGGACAAAAGGCGCCCGCCTGTCACAAAGCCAAATCGCACCAGCATGGACAAAGGAAATATGGCGCCTTCCTTGTTCATGCCAAGAGACCTAGAAAGTGACAGGTTCTTCTTCTTTTGCCTCGACGTCTCCCCAGCTCTGACGTCACACTCTGTCCAGTCACTGCATTCTGCCCAATCACTCCATGGTCGGCTCGATGAATGAGGAAGCTCGGGGCGTGGTCTCTCTGTTGCAATCCATGAGGGGGCAGAGTTTTGTCTCTTCGAGAATGTTCATATTACGTCGGTGGTTGTGGCGTGGGCTAAGCCCGATCGGCAAATGTGCTGGTTTCCGTCAGCCCTGTCGGTGTTGTGGCTAATGGAGCCCATTGCATGGCTGGCTGAATGAATGTAAAGAAAAAACACACGGGAAAAATCACAAGGGCCAATTCCACACTGGGGAATTAATCTTAAGCCCTGTCTAGTTAACACTTAAACCCCTTATAGTGACATGCAAACACTCTTAACCTGACAGGTTCCCTACTTATTAGATCGAGGTTCTTCTTCTTCACGTCCATGCTCCATACTAAAACCTATACGATCCTGACTCCATCATGGCAATTCGTCACCAACCCCCACAAACGTAACAGTATTCAACACCTTGCGTCAATACTTTGTAGAAGCTCCACTGGCAGCGATTACAGGTTTGTGTCTTCTTGGGTATTTCTCTATCAGCTTTGCACATCAGGATTTGGGGGTTTCTCCCATTCCCTGACGAAGGTCCTTCTTGCCCAGTTGCTCAGTTTCGTCGGACAGCCAGCTCTAGGAAGAGTCTGAGTAGTTCCATATTCTACCAGAAGGATGCATACTGCACCCTTCCTCATCAGGCTCAGTAGTCTGGAAAGATAGGATCCAACCTTTCACGGTATCCTTTTGTTTGCTTTTCTCTAAATCCTGTCACAGATTGTCTTGTGGCGCACTTGCAAAACCATGCTTTAAGCTGGAGTGCAACATGACTTATTTGTGGTGCCTGGCAAATTCTGCCACATGATCCTGCAAGCTCTGATGCGAAGAGAAGAGAACGTTTCTGACGTTTTGCCCCCGAGTGACGACATATCGTAAAAGACAATATTGTCTCCTTCTGTTTATAAAAGACCCAATATTATCTGTTTCTCAAAATGGAGCACAGAAAATTAACATTCCTTATGTTTAATGATCGCATTGAGGTATATATTTTAATTGGAATAGATTGATGTCTGTCATATTTAGCTGTCATGTAATGCCCCTCTGGATTGCATAACAGCATTCAGGATATATATATATATATATATATATATATATATATATATATATATATATATATATACACATCTGCACTATTCAGGAGTGTCTGAACTTCCAAAAGGTTGAAGAGGGTGTGAAGAGAACAAGCACCTCAACCTATCTTTATTCGCAGACTAATTGGGCACGATCCCAAATGTTATTCACGACGTGTAACGTATCATTGTTATGGTGTATGGAGGTGGCGAAATTTAAATGATCGCTCATTAAAAAGGATTTTTGTAATTGATTTTTAATGCGCTAATTGTCTCTCTCTCTCTCTCTCTCTCTCTCTCTCTCTCTCTCTCTCCCTCTCTCTCTCTCTCTCTCTCTCTCTCTCTCTGCTGTTTTTCCTTCATTTCTTCTTCAGTTTTATTTCAACAACACAAAGGACAAACTGGGAAGAAGTTGAACACATGCTCATTGTGTCGTGAGGATTTTGCACACTCGTCCACATTGAGACAAAATTGGTGAAGAATCAGCACAAGCGTTGTAAGGATTTCGTGGTTATCAGCATCAAGTCAAAAGGATCAAATGGAGATGGATACATCAAGTAGTGGGAGGACCCCGTTACACCTGCTGAAACCTGCGAATGAAGATAACAACCAACGGGGGAAGTTGTACAAGTGTTCTGTGTGTTCAAAGGTTTTTCCTCATCAATCAAATTTAAATAAACACAAACGAATTCACACAGGGGAGAAACCGAACAAGTGTTCTGTGTGTTCTAAGGTTTTTCGTCAGTCATCAACTTTAAATTCGCACAAACTAATTCACACGGGAGAGAAACCGTACAAGTGTTCTGTGTGTTCTAAGGTTTTTCGTCATTCATCAACTTTAAATACACACAAACGAATTCACACGGGGGAGAAACCGTTCAAGTGTTCTGTGTGTTCTAAGGTTTTTCGTCAGTCATCAACTTTAAATATACACAAACTAATTCACACGGGGGAGAAACCGTTCAAGTGTTCTGTGTGTTCAAAGGTTTTTCGTCAGTCATCAACTTTAAATATACACAAACTAATTCACACGGGGGAGAAACCGTACAAGTGTTCTGTGTGTTCAAAGGTTTTTCGTCATTCATCAAATTTAAATACACACAAACTAATTCACACGGGAGAGATGCCGCACAAGTGTTCTTTGTTTTTAAAGTTTTTTCGTCCGCGATCGGGTTTATTTACGCACATAAACATTTACCACCAGTGAGAGTTCTTGCACGTTATCTATTTTCAGTGTTTTGCACATTTCTCCGCATTAAATATGCAAAACATTCTGTTGAGAAGCCAATTGATGTGTTTCTAAAGAGTAGTCAATGTTTCTTGCAAGGGTTGCTGTGGTTACATTTTGTACAGGTGATGAATGTGCAGTTGTTGTACAAACCTTGTGCAGTTGTTGTACAAACCTTGTGCAGGTGGTGAATTATTTTGTTTTTATTTTGAATGGCATTGTGACGATTTTTGTGTATTTAACCGGATTATTTGCTTTGATATATTTATTACAAGTTGATCTTTATTCTCTGTGAATCGCTGCAAAAAAATTAAGGTGCATATAACCGGATTATTTGTAATTTTTTAATTGCAACTTCTTCTTTATTCTCTTTGAAATCACTGTGAAGAAAAGTGAAAATCGTCAAATATCTTCTCTGATTGCGTTATCTTTTTTTTTAGTGAGGAATACTTTTTATTCTCGACAGAGGAGAGGGTATCGGATTTGGGTCTGTTTGTCTGCACAGAATGTGAGTAGTTGCATTAATTACATTAGACCCCCATCAACCCCTTTATAACACTGCAACCTCACCCCCATTACACCGTTTAGATAAGGATATCTTGGTCAAATAAGTATCATTATTTATTCATTGAAAGTTGTGACTAGTACTAATATCAACCCCCCACTCTCTCCCCATTGGCAAGCACCTCAGTACCAAGTGTTTACCATTAAAACTGGGGGCACTGATTGCAGAAAGAACATCAGGGCAAGACGAAAGTTTGCCAATGAACACCTAGGCAAAGACCAGCACTTCTGGAACAATGTGCTCTGGACAGATGAGTCAAAGGTAGAGCTATTTGGCCACAGTACCAGAAGACATGTTTGGCGAAAACCAAAGACAGCATTTGACCACAAAAACCTGATACCAACCAACTGTAAAGCATGGTGGTGGAAATATTATGGTTTGGGGCAGCTTTGCTGCATCAGGGCCTGGGCAGCTCACCATCTTATAATCCACTATGAATTCTTCATTGTACCAGAGGGTGCTTGAGCATAATGTGAGGCCATCTGTAGGAAAGTTGAAGTTCAACCGAAGATGGACCTTGCAACATCACAATGACCCTAAACAACAACAACAACAACAACAACAGGCATTTTAAGGCCATTTTCCCTGCAAGAGCGGGGGTTAGCCTTGCGGTCCCCATGACAATCTTCTCCATTTTGCACTATTTTCTGCATCTCCCGTTGTTAACCCCCTAACCGCACCTCTTCCTCGACAATCCCCAGCCAAGTCTTTCTCGGTCCTCCCCGCCCTCCACACTCATCCCCATCACTCCTCTCAACCAGTCACCCTCATCCCTCCTCAACACATGACCAAACCATCTCAAACTGCCTCCCTTCACAGCATCCATCACAGGCTCCATTCCCATCATCTTTCGCAATTCATCATTTGTCTTCCTATCTCTCAGCAACACTCCACACATCCACCAAATCATTCACATTTCCACACTTTCCAGCCTTCGCCGCTGCCCCACGCTCACCACCCATGTTTCGCTCCCATAAATCACAACACTTCTCCCACATGCAGCATACACCTTTCCCTTCAGCTTCAACGACACTCCCCTCCTCATCAGCACGCCACTCAGTTCCCGAAACTTCTTCCATGCACATCTCACTCGAGCAACCGTTGCCGAGTCTGATCCACCTTCTCCATTCAGCATGTCTCCTAGGTAACAAAATGTTTTCGCACCTTTCAGCTTCACGCCGTCTCCAAGATCCAACTCAACATTTCCTCCATCTGCAGCTCCCTCTGTGCACACCTTACACTTGAATGTAGCTGCCACACTGGTAAATGACCCTCTCAGACCACTACATTTTTGATGAACCCTCTCAGCGCATATTGTACATTGAATGGAATTCACTCCGACACCCTTCCTGCACACAGCACACGGCCACTTCCCAGTTCTTTCCACCTCACCACATGCTTTACCACTTGCCATCACCTTCGTTTTTCCGATATTCACCTTCAGACCTTTTGTCTCCATACATTCCTTACACTTGTTCATCTTCTCCTTCAGTCGATCCATAATTTCTGCAATCAACACCACATCATCTGCATACAACTCCCATGGTAAACCCTCCTTTACGTTCCGAGCCAGCACCTCCATCACAGCTACAAATAGTAGTGAACTTAGTACCGACCCCTGATGCACTCCCACCTTCACCTCAAACTCATCACTGTTCCTGTCCTTCGTCCTTACAGCTGTGCACGCTCTTTTGTACATTTCCATCACTACTCTGATCAACCATTCCTCCACTGCTACCTTCCTCAGTGCCCATGTCACTACTTCACGTGGAACCCTATCGAATGCTTTCTCCAGATCAACAAACCCAAGAAACAACTTCTTCCTCTTCTCCATGTACTTCTCCGGCAACTGCCTCACAATAAAAAGCACGTCTGTCATTCCTCTTCCTGACACAAATCCAAACTGCATTTCGTCAATCTTCACTTTCTTCCTTATCCTCCCTCCTCTCCAACACTCTTTCCAATACCTTCATTCCATGCTCCAATAACTTTGTCGCTCGATACGAGCCACAGTCCAGAGGGTCACCTTTCCCCTCGTATAGAGGGACGAGGGTACTCATTTCCCAATCCACTGGAATGCGGCCTTCTTACACCACCAGATTGCAGATCTCTGTCATTCTCTTCACACCCCAATTTCCCGCTGCCTTCAACATATCTCCCACAACTCCCGTCGGCCCTCTTGCTTTTCTACTCTTCATTGCTTTTATCGCTTCAACTTCCTTCTCGGTTATCTTCTCTGCCGGTCGTAAAACTGGGTTACTCTCTATGTTGCCATCCCATTCATTCTCTGCATTCAACAGCATTTCCATATATCTATTCCATCTTCCTTTAATTCCATCTGGGTCCACAATGATTTGTCCCACTTCATCCTTCAAGCAACTCACCCCCATCACATCACACCTCTTTCGCTATCTGCTTTTCAATCCTGAATACCGCTCTCTGACCCTCTTCCAAATCCAAGCGTTCTCCAAACATTTTCCGACATGCCTCCTGCGCCTTTGCTACCTCTTTCTTTGCAGCCTTCCTGGCTGCCTTATAACTTTCATGCTCTGCCTTTTCTGCCCCCATACCCTTCGCCTTCTGGCACTCCTTGAACTTCTTCCTCTGCTCGTCAATGATTTGATGAGGATACACTACGATGATGCAGGAATATCTTGGAAGGCCAAAATAAGGTCAAAGTTTAAAAAAAATGTCAACATGGCAGACTTTTTATCCCCATTATTGAAGTAAAATTAAATTCCAAAAGTCCTCAGACATTTGGCAGCAAAAAAAAGGGAGAAAAACCCAAATGGTGATTATGTACCCTGAGGGGTGTAAGACCTGACCTTTAACCCAAAGGGGAATGATGCAAATTATGCTAAATTTGCCTTACTCAGAGCAATCTCATTTTATCAGCCAAATCCTAGTCAAATTATGGTGAAAATGTTAAAATATGTACAATTAGGTCATGACTTTAAAAATAGGGGCAATACCCCATGGCACTCACCTGGTAGAATAAAGCAGGTTTCGAATAAATAAATAAAGTAGAATAAATAATAAAGCATTGTAAACAGTATCATGGTATTTTGAACCTAATTCAATGGTTGCTAGAAGACAGGGCAGCATGTACAATCATACTAATGTAAGCATAAGACTTTAAACAAACAAACAAAAAAAATTATGGTGGCAACCTCTCCTCCCCCACCCCCTCCCGTATCCCTCCTCAGACCCCAATTTTTATAATGCCTTGAAACAAACATTGGTCCCTCACAGGTGATGAAGATTGGGGTCAAGTTTCATCGGAATTGTATATTATGCAGTTTCAGAGAAGAAAGCAAATACCTATTTTGGAGGGGTCAAACCTCAGGACGGGCTCACCCAATCGCTAATTCCCAATTCGGACTTCCCAATTCCCAAAGACGGGCTCACCCAATCGGACTGTTCCCAATCGCTAATTACCTCAGGACGGGCTCACCTGTTCGGAAATCCCTATTTTGGAGGGGTCAAACCTCAGGACGGGCTCACCCAATCGCTAATTCCCAATTCGGAATTCCCAATTCCCAAAGACGGGCTCACCCAATCGGACTGTTCCCAATCGCTAATTACCTCAGGACGGACTCACCTGTGATTCGCACTTGGGACTTCGATTTATACACCTTGCAGACAGGTCAGCAGAAGCACGAGAAAATAAGTTGTTGATAAAGAACCTTTCGAGTCGCTAAATATCAGTAATTTATTATATTTTCTGGTTCACGATCAATGATCGATGTGTATATATATGTTGTTCGGCTTGGCTCCGCCCCTCCCGAAAGCGCGCGCTGTGTCGCGCTGTTGACGTTCGCGAGACTAGGCTGAGGGTGCGCGGTGCGGCTTGAGGAGAACTCGAGAATAAACAAGAGATATCCATTTTTAAAATATTTTCGTTTAATTAACAATATCTGCCAAACCACACGCCCTATCGCAAATTCCAAAAAGACATTTTAGTAGATTGACATGCTGAACAGATCTGTGAAGTTTCCCCTTTATTGGATCAAAAATGAGGGAGGATCTCGGTTTTAAAGTTTCATGCTTAAAAACGTCATAACTCTGAAACCATGTGACGCATGACGTCATGCTCGCTGACTTTTTTGTTCGTCATGGGTATGCGATTCTGCCTGCAAAGTTTGGCCTCGATCTGTTCAGCCGTTGCAGAGAAAAAGGGGTTTTCGTGTTTTCACGAAAAACAATATGGCGGCCGCACCACGTGACCCGTGACGTCATAATTACCATTAAAATATTCTACAGACCGAGTCCCTCATATGGTGAAAATTTGATCTCAATCGGTCCAATTATTGCAGAGAAAATCTTTTCTAAAGGAAATTAAAACTTCAAACGGCACTGAGTTAAGGATCATCAGAATTATCAGAATTCCCAAAGTTCAAAGTGCCATAACTTTGTCAAAAATGGTCGAAACGTCGTGAACTTCGAACTTGACCTGTAACTTATCATGAGGAAACAATGTGCCAAGTTTGAAATCATTTGCATTAAGCGTTTAGAAAAAAAAGTCCGGAAAACTGTTCTTTGCGTGACGGACTGACGGACGGAGGGACGGCGTGAAAACCTATAGTCCCCTCCGGTGTACACCACCGGGAGGGGACTAATAAATAATTCTCGTATCCAAATCCATGTTCAGATCTTCGCCAAAATCGAATCCTGGTCAGACACCCAACCTCTCCACCAAGTTTCGTCCACATCTGTCTAACTTTTTGTGATATCTTGCTATAAATCATTTTTGGCCCCATCTCCCAATGCTGAAGAATAGCTTTAAAATATTCTACAAACCGGATCCAAATCCGGATCTTCACCAAAATCGAATCTTTTCGTCCTTGTCACACACACTACCTCTCTGCCAAATTTCACCCACAGCTTTGAAATATCTTGTTCACAGACAGACAAAAAAAAAGAAGAAAAAAAGAACAGACAGACAGGGGTGAAAACATAACCTCCATCCACCTTTAGTAGTAAAAATAATAAAAACAAGCATTCTGAGTATTGCGCTGCAATACATGTCCCCTACCAAAGTTCAAAGTGCCATAACTTTGTCAAAAATGATCGAATATGCAAATTTATGCACGGTTGATGCTGGTTTTCAAACTTGATCTGAGGTATGCTGAGACACGTGTGTCACGCCTCGCCTCGTTGATAAGCCCGCAAGGTCGCTCCGCGGAGCGGCCTGCACGTATTGCACTGTGTAAAAACCGAAAAATGTGCCAATAGATGTGTGTGCCAATGCGCCAATGTGCCAATGTGCCAAACAATGTGCCAATAGAGCGTACTGTGTGAATTACATAAATTATTACCAACTCACGGTCTGAGGTACTAGCGATTCAAGAGATATCCATTTTTTTATGGCACATTGGAGAAGCCAATGCGAGGTTTCTTCTTCCTCAGCTTGTCACAACTCTGTCAAATGCGATCGAGTTAAAAAAAGTCAGAATTTGACCAAATCTGTTTTATTCGTTTGTTAATATACCTCAGCTATTGACAAATCTTAAATTAGAATTTTATTTGAGGTTAAAATGACCGCGACAGGTCGTGTCCAACGATGCTTTCAGTCTGTACATGTGATAAATAATTAAATCCGCACACTTGATGCCTCTTCTTCTTCATGCAATAACAACTTCTATCTTCCAGACCGTACATCCAATCATCTTGAAATTTTGCACACTTGTTACTCTTCATGACGTCTACTATAGTGTGAAGTTTCATGTTGATCAATAGAGCGATTCAAGAGATATCCATTTTTTAAATATTTTCGTTTAATTAACGATATCTGCCAAACCACGTGAGCTATCGCAAATTCCAAAAGGACATTTTAGTAGACTGACATGCGGAACAGATCTTTGAAGTTTCCCCTCGATTGGATCAAAAATGAGGGAGGGGCTCGGTTTTAAAGGTTCATGCTTTAAAACGTCATAACTCTGAAACCATGTGACGCATGACGTCATGCTCGCTGACTTTTTTGTTCGCCATGGGTATGCGATTCTGCCTGCAAAGTTTGGCCTCGATCTGTTCAGCCGTTGCAGAGAAAAAGGGGTTTTCGTGTTTTCACGAAAAGCAATATGGCGCCCGAACCACGTGACCTGTGACGTCATAATTACCATTAAAATATTCTACAGACCGAGTCCCTCCTATGGTGAAAATTTTATCTCAATCGGTCCTATTATTGCAGAGACAATCTTTTTTAAAGGAAATTAAAACTTAAAATGGCACTGAGTTAAGGATCATCAGAATTATCAGAATTCCCAAAGTTCAAAGTGCCATAACTTTGTCAAAAATGATCGAAACGTCGTGAAGTTCGAACTTGATCTGTAACCTATCATGAGGAAACGATATGCCAAGTTTGAAATCATTAGCATTCAGCGTTTAGAAAAAAAAGTCCGGAAAACTGTTCTTTGCGTGACGGACTGACGGACTGACAGACTGACAGACAGACTGACTGACGGACGGACGGACGGCGTGCAAACCTATAGTCCCCTCCGGTGTACACCGGTAGGGGACGAATAACATTCAACGGTAAAGTGTGAGATATGGTTTTCCCCTCCAAATGTACAACCACCGAGCCCTCATTTGACAGGTATACTTTACTTTGGTTGTATGTAATTTAATTGTCAATATTTGTCAAATTTGCTGTCAAACAAGTCGTATCATTTCAATTATGTTTTTTAAAACAAATGAGTTTTGGAAACTTATCCCATTCACCAATTTTGCACATCTACATCAATCCCATTGAGCAAAACACTTGGAAAGGTACGAAACAAAGAAAACGTAATCTTGGACAACATATCCTAAATCACAGCTATCGTGCAGTCCACCTTCATTATTAGAAGTCACATGTTATATAGATACCACAGCAATAGACACAGGCCAAAAAATAATAAATAAATAAAATGAGCACAGAAAGATACAAAGTACACTGCCCCTGCACGTGCCAGATAAATAAATATCCTCCAGCGCGGCATTGCCGGGGTGCCTTAGACGCCCGGCGATACTGCCGTGCAGCTCATGGAGACTATCGGGAGGGAGAGGTGTTCAATAAATTGATTTGATTAATTGCATAGTTAAAATCAACAAGCGTTACGCCTAGGTCCCCCGTCGGTGAAGTGATGAGTTGACAAAGTGGAAGACGCAAGGCGGCCATCTTGGATTTTGACGTGGCGACCCAATTTTCAATGGCGTTCTTCCTTATGCCTAGATACACCCACACACCAGATTAGAAGTTCGTACTTTGCTTATTTTTCAAGATATTTCGCTCACAAGGTTCAGACATTTACTTTTCAAGATATCGCGCTCACAAGGTTTAGATATGGTAACAGCCATCATGGATTTTGAAGTGGCGACCTCATTTTCAATAGGGTTCTTCCATATGCCTAGTTGCACCCACACACCAAATTAGAATTCGGTCCTTCGCTTAAGCACGCACACACACACACATACACACACACACACACACGCACACACGGACGGAGGGGAAAACCATAGTCCCCCTTTCACTCCGCGGTGCGACGGGGGACAATAATGATCATAAAATATTTTCCTAATCAATTGGCTAATAGCATACCGAAACCACCAGTGCTTCATCCGAAGCTGTAACTTTTTGAAAATAAATTAAATGAGTCATTAAACAAACAAAAAAATTAACTGATTAATCAATAAATAATTAATCGATCAAATAATTAATCAAGAAATCAAAAATATCCTTTGGAGCCACATCACTTGGTCACTGTCATGTCTAAATATCAGCTTCCGAGCTCAAAAGGTGCCTGAGATATTGCCCAGATGAGAAAGAAAATAAATAAATAATAATCATAAAAAAATTAATAACTAATCAATTGGCTAATAGAACACATAAACCACCACCATTTCATCCGAATCCAACTTTAAAAAAAGTAATTTATTTCGTCATTAACTGAATAATTAAATAATTCTTCGATTATTTGATTAATCAAGAAATCAAAAATAGTCCTTGCAGCCAAATCACTTGGTCAGTCATGGCCAAACATCAGCTTCCTAGCTCAAAAGGTGCCTGAGATAATGGCCAGAAGAGAAAGGAAATGTGTAAGTACTTAATGGATCGATAATAATGAAATAACTAATAAAGTAATTGATAAATCAAAAAACAAAAAATAACGTTTTTGACAAAGCACTTCCTCACAATTGTGCCGAAATTTCAGCTTCCTGGCTCAAAGCATGGCTGAGATATCGCCCGGACAAACAAACAAGCAAGCAAGCAAACAAACAAGCAAGCAAGCAAGCAAACAAACAAGCAGGCAAGCAAACAAACAAGCAAGCAAGCAAGCAAACAAACAAGCAAGCAAGCAAACAAACAAACAAGCAAGCAAGCAAACAAACAAACAAGCAAGCAAGCAAACAAACAAACAAGCAAGCAAACAAACAAACAAGCAAGCAAACAAACAAACAAGCAAACAAACAAACAAACAAACAAGCAAGCAAGCAAACAAACAAACAAGCAAACAAGCAAGCAAGCAAACAAACAAACAAGCAAGCAAGCAAGCAAACAAACAAACAAGCAAGCAAACAAACAAACAAGCAAGCAAGCAAACAAACAAGCAAGCAAGCAAGCAAACAAGCAAACAAACAAACAAACAAGCAAGCAAGCAAGCAAACAAACAAGCAAACAAACAAACAAGCAAGCAAGCAAACAAACAAACAAGCAAGCAAGCAAGCAAGCAAACAAACAAACAAGCAAGCAAGCAAGCAAACAAGCAAACAAACAAACAAACAAGCAAGCAAGCAAACAAACAAACAAGCAAACAAACAAACAAGCAAGCAAGTAAACAAACAAACAAACAAGCAAGCAAGCAAACAAGCAAGCAAGCAAACAAACAAACAAGCAAGCAAGCAAACAAACAAGCAAGCAAGCAAGCAAACAAACAAACAAGCAAACAAACAAGCAAGCAAGCAAACAAACAAACAAGCAAGCAAACAAACAAACAAACAAGCAAGCAAGCAAGCAAGCAAGCAAACAAACAAGCAAGCAAGCAAGCAAACAAACAAACAAGCAAGCAAGCAAACAAACAAACAAACAAGCAAACAAACAAACAAACAAGCAAGCAAGCAAACAAACAAACACACAAGCAAGCAAACAAACAAACAAGCAAGCAAACAAACAAACAAACAAGCAAGCAAACAAACAAACAAACAAGCAAGCAAGCAAACAAACAAACAAGCAAACAAACAAACAAGCAAGCAAACAAACAAACAAGCAAGCAAACAAACAAACAAACAAGCAAGCAAGCAAACAAACAAACAAGCAAGCAAGCAAGCAAACAAACAAGCAAACAAGCAAACAAACAAAAAACAAGCAAGCAAACAAACAAACAAGCAAGCAAGCAAACAAACAAACAAACAAGCAAGCAAACAAACAAACAAGCAAGCAAACAAACAAACAAGCAAGCAAACAAACAAACAAGCAAGCAAACAAACAAGCAAGCAAGCAAACAAACAAACAAACAAGCAAGCAAACAAACAAACAAGCAAGCAAGCAAGCAAACAAACAAGCAAGCAAACAAACAAGCAAGCAAGCAAACAAACAAACAAGCAAGCAAGCAAGCAAGCAAACAAACAAACAAACAAACAAGCAAGCAAGCAAGCAAACAAACAAGCAAGCAAGCAAACAAACAAGCAAGCAAGCAAGCAAACAAACAAACAAGCAAGCAAACAAACAAACAAGCAAGCAAGCAAGCAAACAAACAAGCAAGCAAGCAAGCAAGCAAACAAACAAGCAAGCAAGCAAGCAAGCAAACAAACAAGCAAGCAAGCAAACAAACAAGCAAGCAAACAAACAAACAAACAAGCAAGCAAGCAAACAAACAAACAAACAAGCAAGCAAGCAAACAAACAAGCAAGCAAGAAACCAAAGTGAAAACCGAGTACTCCCTTTCAGCGCGCGTCATTGCCGAGCCCCCTTCGGTGCCCGGCAATGATGTCATGCAGCGCCTGGAGATGGCATAGGAAAGGAGCTGTGTGGAACAAGACTGAAAGTCTAAGTGTCGTAGCCGAGCTTGTTTGATACTTAGTTGAGGATAGTATGACCTGAGTGGAGATACCTGTTAGCATATAATATAAGTATTAATTTTTTTTTGAAGTACTCCAAGTCTCTAAGCTGTTTGTCGCCATGGAAGTGAAGAGATTGCATCGAGACACTGGTTTATTCTAAATCTAAATGTTTCGAGCCAACAATGAACGAACCATACACCACTTCAATCCAGTGACCTTAGTCATGACAAAGGGATTGCAGTGTTACGATTAAATTTACTATATTATTATTAACAATGTTAGTATCACGAAAACAATACTACAGTATTAGGAAATCTGGGCTAATTTGTCTAAAGCGGCCTGAAGGCATGAAGTCTAACGCTGATACGTCATGTGTCGCTGATACGTCATGTGTCGCTGATACGTCATGTGTCGCTGATACGTCATGTGTCGTTATTGGAAGACCCGTAACGCCGATGCTTTCGATATTTGTTGGTCATTTTAACAATCGTCGTTTGCGTTTCACAATGAAAAACGTGAAGGTAGAGCATGGTGATTGTGATACATGGCAGGTTAAAGGATATGTTCGGCCTTGACGGCATAGAAATCGAAAGGGCAGTGTGTGGAGTCAGCCATCGCACGCCGTAATGACAGATGTAACACGTCACATCACCCGTCATGTGACCAGATACTCAGGTCTGATTGGTGTACATTTGAGAGGGACACATACATCCATGCAGACAGACAAACACTGTTCTTTCTAGATGGCTTTGCACGACGGACTACACTGTTTAAAATAAATAAATAAACCAAATTGCATTCACACTCAAGTTGAACATAGAGAAAAAGAAAGCAAATAGGTAAATAAACAACAAACTCGATTAAATGCACGATAATGTACAGTACCTGTAATGAGTATTTTACAGTACAGTAGCTTGTATATTCATATTGAATGGGGCAGATATATCCATAAAGACGTTTGTTGTATTTGGGTGAGCCAAATACAGATAATAAGCAGGTTGCAAAGGTTTAAACATGATGCTCTCATTACCACGGCACACGCGAGCAGACCACATGGCACATGTGAAGCAACATGGGTCCACACTGCACATGTGAAGCAACATGGGTCCACACTGCACATTCGAAGCAACATGGGCCCACACTGCACATGTGAAGCAACATGGGCCCATACTGCACATGTGAAGCAACATGGGCCCACACTGCACATGTGAAGCAACATGGGTCCACACTGCACATGGGAAGCAACATGGGTCCACACTGCACATGTGAAGCAACGTGGGCCCACACTGCACATGTGAAGCAACATGGGCCCATACTGCACATGTGAAGCAACGGGGGCCCACACTGCACATGTGAAGCAACGTGGGCCCACACTGCACATGTGAAGCAACGTGGGCCCACACTGCACATTCGAAGCAACATGGATCCACACGGCACATGTGAAGCAACACGGGTCCACACTGCACATTCAAAGCAACATGGGTCCACACTGCACATGTGAAGCAACATGGGTCCACACTGCACGTGTGAATCAACATGGGCCCACACTGCACATGCGAGAAAATGACCTGTTTACACATTACATGTGAATACACCACAGGTATACATGTTACAGGCGGTCCGACGAATTACCCAAATGGACCCAAACATAAGTGAATTTACCTAAATGAAAGCACAATGTACCCAAATGTAAGTCGTACTACGTAAAGGAAGGTTATTTTATGCAGTAAAACGTTACGGTGTGCTTCTTGACGTCCAAGAAAACGAATGCCAACATAATTTTACAAATTTTACCGGCCCGATCGGTGGCAGCCATTTTAGGCCAGGGGGACATCACTCGGTTTTGGTCAAGGGGACATAATTCCGACGAATTACCCAAATGTAAGTGAATTTACCCAAATGAAAGCACAATGTACCCAAATGTAACAATGCGAACAGAATTAGGGTTAGGGTTAGGGTTAGGGTTAGGGTTGTTAGGGTTCGTTTTCTTGGATGTCAAGAAGCACACTAACGTTTTACTGCATAAAATAACCTTCCTTTACATAGTACGACTTACATTTGGGTACATTGTGCTTTCATTTGGGTAATTCGTCGGACCCTGTTACAGGTGAAGGAAATATAGGTTTGTGGTGGTGTACTGTAAAGGCGAAAGTTGAACAACAGTTCATTCAAACAATATTAAACCTTGATCAATTATTCTGGGTCAATGTTGAGCACAAACAGGGTATAAATAACCTCAATCTCAAAGTTAACAATAAAGGAATCAAATTTTTCAACAAACCTCGATAAGCGACGAGCCTTCTAGTCCAGGGGCCAATACAGATTTTGGTACCACCCAAGGTCAGCAAACAATTTTGGTATTTTTGTCTTTCTACATGTCTCTAGTTTATATTTTGGTATGATAACCCTGCCTACCTGGTAGCTTAATGATAGTTATCACTCTGTGAACAACCCCACCCCCATGTAATCTGGAAGTTGAATTAGCGGGGAGAGGGGTAGCATTTTTGCTTATAACTTCAGTTCTACTGAACATACTTTAACAAATCATAATTCATTGTGAAGCTACATCATATATCTACACAACTGTATTATATTTTCATCTTTAGTTATCAGGTGACTTCCTCAGAGGTCAAAAGGTCATGTTTCAATTGCAAAATCGAAAATTAAGTATTTTTATTTTCAGCTGATCTGATTTCTATTTCGTGATATGTAGATGCTGAAATGATTTCATAATGTATATATAGGACATTGTAGATGATTTAAAATAACATATCGTTCACAAAACTTCAACAATTAACCCTATGTTAACCCTTTTTATGCAAGCATTATTTCTTCGATTTCCGAAAATTTTTGTCATTGTCTGTACAGATGTGAAACCTGCTTTAAATAGAGCATTGTGATACTGAAAGAATATTGTGACTAGTAAATGCTAAATGAAATATGTCTTATGCCTTGCTTTCCTTGCAGAGGTGTGTGTATGTATGCAGTAGATTGGTGAGGAACTAAGATATCTACAATGGATCTAGCAACTTGTGACCAGGATCCGACACCGCAGAAACGTGCAAAAATGAGCTGCATCATTCATTGCACTGACGATGATTCGGAGCTAGCAACGCTGCAAGGTCTTGAATCCTGGAAAACCCTGCTTAGAGCAGCAGAAATAAGAAAACGCACTCCACTCTTGGAGATAGCCAAGGGCCTAGAAGAAAGTGAAGTACCACAGATTCAGTATCATCGCAAATGTCGCAGTGTATTCACTACGAAAAAGCTTCTTGAAGCCATCACAAACCGTGGTATCCAGAACCAAGGTGCTGATGTTAAGGCTAAAGATACTGGTACAAGAAAATCATCTAGAGATGCACCAAGTACTTCAAGAGTATACGAAAGGCTTTGTATCTTCTGTAACAGCTCAAGCAAATACCTGCCAGGAACACGTACACGAGAACGCCTCACACAGTGTTTGGAGCTAAGAACTGATGCCAAAGTTCGTGAAGCAGCTACTAGGAAATTTGATGAAAAAGTTCTTGCAGCAGTGAGTCGAGACCTTGTTGCAGCAGAGGGACAATACCACAACTCTTGCTATAGATTGTACACAAAAGAAGAGACTACAGCCACATTTAGGATGAGTGAAGACCTTGAAGAACAAGAGTATGAGAAAGCGGTGGAACAAGCATATGAGCAGCTCATCGTGTACATCAGGAATGACCTTTGGCCACATCCTGATGTTTTTCCATTGACGGACCTCACATCAAAGCTTGAAGAATCCCTGAAATCTCTTGGCATTGCACAAATTAAGCCATCGACCAAAAAACACATCCGCCGAAAGTTGGAGTACTTTCACTGGATCACTCCACTTTGTCTCTGATGAGAAGGGTAAGGTTCTTGTCTATGCAGACAGTATATCAATTGGAGCTCTTGTCAAACAAGCCCACAAGTTAAAACAGGATCTCCAGACAGCAAGAGCTGTCACAGAAGAGGATGTCATCACAAAAGCGGCCATGGTGTTCAGAAAGAGCATCAAGAAGCAAGATGCACCCCAAACATGGCCACCTGACACAGAAAAATGCATTATTCCTGAACCAGTTACTACATTCCTGGAGACACTGCTGACTGGCGAGAATAATTGTGATAATCTATCACCAAGAGTCCAACGCCTGGTAACTTCATTTGGCAGTGATCTGGTATTTGCTGTCACAAATGGCAGGACAAAGCCGCCTAAGCATGTTCTTCTCCCTTTTGCCATTAAGTCTTTGACAGGAAACAAGGAACTGATACAGATCATGAATAGACTTGGCCACAGTGTGTCTTACTCGCACCTGGAGGAGGTTGACACAGCATTGTGTCTTCAGAAGCTAGAACTTGCAGATGAAAATACAATTCTTCCAAATGCTCATCCCCATGTTTTTACAACTGTTGCATGGGATAACATAGACAGACTTGAAGAGACACTCAGTAGTGGTGGTACATCAGGTCCTCAGGTCCTGGGAGGTCTCTGATGAACTACAGACTTGGCATTTAATATGGAATTTTTTTCTTTTTCTTGACTTGGGTTTACTTTCTTAACTCAGTATATCAATCTGGTGAGTTTCTTTTACACTATGGTGATTTATTTGTTAAAAGAACCATGTCACCGATTGTCTGTAGCAGCAAGAAGTCAACAACAGGATTATATCACAGGTGGCGTGGCAAAATGTATGGACAGGTGTATTTGATGATTGGCTTCACAGTCGGGTATACAAGGGTTGTTGCGTTCTGTATTAGTGGAAAACAACTGCTGCACATCTCCAAAAGTTATTGCCGCTTCCTCTGGAGATGGTCCGTCAACTCGATAATGCTGTTTGTCATGGAGTGGTGGCTTTACGAAATTACGGCATGAAACAGCGTGCTATTGCTCGGCAGTATGGCATCACTCAAGGTCAGGTGTTAAAGATCCTGAAACGAAATGCTCAGAGGGGTGTCCCTACTCCAATACCGAGGCCAGGACGTCCCCGCAGAACCACAAGGAGGGATGATCGCCAGCTGCACCGGTTAGTCTGCAATGGCCATACCAAGTCAGCTAATCGGCTTAAGGCTGAGTGGCAGCAACTGACAAATGTGCCTGTATCCAGAAGGCTAGTCAACCAATGACTGGTTCAAGCAGGCTATCGTGCCAGGCATCCCCTGAGAAAGCCATGCCTGACCAGACAACACCGCCAGCGCCGATTGCAGTGGGCCAGAGAGCACCGTCAATGGCAGCCAGGACACTGGAATCACGTGATCTTCAGTGACGAGTCTAGATTTCTGGTCTATCGTCAAGATGGCCGCGTCCGAGTGCGCAGACAAGTGCATGAAGCCTACAACAAAGATTGTATAGTGCCAAGAGTCCAAGCTGGAGGTGGTGGGGTGACCGTTTGGGCTGCTTTTCATGCAGGGGGAAAAACTGACCTGGTTGTTTTGAATGGAAACCTGAACCAGTTCAAGTACAGGGCCATTCTGGAAGAAACATTGCTTCCATTTGCTCGTGCAGCCTTTCGAGGAAACTTTGTCTTCCAAGATGACAATACACAGCCTCATCGTGTTCACATGATGCAACACTTTCTTGCTGACCGTGGTGTAGAGCATATGGAGTGGCCTGCCATGTCCCCGGATATGAATCTGATAGAGACCTTGTGGGCAGAATTAACGCGTCAAATCGACCACTTGGACCAGCAGCCGACCTCTGTGCATGAATTGCAGCAGGCTATTGTCACTGCATGGCAAGCGATTCCTGTCCAAACCTTGGCAAATCTCGTGAACAGCATGCCTCAACATGTACGTGCTCTCCTGAATGCTCGTGGGGGTTACACGAAGTACTGAACTGTAATTTTACTGTCCGTAATCCCAGTCGTAATTTAACTTTTGTTTTTGTTCAAAAAAAATTGGCTAATGTGCAAAACAAAGAGATTCTTCTGGAAAACGTACAGAAGTTTAACACAGTACTGTCCATGAATTGAGTTCGATATCAGTTTACATCACTTTCAAGGATCAATTTATTTGTTTCGAAATGTCAAATGTGGTTTTTGTTAAGGTCACATTAACAAAATCTAGAATAATTTCAACATAATTCCAATGAACTTTTGGTTCTAAGACATCTTGAAAAGTAAGTTCACCCCCACAAAAAAAAAATTCCATATTAAATGCCAAGTCTGTATTTGGAAAGCTTCAAGAAGTAACATGTCGGATGTATTTGCCTTCCACAAACACAACTCAAGTCAACAAGCTTCGCTACCAGCTGTTTTGTGCAAGGCGTGGAGAAGTCGACTCCAGTCAGCTTCCCCCTTGTGAAGATTGTCTCTTCATGCATGCCTTACGAGCAAACTATCAGGCTGCAATCTGGCAGAGGTATTTGGAGTGCAATCCTCGTGTACCCTATCCAATGGCTCATGTATGGAAGATACATGATTGGGATCTGGCCATTGAGTGGATGCGAGGTACACCTGCACCAGAGGCTGTGTTGGACCTGCTATCCTGCTCATGTGTACGATCATGCAAATTACCAATCTGCACATGCCTTGGAAATGGTCTGAAATGCACAGACATGTGTAAGCTTCCTCTTCTCCAATGGCTTGATCTCTGATCATCAATTTGGTTTCAGACCAGGTCACTCTACTCTGGACATGCTGCTTCTGCTGTCTCAACAATGGATGGAGGTCCTCAATGCCAAACAGGAAATTAGAGCTGTCTCCCTCGACATATCACGTGCCTTCGACACGGTCTGGCACCCTGCTCTGCTCACCAAACTCTCCTCCTTTGGTATCCATGGAAATCTCCACGCATGGCTGGCGGACTTCCTCTCTAGTCGTCGTCAACGTGTGGCCCTGAATGGGTTTCTCTCATCTCCTCTTCCTGTTCAGGCTGGAGTTCCCCAAGGCAGTGTTCTGGGCCCCGTGCTTTTTCTGGTCTTCATCAATGATCTCTCTGACTCTCTCGAAAATCCTCTCTATCTCTTTGCTGATGACTCCACTCTCTGCCGCTCCATTCCTCTTCCCTCAGATCGGCAGTCTGCTGCCTCCTCACTCTCTGAAGACCTGGACAAAATCACAGACTGGTCAAACAAGTGGAACATGTCTTTCAATCCTGACAAATCTCACACTCTTACTATGTCTCTCCGAAAAGATCGACTGGACAACCCTCCCATCTACTTTCTCAACAATCCTCTCCAAGAAGTTCTGTCGCTCAAGATTTTGGGTCTCACTATCTGCCATGATCTTTCTTGGGAAAACCACATTTCCAAGCTGGCCTCCAAAGCCAGTCGCCGACTGGGCATCCTCCGTCGTGCCAAGTCCTTCCTCGGCACACCTGAGCTCCTCACCACATACAAGGCTTTCATCCGCAGCTCAATGGAATACTGTTCTCCCCTATGGGCCGGTGCTCCTGCCTCACACCTAGCTCGGCTTCACGCTGTTGAAACCAAAGCTTTCAGAATTATTGGAATCTCCCGCGATGAAGCTATCTCTGAGGGCCTTTCACTCACTCACCGCAGGCAGGTAGGTGGTCTTTCTGTCTTCTACCGACTCCTCTCCGGCCTTGCACCCCCAGCTCTCTCTGTGCTCTGTCCCCCAAATATTCCTACAGGTCGCACAAGATCTGCCAGCAACCCTCTGATGGTTAAACTGCCGAAATCTCGGCTCTCTGCTCACCTTCACTCTTTCATTCCTCTTTTCTCCCGCCTCTGGAACAAACTCCCTCACTCCCTTCAATCCCACTCCTCCCTCCAGGTCTTTAAAACAGCTGTTCACCACCATCTCTTATCTTCCCCCATCCAAAACCTTGATCTTTTCTACCCCCGCTAATTCACCCCAGATCCACCTTGTTTGAAATTCCAACTTCTTTCCTGGAAGTCCTGGCAGTGTCCATATGTTTTATACCTCTCCCACCGCCCCCTTCCCATGCCCCCCCCCCCCCCAAAGCCCTCGCCCTCTCTCAGATCTCTCGATGTCTCCATGTCTCTCGGTCCCTGCTCTCAAATGTTGTGTTCGTGTCCTTCCCCCTCTCTCCCCATCTTGTCTACCGCTCCCGATGTTATATGTTTTATGTGTCGGTTTGTCTTTCTGTGTGATTAATGTTCGCTCTTTCACGAGCCTCGATCTTGTATACAAAAAAAAAAAAAAAAAAAAAAAAAAAAAAAAACTGCAAACCTGCAGCAACCAAGCAAATGAACTAGAACAAATAGAGCTGAATGATAGTGATGTGGACGATTGTGACACAGACTAAGTTTGTCCCAATGACATGAAAGAAACTGTTTGTAGTCTAAACGCACTTCAAATAACAAGATTATAATGTATGAGCATTACCTAGATGGTGTTCACAACAAGTACAATGGCCTATTAGACAATTTGAATATTTTTGTACATTATTGAAACAGAGATAATAAAACTTATTTATTTCTTTTCTGATGATTGTTTTTTCTGCTTATGTTCTTATAAATGTGTAACTTTATACCAACGCTTGCGGGTATGAATGATAAAACACATTGGAAACATATTCATTGGTTTTCCAAAAATATCGTGTAGAAGTCATAATATATGATATATAGTCATTTTATATGGCGGTGGGTTTGTTTACAGGCAATGACTACATTTTTCGGAAATCGAAGAAACAATGCTTGCATAAAAAGGGTTAATATGAAGTTAATTGTTGAAGTTTGGTGATGATATGTTATTTTAAATGATCTACAATGTCCTATATATACATTGTGAAATAATTTCAGCATCCACATATCACGAAATAGTAATCAGATCAGTTGAAAAGAAAAACACGCTAAATTTTCGATTTTGCAAATGAAACATGACCTTTTGACCTCCGAGGAAGTCACCTGATAATTAAAGGTGTAAATTGGATTACAGTTGTGTAGATATATGATGTAGCTTCACAATGAATCATGATTTGTCAAAATATGTTCAGTAGAACTGAAGTTATAAGCAAATATGCTACCCCTCTCCCCTAAAATTCAACTTCCAGATTACATGGGGGTGGGGTTGTTCACAGAGTGATAACTATCATTAAGTTACTAGGTAGGCAGGGTTATCATACCAAAATATAAACTAGAGACATGTAGGAAGACAAAAATACCAAGATTGTTTCCTGACCTTGGGTGGTACCAATTTGTTAAAATATCAGTATTGGCCCCTTGACTATTCTTTTGCTCGCATGTTTTAATGAAACCTTCTTCTGCTTCAACATCATGTTTGTCAGGTGTTGAGTTTCCACCGACATGGCACCGTAACATTTAACCTGCAACAAAAGCAGCAGCACGAATTTTAATTCTAAATCAGAGTGAAAATAATAATGATAATAATAATAATAATAATAATAATAATAATCTATCTATAATTCCAGTAATCTCTGTGTGTCTGTGTGTCTGTGTGTTTGTGTGTTTGTGTGTTTGTCTGTGACCGCTGTTTCTCGACAACCACGGGTCCGATATACTTGAAACTTGCCAGGTATATTGCTGGGGACCCGAGGATGTGCCTTTTCAAGGTTTCATATTAATCGGACAAGTAGTTACCGAGCTATGGCGATTTCTTTACCAAACTCCGCAAGCCGTTCGCTTTGGACCAAACCATTTCATGTAAATAGAGGGGGGGGGGGGGGGGTTCTGTGGTCGTTGCGAATGGACCAAACCATTCATGTAAATAGAGGGGGGGGGGGTTCTGTGGTCGTTACTGCCACGTGGTTTCAAAGTTTTTTTTTGTTGTTGTTGTTTGCACGCATGTTTTTTTGCACCCACGTACGGGCACGCCCTAGGATGTTTACACACACACACCCCTACACACATTTTTTTTTTTTTTGGCAAGGAACGGGCACCCACGTACGGGCACGTCCTAGTAATAATAATAACAATAACAATTTGTGATGCGAAAGTTGCATCGAGTAAATGAATGAGAATGAACGAACGAACGTCGATCGACTGAGGTAAATGAATGAATGTCCGAATTTGCCTTTCCCGCCCGACTTGTTCGCCCCACTCACTGAACAATGACAAGACAAATCAACCGCAATACACAAACGTTCAAAGGCGCCATTTTGGAGCAATACACCAGACTTACTTGGTATACAATGTCGAGGCTCATAAAATTAGAATTTGTTACAAATTCAAAGCAATTTAAAATTTGCTATTTTTGCGGCAAAACGTTAACTTTATTGCATATAGTCCTCCATACACAAATAATAAAGTATTATATTTATACAATCAATTTATACAATTTCTTACAGGTGTTGCTAGAGATCGAAACTGAATTAAACCTACTATTGGGACAATGTTGTAGATCTGTTTTTTACAACAAACCTGTTGAGTGAATCCCAGAGCGGATTCCGAAGGGGGCGTTCAGCTGTCGACAACATTGTTTTATTGGCTGATGAGGTGAGAAAATCCCTCAATAGTCAGGGGGCGCTTCATTGTGCCTTCCTGGACATTCACAAAGCCTACGACAGTCTGGCAGGAAGGCCTGCTCTTCAAGCTGCACCATCTCGGTGTCAGAGGCAAAATGTTTTGGTGGATCCAGGATTTTCTGGCCACTAGATCTTTTCAAGTGAGAGTGGGGCAAACCCTCTCTTCCTACTTTCATCTGAAAGAAGGAGTCTCCCAGTGCAGCTGCTTAAGCCCTACACTTTTCAACATTATGATAAGTGATATCGCCTACCTCTCAGGGATCCACGGCAAGATGCTGCTGTTTGCAGACGACATAACCCTATAGGTCCAGAGTAAAAGGGCTCTAGAGTTTCTGCACTTAAGGCTCTAGAGCAGGGGCGGGCAACCCCCGGCCCGCGGGCCACATCCGGCCCGCGAAGGCTTAGCGTCCGGCCCGCCACCCTGCTAGGCTTTATTATTGCAATCCGGCCCGCGGACCTCCCAGTAAAACTCATATCATTTGTAAATGTAAGAGTTTATATTTAGCCGGTCTGAATTCAAGAAAGGGACATTTTGTCTTCCGCACCGTCCTCTTCCGGAAGACATGCGCACGGGGAACTGTCTTGCCTAGACACCGCCTGCTTGCTGATAGGCGGTCTTTTCAAATCAGCCGGCATGTGATACGGACGTCCTTCCGATTCAGTCAGCTTGCGACAAACGTTGGTGTCTGGGACAAATAACTTGCAACAAAGAGGTAAGCGACGCAGAGTTCTCTAAACCTATTTCAATTTTCACTTTCTTTCAATTTGCTTTGTTTTGTTTGTTAGAACATGTTATTATCTTTCATTTGCTGCGTTTAAATAATTTTATTCTCCCTTTTTATTTGTAAAAATAAAAATATGACGAACTTTCTATTTGTAAAGAAAAAAAATATATAACGAACTTTCTGTTTGTAAAAGAAAAAAGAAATTGACGAACTTTTGTTTAAAAGGAAAACGAAATTGACGAACTTTTGTTTAAAAGGAAAACGAACTCTTTAAAAAAAAAAGTATGCAGACTGATTCATTTCCTGTATTTCAGTTTTACGGTGAAACTGTGTCATATTCAGCGTTGGCCACGTGCGTGCAAAATAAATACATTCATCTGTACAATTCGTCTTCCGAGATTTTTTGTGCCCCAGATTGCTTGCTGTTACATCATTTATTCATTGCTGATATACCTAATTTTTTTCCTTTTCAGCTCATCATGTCTGCGACCCAGCGTGTTAAGAAGAGGAAAGTGGACCTCGAGCGTCGGATCTTCAACCCTGAGTGGGAGAAGTACTTCTTCATCGAGCGCTTTGGACAGGCCCAGTGCCTCATATGCTTGAAGACTTTGGCTGTCCTAAAAGAGTACAACGTGCGCCGCCACTGGGAGACAGAGCACCGCTCGTCAAACTTCGCGTCGGTGTCTGCCACCGAAAGGAAGGACGCCATGGTTAGACTATCAGGCAACTTGGAGAAACAAACTTCACTCTTCCGCAAGCAGAATACTGAGGCCGAAAAGGTGACGCGCGCCAGTTAAGAAGTCTCCCGCATCCTTGCTCGCCGAATGAAGCCATTCGCGGATGGGGACTTCATCAAGGAATGCCTCCTCGCTGTAGTGGACTCCGTCTGTCCAGAGCAGCGTTCCGCCTTTGAGACCGTGAGCCTTTCGTCCCGCACCGTTCGTCGCCGCATCGAGGATATGTCGGAAAACGTGCACGACTCACTCAAAACACGCAGCTCAAATTTCGTCGCCTTTTCCCTCGCTCTGGATGAGAGCACCGACACAAAGGACACGGCCCAGCTGTCCGTTTTCATCCGTGGCGTCACCGCTGACTTTCAAGTGTGTGAGGAATTCCTCCAGCTTGTCCCGCTGCGCGACACCACCACTGGGAAAGACATCTGCGACGCCGTGCTTCTGTGTGTTGATCAGCACTCCCTGGACCTCTCCCGTCTTGTGTGTGTGACGACCGACGGTGCCCCGGCGATGGTTGGTGAGAAGAAGGGCGCCGCTTCGCTGCTAGTGCGTCACTGTGCAGCCGCCGGATACACTCAGCCCATTAACAAGATGCACTGCATCATCCACCAAGAGTCCCTGTGCGCTAAGTCTGCCAACCTCGTTGGTGTCATGTCTGTCGTGGTGAAGGTCGTCAACTCCATCCTCTCCCGCAGCCTTAACCATCGTCAGTTCCAGGCACTGATGGACGAGGTGAACGTGCACTACAATGACCTGCTCTACTTCTGTGAGGTACGCTGGCTGAGTCGTGGGGCCATGCTGTCTCGGGTGTG
This sequence comes from Myxine glutinosa, assembly GCF_964187855.1. Lineage (NCBI taxonomy): Eukaryota > Metazoa > Chordata > Myxini > Myxiniformes > Myxinidae > Myxine > Myxine glutinosa. The sequence continues at coordinate 59,978,909 of NC_136266.1, read as the reverse complement.
CGACCTACAGCAGGAGATTGCCACCTTTCTACGTCAGAAGAACCTTCCCCACGCTGATCAATTCTCTGATCCGCGGTGGCTAGCTCGCCTGGCCCTGCTCACGGACATCACGGCGCACCTGAACACCCTCAACATAAAGCTGCAAGGCAAAGACATTCTCGTGACAGACATGTACGCGCACATCACTGCCTTCGAGGTTAAACTGCGCTTGTGGGAGGCTCAATTGGCTTCTGGTCAGTTTGTGCATTTTCCTCGCCTTGCTGCATGTGCCCCTGACGATGTGGACCTGGGCACTTGCGTTAGTGTCGTCAACTCTCTACGTGAGGAATTTGCTTCCCGTTTTGCAGGAGTCAGGGTGCTGGCTGCGGACTTCAAGCTTTTCACTGCTCCCTTTGACTTCCCCGTGGAAGACGCCCCTGCCTCCTTACAGATGGAGTTGGTGGAGCTGCAGTGCAACGATGAAATGAAGGCGAAGTTCCGCACCTCTTCTCCATTGTCCTTCTTCCGCGACACCGTTCTCCCTTCTAACAATTTTCAAAAATACATTGCCCATGTCCAACGCATTGTGGCCATGTTCGGCAGCACCTACTGCTGTGAACAGCTCTTCTCGAAAATGAAGTACACGAAGTCTCACCTTCGCTCCCAACTCTCGGACCGCCACCTCAATGACATTCTTCTGTTGTCTACCTCAACCATCGAGCCAGACATGGAAATACTTCTTCATGGCAAACAGCACCAGCAGTCTCATTGATTTGTAGAGTGTTCAATGCAATTTTTGTACAATCTATTCATGTAAACAAAATATAGTAATTCTGAGATTTCGTTTTTCACTCCGGCCCGCGATCTCCTTCCAAAAGTCTCATCTGGCCCTCACTCTGAAAAGGTTGCCCGCCCCTGCTCTAGAGTCTCTACAGGAGGGATGCAGATTTGACCTGGTGCTCGAAGTACTGCACCTGATCAACATTGCTAGTTGGAGAGGAGATGTGGTCAATCTGTGCTGGATCCCGCTCATGTGGGCATCGGAGGGAACGAGGCCTGCGATCTTGCAGCCAAGTGTCCACTCATCCGAATGTGTCACCCAAATCCCTTTGGGACCGTCTGAAATTGTGAATGTGGCCAGGGACAAGATCGTTAAAAAATGGCAATCCCAGTGGGACACCACCACGAAGGGTGGATTCTGCTACGGGGTGAATCCAGATGTGACCCCCCTTGTCGGCTACCTCAGTTGTCCTACAGAGACTAGGTGGCTCTCTCCAGGCTTAGACTGGGGAACTGTCGCCTTTACGCATATCTTCACGTGATAGGGTGTCACCCTTCCGGGACTTGCGACGCCTTGAGGGAACCCGAAGATTTATCCCACTTATTTCTGGTATGCCGCCAATACGACGGACCGAGCTTGCTCCTATTTTAAATCATTAGAGAGGAGACGGTCGGTGGGTCCGACCTGCCCATCATATTTGGTCATTTAAACCAGAAGCATCCTTGTTTGTGCAAGGCGGTCCTAAACTTTTTGAAAGCGTGTGGGAGACCTAGGTAGTTTATGGATATATATATATATATATATACGTTATATATATATATATATCGAGACAAAATGTAAGGACAGGTACATTTGATGATTGGCTTCACAATCGTGTATATAAGGGTTGTTACGTTCTGTATGAGTGGAAAACAACTGCTGCACGTCTACAAAAGTTATTGCCGCTTCCTCTGGAGATGGTCCGTCAACTCGACAATGCTGTTTGTCATGGAGTGGTGGCTTTATGAAATTCTGGCATGAAACAGCGTGCTATTGCTCGGCAGTATGGCATCACTCAAGGTCAGGTGTCAAAGATCCTGAAACGAAATGCTCAGAGGGGTGTCCCTACTCCAATACCGAGGCCAGGACGTCCCCACAGAACCACAAGGAGAGATGATCGCCAGCTGCACCGGTTAGTCTGCAATGGCCGTACCAAGGCAGCTAATCGGCTTCGGATTGAGTGGCAGCAACTGACAAATGTGCCTGTATCCAGAAGGCTAGTCAACCAACGACTGGTTCAAGCAGGCTATCGTGCCAGGCGTCCCCTGAGAAAGCCAAGCCTGACCAGACAACACTGCCAGTGTCGATTGCAGTGGGCCAGAGAGCACCGTCAATGGCAGCCAGGACACTGGAATCACGTGACCTTCAGTGACGAGTCTAGATTTCTGGTCTATCGTCAAGATGGCCGCAACCAAGTGCGCAGACAAGTGCATGAAGCCTACAACGAAGATTGTATTGTGCCAAGAGTCCAAGCTGGAGGTGGTGGGGTGACCGTTTGGGCTGCTTTTCATGCAGGGGGCAAAACTGACCTGGTTGTTCTGAATGGAAACCTGAACCAGTTTAAGTACAGGGCCATTCTGGAAGAAACATTGCTTCCATTTGCTCGTGCAGCCTTTCGAGGAAACTTTGTCTTCCAAGATGACAATGCACGGCCTCGTCGTGCTCGCATGATCCAACATTTTCTTGCTGACCGTGGTGTCGAGCATATGGAGTGGCCTGCCATGTCACCGGATATGAATCTGATAGAGAACTTGTGGGCAGAATTAACCCGTCAAATCGACAACTTGGACCAGCAGCTGACCTCTGTGCATGAATTGCAGCAGGCTATTTTCACTGCATGGCAAGCGATTCCTGTCCAAACCTTGGCAAATCTCGTGAACAGCATGCCTCGACGTGTACGTGCTCTCCTGAATGCTCGTGGAGGTTACACGAAGTACTGAACTGTAATTTTACGGTCCGTAATCCCAGTCATAATTTAACTTTTGTTTTTGTTGAAATTTTTTTTGGCTAATGTGAAAAATAAAGAGATACTTCTGGAAAACGTACAGAGGTTTAACACAGTACTGTCCGTGAATTGAGTTCTATATCAGTTTACATCACTTTCAAGGATCAATTTATTTATTTCAAAATGTCAAATGTGGTTTATGTTTCTTTTAAACGTCACATAAACAAAATCTAGAATAATTTCAACATAATTCTAATGAACTTTTGGTTCTAAGTCATCTTGAAAAGTAAGTTCACCCCCACAAAAAAATATTCCATATTATATGCCAAGTCTGTACTTGAAAGATCTTCGATTTTCACAAGTAAAAACAAGTACCTGCGCAGCACATATCCATTGTACAAACTGTATGTGTATGTATATATATATATATATATATATATATATATATATATATATATATATATATATATATATATATATATATATATATATATATATATATATATATATATATATATATTGTTACGGAATCGGAGTACGGCACTCGGAGTACGGGGGGGTTAACCCCTTGTCTTGTTAAGCTGGCCATCTTCGTTCCTGGTACCTGTAACGCTCCTCTGCGGAGGGGACTGATCAGGGTTATTGGTCCAGGGTTTATCCCGAATACCTTTATCAGTCCCTCCGTAGAACAGGGAGACAAGTACCGCTCGAACCCCGGACAAGATGGTATTTGCCGAGCGGTTTAGCAATCCGGAATCCGAGCTGTTAGCAATTGACTAACCCGATTGTAAGTGGTTCTGCCAAAATCGTGCCACAGGTATTCAATCATGAAAAAGACAAGGACGATCGGATGAGAATGAAAACCAGAAGAGTGCGGAGGAAGAGATATTTATTAATTACTATACAAGACTAAAGAAGAAGAAGAACGAAGGTAATTTACAGAAGAGAAGACACAGTGCAATCCTTATACAAGCATACTTATGGAATCCCAGACAAGACAGACAGCACAAACTCACGTACACGAATGGGGAATTGCAGGCAGGAATGGCTGGCCGAAGGATGAGGTTCAGGTCCATGCAGAATGGCAGGGCTGGAGGCAACTGGCCGCCGACTCCCCGCACTCTGGTTCACACAGTGGGGTTGCTCACGGCAGCGCGTCAAAGCTTCACGCGGCAGGGGCTGTTTGAAGCGGCGTCTCTCCCTCGTACCTCTGCAGGTTGCGCGTCCCTCTCAGGCCGCGTAACTTGCTCAACACTCAAGCACCGTTTTCATAAACACTTGCACGCTCACCACTTCACAGAACTCCGAACTTGTTCAAGCGCCTCCCTACACAGAACTGCGGTGGGGGCTTCGCGCGACGGGTTAAATCGCCACCCCCGTGGAACCCTCTCGAACCTCCTCGATCTTTCTGCCCCCGCCCTCTCAAGCCATGCCCACTGAGCCCTGGTTGGTCGGCAAGGGCTGGCTGACTCCACCTTTGATGACGAGGGCTCCCTGGCTCCACCTTGTATGACGAGGTGGGGCCACGCCCTTCTTCCCCGATCCTGGCCTCGTGGGCAATGGAGTTTTGGAGCGAGCGCTAAGGCGGCTGGGGCTGGCAGAGGCGCTTTGGGGAAATTGAAATGGGGAACTATCTTATTTGTTTGATGCAACGCAGATTCAACTATTGGAAACATGGCCTTACCTGAAACACATAATAATGATATAACTACGAAAGGGCCTATGATTTGCTATGTGTTGCAATGTGGACTAACTAAGGTGCAATTATTTCATTTAACAGCCAATTAAGGGGAAATGTACACAGGGGTTATTTATAAGGAAATTTACAACTAAATTTACATGTGAAGGTTCTAAAAACCGCAACACAGCACCCTCATTCCTCACGGCACGTCTTGGGCCGACAAAACTTTAACTTAATGTGACACGCAGGTGTAATACCCTCTACTATTAACCTTACCCTGAGTGCGACAGTTTTAAACACAATTAAATATGTCCCGCTACTACGTTGCATCCTACCTAACAGATTCACACCCACAGTTAACCGAATTGCGGAATAAATTCTCAAGCTAAACATTTACGGTGGGGAGCATTATTTACACGACACTATTTGTATTTACACTCAAACCCAGGACCTGTCATTTGCTTGGAAACAAAAAGAATCCTGTGGGAGGGAGGAAAGAGCATGCACTGCATCGATACACCACCTCATATGCCCAGGGATGCAGAATTTTATTGCAATGCATCCCCGAGCATGCAAGCATCAAAGCACCAATCATAAGCACCAGTCAAAGCACCAATACAACAACTGATGGTCTTGATGTTCCTTGCTGCTACCTCTGCTGGCCGTTGTCTCTTCCAGATGTTCTCTCTTGATGTTGTCTCTCTTGTGGCTTGCTGCCTATTTGCAATAATAACAATAATAAAAAGCACAAAACGTGTTCATTTTTATTTATGGCCCACAGGGTCCAACTATGGGTGGTCCACCTGTAGGGCAAAAGGGGGCCACCTCTCCGTGGTCCACAAGCAAGATCTTTCTGGGCCATCATGGCCGGTCCCAGCAGAGGGGCCATGCCACAAACGTGTGGTCCATAAGTGGTGCTCGGCCACAGAACCATGGTCCATATGGTGGTGCATGGCCGCAAGACGTGCGGTCCATAAGTGGTGCATCGATCCAGGCAGCTGGCAGCGGGGGCTCGGGCACACAAATGCGGCTCCCGCACACTCTCCCTCATTGCCCAGAGAGCACGGTCCATGGGGGGTGGGGGGGGAAGGAAGACAAAGCAGAGTCAGCGAGGGCAAGGGCGCAAGGTTACACATCAATCAAGGTAATGCAGAGTGAGGCACGTCTGGAGAGCGAGCGGAGAAAGCTCGTCCCTAATGTACGCCACCCCACCTGTCACCTACTCTACCCTGGCCCCTCACCCCGTATTTACAAAACAATTTACAAATTCGTCACGTCTTCCCCATATCTCCCCTAATACCAAATTCGTTACCACAATCCCTCTAACCAAATTTGCCAGCACACAATTCATCATCAATCCTCATAAGGAGGGAGAGATGGAACGTTAAGCACAATGTCCCACCCACGTCATGATGCGTCTTACACTCCCAAAACATTTGCACAAAAAAACAAAAACAACAACCATGACATGGTGTGGAGCACCGTCATCACCTCAGGTGAGTGGGTGTAGATGGTGCGAGGAGATTCTTAATCCTAACTACTTCCTAAATGACATTAACACACTTTACACTACCCGGGGTCTTTCCCTGCAAAACCATTGGCCATTTTACTCTATGCGGTTCTAAAAACCAATTCCCACTGACCATCTGTGGCGCTCATCAATTTGGGGTCTCACTCCCCCGATTCAACTCCCTGTGCCTTCGCACAATTTCTGGGCTGAGTCGTGTGGCTCTCCCAGCAGGTCCGCTCACCTGCACACCTCCGCCACTGCAGTTACCTCCGAGCTTACCTGCTCCTTAACCTAACCTATCTAATTGGGGAAGGCCCTCCCTGGCACTTACCCCCTCGGTGCCCTCTCTGGCACTGGGCTACCCGGGTCCGTCCTCCGGATCCTCGGGCCTGTTAGGGATATTTTCCAACAGTAGTATGTAATAGATGAACCAAAAAATTCAATGTCAGAAGAGAGTCACAAATTTTAATTCCTGAGGAGGACAACACTTTCTGTCTTCAAGAAATACACAGCAAGAAAACAATGACCCTTATCAAACCAAGGAGCATGGTACAATTCACAAAAACACACAAGGAAGATTTACAACAAATCCTAGATCAAAGTCCAGAGTGAAAATCCTGGTACAGTAGGGATGCACAAAGAAATATCATACTAAACACCAGCATGCACAGTATACAGTTAACATACAGAATCAACCAGCCAAGTGAAGTATCCTGGCTATTTGGTCATTCATTCTGATTTTTTTATACAGTTTCAAGTGGGAGGAGCAAGTGGAGGGGGGAGGAGCGAAGAGAGGGGAGGAGAGCAGTAGGATTGGTTGGGCAAAGTTTGGGTGGGAGGGGACAAGTGGAGGGGGGAGGAGCGAAGAGAGGGGAGGAGAGCAATAGGATTGGTTGGGCAAAGTCTGGGTGGGAGGGAGTAGGTGTCGAGGATGAGGTTGCCTCCCGCTGAGAGCAGGGTTGCATCCCAAATTATTTCTGCTTTTCCATTGTCTCCTGCAAAACATCTGGAGCCCTGTCTCTCTAATCCCTTCAAGAACATCTGAAGGTCATTCTCAGTGAAGTGGATATATCTTTTACTCATTTTTGACACAACAAGAACAAAGACCACTTACTTTATTTCAATGCACATTTTTAAACAATATTATCCTTAGTATTATACAATATTACGAATTAACACACTAGTAACATGGGTTTTTTGATGTCATGTTAAAACTTCAAAATAAAACAGTCACTTCAATAGCTATGGCAATCCCTATCCTTTTTCAATCTGCAAACTCATCTTTTCCCTCATAAGCCAAATCCTACTACAATCCCACAAAAGATTTTACTGAGAAGCCGAGAGCCAGAGAGGGCTAGCCTCCATGGATTTTCTATAGGATTTTTCATATTTCAGACTAACCCTTATCAAATACTAATAAGCTATTTTGATTCAGTGTTTAATTATCGTTCTTGTTGAGAGATTTTTTCTGAGAACGCTGGCAATTTCATAAAACTTTTATTAAATAACTCCAAGTAAGAAAGAAAAAAGCGTCCGCTGAACTGTTGTTACAACGTTCAGCGCAGAGCGTTTTATCCGCTTTCGTTGTTCGACTTTGCAATAATTACCAAGTACTTTACTTATCTAGTTCAGACTTCATGCTGAGTCGATTACTCACAGTCACAATGGAATCTTGCTTACCGAGGACATTGGTAAGCAAACCTTGATGATCTAGTTAGACATTGTGGCACCAGTTGTATTATTGAATTATTTACCAAGAAAACAATATCTTTTCTCCAACTTGCTTAAATAATTCAATAAGACACTCGATCCAACATCACATTATTTCCCAAAAACACATCCCATTTGTATTACATATTCCCCTATTTGTAATAATGTTCCATCAGTCATTAGTGACAATTTACTCTTCTCGAGCCACGATTCTGGGCAGTGCCGGAGATAACTTGCCAACTGCAGGGGGATCGCAAATTGACATGGAAACCACAAAAAAAGACACCTGCAGACTAGGAATGGAGGGTTGAGGCTCATAGAAATTGCTTGCTTCATAAATTTACACTTCACAGGCCCCATCCACAACTACTCTACCGGCTCCCAGAGCCCACCTGCGACCTCACCAGTATTATACTAACAGGCCACACGCCCAGCCATTTCCACGTCACCAATGCACCCATCCAAACACCATTCTACCACACGCACCACAGATGCCAATATCCACCACTTTACCTATACCCTCTACCTAACTCTTAAACTACCCTCCCCGGGTATTCGTGAAGGGGTCCATCTTCCCCCATCCACTCCTTCGCACCATGCACTCATTCCACACACCATTTACTCCACACCATTTATTCCACACCATTTATTCACTTGCACTACTCACTCCACACCCCACGTATTCTCACTTGCACGCCATGCAAGTCAATCACTCAACACACTTACACACATCCTCAATACTCCATTCATACACTTTCTCCGGTCATCCCAGACCAATGCCTCATTTCACCAAGTTCACTAGATTCTCACACACACAACCATTCTCGACAAAGGCCTCATTTCACCAAGTTCCTTCCCATATTCACACACAGCATCATCTAACTAACTACTTCCCTCTAATACTGGTGCTTTCCCCGTCTTCCCTTTACACTAAGCACATCCCTCGTCATTATCATCCACCTAATCTGACTACGTCCCCTCTACCGGTATCAATGTCACTACTTAACTCTCAGTCTCCTATTGTCATTTCTCTAAATCCCTAACAATTACCTAACCCGCCCTCGGCTAGTTTGCACTGCCAAACCCCATAAACTACTGCTCATGTGCCCCAAATGAATGGTACACGACCATTTGCCATCATCACTGCTACCATTGGTCCACTGTACTACGAGCCTCTCGGTGCAGAAATACATTCTCACAGCTCGACTTCGCAAAGCCGAGCAATGCATGCGGATGGTCAGTCTGCTGTTGGTGGGGTCCGTCCAGCATTTTCGATTCTGGGGAGGAGGCATCCTCGGACCGAGGTTCCAGGCGCCATCTCGGCGCGAAGCCTTTCGGTCTCCGCCATGATAACCCAACCTCCCCCGGCCGGAGCACCGCGCCCGCCAGGGGGCGAAGGTCTGACCTGGACTTCCTCCCCCGGAATCGTGCCGTTTGCCCCTTGCGCCACGGCACGGCACCGACCATACAGGGCGGGGCCTGGCCCGAATCGTGCACGCCTCCGCAGCAACGATCCCCGCCGGCTCCCGCAGCACACAAAGAACACCACGCCCCGAGAGCTCGCGTCGGCTATCCGTCAGCCTAAACGCTAACCCCCCGGTCTGCGTCGATGCTCGAGTCGCATTCTCACACCCACACACGACCCGTTCCATACACACACAACGCAGCGCTCCAGCACCTCTCATACATTTCATGCACTCCGTTATTGCACTCTCCTGTGCACACTCTTCCATTCCACACTCAGGTGCACACCACTCAGGCGCACTCATGCTGCTCGCACACTCCATTACACACTTCTCTCGCGCACTTCCTGGTGCATTCATACCACTTACGCACTCCGTTACACACTCTGTAACAATCATGGGTGTGCACTCTTGCACATACCCAATCAGCGCACACCTACCCACGGGTGTGCAATCTCCTGCTGCACACCCAATCACGCGCTCTGGTGTGCAACCCCACACACGCTCTACAACACACTCCGGTGTGCATTCTCGCACACTCTCTCCAGCCAACTCACACTCTGTGTCGCACTCTTCACACATACACTCCATTGTGCACTCACTCTCAGTTTCACACTCTGTTTCACGCTTTTCTGTTACACGCGCCATTCGCCTTCGTACACCTCACCACGGACCTTCCACAAGCGCAGGGTGACGTTGCGATCCCAAGTGCGCGAAAAATCTTTTCGCGCCAAACACTTTCGCGCCATACATTTTCGCGCCATACACAGCCCTACTTACCTTCGGGCCTGCAAATTCTCATCGGGGTGAGGAAGCACGACATCACAATGCGAATGCAGACTTTGGGTACATTCCATCTTTTCCTCCCGCGATTGATTTTCTAAATCTGCCGTCTCTTCAGCCCCAATTTCCACTATTTCTTTTATTTCAATTTCTTTTTCCTCGATGACCGCCGGTGCTAATAAAATAAAATTTTCTAATTCGGCGGCCGTCGGCTTTTCCACACCCCATGTCGCGATTTCTACCCCGGTCCACCCAGCTGTGCTTGGCTCAACCTCACTTTCCCTGCGTTCCTCAAGTCGCGCTACCTTGTCGCGTACCAATGTGCCTTTCCCCCTCGACCTGCGGTCTATGTCTTTCCCCATCTTTTTTATTTGGCCACCTATTCTGTTACCACACCCTTTTAACCCGTCTTTCATCCCTTTCATTCGATTCTCTTGGGTGCCCATCCTGTTTTCCAACCCCACGAACCACTCGTTCATTTCTCCCATTTGGCCACCCACGTCCTTCAATTGGCCCCCCAATTTGCTTTCAAATCCCTCAATTTGATTTCCCAATTGCTCCCCCATTTGTTTTCCAAATTATTTAACCCATCTTTCATTTGGCCACCCGTTTCCTTCATTTGGCCCCCCATTTTATCCATTTTTGCATCCAGTTGGGTCAGGAATAGTCTAAGGTCAAACCCGATTTGCACAGCAGCCCCAGCTGCCACCGCCGGCTCGGCTCCTGCCGCCGTGTGCGAGGCGCCGCCATTTTCTTCGCCTGCCACCCCTGCTGCTGCACCCTCATTAATTCTCTCCTCCTCTTCCCATTCTTCCCGGGGGTCCTGGGTTATTTCTACTTCCTCCTCTATCTCCTCATTTACCCCCACCAGCATCCGACCGCCTTGGTTATCCATGGCACGATTCAAATTTAGATGTTAGTACCAAATTTGGGTCGCTCGTAATTTCGAGTGCGTTAAGCGCACTTCAGGTCAAATCCCACTCCCCTGACACCAATTGTTGCGGATCTCCACACGTCGGCCTTTCCCCTTACCAAGGGGGGATTAATCCCCTTGTCTTTTATCTAGCCGACGCGATCCGGGGCTATGACGTTCCTTCCGATCAGCGCTGAAGAGGGTGGTAGGCCGAATTAGTCCTATTACCTAATTACCAGCGCCTCCCAGGAAGCAAGGAAATAACCCCGCCAGAATCACGGTTTTAGTGGACATGCCGAGCGATAGCGAGCCGCGATTCGGACCGTTAACAGGAACTAACCCGATTTGAGTGGTTTCTAATCGTGCCACGTTTACCCAATGGAGAAATCACTAAAACGGTCGAATCAAGAGGAAAAGGAATAACAAGCAATTTATTTACACTTAGTACAATGAAGAAGAAGAAGCAATGTACAGTGAAGAAGAATAAGCAGATACACAGGGCAGCCTTATACAGTCTTAACTTATTCCTGGACACGGGCCCGTTCGCATTCAGACTCAGACTCACACGGGGGTTGTAGATGGTCGGGTTGAGGGTCCAAAGATGGCGTCCACAGCTCGCTCTGGTCCCCGACTCGTACCACAAAGAAGATGGTAGACGGCAGGCAAACTCTCCGCGTGTCGTTGGTGCGGATCGGACAATTATATTGGGGGGATCAGTAAGCTGGGCTAGCGGTTACTTCGCGGCTCACGGCCACGTACGTAATAGAAATACTGGCGCTTTATATGCGCTCCCAGCAAGCCCAAAGCCAAATCCTCAACGGGTCCTTGCACAATCAAAGTTCCCCCAGCGAGTCCTTTCACCAATGCCAAACGTGACAATCCTCTTGGTAAAGCGCATATGCTCTCAAGTCCTCTGGCCAGTCCTCTGCAATGAGTGCCGCTGCGTCAGTCCTCTGCAATGAGTGCCGCTGCGTCAGTCCTTTTCAAAGTGCCGCTCCGTCAGTCCTCTCGATCAAGCGCATCAGTCCTCTGGAAGGGCTTTGCGTGCGCGTTTATATAGCGCCGCCCAGCGAACCCTCTCGAATGTGCCAGACGTGCACTTACCACGCCCCTTATGCCATTCCCACTGAGCCCTGGTTGGTTGTTGGGGTCTTACTGGCTCCGCCCTTGACGTCTGCTTGACGTGGCCACACCCCGACCTCGCGCTCCGCCCCTTTTCCAGGCCTTACCTCGTGGCATTTGGCTGGTTTCAGCATCCTAATGTGAGGGGCAATAGGGCGCAGACTGGATGGTGCCCAACGAGGTCAATTGGAGGGTGGGCTGTAAAATGAACGGGGCCTACTCTTATTTATTTATTTTACACAACGCAGGTATCACTATTGGAAATGGCCTTATCTCACATATACTATGAAATAACTAACGTTCCAAGGTGGCCTATGTGTTGCATGTGGACAAACTATGGGGGCAAACCTTTAACCTTTATTAATCAATATATGTACATTTCTCAGAACCGCAACAAAATTATAATGGAAATTGGGGCCGAAGAGATGGCAGAGTTAGGAAATGAATCACGGGAGAAAGAAATGGAATATGTGCAAAGTCCCTGTTCGCATTGTGATGCCGTGCTGCCTAACCCCAATGAAATTTTGCAGGTGCTGCTGCAGAAAAGGGTCCCGAAGGTGAGTATGAGCGTGTATGGCACGAAAATGTTTGGCGCAAAAAGATTTTTCACGCGCTTGGGATCCAGACGAAACCCGGGCGCTGGTGGAAGGTCCGTGGTGCGATGTGTGAAGGTGAATGGCGCGCGCGTGCGAACGGCACCGAAGCGCGAGTGTGTAACGGGAGAGTGTGTTACCGAGAGTGAGAGTGAATGCACAACGGAGTGTACGTGTGAAGAGTGCGACACAGAGTGTGCGATGGCCGAAGAGAGTGTGCGAGAAGGCACACCAGAGCACGTGGTTGGGTGTGTGACAGGAGAGTGCACACCCGTGGTTCCTACTGAGGGGGTAACAAGAGAGTGTGCACGAGGGTGTGCGATGGCCAAGTGTGTAACGGAGTTCGCGAGTAGTATGAGTGCGCCAGGATGTGCGCGAGGGTGTGTGATGATGGAGTGTGCGAGCGGCATGAGTGCGCCTGAGTGGTGTACACCGGAGTGTGCAAGAAAAGAGAATGCACGGAGAGAAAGTGCAATAACGGAATGCAGGGGGTGTATGGGAGGCGTTGGAGCGCCTCAGTGTGCGAGTGAGGAGCGGGTCGCATGTGGGTGTGAGAATGCGACTCGGGCATCGAGGCGGACTGGGGCAGCGTTTAGCGCGACGAATAGCCGACGCGAGCCCTCGGTGAGTCGGGTGCTTTGTGTGCTGCGGGGACCGGCGGGGATCGTTGCCGCGGCGGCGTGCACGATTCGTGCCGGGCCCCGCCCTGTATGGTCGGTGCCGTACCGTGGCGAAAGAGGCAAACGGCACGGTTCAAGGGGAGGAAGGCGAGGTCGGAACCGCGCCCCCTGGCGGGCGCAGTGCCCCGACCGTGGGAGGCTGGGCCATCGTGCCGGAGACCGAAAGGCTCCGCCCAGAGATGGCGCCTGGAACCTTGGCCCAACAAAACCTCCTCCCCTGAATCGAAAATGCCGGACAGACCTAACCAACAGGAGACCAACCACCTGTATGCATTGCTCGGCTTTTCGAAGCCTAGCTGTGACAAGAATGTATTGCCGCACCGAGAGGCTCAAGTATAGTGGCCAAATGGCAGTCGTGTTGGGGAATGGTGCCCGGTGTCGAGGGATGGTAGATCTACCATCCCTCACAGGGGGCACATGAGCTATAGATTATGGGGATGGCAGTGTAAACTAGCCGAGGGCGGGCTAGGATAATTGTTAGGGATTTAGTAAATGACAATAGGAGACATGAGATTTAAGTTGTGACTTTGTACAGGTCGAGGGGACGTAGTCAGATTAGAAGGATGATAATGACGAGGGAAGTGCTTAGTGTAAGGGAAGATGGGAGAGCACGAGTATTAGAGGGAAGTAGTTAGTTAGATGATGCTGTGTGTATGTAGTAGTGTATAAGTGGTGTATTGAGGACGAATGGAATTGTTGAGTGAATTGACTTGCATGGGGTGCAAGTGGAGAACAGGTGTGTGGAATAAGTGGTGTGGAATGAGTGGTGTGGCATGCATGGTGCGAAGGAGTGAATGGGGGAAGATGGACCCCTTCACGAATACCCGGGGAGGGTAGTTTAAAGTTAGGTAGAGGGTTTAGTTAAATTGTTGGATATTGACACCTGTGGTGCAGGTAGTGGCAAGGAAGTGCTTGGATGGGTGCGTGAGTCTGTGGAAAAGGCTGGGCGTGTGGGCTTTGTTGGTGCGTATGGTTATTGGGGCACTCCGCCACTGGTCGTCTGTCGGCCAGGTGAGGCCGCAGGTAGGCTCTGGGAGCCAGTCAGAGTATTGTTCAGTGGGGCCCGAGGATCCTAGGAAAGGACCCGGGTAGCCCAATGCCAGAGAGGGCATCAGAGGGGTGAGAGAGCCAGGAGGGGCCTTCCCCGATTTAGGGTAGTCGCAAGGATCATGGTAAGCTCGGGTGGCGACTTCAGTGGCAGAGGTGCGCAGGTAGGTAGACCTGCTGATGGAGCCACACAACCCAGCCCCGAAAATGTGCAAAGGCACAGTATGAAAAATTGGGGAGTGAGACCCAAATTCGTAGGGCACCACAGGGTGGGTCAATGGGAATTGGTTTTTAGAACCACATAGTGTAACGATGCCAATTGGCAGGGCAAGACCCTGGGTCGTGTAACTGAGTTAATGTTATTAGAGTATAGTTAGGATGAGGAATCTCTTTGCACCATCCACATCCACTCACCAAGGGAGACCGAACTCCACACCAGGTTTTGTGAACGATTTGAGTGGGTGAGACGCATCTCGACGTGATTTGACAATGTGTGTTATTCCATCTCTTCCCTCTTGGGAGGGATTGGACGACGAATTTGGCAGAGGGGGATATGGGAGACAAGATGTAGTGACGAATTTGTAAATTGTACATTCAGGGAAGGGCAAGGGTAGTGTAGGCTGACATGGGGGGTACGAACGGTTAGGGACGAGCTTTCTCTGCTCGCTCTCCCGCGCCCCTCATGTTGCATTGCCTTGTATTATGTGTACCTTTGCGTCCTTTTCTTGGCTAACTGTACTTTGTCTTCCTCCCCACCCATGGACCCATTTTGGAGGGGAGAGTGCAGGAACCCTGAACTGTGCAGCTGCACCTGGCTACACTTGTGCGGTGCCCCTGCTACCTTTTGCTGCACCAATACACCTTTTGGACCACACGTTGTGGCCTGGCATCTTTGCTGAGCAGATGTTTGCTGCAAATGTTACCTTTCATCTGCGGACCAATGGTTCTAAGTGGCGTCGATGTCACGCAGTCGGACCACCTAAGATTGGCCTTGCTGGCAGATAAAAACGAACACGGTTTGTACATTTTGTTCTGGTGTGTCAGGAAAGAAGACCTTTAGGTTTTTGTTATGGCACACTGAAGACGAAGCAGGAAGCAAGAAGATGCAGCCAAGCAGCAAATGTGACATTTGATTATGACATTTGATTGTGCATTTTTGTGCATTTTTGTGTATTGGTGTATTGGTGCATTGTTGTTTCTCCCCTCCAAATTTCTTTCCACAAAAGAACAGGTCCTGGGTTATAGAGATGTAAATAATTAGTCTAGTGTTGTAAATAACATGCTCCCCACCGGCTTTATGTTTAGTTTGAGAATTCATTCCGCAATTCGGTTAGCTGTGGGTGTGAGTCTGTTAGTACACAACGCAGTAGGTGGGACATATCTAGTGATGTAAAACTGTCACATACAGGGTGTTTTTTTTTTTTTTGTTTTTTTTTTGTATACAAGATCGAGGCTCGTGAAAGAGCGAACATTAATTACACAGAAAGACAAACCGACACATAAAACATATAACATAGGGAGCGGTAGACAAGATGGGGAGAGAGGGGGAAGGACACAAACACAACATTTGAGAGCAGGGACCGAGAGACATGGAGACATCGAGAGATCTGAGAGAGGGCGAGGGCTTTGGGGGGGGGGGAATAAATGTAGAGGGAAACCACATAATTAAAGAGTAGTCCCGAACCTTTCTCAAAACCGGTCGTTCTCACCTGTGTGGGTTCAACTCGGGGACGAGTCTGGCAAGGGAGGGGGGCAGTGCTACGGTTTTGAGATTTTCACATATTGATCATTAAAGGTTAAAGGGTTTCCCCCCATAGTTAGTCCACGAGCAACACGTAGGCCACCTGTAGTATTAGTTATGTCATAGTATGTGTAAGTATAGGCCATTTCCCCTCTTGATACCTGCGTTTTGTAAAGACATGAGTTTAGGTCCCCTTCATTTTTGCGGGCACCCTCCAATTCCACCTCTATGGGAATAATTGATCCGGCGCCCCATTTGGCTGACCCACGCAGCATTTGTTACGCTTTGGCTGCCCGCAGCATTTGCTGCCCTTTGCTTGCTCACTAGTCGAGTAACACGAGGTAGGCCTAAGAAGGAGGAGCGCGGGGTCGGGTGGGGCGGCGTCAAGGCGGAGCGTCAGAGGCGATGACGGTAAGGGCCACCAGCCAACCAGGGCTCGAACGGCATGGCATGAGAGGGCGTGGAGAGGCGCGTCTGGTGAGTTCTAGGTTCGCGGGGCGTACCTATAAAAGTGATTGCACAAAGCCCTTGAAAGGACGTATGCACAGGACTGATTGAGGACTGACCAGCAGAACTTGGAGAACCCAAAGGACTCGCAAGGGGAGAGCGCACGTGAGAGGACTTGTTGATCAAGAGGGCTTTGAAGAACTTGATTCGCATCGCTCGCTTTGGAGGCATTGCACTATATCTCGAGTATAACGTACGCGCCCCATAATTGCCACGTATTACGTGGCCCTCACGGGGGTAGCCCCGTGGACGTTAAGTAGGCGCCACGGCCGTGGACGTGGTTCGGCCGCCATATTGGAAAAACCGAAAAACTTTCACCACGATATCTCTGAAAGCGCTGAATATACAAAATTGAGACATGGCTCATTGTAAAGAACTCTCCATGGGGAATAAAATATGTTAATGATGATGTCATCAGTGCCTCCATCATGACGTCATAATTCGACAAGCACAAAACTTCATCCGATCAAGATGAAATTTATTGAGCATCATGTCGGCATAAATTGGTGGGAAAAAAAAATGATGACCTCATCGGTCACGTGGTTCGGGCGCCATCTTGGAAAAACCGAAAAACTTTCACCTCGATATCTCCGAAAGCGCTGAATATAAAAAATTGAGACATGGCTCATTGTAAAGAACTCTCCATGGGGAATAAAATATGTTAATGATGATGTCATCAGTGCCTCCATAATGACGTCATAATTCGACAAGCACAAAACTTCATCCGATCAAGATGAAATTTATTGAGCATCATGTCGGCATAAATTGGTGGGAAAAAAAAATGATGACCTCATCGGTCACGTGATTCGGGCGCCATCTTGGAAAAACCGAAAAACTTTGCACCTCCATATTTCCAAAAGCGCTGCAAAGAAAAACATAGACATGGCTCATTGTAAAAAACTCTCCATGTGGAATAACATCTGTTAATAATTATGTCATAGGTGTCTTCATGATGTCATAATTCCACAAGTACAAAACTTCATCTGATCAAGATGAAATTTCTTGATCATAATCTAGGGATAAATTGCCGGAGAAAAAAAATGATGACGTCATCGGTCACGTGGTTCGGCCGCCATATTTGTTTTAACATAAAAGCCTTAAAAACCACTAAAAACACATCCTGGCGAGGGTTTGCAATCTCTGATTGCTTTCTTGTTTTTATTATTAAAAAAGCGGTTCTCACAAGTGCTATAAATTAGTAATAGCAACTCACTCCTGAGGGAGGGGTCAAACTGTATGATCTCTCTCTTTCCCTAGTTTCCCCCCTTCCTTCCCCATCCCTCCATTCCTGCCTTATTTTTCTCCCTTTTCTTTCTTTCAAGTCCCTCTCGCCACCTTTTTCTCTCCCCTTCCCTCAATTTTATTTCCCAACCCCCTCCCAAATCCAAGACTTTATGCAGTTCCTTCACGAAAATGCAAAGTTGATATTTGATGTTATTGAATGGGAAAAGGTGTGATAAGTTTTTCTTCAGATAAATAATAACATCTTGGAATTATGAAGACACATATTTAGAATCATGATTAAATGGCCGAATTGAAGGGAATAGCAATAGGGTATGGATGATATCACAGGCTTTCTGGACTTTCAGGGTAATATAATTTGAATGAATTTTTTTGTCACAATGGATTGTTGAACGTAGCATTCTTGAAACGACAAAGTTAAAATTGAGAAGGAAATTAAAATTTTCACTCCGGCTGGCTGTCTCATAAACTGAAGGACAACAGCCGTAAATGGTTTATTGGTGAAGCGGGTTTTTTTTTTTTTTGCAGTAGTTCTGGCTGGGAGGCTTGGAAGTATTTAAATAAATATTGTATTGACATACACTGGAAAAACCCACTCAAGGATAAATATATGTATGATTCCAAACTACAGAGGTAGTTAGGTAGTCTTCAATAAGGCCTATGATGTGGGTAACGATCCACGAACATGTCTCATTTGACAGAAAGGATCATACATGTTATTTTATTGGTACATATTGCTAGATATGTATGAATGATTGTTGCATGACGCACAATGAACTGGCAAAGGTGGAAATTGAGTTTTTAAAAAGGAAACTTTATGCATTGATGTGTACAATATCAAGGTGAAGACATATGGACAGAGAGAGGTACAGTGTGGTTTGAAGTTGTGAACTGTGGAACAAGGCCATTTAAAATGGAGATGTGTGGGATTGTCTTGGAGTGAAGGGAAGGCTTGTGGTGCTGGGGAAGAATTTCCGGCGGCTGAATGCTTCTCAACCTCGGTGAATGGGACCTCATCAAGATCCTCGAGTGTCATTCACAGCCATCAAGGACAAAGGTAAGATTGAGTGAATTTTCGGTACATATTGTCAGAAGACATTTTTTGCAGAACGATGGGAAAGGTGAGCAAGATGCAAGGATGGATGATGGTCCTGGTAATATTAATAAGGAGGAGTGAGGGAAAAGATGGGACAGCAGTGGACCTTGGCCTTATGGGCTCTAACGATAGCACACATCACAAATTGAGTGCGACCTATAGATTGATGTTTGGACAGGTGAGCCCCGACCCTACAATATCGACACTGAGGAAGAAACGTGGCATCGTGCTACATGAAAGAATAACTGCGACATGAAAGACCATGCCCACCAGACCAACATTCACAACTGACATGCAAACTTCACCGTGCTGTTGAACCCTCTGGAGATCTTTGCCTGGCCGAGGGTTAACCATGACCATCTCGCCTCAGCACATTGCACCGTTTCCTGTGTATTTCACGGCGATGGCCCTGCTTCACACAGGGGTGACAAAGGCATCATTGGCTTGAGATGGGTGGGAGAGAGAGACCACCGGGGAGGAAGAGAGCGAGGGGTGGGAGACCCCTTCAACGACACACCTTAGACCCTTTAAACCCCTTTTAACCTTTTACACCCCCTTAGATCCCTATACACCCCTTTTGACCCCTTACTCTCCTTGGATCCTTTACACCCCTGAGACACATTTTGACCCTTTACACCCCTTCATTCTTCAACCCCCTCAGATCCCTTTGACCCGATACACCCCTTAGACCCTTTGCACTCCTTAGAACACCTTTTTAACCCTTTAGACCCTGTGGACCCCTTACTCTCCTTGGATCCTTTACACCCCGTAAGACCGCTTCCACCCCTTAGACCCTTTCCACCCCTTAAATCCCTTTAGAGCTGTGACACGACACACCTGAAACACTTCTCTTTTTTTTCCTTTTGTATACAAGATCGAGGCTGGTGAAATAACTAACATTAATCACAAAAGAAAATCAAATAGACACGTAAAACATATAATAAGGGGAGTGGTAGACAATATGGGGAGAGAGGGGGAAAGCACACAAACACAACATTTAAGAGCAGGGTCATCGGGAGATCTGTGGGAGGGAGAGGGCTGGGGGGGAGGAGGCGTGGGAAGGGGGGGGGGTGGGAGAAGTATAAAACACAAGGACACTGCCGGGACTTCCAGGAAAGAAGTTGGTATTTCAAAAAAGTGGATCTGGGGTGAAATTAACAGGGATAGAAAAGATCAAGGTTTTGGATTGGGGTAGATAAGAGATGGTGGTGAACAGCTGTTTTAAAGACATGGATGGAGGAGAGGGATTGAAGGAGGAGAGGGATTGAAGTGAGGGAGTTTGTTCCAGAGGTGGGAGTAAAGAGGAATGAAAGAGTGAAGGTGAGCAGAGAGTCTTGATTTTGGCAGTTTCACCAGAAGAGGGTTGCTGGCAGATCTTGTGCGACCTGCAGGAATATTTGGGGGACAGAGCACAGAGAGAGCTGGGGGGGGAGCCAGAGAGGAGTCGGCAGAATACGGGAAAACCACCGACCTGCCTGCGGTGAGCGAGTGAAAGGCCCTCGGAGTTAGCTTCATCACGGGAGATTCCAATGATTTTGAAAGCTTTGGTTTCAACAGCACGAGCTAGGTGTGAGGAAGGAGCACCAGCCCAGAGGGGAGAGCAGTATTCCATTGAGCTGTTGATGAAAGCCTTGTATGTGGTGAGGAGCTCAGGTGGACCAAGGAAGGACTTCGCACGACGGAGGATGCCCAGTCGGCGACTGGCTTTGGAGGCCAGCTTAGCAATGTGGTTTTCCCAAGAAAGATCATGGCAGATAGTCAGACCCAAAAACTTGAAGGACAGAACTTATTGGAGAGGATTGTTGAGAAAGTAGATGGGAGGGTTGTCCAGTCGGTCTTTTCAGAGAGACATCGTAAGAGTGTGAGATTTGTCAGGATTGAAAGACATGTTTCCACTTGTTTGACCAGTCTGTGATTTTGTCCAGGTCTGCAGAGTGAGGAGGCTGCAGACTGCGGATCTGAGGGATGAGGAATGGAGCAGCAGAGAGTGGTCATCAGCAAAGAGATAGAGAGGATTTTCCAGAAAGTCGGAGAGATCATTGATGAAGACCAGAAAAAGCACAGGGCCTAGAACACTACCTTGGGGAACTCCAGCCTGAACAGTAAGGGGAGATGAGAGAAAACCATTCAGGGCCACACGTTGACTACGACGTGGAGATTTCCATGGATACCACAGGAGGAGAGTTTTGAGGGCAAAGCGGGGTGCCAGACCGTATTGAAGGCATGTGATATGTCAAGGGAGACAGCTCTGATTTCCTGTTTGGCATTGAGGACCCCCATCCACTGTTGAGACAGCAGAAGCAGCATGTGCAGAGAATGACCTGGTCTGAATCCAAACTGATGATCAGAGATCAAGCCATTAGAGAAAAGGAAGGATTTGATATCCGAAGCAATGATGGATTCCCTCACTTTGCTGATAATTGGGAGCAGGCTGATTGGTCTGCAGTTGCAAGGATCTGTTTTTGCACCTTTTTGTGTATAGCGGTAATGTTTGCTGATTTCCAAGATGATGGCAGACGACCTTGAGCAAAAGAGAGGGTGAAGGGAACAGAGAGAGGGTGAGAAAGAGCGGCAGAGCAGGATTTTAGGACCCGTGGGCTGATGCCGTCTCGTTCAGTTGCAGAATCAGAGTCGAGGTTTGACAAAAAATTGTCCACCTTGTCAGGCGAGAAGGACAGTGTCTAGGAGCAGCTGGATTCGACTGGGTATGGTGGGTGCAGAGAGAGATGGGTTTGGGACACAAGATTTTGAGGCAAACACAGAGTTGAGGCATTCGGCTTTGTCACGTGCGGTGTCAACTGTGTAGGCATTTGAGGTAAGGGAGGGGAACAAACACCAGAAACAGATTTGCCAGACACCACCAGGATTTGGAGGAAGGAGACAGGTTTGAGAGTTCATTCTTGAGTGTGGAGAGATAGTGCTTCCTGGCACTCCTGAGGGGAGACACACACTTGTTCCGAGCTTGGTGGATGGAACTGAGATTGCCTTCAGTTGGATTAGCCTTTCAAGAGGCAAAGGCAAGTTGTTTCAGGGCAACTGCCTCACCACAAGATTCAGTGTACCATGGACGGGAGGAAGGGTATGACAACTGAAGACGAGATGGGATAAATTTGTGCATGAGAGAGCAGTTTGCTTTGGAAGAATTGATGTCAGGCAGTAGAGATGGGATTCCAGTCCAGATGATTGATGGCTGCTTGCAGACCATGCCAATCGGCCTGAGTGAAATGCCAGACTCGTCGATGCTGAGGAGGCTCTCTGAGAATGGCCAGAGATGTCCACTTTAACACGCACATGGTCAGAAGAACCAATTGGAGAAGAAGGGTAGCGGACATTTGCAGGGAAGTTTGTCATGATCAAGTCGAGAAGAGAAGATGCGTAGAAGAGAAGATGAAGATCTAAAATAGGTTGTTTGTTTAAAGTCTTATGATTATGTTGGTATGATTCTACATGCTGCCCTATCTTCTAGCAAGCATTGAAATTAGTTTAAAATACCTTTAATCAGTGCAGTATACTGTTTATTCTTCCAGGTAAGTGCCAGGCGTATTGCCCCTATGTTTCTTTGTACCGAAGCGGGGATCTTCTCTGCTCCACTCTTTCGAATAAGATGCACCCAAACTCTACCAACCATCTTTTTTTTTTTCACTTTTTGAATCAAAAAGTTGTCAATGTAAATCTTCGTGATTTCATCTCATTCTTCACAAGACGGTTGTTTTTTTTAAATGGGAATTTATCAAATTTTTTTATTTTTTTTTATTTTTTTTTTGTATACAAGATCGAGGCTCGTGAAAGAGCGAACATTAATCACACAGAAAGACAAACCGACACATAAAACATATAACATCGGGAGCGGTAGACAAGATGGGGAGAGAGGGGGAAGGACACAAACACAACATTTGAGAGCAGGGACCGAGAGACATGGAGACATCGAGAGATCTGAGAGAGGGCGAGGGCTTTGGGGGGGGGGGGGGCATGGGAAGGGGGCGGTGGGAGAGGTATAAAACATATGGACACTGCCAGGACTTCCAGGAAAGAAGTTGGAATTTCAAACAAGGTGGATCTGGGGTGAATTAGCGGGGGTAGAAAAGATCAAGGTTTTGGATGGGGGAAGATAAGAGATGGTGGTGAACAGCTGTTTTAAAGACCTGGAGGGAGGAGTGGGATTGAAGGGAGTGAGGGAGTTTGTTCCAGAGGCGGGAGAAAAGAGGAATGAAAGAGTGAAGGTGAGCAGAGAGCCGAGATTTCGGCAGTTTAACCATCAGAGGGTTGCTGGCAGATCTTGTGCGACCTGTAGGAATATTTGGGGGACAGAGCACAGAGAGAGCTGGGGGTGCAAGGCCGGAGAGGAGTCGGTAGAAGACAGAAAGACCACCTACCTGCCTGCGGTGAGTGAGTGAAAGGCCCTCAGAGATAGCTTCATCGCGGGAGATTCCAATAATTCTGAAAGCTTTGGTTTCAACAGCGTGAAGCCGAGCTAGGTGTGAGGCAGGAACACCGGCCCATAGGGGAGAACAGTATTCCATTGAGCTGCGGATGAAAGCCTTGTATGTGGTGAGGAGCTCAGGTGTGCCGAGGAAGGACTTCGCACGACGGAGGATGCCCAGTCGGCGACTGGCTTTGGAGGCCAGCTTGGAAATGTGGTTTTCCCAAGAAAGATCATGGCAGATAGTGAGACCCAAAATCTTGAGCGACAGAACTTCTTGGAGAGGATTGTTGAGAAAGTAGATGGGAGGGTTGTCCAGTCGATCTTTTCGGAGAGACATAGTAAGAGTGTGAGATTTGTCAGGATTGAAAGACATGTTCCACTTGTTTGACCAGTCTGTGATTTTGTCCAGGTCTTCAGAGAGTGAGGAGGCAGCAGACTGCCGATCTGAGGGAAGAGGAATTGCATCGGCAGAGAGTGGAGTCATCAGCAAAGAGATAGAGAGGATTTTCGAGAGAGTCAGAGAGATCATTGATGAAGACCAGAAAAAGCACGGGGCCCAGAACACTGCCTTGGGGAACTCCAGCCTGAACAGGAAGAGGAGATGAGAGAAACCCATTCAGGGCCACACGTTGACGACGACTAGAGAGGAAGTCCGCCAGCCATGCGTGGAGATTTCCATGGATACCAAAGGAGGAGAGTTTGGTGAGCAGAGCGGGGTGCCAGACCGTGTCGAAGGCACGTGATATGTCGAGGGAGACAGCTCTAATTTCCTGTTTGGCATTGAGGACCTCCATCCATTGTTGAGACAGCAGAAGCAGCATGTCCAGAGTAGAGTGACCTGGTCTGAAACCAAATTGATGATCAGAGATCAAGCCATTGGAGAAGAGGAAAGATTTCATATCCGAAGCAATGATGGATTCCATGACTTTGCTGATAATTGGGAGAAGGCTGATTGGTCTGTAGTTGCTAGGATCTGTTTTTGCACCTTTTTTGTGCAAAGCGGTGATGTTGGCTGATTTCCAAGCAGATGGCAGTTGACCTTGAGCAAAAGAGAGGGTGAAGAGAACAGAGAGAGGGTGAGATAGAGCAGCAGAGCAGGATTTTAGGACCCGTGGGCTGATGCCGTCGGGTCCAGTTGCAGAATCAGAGTCGAGGGTTGACAGAAACTTTTCCACCTTGTCAGGAGGAAAGGACACGGAGTCCAGGAGCAGCAGGGTACGACTGGGTATGGTGGGTACAGAGAGGGATGGGTTTGGGACACAAGATTTAGAGGCAAACACAGAGTTGAGGCATTCAGCTTTTTCACGTGCGGAGTCAGCTGTGTAGCCGTTTGAGGTAAGGGAGGGGATGGAGGGGGAACAAACACCAGAAACGGATTTGACCAGACGCCACCAGGATTTGGAAGAGGGAGACAGATAAGAGAGTTCGGTCTTGAGAACGGAGAGATATTGTTTCCTGGCTCTCCTGAGGGTGGACACACACTTGTTTCGGGCTTTGTGAAAGGAAATGAGATTTCCTTCCGTTGGATTTGCTTTCCAGGAGACGAAGGCAAGTTGTTTCTGGGCAACAGCCTCACCACAAGATTCCGTGTACCATGGACGGGAGGAAGGGTATGACAACTGAAGACGAGATGGGATAAATCTGTGCATGAGAGAGAGCAATTTACTTTGGAAGAATTCCCAGGATGAGTTGATGTCAGAGGTGGTAGAGATGGGAGACCAGTCCAGATGATTGATGGCTGCTTGAAGACCGTGCCAGTTGGCCTGAGTGAAATGCCAGACTCGTCGACGCTGAGCAGGCTCCCTGAGGATGGTCAGAGATGTCCACTTTAACAAGGACATGATCAGATGATCCGATCGGAGCAGAAGAGCAGCAGACATTTTCAGGGAAGTTAGTCATAACCAAGTCCAGAAGAGAAGATGTTCCGTTGACTGAGATCCGGGTCGGGAAATTGACAGATTGTGTCAGTCCCAGTGAGTCGCAGAAGTCCTTTGCTGAAGAGCCATGGCTGGTGAGAGAGGTACCCACACCCAGCCAACTGGCATGGTGACAATTGAAATCACCACATATGAGGAAGAGAGAGTTGGGATGAGTAGATAGAAGTTGGTCCATATCATCAGACAGCGAGATGTAGATGGAGTCATCACTGTTTGGTGGACGGTACAACACACATATGAACAAGAGGTGGGAGCGAAGGGGAAGCCGTAGCCAGAGGTATTCCTGGGGGTGAGGTGGAGAGAGTGCAGTGCAGGGCGAGTGAGGAAGAGAGTTTTTGATAAAGATAGCAACCCCGCCTCCAGGACGAGGCTCAGGTCTATCATACTGGAGGAGGGAGTAGCCCGGGAGAGATACTATGGAATCAGAGACATCATAAAGGAGGAAAGTTTCTGTTAAGCAGATCACCTCTGGTTTGACAGAAGCAACCTGTATGGAGAGATCAGTTAAGTTTGAACGAAGGCCCCGGATGTTTGAGGTCCATACCGTTAATGAAGAGGAAGGGGGAGCATCAGATACAGAACAGGGGGGAGGAGGGGTAGGGTAAGATGTGGAAGAGGTGGAAGAGATAGGGAGAGCTGTTGAAGGTGTGTCAGAGATTTCAGAATAGCTCGGAGAAAGGGAAGGATGGGGCGGACAAAAGGTTTGATGGTGATTGGGTGAGCCACAATGAGGTGTTATTTGAGGAGGGGGAAGAGCGAGGCAGAAGGTTGGGGGAGATGGAGGTGAGAGTTTGAAGGGGGAAGAAGCGGGGAGGACGCTTTGAGGAGGGGGAGTGAGAGGGGGGAAATTGAGAAGCAATGAGGGTGGGGAGATTTGAAGGGGAGGGGTGAGGGGGGAGTTTGGGAGGGAAGGGACAAGGGGAGGGATTTGAAAGGGATGGGATATGGGGGAGATTTGGAGGGTAGGGGTGAGGCAGGAGTCTAGGAGGGGAGGGGCGAGGGGGCGTCTTGGCGGGGAGTGGTGAGGGGGTAGTTTAGGAGGGAGGGGGCAAGGGGGGAGATTTGAAAGGGATGGGTGATGGGGAAGATTTGGAGGGGAGGGGTGATGGGGAAGATTTGGAGGGGAGGGGTTATGGGGAAGATTTGGAGGGGAGGGGTGAGATTGGATTTTTGAAAGTGTACGATTTATGGGAAACGAACATTTATTGCAAAATGAGTTTCTTGTGACCTTCGAGTTAAAAATACGTTTAAGGACGCTGGATGGAGGATGGAGTGCAGGAGAGTTTAGGGAATGTAGAAAAAAGGCACTATAGGAGATGGATATTTTTTGGGGGATTTTTTTTTTTTTTTTTTTTTTGTATACTGAATCGAGGCTCGTGAAAGAGCTAACATTTATTTCACAAACAAATCAACCAGACAAACAAAATATACAAAAAGAGGGAGCGGAAGACAAGATGGGGAGAGAAGGGGAAGCACAAAACCACAACATTTGAGAGCAGGGAGAAGTGTGGGAGGGAGAGGGCTTGGGGGCAGGAGGCGTGGGAAGGGGGGGGGGAAAGTTTGAATTGATTTGGTGAGCAAGTCGTGCATTTAAAAGTGTATAAATCTGTTCTGTCTCCAGTGTAATGCAAATCAATTATACGCATTTTTAGTAATACCCTCTCTCTCCATCCCTCAAGCACATGCCAAGCCAACGACACCTTTGTGCAAGGAAGTTCCTTCTGCAAATTCTGCATCGAGCGATGGAACTTCACCCCCAGGATACGACATGCGCTCCCAGTTCCTGCATTTACAACAAACCACACAAACATAAATATCAGAAAGGCAAGCAAATGTCAAGTTGGAGACAACAACCAGCTTCACACTGCAGACTCTGACATGAAACTCCTCTCTGATAGCAATTCAAATACTTCACTTTCTGAGTCAAACCTAGATTGTTAAATTGTACATACTATGTAGGTAATGCCTGTACATACATATATATTCTTTGTAATGACCTCCCAGATTCAGCAGACACCAAAATAATGTTACTGACTGATTGTGCAAAAACATATTATTGATGTAAAAAAAAAAGAAAAAAAAGTTGCAAGGAACACCATTCAACAATGAAGTACTTGTTGTAGGGCATGTAAAACAAGACGATGGGGGGGAGGGGGTTGGAGGTGAAAATTAAATATGCAAGTGAATCATCTGAATCAAATTGTGGAGGCCATTCATCTATCTATAATTCCATTAATCTCTGTGTGTATGTGTGTATGTGTGTATGTGTGTTTGTATGTTTGTCTGTGACCGCTGTTTCTCGACAACCACGGGTCCGATATACTTTAAACTTGCCAGGTATATTGCTGGGGGCCCGAGGATGTGCCTTTTCAAGGTTTGAAATTAATCGGACAAGTACTTACCGAGCTATGGCGATTTCTTTACCAAACACCGCAAGCCGTTCGCTTTGGACCAAACCATTTCATGTAAATAGAGGGGGGGGTTCTGTGGTCGTTGCGAATGGACCAAACCATTCATGTAAATAGAGGGGGGGGTTCTGTGGTCGTTACTGCCACGTGGTTTCAAAGTTTTTTTTTGTAGTTGTTGTTTGCACGCATGTTTTTTTGCACCCACGTACGGGCACGCCCTAGGATGTTTACACACACACACCCCTACACAAATTGTTTTTTTTTTTTTTTTTTGGCAAGGAACGGGCACCCACGTACGGGCACGTCCTAGCTTATATATAGTACGGGCATGCCCTAGTCTATCTATAATTCCAGTAATCTCTGTGTGTATGTTTGTATGTTTGTCTGTGACCGCTGTTTCTCGACAACCACGGGTCCGATATACTTGAAACTTGCCAGGTATATTGCTGGGGACCTGAGGATGTGCCTTTTCAAGGTTTCATATTAATCGGACAAGTAGTTACCGAGCTATGGCGATTTCTTTACCAAACTCCGCAAGCCGTTCGCTTTGGACCAAACCATTTCATGTAAATAGAGGGGGGGGATTGTCACCGTACTCGCAAGCCGTTCGCTTTGGACCAAACCATTTCATGTAAATAGAGGGGGGGGATTGTCACCGTACTCGCAAGCCGTTCGCTTTGGACCAAACCATTTCATGTAAATAGAGGGGGGGGATATAATTTTAGATATATATATAGTACGGGCAT
Organism: Myxine glutinosa; assembly: GCF_964187855.1. Classification (NCBI taxonomy): domain Eukaryota; kingdom Metazoa; phylum Chordata; class Myxini; order Myxiniformes; family Myxinidae; genus Myxine; species Myxine glutinosa. Next base: position 59,950,563 of record NC_136266.1, on the reverse strand, counting down.
GCCCTAGTCTATCTATAATTCCAGTAATCTCTGTGTGTATGTATGTATGTATGTATGTATGTATGTATGTATGTTTGTCTGTGACCGCTGTTTCTCGACAACTACCGGTCCGATATACTTGAAACTTGCCAGGTATATTGCTGGGGACCCGAGGATGTGCCTTTTCAAGGTTTCATATTAATCGGAGAAGTAGTTACCGAGCTATGTCCAAAAAACTATTCAACCAATCAGAGAGCAGCGAGCTATCACGTGTGCTGAACGTGGCGAACAGACTCTGCCTCGGACGGCACATTTGAGAGCGTATTCATTTATTTCACGTTGGCAAACTATGTTGGCGTTCAACTATGTTTTAAAACTAATTAAAACTAATTTGCGATTCATCGTAACTGCGATATGCGACCTTCCGGACAGTGAAGACTGCACTTCCGGCAGCCAATCACAGAACGCGTTGTTGCGTAGGCGTGGCCGATGTGAGAGCGAGCCGAGCCGAGCGCGTGCGCCATTACGGTTCGTAATTCGATTTCTTCCGGAGAAAATAATAATTTCTCGATTTCTTATGCGCATTATTTCTCCCAATTCAGTCAGAGCGAAGGGCGGAAGCGAAGAGCGTTGTTTTTTTTGTTTACGGGCGTACGGGCGGGGTAGAGCGTACGGGTAGCGTTTTTTTTTTTTTTTGGCAAGGAACGGGCACCCACGTACGGGCATGCCCTAGTTATACATAATAGTTGCAAGTCTGCAATTTAGCCTTTAAGCCATCTTCTTTTAATTCTCAACTGCAAACTGTCAATCAGACGGTTCACAGGTCTTATCTCCCACATTGCCCAGCATGTGGTAAATACATCTGGGGCACCCTACAGGTGGCAAATGAAATACATTTCCTTCTTCATGCAGCTGTATGCATCAAATTGGCACCCCTTTATATGAACTTTTCTGGAGCATTACTTGGGTCCTCCTCAGAACAAGGGTCTTGCAGCATGCACACGAGATTTTTTTTGAATACCCATCGTTACCCTGTGTTCGCGAAACGAAAACTGCGGTTAAGCATTCAGTTGAGTATGTGTGCCGTATCTGCATTTTAAAAAATTCATTTTCTCGGCAACGGTTGGTCCAATTAACATGTAATTTTCACCATAGAAGCGCCTCCTCGTTTAGAATATTTTAATGATAATCATGACGTCATAGGTCATGCGGTACAGGCGCCATCTTGGAAAAACCGAAAAATGTTGCACCTCTATATCTCAAAAACAATTGAAACATGGCTCATTGTAAAGAACTCCATATGGGGAATAGGTGTTAACGATGACGTCATTGGTGCCATAATTATGACGTTGAAGCGCGGTGCTACACGCGCTACTTGTTTAGCAAGGAGGAAGCGGACAACGCGGTAAGTTAAAAGAGTCTTTATTGCAAGAGCTCCACTGTAGCACTGAGGAGCTCGGGGCTGCGAGCCCCGTGTATATCCCGAGGCCACGCCTACCCCTCGGGCGTGGCCAACGCCCACTTGGTGCACGGAATGATGCCATCACGCCAGTGAGCTTTCGTGTCCGCCACACGCGCCCCCCCAGAATTCCCGCGCATCTGGAGGGCCAGTTTGCGGGGCAAACGGATGACCCGGCCGAAGCGCCCTCTGGCGACTGGTGGCGTCCGGGGTGCAGGGACGCCAGCTGGGATGCCTCCGGCTGCACCCAGGATGGGTGCAGGACCGGGGGCGACGTGCCGGCGGACCTGGGCGGTACCGGGGGTCCGCCCGCAGGGGGGCGGCCCCAACTCGGGGGCCGAGCCACCGGCGGTGGGTGGTCCACGTCGATGTGGGCCGGCTTGAGGCGATCCACTGAGACGCGGTCGGGAGTACCACCGATATCCAAGGTGAAATGTTTCACCCCGGTCCCCAGCACGTGGAAAGGCCCGTCGTACAGGGGCCGCAGTGGTGTCCGGTGGGCGTCGTGCCGGACGAAGACGTACTCCGCGGTGCGAAGCTCCGGGGCGACGTGCATAGGCGGGTGCCCGTGGTGCGCCGTCGGCACCGGGGCGAACCTCCGGGCTGTCCCCTGCAGCCCGGAGCACTGCTGCGCCGTGGTGCCGTGGTGCCGTGGGGGAACTCGCCCGGCACCCGCAGCAGCTGTCCGAAGACCAACTCCGCCGCGGATGCGCGCAGGTCGTCCTTGAGCGCCGTCCGGAGGCCCAGCATGACCCAGGGGAGCCTGTCGACCAAGCCGCCGTCGCGGAGGGTGGCCCGGAGCGCGGCCTTCAACGAGCGGTAGAACCGCTCGCACAGGCCGTTGGCCTGGGGGTGGTAGGCCGTGGTTCGGTGCAGCTGGACCCCGAGCCCCCGCGCGACCGCCCCCCAGAGCTCCGAGGTGAACTGGGGGCCGCGGTCGGACGAGATGTCCGAGGGGGCGCCGAACCGGGCGATCCAGGTGGCGATGAACGCCTGTGCGACGTCTGCCGCCGTCGTCGCCGCCAAAGGCACGGCCTCCGGCCACCGGGTGATGCGGTCCACCATTGTGAGGACATGGGTGAAACCCCGCGAGGGGGGCAGAGGTCTCACCAGGTCCACGTGAACGTGGTCGAACCTACGTTCCGGCACCGTAAACGGGGCCAACGGGGCCTGGGTGTGGCGGTGCAACTTCGCGCGCTGGCACGCGAGGCACGTCCTGGTCCAGCCGCGGACGGCCTTCCGGAGGCCATGCCAGACAAACTTGTCGTCGACCAACCTCTGGGAGGCCTTCGTGCCCGGGTGGGACAGGCCGTGGATGGCGTCAAAAACCTGGCGCTGCCAGCCCGCGGGCACGATGGGGCGAGGCCGGCCGAGTGAGACGTCGCACAAGAGGGCCTTGCCCGCGCCGTCGAAGGGCACCTCGGTGACGCGGAGGCCCGTGACGGCGGTCCGCAAGGCCTGGACGCCGGGTTCGGTGGCCTGGTCCGCCGCCATCCGGGCATAGTTGATGCCAAGGTGGACTGCGTGGGCGACGGACCGGGAAAGGCAATCCGCCATCGGGTGGTCCTTCCCCACGACGTGCCGGATGTCCGTCGTATATTCGGACATGGCCGAGAGGTGACGCTGCTGCCGGGCCGACCACGGCTCGGCGACCTTGCCCATCGCGAAGACCAGTAGCTTGTGATCGACGATGGCCGTGAACGCACGGCCCTCGAGCAGATGGCGGAAGTGCCTGACTGCCAGGTGAAGCCCGACCAACTCGCGGTCGAAGGTACTATAACGGCGTTCGGGCGGGCGAAGCTGCCGGCTGAAGAACGCCAGCGGTTGCCAGGCACCACGCACCCATTGCTCGTGTACCGCGCCCACCGCTCGCGAACGCCGCGTCCATCTGCTCGGTCCAGGTAACGTCACCTTTGCCCGGCTTCCCTCGGAGGGCCTCGTGCAAGGGGCGCAGGAGCTGGGCGATGCGGGGCAGGAACCAATGGTAAAAGTTTACCATGCCCAGGAACTCCTGGAGCCCCTTGATCGTGCAGGGGCGCGGAAACCCCTTCACCGCCTCCACCTTGGTCGGTAGGGGGACGGCCCCGTGCCTGGTGACGCGGTGCCCCAAAATGTCGATGTCGGCGACGCCGAACCGGCACTTGGCGGGGTTCACGATGAGGCCATGCTGGCCCAGGCATTCGAAGAGCGTGCGGAGATGGTGGAGGTGGTCTTCGCGGGACACGCTGGCGACGAGGAAGTCGTCCAGGTGGAGGTGCTCTTCGCGGGACGCGCTGGCGACGAGGAAGTCGTCCAGGTAGACGTAGACAAAATCCAAGTCGCGCAAGACGCTGTCCATTAGTCGCTGGAACGCCAGCGCCGCATTCTTCAACCCGAAGGGCATCCGAAGAAATTCGAAAAGTCCGAATGGCGTGATGACCGCCGTCTTCGGGATGTCCTCCGGCCTGACGGGGACCTGATGGTAGCCGCGTATGAGGTCCACCTTTGAAAACAAGGACATGCCCACCAACCAGGCGGAGAAGTCCTGAATGTGGGGGACGGGGTAGCGGTCGGGGGTGGTGGCGTCGTTGAGGCGCTGGTAGTCACCGCACGGTCGCCATCCCCGCCGGGCTTTGGCACGATGTGGAGCGGCAACGCCCAAGCACTCTCGGAGCGCCACACGATGCCGAGCCGCTCCAGCGTAGCGAACTCCGCTTTAGCTACCGCGAGCTTCGTCGGCTCGAGGCGGCGTGCCCGGGCGTAGACCGGTGGCCTGGCGGTGGGGATGTGGTGTTCCACCCCGTGCTTAACGGCCCCCGCCGGGAAGGTGGGCCGCGTGAGGGCCGGGAAGCCGGCGAGGAGGGGGGTGAATTCGTCCGCTGCCGGAAGCGTACAGATCAACCTGGCCGGAACCGAACCACTCAGCAAGCCGCTCCGGGAGCTGCTCAACGAGGCGGGCAGCGCGCAAGCGAGCGAGCTGAACGTCTCGGCCTGGACGAGCCTTCTGTGCTTTACGTCCACCAACAGGCCATTGGCACATAGGAAGTCCGCGCCAAGCAGTGCCATAGGCACGTCGGCAGTGACGAACGACCACCGGAAAACCTGCCCTCCGAACCGCAGAGAAAGGCAGCGTTTTCCGCATGTGCGTATGGATGTACCGTTGGCAGCAAGCAGCGCGGGGCCCCGGCCCGCTTGTTGGACGTACCGGCGGGAACGACACTCACCTGCGCTCCCGTGTCGCACAGGTAACGGCGCCCGGATAAGGTGTCCGTTATGAACAGTAGGCTGTTTGAACGGCCGACGCTCAGTGCCACTACCGACGGCCGGCCCGGGCGTTTCCCGACCTGCCGAATGAGCACAGCGGGCGACATTGCCGAGCCTCGTGGCCGAACTGGGCCTGGAAAAAACACCAGGTTGGCGGCGGAGGCGGCGGTTTTCTCCGCGGCGGCGGTGGTGGGCGGGGCGTGGTGGCGGCCGCGAGGTGTGCATCAGCATCAGCCACGAGGTGTGCATCAGCATCAGCCACGAGGTGTGCATCAGCCTCGGGATGCGCGACGGCCGCGCCAAAACTCGCCTGTGTGTCCAAAGCCGCGAAGAACTTGTCGGCTTCGGCAGCGAGAGCTCGGGCTTCCGTCGCCGCAGAACCGGCCAACGCGAGGTGTTGGTGTTGTACTCGTGCCGGCAGCTGGCGTCGAAATAACGCCCGGAATAGAGCATTCGGGGTTTCGTCGCCCACCAGCGACAGCATATGGTCCATTCGGACTGACGGTCGCGTGTCGCCGAGCTCGGGGAGGTCCAGGAGGCGGTCGGCCCGTGCGTCCACCGTGAGGCCGAACGTGGCGAGGCGGAGACGCTTGATCGCCTCGTACCTGCCGTCGGCCGGTGGGTTCCTCAGGACCGACACGACGCGGGCGGCCGTGCCGGGCCCGAGGGAGGCGACCACGTGGCAGTACATGGTCTCGTCCACCGTGATGCCTCGAAGTCGGAACTGGGCTTCTGCCTGCAGGAACCAAACTTCAGCTTGAGCCTCCCAGAACTCGGGGAGTTTGATTGTGACCGCGTTGGTTGCCATTGCTGTGGCGGATTCGGGTGGTCAGCGACAGCTGACCAGAACGTCGGAGGGTCACCAATGAAGCGCGGTGCTACGCGCGCTACTTGTTTAGCAAGGAGGAAGCGGACAATGCGGTAAGTTAAGTCTTTATTGCAAGAGCTCCACTGTAGCACTGAGGAGCTCGGGGCTGCGAGCCCCGTGTATATCCCGAGGCCACGCCTACCCCTCGGGCGTGGCCAACGCCCAGTTGGTGCGCGGCATGATGCCATCATGCCAGTGAGCTTTCGTGTCCGCCACGTCATAATTCGACAGGGAAAACGCTTTTTTTTGTATACTGAATCGAGGCTCGTGAAAGAGCTAACATTTATTTCACAAACAAATCAACCAAACAAAATATACAAAAAGAGGGAGCGGAAGAAAAGATGGGGAGAGAAGGGGAAGCACACAACCACAACATTTGAGAGCATGGAGAAGTGTGGGAGGGAGAGGGCTTGGGGGGAGGAGGCATGGGAAGGGGGGGGGGGGGAGATGTATAAAACACAAGGGGACCGAAATTAGTGGGGGTAGAAAAGATCAAGGTTTTGGATGGGGGAGGATAAGAGATGGTGGTGAACAGCTGTTTTAAAGACCTGGAGGGTGGAGTGGGATTGAAGAGAGTGAGGGAGTTTGTTCCAGAGGCGGGAGAAAAGAGGAATGAAGGAGTGAAGGTGAGCAGAAAGTCTTGATTTTGGCAGTTTAACCATAAGAGGGTTGCAGGCAGATCTTGTGCGGACCTGTAGGAATATTTGGGGGACAGAGCCCAGAGAGAGCTGGGGGGCAAGGCCAGAGAGGAGTCGGTAGAAGACGGAAAGACCACCAACCTGCCTGCGGTGAGTGAGTGAAAGGCCCTCGGAGTTAGCTTCATCACGGGAGATTCCAATGATTCTGAACGCTTTGGTTTCAACAGCGTGAAGACGAGCTAGGTGTGAGGCAGGAGCACCAGACCAGAGGGGAGAGCAGTATTCCATAGAGCTGCGGAAGAAAGCCTTGTATATGGTGAGGAGCTCAGGTGTGCCAAGGAAGGACTTCGCACGACGGAGGATGCCCAGTCGGCGACTGGCTTTGGAGGCCAGATTTGAAATGTGGTTTTCCCAGGAAAGATCATGGCAAATAGTGAGACCCAAAAGCTTGAGTGACAGAACTTCTTGGAGAGGATTATTCAGAAAGTGGATGGGAGGGTTGTCCAGTCGGTCTTTTCGGAGAGACATCGTAAGAGTGTGAGATTTATCAGGATTGAAAGACATGTTCCATTTGTTTGCCCAGTCTGTGATTTTGTCCAGGTCTGCAGAGTGAGGAGGCTGCAGACTGCCGATCTGAGGGATGAGGAATGGACAGAGAGTCGAGTCGTCAGCAAAGAGATAGAGAGGATTTTCAAGAGAGTCAGAGAGATCATTGATGAAGACCAGAAAAAGCACAGGGCCCAGAACACTACCTTGGGGAACTCCAGCCTGAACAGGCAGAGATGAGAGAAACCCATTCAGGGCCACACGTTGACTACGACCAGAGAGGAAGTTCGCCAGCCATGAGTGGAGATTTCCATGGATACCAAAGGAGGAGAGTTTGGTGAGCAGAGCAGGGTGCCAGACCGTATCGAAGGCACGTGAAATGTCAAGGGAGACAGCTCTAATTTCCTGTTTGGCGTTGAGGACCTCCATCCATTGTTGAGAAAGCAGAAGCAGCATGTCCAGAGTAGAGTGACCAGGTCTGAAACCAAATTGATGATCAGAGATCAAGCCATTGGAGAAGAGGAAAGATTTCATATCTGAAGCAATGATGGATTCCATGACTTTGCTGATAATTGGGAGAAGGCTGATTGGTCTGTAGTTGCTAGGATCTGTTTTTGCACCTTTTTTGTGCAAAGCGGTGATGTTGGCTGATTTCCAAGCAGATGGCAGATGACTTTGAGAAAACGAGAGGGCGAAGAGAACAGAAAGAGGGAGTGAAAGAGCGGAAGAACATGATTTTAGGACCCGTGGGCTGATGCCGTCAGGACCAGTTGCAGAATCAGAGTCGAGGGTTGACAGAAACTTTTCCACCTTGTCAGGAGGAAAGGACACAGAGTCCAGGAGCAGCTGGGTACGACTGGGTACAGAGAGGGATGGGTTTGGGACACAAGATTTAGAGGCAAACACAGAGTTGAGGCATTCAGCTTTTTCACGTGCGGAGTCAGCCGCTTAGTCTGATCAGTTTGAAATGTATTGAGCATGATCTATGCAACAATTATATTAGGGAACATACATTTATGATGTCATCGTTCACGTGGTCTGGCAGCCATATTGGATCAAAGAAAAAAAAAAAAGGTTCAAAAACAGAAGAGTTGGCTCGCAACAAGCTGACTGCGCAGGGTAAGTATTCCATGAAGACCATCTAGTTTTGTATTGTTTGGCATTTTCTACAAGCTATGGAATGTCCGTCAGGGGTTTGGGTAGCACCTGCCTGTCCACTCAGGCCTTGCACTGACTCACATGGTCAGGAGGTGGCAGTATGGGCAGCTGCCCATTCGGCGAGCTAAGCTTCTCAAACTCGTGCACAGAGGCCATTATTTCTTCAGGACGAAGTATTTTTGGCTTCTTGTAGAGCTTTGTGAACCATTTTAGGTAACAATCCTCATCTCACACACAATATATTTCACAGTGCCCCAAATGCCGCTATTTGTGAGTTTCTGCACATGTGCACCGAGCATTCTGCGGTGGATTAAAATTCCCATATACCTGCCACACTGTTCTCATCCCAACCGACTTCTCCACCCCACCCCTCCACCCAATGAAACAGAGTCAAGAGCTCGACATATTTATTTAATGTGTTGGTGCACTGCAGGCATGGTGGGTCAAATGGCTGCCTTCTGCAAAGTTCCTGGTTATTGCTTGTGAAGATGTATTGGCACCCCATCACTGTGGTCAACCTTCACTGAGACCAACAGACAGTCAGGGTGTATTTGTGTGCAGCAGAATTGCATCTGCTTCATATAATGTCAACACGGCACTTCAGTATTTTCTGTGAAGATCGCAGGAGAGGACAACCGGAAAAAACCTACAATTGGTGCAAGTTCCATGGCCCGACGGTATTTACCGACGTTCCCTTCCTGGCTCATCCGATCACAGTAACTGCGTTTGAAAGCTCCCATACAAAAAAGTACCATGTTCAAAAAAAAAAAACATTCAAAAAGTTCTGCAAAAGTACCATGTTTATAAACCCCCCCTCCACCACAATGGGAACAATTTACGTAATCATGGTAACAATGCAGGAAAAGAGGAGTGTTGGTGATACACCCTATCCAGATGAAATGGGTTGGGAAACAAATCTGGATGTAGTAATAGCACTCAAATTCTCCCGAAAACGCAACATGTTTATATAAACAAAAATACAAAAATCTCCATCAAGGTCTTTCCAAAATTACTGATTTCCACACACATATCAAAGAGCCTTAGACCATGGCATTTTGAAACAAACATTTAAACTGTTCACCTTTGTGTAACAGTCCATACTTATGCTAAGTTTGGTTGAATTCCCTTCAGTGGTTCAAAAACGATCACTGGCAGTTGGACTTACAACCCAAAAACAATGCCTCCGGCCTTCAGCTACAGGAGGCACAAAAACTGCTCAATGTTTGTCAAAGCAGAATGAAAAAATAAAATAATAAAAATGTTCACTCCCTTGAGTAATTCTAGCTTTTAGCAACAACATTTATATGCTACATACTTTTGTTATTTAAACATTTATCAAAGAACATGCCCAAATGCTTCAGAAAAAGATTACTTCCACCCCTTCCAACCAAGAAAAGGTAAATTATTTAATTGCCAAAATTGTAATCAAAGATGTGAAAAATCTCATGCAAGCACTTTACTCTGCAGAACATGCTGAGAAACTAGTCAGAAATCCCTCGACGACATCATGGATGTTGCAATCCACATCGGGACGGGACGTATCCACGAGAGTCACCGTAAGCTGGCGATCCCAAGGGTATTTGCTCTTGCCTGCAAGCTCACACACCCAAGCGACCATCGGCTTATTCTCCACCAGGTAGCGAAAGGACGCAGCTACTTGTGCTGGCCAGTGCATGTCCGCAAAACCTGGAAACAAGAAAAGATCAGGAGCATGATGATGAAAGTAGAGAATTGCAGTGACATGTGGTGGACATTAACTTGGACCATTAACTTGGACCGAGCGTACACCTCAAATGGGAAAATCAATAATAATAAAAAAAACAATGCACAATTCATTCCAGGTGGATACAAAAACTTTTCGTCAATTTCATGTAAAATTTAAGTATCCGATACATTAGAATTTAGATAAACTAATCCAAGATTTCAAAAATGGGTGAGAGGAGAAAAAGGTCGATGGCAATGTAGTACGGGAAGTTTAAAACCGTCAATAGTTACAGGATTAGCACCTAGTTATCAAGTTAAGCAGACATCAATCAGCATATCTTTGGTGAAAATGAATATGAAATGATGGCCATAATTACATACTCATACAACTTCCATAATTAATCTAATTTAGGGTAGGGTGAAAAGGTCATTTGCCTAAATAATCATGCAGGTGAAAATAATTTTGCTCCCCATTGTTAGCCCAATTTGTTTTACCTGCGACATGTCATCGGTCGACAAGAGCTTTGCGTTGCTGTTGTTGTTGAGGTCGATTTTTGAAATGTGCACCCATTTGTCGGCCAGCTGCCAGACCACGCCCACAGCTGTCGTTTGACTCCACCCACCATAGTGCTGACAAAATTATATGGCCACTATCTTGTGTCTGGGTTCGAGCACATAAAGCCTATATCGGCCGATTATACACTGTCCGGCTTTGTTGCATCAGATTTCCATTGACTGGGCCGATTATTAAGTAATTAATGTTTGATTAACCAAACCCGTATGTGCCTCCAGGAAAAAAGCATTACAGAATTATTATTTTTTCCCACGTTTCCCAATCAGATAGTTGCCGGATTTTTAAAGCCAATTCCGTTGCTCTTAATGACAAAGTGTCATACGTCGATTGACCATGTACAGGTTTTTATGACCAAAAGGTTTATTACCATGGAGCACGGGAGGGCGGAAACTTGCTAAATGAATACACCTGACATGATTGAGGCCCGATCCTAGATCTAATGTAATCTATGTACCACATAGAGGCTAACATAACCCTTAATGCCGCTCATGTTTGGAGTGAGTGCACTAGTTGCCTGAAGCCAGACCCAACTGTCCCGTGAGACTCGTAATTGATATTGTACCAAACCGTGAAAACCCTCAGATGAATTGTACAATACCAACAACAGAAAGGATGAGGGAGTTGAGTGGGCGGAGGCAAAAAGTATATATTTTGTGTCTCAGGGTGTGATCATAGTGCAGTTATTATTGTTAAATCATGAAGGAATGCAAGTTTGTGAGCATGTTCCAACTTCCAACAAAATGCCAAGAGAACTAGAACGACACTCGGTAGAGAGCATACCTCCGCCAGGCTGAACACTTTACGTTTTGTATCCCACCAACGGGTCGGATTTGGACCTGAACCAAAATTTAACTGGCTTGTTCTCGTCACCTGCCCACCTCATCCATCAAGTTTTCTAACAAGTCATCCACTACTTTGAGATATCATGCAATATCTCATTCATGGTATTATCACTCAAAGGTGAAGAATCACTTTAAAACATTTTTAAAAAAATTCTCGTATCCAGATTCGGATCTTCACCAGAATTGAAAATTCTACCTCATCACAACCCTAACCTGTCCACCAAATTTCGTCCGAATCCGTCCACAACTTTGAAATATCCTGTTCACAGACAAACTGACAAAGACAGGGGTGAAAACATAACCTCCATCCACCTTCGGTGGCAGTAACTAACAGTTTGGTAGTGTAGTGCAATAGACATCATAAGGTCGCATGCCATATCAATAAAATGATAGAACACCCCCTTACCTTCTTGATCCGATAACATTTAACCACCCATGTAGTCATATCCGTGGAAACGATTAAAAATAAGGTTCTGGATGATTTGTTTTAATAATTATTTTCATCATTCTTCTTTCTATTCTCAGTTGTAAGAAAAAAACTATGTTTGGTTGGTAAAAGATGGCCATCGTCCAATGCTTAAAAAATAAATAAATAAATAAAAATAAACTTGATTTCAATTATAGTGTTTCCTATTTATAGTATGTTACTCTAATTTTATAACCTCTGGGTGTTAGCTTAAACCTAAAGGCTTCATGAGTTGTTGTCTCTCTCTATTAGTTGTACTTGTGCTACAGGTGTGTCGTTGGTTGTCATCTCCATATGCATGTTTCAGAAAGTGCAACAGAGCCCCATCACGTCTCAAAGTATCCGCCTCTAAGTGTGAGTGAGCGAGTGATGGAGTGTGAACAAGCAGGCGTGCGTGCATGGTGTGTGCATGTGTCGAGGCTGGGATTCTGTCTTCAAACACAAAATAGACATCTTGATACTGCGCATACATATTCGTTTATTTGCATTAACCGTTACAATCGTTAGCCTGGTGTTGGGCTAGCGGCTCGGGTGCCGGCTTAGGATCCTAGGGATCCTGGGTTCGAATCCCGGTCGATCGCTGAATTAACGCCAGGCGGTTGACGTGACTCAGCCTGTCATTCTTCGGAGGTCGGCTAATTGAGTACCAGTTCACTGGTAATTCCCTGCTTGTCGTAAAAGGCGACAAAAAGGGTTGGCGGCAGGAAGGTGCATCCGGCCGTAAAACATTGCTTCAAAAAGGGGACCGAAAAACAACAACAACCACGGTCCCCGAAAAAGGCCAACCCCCGCTTTGCGGGGAAAAAATGGCCTCTAAATGTGGTTATTTTTAACCGTTACAATCGTGATGTTTGCAGAGGCGGCTGGCAAAAGAACATTACGAATGTATTATTACTCTATAACAAGCTGTTCAAACTACATTCACCACATGTTTGAAGGGATGGGAGAGGGCTATTTGAATCCATGTGTGTGTGGGCGCACGCAAATGTGCAAGTCGCCAACCAAATAAACTAACATAGTGCCCCCAGGTTGGCTTACTATGACATGCACCACAGGGTGTGAAAGGGGTCACCAAGATGAATACTCCAACAAGGCTCAGCATTGTTAAACTTGTTTCAAAGACGATCTCCATACACCTGCATTTTGAAGGGCACATTTAATCCCACCTTGTGGGGGGAAGGAGGGTAGGGGTGGCCACAGCAGATATTTGGCCCAAGTCGTTTTACAACCACTTGGCCAGGACTGACATTCAACTGGAGTAGATTTGGGCAGGGATTTGTTCAGGGTGTTGGCAAAACATCAAGTTTTTGCAAAAGGAGCCATAGGATCTAACATCCACCAGATAATGCTCACCAATGGGCCATCGAGATCAAAGTCCATCTGAGGGACGGCACACGATGATGTAATACCAGTAAAGCACCAATCCATTCAAGCTTATAGTTGGGCAGGGAATCAAACACAGAATAGACAGCTCAAAGGTGAGTAAGTCAAGTAAGGAACCTTTGCACTATCTTGTCAGGCATTCATGCACACATTCTGTTCGAAGGGAAATATTATAGGGCCACATCATCTTCAACTAGAAAATAGAAATCGACAAATGAGTTGATGGATATTCCCCCACCAGCATTGGATGTCAACTTTCTATTACGTTTGATCTCAATTTAAGATCACATTAAAAATTAAACCTCACATTAGATAGAGCGTGCAAGAGGGAAAAGATAAGTAGGAGACTATCAAAACAAATCTTCTAACTCCTCTAGTTAATGGTCCACAAAATGATTTTCAAAGGGCACCTGACTTTTGACCCATTGGAACCTAAAATTGAATCACTTAATCTTTGTATAACAGTCCATACTTCTGACAAGTTTGGTCAACACCACTACAGTGGTTCACAAGTTCTTGCAGTAGCAAGAACGGATAACGGACAGAGCTGGTCCGACAACTCCAAAACAATGCCTCTGGCCTTCAACAACTGTGCAATAGGGGATTTATACGCCAATTGTGGTCGCCATATTTTTATCAATCACATGCGAGGCAATCTACAAACAGTACGATATAGTTGATTATGGTGAGGAAAGATGGGCCTGTTTAAATTTACATGAAAACAAAAACTCCCTCCTTGATCTTCACTGATAATAAATAATGGTGAGTCTCATTCAATCCCGTTTCTCCTGTTTAGATTTACAAAACGCTTGCTATTTTCAATACTTCTTCTTTCAACACTTAAATTTTATTCATATTGCCCCATCAAATAGAATTTCTGATTATACGCTAACTTTGAAGGCATCGCATAGCAAGACGCTCTACTCACAATACATGAGAAAATGAAAAAGCAGCTGATATGTCAACAATTCATTTGCATGGTTTTTAAAGGGGGAAAGTTTATTTTATTTACTTTCTCCAAAACCCTGTTGGTCAAAAAACACGATAGCATTTATCTATTACGTAAGCAAAAATGGTAGAATTTCCATCTTCCCCTCTGCACTGTATTCTCCATATGCAAGGAATGGCAGACTAATGCAATATGGTGCTTCAAGGAGGTGAAGACCCACGTGACCTCAAAAATTTGCCACATGCATACATATAAAAATCTATCTCTAAGATTGGTATTCCCGTGAGGTCTTATATTCTAGTACACATGGTAATTAATTTACAAGGCCCAAACACTGCAGAAAAAGGATATGAAAGATACACCCATTGTCTCACTGTGGATACCTGTTAAAGTAAGCCATTTACACACCTTCCAAATCAGCCCAGATGGCCTGAAAAGGTAGCTGCAAGAAGCTTTGGTCAAGCTGGCGCAGAAACTTGGTGTCGACCATCGTGTAATGACCATAGTCCAGCTGATACACCATGGCCATATTTGGGGACGCCAGGGACTTCACCAACACACGGTACCAACTTCCACCACGAGTTAAACATGCAACAAAACATGTTTTCAGGTAAGCAACGCAACAATTGCTATTTTCCAAAAGCACATTCAGTTTCTTTAAAAATGCACATAACTACAAAGAAACACCAATTTGATATTATATTTATATATATTTTTTTTTATGAGAAAAACAAGACAGTGTGCACAAGTCAGACTATAACTTGGGTCAGCCATAATTGCAAAAATATTAATGAAATTTAAAACTGAAAATATGACAAAAATAAATAAAGAAATAAATAAAGGGAAAGAAACCCAAGCGACGTCACCCTTGTACAGGCCATGTTCCATGAAGCAAGAGGGGCCAGAGAACAAATTGTGACCAGGAACCTCAGATATAATTTATATACAAGGAAGGTCCAAAAAAAAATGTAGATGTTCAGTTGGTTTGGTAACAGAAGTCTGCCAACCACACTGTACATGGGTCAGGAAGAATAGAACGAGATTCACAACACAGAGTTATTGGTTGCAGAGGTCAGTGGGGGAGTTCACTTTCTCCTGTTCTCTTCTTGATCTATGTGAAATCTATGACAGTGGAAGTAATAGAAGAATCAAAATGCAATTGTCAAGTGTGAAGCTGTTTCAGGAAGCAAGGTGTGGTAACCAGAGTGGAAGTTAGTTTACAGATGCTGAAGAACAGTTTGAATGAAACGGCAAGGAAATACAACATGAAGATGATTGTATACAAGATGAAGATGATTGTATACAAGATGAAGATGAAGGTACCACAACCCAGTCATATGACCCTTAGTCCCACTGGCGTGTTTGGTTAAGCCATGATAGGTAATGACCGAATACATCGCAGACAGACAGACACCAAGTTACGTATTTTAGTACGATAGTTGTGTGCAGTGTAGATACGTAGCTGAGATGTGGACACAGTCAGATGTTTGGTAGCTTTGGAGATGCATGTGAACATAGTCATTTGGATGGAAGGCGAAACAAATTAAGTTCCTACATCTGTCGACAAGAAAAGGACTGGTGAATGTGGCCAGAAGAAGAAAGGAAGAATTGGATTGGAAATCTACGGGAAGATGGATTGATAAAGGATGCAATGCAATCGAAGGTATGGAAGGGAAACACCAAGAGGAAGTAGAACAGTGGGAATGCTGGGTGAGCTGAGGGATAAAGGTTGTTTGTGTAGATGAATAGGAAAGGTGCGAATCGAAGTGCAGAGTCAAAGGAACCAGAACCTGCAAATAGGCAGAATATGGCTGATGCAGTTAAACTTGCACTCAAATGTTCCGAGTCTTTCTCTCCACATGAATTTAACCAATTTATTTGCAAATCTTAGTGGCACAAAGATGAGTTGTTCTCTCTCCTTCAACCCCCCATTCCCCAACAGGGAAGCACAAAACTCCAAGAAGCACACTTACTTGTCACCCAGCATGGCTGCGTACACAAGACTTTCAACGACAGTTTCCTCCAACTGCAAGCATTCTTCGTCTTTGGCATACCTCTTCATCATGTTATCTGTGAGTTTATTGAGATCGCTTAGGCAGCGCCATGGTTGGAGGGCAAACAAGCCAGGGTGGCAAGCGATTGAAACGAACACATCCATCCGCTTTCCACGCTCTGGGAGCTGCTGAGGAGGAAGGATCTGGCAGGTGATTGGTGAGACCTGTTTTCCCACCTTCATGCCAATGTTCGCACAATGAGCAGCCAGCATCTTGTTTACACTATGGGAGCAATCATCAAAGTTCATGGAAGTAAAGAGGTGGATGTGGACGAGCTGAGGTTTGTCCTGCACACTTGCAACCTGTGCAAAGGGAGAAACAGTCGATACCAAACGGTTCATAAACGGTTAACGGTTATTTTGATACCTCGCACAAGCCATCATGCAAGAGAAAGAAGGTAACACATTTCTGTCCTGTCATTACCTTCGCAAAAGCGGAAGGTTATGTTTTGATCGCTGTGTATTTATTTGTATGTCTGTGTGTGTGTGTGTGTATGTTATTCGCATAACTCAAAAAGTATTCAACCGAATTGCATGAAATTTGGTGGGATGATTGGTTATTATACGGGACACATTTGATTAGATTTTGGGAGCAATCGGGTCAAAGGTCAAGGTCAAGGTCACGAAAAGGTCAAAATCGTATTTTTACCATAGCGCGGTCAATGTTTATCCAATTGGCATGCAACTAATGCCAAAATGTTCAGAATTCAATGCCCGATCTTGTGATATACGACATGACCCAGTGAAGACATTACCCTTGTTAGCGGTTGGGGGTCAAAGGTCAGGGGGGTCACGACCTTGCAAAATGTGCGTTTTTTGTCATAACTCGGTCAATTCTTATCCGATTTGCATGAAATCAGCACCAAACTGTTCACTGTTCTGTTCCCTACACTCCCATGCCAAGTACAGAACAGTAGCTGCGGCGAAGGTATGCGCTCTACCGAGTGCCCGTTCTAGTTCCATATCTGTGTTGAGTGAATGAGTTAAGATAACCGAGTTTAAGCCAAACAAGTTATTGTGGGCATTATTGTAGTGTATAAAATAATTAGTGTAATTCACGTCTTTCTCTTCCCTTGTTCTCCCAACGCTTTCATTATATAATCAAAACGTGTTTTTAACTCACCTGGAACGAAGTTCAGGGGCGCTTATGTGATGGCACGTTGTCGGTCCGTCAATCCATCAACACTTGAAACTTTTCCTAAACTGCTGAATGGATTGCTACTAAATTTGGCACAAATTATATTTGTTGTGTTGTGACTAAAGTTTGTTCACGGCATAAAAACAAAACAAAAAAAAACACGGGGTGTGAGGGGTTTACCGGGGGTCAATGTGGATCCAGGTTTGACCCCCCAAAATAGGAATTTGCTGTTTCCTCTGAAACTACAAACACTATTGTGATGAAACTTGACAACATTCACCACCCGTGAAGTACCAAAGTATGCTCACGGCATGAATTTTTTTTGCCCCTTTAGGGTTCTACGGGAGTAGGGGGGGCGTGGGGGGGGGGTTGCCCCCCAACCTAAATAGAGATTTGCTTTCTTCTCAGAAACTACACACGCAATTTCGATAAGACTTCGCCACAACTTTAATCACCCATGATGTGCCAATGTTTTTAGAAATTATTATGAAAGGCATTAGAAAAATTGCGGTCTTCGGAGGTATATGGGGTTGGGGGAGGAGGGGTTGACCCCCCAAAATCGGTATTTTTTTGTTTGAAGTTATGATTATGTTAGTACGATTCTACATGCTGCCCTGTCTTCCAGCAACCATTGAAATTGGTTTAAAATACCCTTAGTCGGTGCAGTATACTGTTTATTCCACCAGGTGAGCGCCAGGGGTATTGCCTCTGTTTTTGTATGCATCGTCGAGGCTCATGGAATAGCGAGTACACAACCATTTATGAGTTGAGGGTTGTTCTCACCATTTGTGAGCTGGATGTGTGCAGTTCATATATTTGGCATTACAACTCTGGCACGCATTCAGCACGTGACTATTGGAAGTTTGACACCAACCCTATTAGGACGCCATCAATAGGTTAAATCGCCCAGCCCATCTTATTCCACGGACGACTAGTTATTGCGACAGATCCTCATTGGTTTTATGTATGCCAAAAACCGAAGCAAAGACCGACTCATCTATACATGTACGTATTTCAGTCATGTCACTGTAAACAAACGGCAAAGTAAGATTAGTATAAGAAGCAGCAATAATGATCTTTTTCTTTGCAGCTATAATAAGATGCAGCACAACCTTCAGAATGTAATATTTGTTCAGCAACGTTTTCCATAAGAACTCCAGGGCATTCACGTTCTGCACATCCAGGCTCGACTCTGTGTTTACGAGGCGGCACTTGAGTACCTGTGCACAGTAAACAACACCACACTAGATTTCTTTTCTTTTTTAACATAGTTTATCAAGTGTCATCTGAAAGCCAAAATTCATGAACAAAGAATAATGTAGGTACTTCTCAACACAAAGATCTTGTAAAAAGCTTGTGAAGCACATTTGCTCATTTTTTAAGAAAAGACAGAACCGGTCAGTTTCGGTTTAGGAAGGTAAATTTAACACCATCAAAGACCAGTTGAGAGAGGAAGCTGAAATGTAAACGTGTTACTTCATCACAAAGTAACATGACAAAATTCATTAAAATCCGACAGGTGAAAACATCATGACATAGACCAGCCATGATGGGGATACAACAAACAACAACAGGCATTTTAAGGCCATTTTCCCTGCAAGAGCGGGAGTTAGCCTTGCGGTCCCCATGACAATCTCCTCCATTTTGCCCTATTTTCTGCATCTCCCCTTGTTAACCCCCTTGCCCGCATTTCTTCTTCGACCATCTTTAGCCAAGCGTTTCTCGGTCTTCCCTGTCCTCTACTTCCTTCTACATTCATTTCCATCACTCTTCTCAACCAGTCACTTTCATCCTTCCTCAACACATGACCAAACCATCTCAAACTGTTTCTCTTCACAGCATCCATCACAGGCTCCATTCCCATCATCTTTCGCAATTCATCATTTGTCTTCCTCTCTCTCAACGATACTCCGCACATCCACCGAATCATTCGCATTTCCACCCTTTCCACCCTTCGTTGCTGCTCTACGTTCATTGCCCATGTCTCGCTCCCATAAATCATAACACTTCTCACATGCAGCATACACCTTTCCCTTCAGCTTCAACGCCCCTCCCCTCCTCATCAGCACGCCACTCAGTTCCCGAAACTTCTTCCATTGCACATCTCACTCTAGCAACCGTTGCCGAGTCTGATCCACCTTCTCCATTCAGCATGTCTCCGAGGTAGCAAAATGTTTTCACACCTTCCAGCTTCACACCGCCTCCAAGATCCAACTCAACATTTCCTCCATCTGCAGCTCCCTCTGTGCACACCTTACATTTGAATGTAGCTGCCACACTGGTTAATGACCCTCTCAAACCACTACATTTTTGATGAACCCACTCAGCGCACATTGTACATTGAATGGAATTCACTCCGACACCCTTCCTGCACACAGCACACGGCCACTTCCCAGTTCTTTCCACCTCACCACATGCTTTACCACTTGCCATCACCTTCGTTTTTCCGATATTCACATTCAGACCTTTTGTCTCCATACATTCCTTCCACTTGTTCATCTTCTCCTTCAGTCCATCCATACTTTCTGCAATCAACACCAGATCATCTGCATACAACAACTCCCACGGTAAACCCTCCTTTACGTTCCGAGCCAGCACCAGCCAGTACGTCCTTACAGCTGTGCGTGCTCTTTTGTACATTGCCCTCACTACTCTGATCAACCATTCCTCCACTCCTAACTTCCTCAATGTCCATGTCACTACTTCACGTGGAACCCTATCGAATGCTTTCTCCAGATCAACAAACCCAAGAAACAACTTCTTCCTCTTCTCCATGTACTTCTCCTGCAACTGCCTCACAATAAAAAGCATGTCTGTCGTTCCCCTTCCTGGCATAAATCCAAACTGCATTTCGTCAATCTTCACTTTCTTCCTTATCCTCCTCTCCAACACCCTTTCCAATACCTTCATTCCATGTTCCAATAACTTTATCGCTCGATACGAGCCACAGTCCAGAGGGTCACCTTTCCCCTTGTTTAGCGGGACGAGGGTACTCAGTTCCCAATCGACTGGAATGCGGCCTTCTTTCACCACCAGATTGCAGATCTCTGTCATTCTCTTAACACCCCAATTTCCCGCTGCCTTCAACATATCTCCCACAACTCCCGTCGGCCCTCCCGCTTTTCTACTCTTCATTGCTTTTATCGCTTCCTCAATCTCTGCCGGTTATCTCTCTTATCAATCTCTGTCGGTCTCTGCCGGTTATCTTCTCTGCCGGTCCTAAAACTGGGTTACTCTCTATGTTGCCATCCCATTCATTCTCTGCATTCAACAGTATTTCCATATATCTCTTCCATCTTCCTTTAATTCCATCTGGGTCCACAACGATTTGTCCCACTTCATCCTTCAGTCATGATGTCAGTTGTTCAGATGTTCAGTTGTCAGATGTTCAGTCCCACCAGTCATGATGGGGATAAACTAAATAAATCTGGAAGTCCTTTCTCTTCTATAGTCACACCGTTTACTTTCCATTGAAGGCAGACAAAGCCACTCGAAGCATTCTTGGATGTAAATAGCAATGCTTAATTATTTCAAACACCAAGTATATTTTTTTTCCTGAAATAAGGCCGAGAAAAATATATTTCCAGTCTCTGGTCGGCGCGCGCATCGATTTTGACCCTGCGCGTCAATAATGTGTTTTTTCAAATTTGGTATCGACGTTCGCGCACGGTTCTCCCCTACAAAACTGCGTTTAGTTTGTCCAAATCCAACCAGCCGTTCCAAAGATATGAGTAGTTTTGTGTGCCGTGATGTCATGAATCCAATAGGGAAGTTGCATGTGATGTCATCGTCTTAGTCACGTGACCGCTTGGGTGGCAAAACATTGCTTCTGCCACCATACGTCATGGCGGCAATTTGAAACTCGTCTCGCATATAAATTGCCCCCTACACGATGGTAAAGAGTTGTTGTGCTGTCGGATGTACAGCCCGATTTCATCCGGACGACGCTAAAACGCTAAAACGGTTTCATAGCTGCCTTGACTGCAGCTCTCAGGTGAGAATATGGCTCATGAGGTTGTTACCTTCGCTCGCGAAGTGAAAAGCAGGATTAGGCATTTGGTTACGTACATGTGGAGTGTGTATGGCGTACGTGTGGAGTGTGTGTGGTGTACGTGTGGCGTACTTGTGGAGTGTGTGTGGCGTACTTGTGGCGTATGTGTGGACTGTGGAGTGTGTGTGACGTACGTGTGGCGTACGTGTGGAGTGTGTGTTGCGTACTTGTGGCGTACTTGTGGAGTGTGTGTGGCGTACTTGGTTTTTTTTTTGGTTTTATTTGTATACTGAATCGAGGCTCGTGAAAGAGCTAACATTTACTTCACAAACAAATCAACCAGACAAAGAAAATATATAAAAAGAGGGAGTGGCGTACGTGTGGAGTGTGTGTGGACCGTGGAGTGCGTGTGGCGTACCTGTGGGTCCACACGGGTCCACAGGCAGATGACACAGCCTCGGTTTCTCGCAATACCGCGAAAACGCCTCAACAGGCAAGCTACGGGCGTAAACTGACAGGTCCGTCTGACGAAACGACAGCTTTTCCGCCATGTTGTTTATGCCACCCAAGATGGCGGCCGGAACCGGTTGCCATGGACGACGCCCACGCGATGCAAGGCCTCTATCGGCTGGATATTGTCATTTATTGAAACGAAGACGTTCTTTGTCGGGTTCGTGTGAAGCAACCAGAAGGCCTAGAGAGCTGTGGGTGGTCTCGTTAGTTAGGCCTGGATCCTATCTCGTTTGTCATGAAGTAGTAAGTGTCTGTGATAATCTGGTGGACAGGGAGAAGAGATCGTGGGAGACCTTCCGCCTGTTAGACCACTTGCGCATGCGCAGTGTTGACGCGATCGACGCATTGGAATGTTTAACGGTACGGCGAGGCGATCTCGAGATCGAAATGGCAGTCTATAATATGCTTGAAGAACTTAATAATTTTCAGAATAAATACATTTTAAAATAACTTAAGCTTGTGTTCATTATTTACAAAAAAAAAGGCCTACAAGTCCCATTGGCTGTCTTTAATTTCTCTCTGGATGGCGCCACAGCAGATGACAAGGACCGCAAGGCATGAGGACACAAAAAACACCTCTATATGTGCAATCCATGCTTTTCAAAAAAAAAAAAAAAAAAAGCCGCATCGCCACATCAATTCTGGAACTTTGGTCTGACCAGAGACCAGCAATATATTTTTTTCGGCCTAAAGGTTGAATTTTTTTTTTTCAGACCTTACACACTTGCAGGCTCACAGGTGAGCAAGAAAAATGATAGTACTACTTTTACCTTCATGGAAGAATAAGAGAAAGTGGTGCATGCTGGATAATGTTTTGAGAACAATAATACAACAAGAAGAAAAAGACATGAAATGTCACAGCCCCAACCGTAATTTTAGTAATTTTGCTGTACGGAGTTAAAGGCTGTCAGTCGGCCATCTTTGGTTGGATGACAAAACAAAGTCTTCTGCATATGTATACTCATGTATTGTCTTTGTGCCAAAACTGAAGAAAATTGGTCCATGCATGTCTGAGAAATGGATGGGGATACGTTTAAATAACAAAATGGCTGCCAGTCAGCCATCTTCGATCTGATTTAAAAAAAATGCCGTGCATATGTAGGCCCATCATTCGTTATAGGTGTGGCAAATTTGAACAAGATCGGTAAATGCATGTCTGAGAAATGATTGAGGACGTGGTCAACATCGGGTTGTTGTTTTTTACAACTAAAATAGCCACCAGTTGGCCATCTTTGATCATATCGTGAGAAAAAAAATGTGCATATGTATA
The DNA here is from genome assembly GCF_964187855.1 of Myxine glutinosa. Taxonomy (NCBI): domain Eukaryota; kingdom Metazoa; phylum Chordata; class Myxini; order Myxiniformes; family Myxinidae; genus Myxine; species Myxine glutinosa. The sequence continues at coordinate 59,927,789 of NC_136266.1, read as the reverse complement.
CTGTCATGTATTGTCTTTGAGCCAAGGATGAACAAAATCAATCCATACATCTCCGAGATATGGTTTCAGACGCACGGATGGACGTTGAGGTCGAGACCGTCCATCCAACGGGGGCTAATAATCAGATGTTTCAGTTGAGTAGATGGAGAAGTGGAGTGAGGGGAAGGGCAGGTTGGGGGGTTGGGGGGGAGGGAGGGAGGCACATGCACCACATGCAAATAATGCACCCACATGCAAATAAGACATGTGCCAAAATCATGTTAAAAGTGGTTAAGTAGGGAGGGGGTTAGAGGATGAAGTAAATTGGCTGAAGGTGGATGACAGGGTTGTAAGCAGATGGTGACCTGTGGGGTTAGGTGGCCTGCCTGAGAATGTGAAAAATCAAAATAACCTCAACTTTCATTCCAACCCATTTCAAACCTGCCCTGAAAAGCCATTGGCCGAATGGGCATTGTGGTGAAACAGGTGACTACCAAATGAAATAATAGTGCTTGCCAAACGATGGCTAAAGATCATTTGGCAAGTATAGATATTGGAAAAGGATGATCAAAAATGCTTGCATAAATAATTAACCTTTCAAACATCGGGATTGAACCAATACCTGAATTGGAATGGAGGCAAAATCCCGAAGAAAAATTGCTGGAACTTCATACAAAGCAGAGTAGTCACAAGTTATTGTCTTGCCTACATCCAACAGCAGAACAGAAACCACCGAGTCTCGAATATTGCTCACCTGCACAAAAGCACAATATAACAAAAAAAAACAACTTAGAGTTAAACAATACTGTAAAAATAAACTAGAGAGGTTCCAGGGAGCCTGAAGTCAACTGGTCTATATCAATATGTTTAGAACATGCATAATCGAACCACAAACTATACACAAAGAATTAAGTTAAGCACCCCCCCCCCCGTTTTTTTACAACCTCGCACATTACAAGTTTGTTGTCGTCAAAACAGTGTAATATACCCATGATATTGCTATATTTTCTGGAGAAGTGATATTATGGTCACATAAAAACATAACAATCATGCCGTTTTCAATATTTTATTCTGAATAATTTAAGGTGAAATTTTTTGGGAATTTTAGGCATATTTTCACCTCAATTTAAGTATGGAGCTATAGGTCCATCACGGACAGTGTGGATGACGTTTATGTTTTCTAACGTACAGTCATTGTTCTGAGAAGACCTCTAGCGATCTTTGCGTCAATAACGTGTGTAGGACCCACGTGATCGGATCACTGACTCAACCCTACGTCTCATAGACCCTGTAAGCCGTCGTATGCGTTGCTGTGGCAGGTTGTTCCATTCCCGATGTAATGCACGTTCCAATTCATCCAGATTGGCTATTGGAGGGACCATCTTCGCAATTTGTCGTCCCAACATGTCCCAAACGTGCTCGAGGGGGTTCAGGTCAGGACTGTACGCAGGCCAGGGGATGGTTGTCACAGCACCTTGCTCCAGCAAGGCTCGGACGCGTCTCGCACGGTGAGGCCTGGCGTTGTTCGGAAATCCTGAATACCACCGTAATCCCGCACTTCGATGACCACACCCTCGCCAGCAGACCCATCTTCATGGATGACAACGCCAGGCCTCACCGTGCGAGATGCGTCCGAGCCTTGCTGGAGCAAGGTGCTGTGACAACCATCCCCTGGCCTGCGTACAGTCCTGACCTGAACCCCCTCGAGCACGTTTGGGACATGTTGGGACGACAAATTGCGAAGATGGTCCCTCCAATAGCCAATCTGGATGAATTGGAATGTGCATTACATCGGGAATGGAACAACCTGCCACAGCAACGCATACGACGGCTTACAGGGTCTATGAGACGTAGGGTTGAGTCAGTGATCCGATCACGTGGGTCCTACACACGTTATTGACGCAAAGATCGCTAGAGGTCTTCTCAGAACAATGACTGTACGTTAGAAAACATAAACGTCATCCACACTGTCCGTGATGGACCTATAGCTCCATACTTAAATTGAGGTGAAAATATGCCTAAAATTCCCAAAAAATTTCACCTTAAATTATTCAGAATAAAATATTGAAAACGGCATGATTGTTATGTTTTTATGTGACCATAATATCACTTCTCCAGAAAATGTAGCAATATCATGGGTATATTACACTGTTTTGACGACAACAAACTTGTAATGTGCGAGGTTGTAAAAAAACGGGGGGGGGGGGGTGCTTAACTTAATTCTTTGTGTATATATAGATTATATGTGCTAAAATATATGACAAAAATTGATTTTTCAATATGGCCGCCGTGCCGCGCCCATTTTTGGGCGTGCAACGCCCAAATGCAATCTCAAACTAGTTTATGTCTTAAAGATGCTGCATAACAAGTTTCATCAAATTTCATCAATATTTGTGACTTTTAGAGCGGAGACGTCGAATTGTTTACAGACGACAGACGACAGACACGGACGGTGTCGACAAAAACTCAGCTGGACATAGTCCAGTTGAGTTTAAAATATTCAAGATTTAACAAACATGAAAAAGGAGAGGGTGAGAGGAAGACATAACTGGCAACGCATTTTTTTGTGTAGGCCACAGCCCTCGTGTTTGTAAAAGGGAACGCATATTTAAGGCAGTAATAGGGAAGGAATGGGAAGAGGGGGAGTGGGCAGGAGCAGCATACTCTACCAACCTCCACTCTTTTCCACTGGTCCCTCCATTTAAACAGGCAGCGTTGACCATTATAAGGCAATGTTACAGTAAACAAAGTTTCGCTCTGCAAACCAGAAAGGGTGGGGGAGGAGAATCAAGCAATGAGGAAATATAGGTTTGGTTAACGCTCATAATACCATTTTACATTTGAAAAACATTCCCGTTCGTTTCCATCATATTACATTCCCAATGGATGGTATCACCTGACATCAGAACTAATGGCCCTGTGCCCAGAATGATGCTGAGCTATTGTCTGTAATCAATCTGCTTAGTTATGAGCTTTACACCTGTAGCATTCTATTCTATAGTTATATCGATTGCTTTAGGGATTCCTACTTTATTTCTCTGCAAGATCGAGGCTCGTGGAGAAAGTACCGAAGTTTATGAACTGACAGTAGGGCAGTTGAGTAACTCTTGATCGATTTTGATATACCATTCGCTACAAAGAGCGTTGGTGCAGCCAAAGCAGTTTTTTGGCAAGGGTTATGCTGGGTGGTTCTCCCCATTGCCTTCTCAGCATCGTTTTTCCATGCTGTATCCTTTTAAATGCTGAGTGGGAAGAAAGCAGTGCATACCCTTTTTTTCTTTAAAAAAAAATTACGTCTTTGGTACGACAACCAGGATTTGAACTACTGACAGACTCGGAGCAGATGCTCTAACCAATTCACTACCGAGCCTGAGCCGCTATTAGGACAAAACGCAGGAACAGGTGTGAAGGTGGGGGGAAAGGGGTAAGCGTGGAAATTGGAGAGAAAAATGGGGAATAACATGAGATGAGGGTACACCACCTGCTTGAAACCCTTTAGGAAAGAGTGGGAAAGAATAGCCTAATAGCCTCTGGAAGGCAGTTGCATAGAAGAGAAGGGAGGAACCAAGTGGAGTTGAGGCGTGCAGGCTTTTGAAAGTTTAACCAGGATATGGGTACCATAAGAACACGGGCATCCTGGAGTTGTTTGTGGGGAGGAATGGAGGGTTGAGAAAGCAGGGGAAGTTTACCAATAGAAGAGGGGGTACGAGGTCCCCAACCTGCACCTGTGTGGAACAACTACCAAGCTTACATAAAGTTATTTTGAAATCATAAACATGATTGTGCAATAATGAATGACCTTTTTCCCCACCTGGGAAAAAAATTGCAAATACAAAGCACAGCCCCAGCAATAAAATGCTTGAATGAATGAATGATCGTTTTAAGGCCATTTTCCCCGCTAGAGAAGGGTTAGCCTTGCAGGCCCCATGACAATCATGGTTCCCTGTTTGAGGCAATGTTTTTATGGCCGGATGCCCTTCCTGGCGCCAACCCTTAGTCGCCTCTTACGATGCACAGAGATACGGTGTACCCATTCTAAACCGGGGTACACCAGCAATAAAATGCTTATGCAATAGTAATTGCCCATGCATTGGGAAGCACATCTGGTGAATAATCGTGATATTGAGTTTAACACTTGCGCTTTAATAAATCTATACGAGAATTGACCAATCAAAATCCGAGGACAGTTAAAAGATAAAGTTGAATTCTCACTTGGTCGTCAAAGTATTGAACAATGCGCTCCAGCAATTCAGAGAGGACTGCATTGGTCAAGTGCTTAAGCAAGCAGAAGATGGTCCCATCAGACTCGATGTGCGTTACTTGGACGTCCCTGTATACACCACCTTCCTGCCAGGCAGATGTTAATAAAAAAAACATGACATGCTGCCAAACGGCTGCACTGAAATGAAAACTCATAAATGCATTGGGGTAAAGATAAAAGTATTCTGCACAGTGGAACATGACTGCACGAATTATTATCAATTACACTGAATAAAAAAACACCTTGGAAAGAAAAACAAACAGATGCAGCAGCATAATCACCAAATCCCAGAAAATGTGCTAAGTTACCAGTTTCACTTGTTCAAACGTTTCTGTTAAATTCTGCCATTCAAAAATACCAGGCAAGAACATATTCATTATTCAAACGTGCATCGTTTAATCCTACAACTGCCTTGGCATGCAAATGAAGATGTACTGGCCCAGATATCTGAAACTCTATAACCCTTAACGTAAGAATCTCCCTATGAAATACTACATTTAAATCTAGATTGGAGAAATATCTTGTGAAAGTAGTGTTCGTGATGTTTGAAGTGTTTATTGCACAATAAGGTCTCACACAGCTTTTGTTCATTTTGTTACGTATAATATTGCTGACTCGTCTCATACAAAAGACTCCGATTTCCATTTCTGCAGTTCAAACATATTCCGTGCATACATCATTTATAGTTGCAATATATGGTGTATTTTCTTAACTTGTAATTACCTGCCAGAAAATAATGACTGATAATGTGATACCAGCACACTGAAAACATTGCTTCACCTGGCTAAACCATTTTCATCACTTTGGCCCGGTTGCATAAACCATCCTTAAGGACAGATTTGAGGGTTTACTTAAGCAGGGGTCAAGCATTTTTTTTTGTGATCCACCAGCCCGACGATATATTATTCGCTGGTGAATCAAACTTCATAAAAATCAATATCCACGTTTAAATTACTATTCCTCACGACACCTGGAGATCAAATTTCAGTGCTTTTCATCCCAACAACCTCGCAATTCGTAATCACAGAACACTCCCGTCAGCTATTCAATCATCTACCTACTAACAGCAAAATAATACTTGGACAATTTTAATGTTTGCTGAAGAAAAATTGATTTGATAATTTTGTTATTACAAGCGTTACGCCTAGGTCCCCTGTCGGTGAAGTGATGAGTTCACAAAGTGAAAGACGCAAGGTGGCCATCTTGGATTTTGACGTGGCGACCCAATTTTCAATAGCGTTCTTCCTTATGCCTAGATACACCCACACACCAGATTAGAAGTTGGTACTTCGCTTATTTTGCAAGATATTCCGCTCACAAGGTTCAGACATACATGGCGGTGGCCATCTTGGATTTTGACGTGGGTTGCACCCACACCAAATTCGAATGCGGTCCTTCGCTTACACACACACACACACACACACACACACACACACACACACACACACACACACACACACACACACACACACACACACACACACACACACACACACACTACGGTCAACAAGAAAGTGTTGGATCATGCGAGCACGATGAGGCCGTGCATTGTCATCTTGGAAGACAAAGTTTCCTCGAAAGGCTGCAAGAGCAAATGGAAGCAATGTTTCTTCCAGAATGGCTCTGTACTTGAACTGGTTCAGGTTTCCATTCAGAACAACCAGGTCAGTTTTGCCCCCTGCATGAAAAGCAGCCCAAACGGTCACCCCACCACCTCCAGCTTGGACTCTTGGCACTATACAATCTTTGTTGTAGGCTTCATGCACTTGTCTGCGCACTCGGACATGGCCATCTTGACGATAGACCAGAAATCTAGACTCGTCACTGAAGATCACGTGATTCCAGTGTCCTGACTGCCATTGACGGTGCTCTCTGGCCCACTGCAATCGGCGCTGGCGGTAGTCTGGTCGGGCGTGGCTTTCTCAGGGGACGCCTGGCACGATAGCCTGCTTGAACCAGTCATTGGTTGACTAGCCTTCTGGATACAGGCACATTTGTCAGTTGCTGCCACTCAGCCCTAAGCCGATTAGCTGACTTGGTACGGCCATTGCGGACTAACCGGTGCAGCTGGCGATCATCCCTCCTTGTGGTTCTGCGGGGACATCCTGGCCTCGGTATTGTAGTGACACCCCTCTGAGCATTTCGTTTCAGGATCTTTGACACCTGACCTTGAGTGATGCCATACTTCCGAGCAATAGCACGCTGTTTCATGCCGTAATTTCGTAAAGCCTCCACTCCATGACAAACAGCGTTGTCGAGTTGACGGACCATCTCCAGAGGAAGCGGCAATAACTTTTGGAGACGTGCAGCAGTTGTTTTCCACTAATACAGAACGCAACAACCCTTGTATACCCGACTGTGAAGCCAATCATCAAATGCACCTGTCCATACATTTTGCCACGCCACCTGTGATATAATCCTGTTGTTGACTTCTTGCTGCGACAGACAATCAGTGACATGGTTATTTTAACAAATAAATCACCAAAGTGGCGATATATATATATACACACATACACCTTCCAAAGGCGGGAACAGGCAATAAAAAGGGTATTCCTCCAGATTTTTTTTGCAGTCAAGTGAAGTCTAAATCGATGTGGGCAAAGTGAATATGAAAATAACAAGGAGTCCTCTTACTCATAATACAATTGAGGGTACTGAAGCGTTATTCGTAATACCCTCGTCCACCATCACCCAAAGGGGCGATATGATACGTGGTAAATGTTGACAGATATGTGCATCACCCTACCTTTGGAACTTCTGGCGAAGGGATAAAATGAAGTCACTACAACCTTTGCTGTATGACCCGCAGTCCGCTTGTCAAGTTTAGTTGCTTGGGATTGCACAAGTGACAACCAAATAGATGGACAATCCTGCACGTGGCCACACAGGCCACCAAGAACCAGGCTTTGGGGGCCAAACTGAGTTTTTGGTGGCATTTGACACCTGGGCCACTGCTTATTTCGAACCCTGTTAAGTATTTCTTTCACACTTCCTTTAATGACATCCTCAAGTTGACGATGGTTGCATATACAAATATGCTTAGGTTTTTTCCTTAAAGTTGAGGGAGCTACCCCCCACCCACCTTTCATCAGCTTTTCTCCACCAATTTGAAGCAGGCTTTCATAAGTCACCCGGGTATTATACATTGTAAGAGGTTGATTCAGCTGAAACCCATTTGCATACACGTACCGAACGACCATGATTGTGGCTCGACACACTTTATGGGTTAAGGAAAGATTTCCCTTTAGGAAGATTTTTTTTACCCCTTAGCTAAGGATTTCCTCAAGTGCTGTTGCATAAACAACCCTTTCGAAATCCCCAGCTGAGGATTTTTCTAAAGTTAAGGAAATCCTCAGGATCCGTTGCTATGCTGTTGCTATGCGCTTCGTCCAAAAGCAAGAATAAGTCATGAACACGTGATTTCAAATAGCGCTTGTTATATTGCTACATACACCCTTGTTATATCCTGCATGGGAAACCTGTGATTTTAAATAGCGCTTGGTATATTCTGCATGACCCTGGTGTTGGGCTAGCGGCTAGGGTGCCGGCTTAGGATCCTAGGATCCTGGGCTCGAATCCCGGTCGATCGCTGAATTAACGCCAGGGGGGTTGACTCAGCCTGTCATCCTTCCGAGGTCGGCTAATTGAGTACCAGTTCACTGGTAATTCCCTGTTTGTCATTAAAGGCGGCAAAAAGGGTTGGCGTCAGGAAGGGCATCCGGCCGTAAAACATTGCTTCAAAAAGGGGACCAAAAAACAACAACAACCACGGTTCCCGAAAAAGGCCAACCCCCGCTTTGCGGGGAAAAATGGCCTCTAAAGGTGGTTTTTGGTATATTCTGCATGGAGAACACATTATTTTAAATAGCGCTTGTTATATTCTGCATGGAGAACACTTTATTTTAAATAGCGCTTGTTATATTCTGCATGGAGAACACATTATTTTAAATAGCGATTGTAATATTCTGCATGGAGAACAGATTATTTTAAATAGCGATTGTTATATTCTGCATGGAGAACACATTATTTTAAATAGCGCTTGTTATTTTCTGCATGGAGAACACATTATTTTAAATAGCGATTGTTATATTCTGCATGGAGAACACATTATTTTAAATAGCGATTGTTATATTCTGCATGGAGAACACATTATTTTAAAAAGCGATTGTTATATTCTGCATGGAGAACACATTATTTTAAATAGCGATTGTTATATTCTGCATGGAGAACACATTATTTTAAATAGCGATTGTTATATTCTGCATGGAGAACACATTATTTTAAATAGCGATTGTTATATTCTGCATGGAGAACACATTCTTTTAAATAGCGATTGTTATATTCTGCATGGAGAACACATTCTTTTAAATAGCGATTGTTATATTCTGCATGGAGAACACATTCTTTTAAATAGCGCTTGTTATATTGCTACATACAATTGTTATATTGCCACCTAAACGGTGGTTGGTATATTGCTACATACACCCTTGGTATATTCTGCATGGGGAACATGTGATTTTAAGTGATGCTTGTTAGATTGCTATCCACCCTTGTTATATTCTGCATGGAGAACACGTGATTTTAAGTGATGCTTGTTTTTTTGCGACACACACGCTTATTATATCCTGCATGGGGAACATGTGATTTTAAATGGCGCTTGTTATATTGCTACATACACCCTTGTTATATTGCTACATACACCCTTGTTATATTGCTACATACACGCTTGTTATATCCTGCATGGGGAACATGTGATTTTAAATAGCGCTTGTTATATTGCTACATACACCCTTGTTATATTCTGCATGGGGAACATGTGATTTTAAGTGATGTTTGTTATATTGCTACATACACCCTTGTTATATTCTGCATGGGGAACATGTGATTTTAAGTGATGTTTGTTATATTGCCACATACACCCTTGTTATATTCTACATGGAGAACACGTGATTTTCAGTGATGCTTGTTACATGCTTGCTGCATGGGGAACACACATGCTTGTGGATGAAGGGGGAATAACATGGTTCTTATGTAAAATTTATTCGATTCTCATTCACCATTTGATTGCAAATGTGTGCAGTAAATGTTTGGAAACCTTTAGAGGAGAATAGTGAAAGTGTGACGTTATAAAAGTGAAACACGAGTGTGAAACTACAAGCAAAATATTCTGGATGTCATAAAAGTGAAAGTTGCGGAAATAATGTACATCAGTCTCTGGCGTCGCCGTGACAATTGTCGTCTTTATTGACCAATTCCATTGAAGATTGTCTTTTGGAAACGCAAAGGTTCGTGGTTAAGGGTGGGGAGGGGGGTGTGGGGTTCATCATGTGCTTATGCTTCTTCAGACATCCCTTCCCATCTCAAAACTGATTGCTTGCCTGGCACAGCAATGGCTCCTCAGGATTTCCTTAACTTTAAGGAGATCCTTATCCTGAAGGGTTGTTTATGCAACAGCACTTGATGAAATCCTCAGCAAAGGAATTACAGCGTACCTGAAGGGAAATCTTTTATTGAAGTCAAGGGAGTTTTATGCATCCGGGCCTTAATTTTGAAGATTACGTTGCACGCTTACATTGCTACCAGGTTATGGTTAAGCCAAATTTTTGTGTGTTAACTTGAAAATTGGAAAATTTTAAAGTCCTTGATTACCTCTCCTCTATATCCCCACACCTTTGATCAAATTATCCCCAATACCCAGTCCCACGCAAACCTCTGGCTGTGCAGCAAGTAAAGGGTCCTCCAGCTCTTGTAGGCAGGCCAGGTTTATATTGACATCCACCTCATCACTTGTGTCATACAAAATGACCTCTGGTATCTCTGAATGCTTGATGACCTCCATCACCAAAGCCTTGTCCTTTGCAAAGAAATAGAGCTTTGAAAGAACTGCTGCATCGATGCAGAGATTCTCCAAACCTTTGCAAGAATAGGTTTATGGGAAAAGACAAAATGGCAACAGGAAAAAAGTTTAAATTCCTTATGTAAACAATTTATTGTCAAACAAAGATGGCATTGAACCAAAATTGTAACTTTCAAATGTTTATATGACACAAATATGAATGTTTTTGGTGCTTTGCAAATAGGGTATTACATCACAAAGTTTACCGTCATTTAGTTAACCTGGGGACCTGTGTCAGCATTCCATTGCTGGTGGATGTTAAAGATCTCACAATGTCTTTCAACAAAGTAGACCAATGCAAGTTAATGCCAGAACCATGGCCAAAATTTCAAATTCCTGCCTATATTGCAAGGGGTCATTATATCAATGATAATTTACAACAGACTCCCGGTTCAATCTGAGAGATGGCATAAGCACAATGTATTGCCTCAATTAGTCGTTTCTCGTGACGTTTTGACTGCAGTTTTACAAGCTGTAAAATTATGAGAGTTGCCGATTTGAGATTTATGTAAATCCCCATCTCCTTTCCTCAAATGGGCCAACAAATGGAGAGATGGGTTGGGGAAAAAAAAAAAAAAGTCTGAAAATATGGCTAAGCTTGCTAAAAAGGGAGAAATTGTCCTCTTGAGGCAAACTTGATATTCACTAATGAGGCCAAAAGTCACAGCTGTTTAAGTGTTGGTGAGCACCTGCAAGTTGGCACCAAGTGGCTTGTAGTGGAAGGTTGAGGAACTGATCACTCAGGCGTCTTATATTCCAACAATATACAATGCCAGTGGAAGCATAGTCGACAAACATAACCTGCAAGAGAATAAATAAATATGAAAACAACAGAAATAAATCAATGGGAATACTGAGAAAGCAAGGGCTACCGAGCTACCTTTAAGTGTGCACCTGCAATCAACACGCTTTGCGCATTTCATACAGAGGTTAAGGGGGTGGGGGATTTGAGTTATGGCTCGGAGTTAGGGCTATAAGTTAGGGATCTTTGTTCCTTTCACATTTCTTTCTACTTTTACATATTTATCTTTATTCATTCTCATTCTTGCTTCTTTAGTTCTCTCTTTCTTAATCTATCTATCTGTCTTCAGAGAAGTGAATGCTTGGAGAATTTTTTTTTGTGGAAGGCTCACTTGGCTGCACTTGGATGAGTTTGAGGGCAGAGGAGTTGCGGCTGAAACCTGAATCCTATCCAGGTTCCTCCTGATGACTCCATCTTTGCTCTTTACTTTTTTTGGTTCCTTCTGATGACTCCAATGCAGTATTTGGTTTTCTGTTTCATTAGGGATGGGTTAATTCCCCCAGAATTAGATGGGATGGCTTGTAATACCCTTCCCCACTGGAGGTCAGCCTATCAATACACATGCACGTAGAATTGGGGTCCTCTCCCCACTGGGACAAGGATTTTTTTTTTAACTGCCCAAAACCCTTCCTTTTTTTTTTTCCTCTGATTTGTGAAATTCACATCTGCATTGTCACCTGTCCACCTTTATCAGTTGAAACCCTCTTATGCTTCTCCTTCAGCAAATAGAAAAGCTTTAAAACAAAGCCTTGACTGATAACAATTATACACTAAATGTGAGAATATTCCACCTTCACACACCATATATTTTTCGATCAGTTGCTCAATATTACAAAGTTGATTTCAGAAGACTGTGTCTTCTCCATAACAGTAACAAGCGTTACGCCTAGGTCCCCCGTCGGTGAAATGATGCGAGTTGACAAAGTGGAAGACGCAAGGCGGCCATCTTGGATTTTGACGTGGCGACCCAATTTTCAATAGCGTTCTTCCTTATCGCGAGATACACCCACACACCAAATTAGAAGTTGGTACTTCGCTTATTTTTCAAGATATTCATCTCACAAGGTTCGGATATACATGGCGGAGGCCATCTTGGATTTTGACATGGCGACCCAATTTTCAATAGCGTTCCTCCTTATGCCTAGATACACCCACACACCAGATTAGAAGTTGGTACTTCGCTTATTTTTAAAGATATTTCGCTCAAAGTTCAGACATATATATGGTGGCGGCTATCTTGGATTTTGACGTGGCGACCCAATTTTCAATAGCGTTCTTCCTTATGCCGAGATACACCCACACACCAAATTAGAAGTTCGTACTTCGCTTATTTTTCAAGATATTCATCTCACAAGGTTCGGACATACATCGCGGCGGCCATCTTGGATTTTGACGTGGCGACCCAATTTTCAATAGCGTTCGTCCTTATGCCGAGATACACCCACACACCAGATTAGAAGTTGGTACTTCGCTTATTTTTAAAGATATTTCGCTCAAGGTTCAGACATATATATGGTGGCGGCTATCTTGGATTTTGACGTGGCGACCCAATTTTCAATAGCGTTCTTCCTTATGCCGAGATACACCCACACACCAAATTAGAAGTTCGTACTTCGCTTATTTTTCAAGATATTCATCTCACAAGGTTCGGACATACATCGCGGCGGCCATCTTGGATTTTGACGTGGCGACCCAATTTTAAACAGCGTTCTTGCTTGTGCCTAGATACACCCACACACCAGATTAGAAGTTGGTACTTCGCTTATTTTCCAAGATATTCATCTCAAGTTTCAGACATACATGGCGGTGGCCATCTTGGCTTTTGACGTGGCGATGCGATTTTAAACAGCGTTCTTCCTTCTGCCTAGATACACCCACACACCAGATTAGACGTTGGTACTTCGCTTATTTTTCGAGATATTTCGCTCAAGTTTCAGACATATATATGGTGGCGGCCATCTTGGATTTTGACGTGGCGACCCAATCTTCAATAGCGTTCGTCCTTATGCCGAGATACACCCACACACCAAATTAGAAGTTGGTACTTCGCTTATTTTTCAAGATATTTCGCTCACAAGGTTCAGACATATATATGGTGGTGGCCATCTTGGATTTTGACGTGGCGACCCAATTTTAAACAGCGTTCTTGCTTGTGCCTAGATACACCCAAACACCAGATTAGAAGTTGGTACTTCGCTTATTTTTCAAGATATGCAGGTTACAAGGTTCAGACATACATGGCATCAGACATACATGGCGGCGGCCATCTTGGATTTTGACGTGGGTTGCACCCACACACCAAATTCGAATGCGGTCCTTCGCTTACACACGCCCGCACGCACACACGGACGGACGGACACACGGACGGAGGGTAAAGCCATAGTCCCCCTTTCGCTCCGCTGAGTGACGGGGGACAATTAATTTCCCCAACCAAATGTTGAGAGAGGGAAGGTAAGCACCAAGGGAGAGAAGGTGAAGCGACATTTCGAAGAAAGAGCCTTTCTTCAAACCAAGAGAATGGTTCTTTTCCCTGATTTGAAGAAATCGTGGTGTTTATGTTCATGACAACAGAGGCAGACTTTCGTCGAGAATATAAATAAAGGCTACATTTTTTTGCAATCCAAAACAGTAGGCACCTTTGCACATTTTCTTACATAACCTATAGTGGGGACACCTCCCACTCAAATGTTGAGCAGATTATCTATTTCATATTTATGCCTTGTTGCAAAGCGAGACTTAGACATTGTTAAGCTACTCAAATCCCAAAGTTGATGATTATTTAAAACATCTGGAATAAAGAAAAAAAACCCTGCAGGTAAAATGTTAATACAAAAACGAAAACAAAGTCGATGGTGCGAGCATCACAAAATCCCCACACTTTCCACCTAAAACAATGTCGAAAGATGGCAAAAAGTTTCACCAGGAATGACCCAATAGCAAATAGTGTTTTCCCTTTCGACCCCTGTGACCCCAAGTCCCCTCTGGAGCATGAACCGGGGTCAAATCTAAAACATACATATTTCATGCATCCCCCATTGTTGATTGCATACACAAGGTTTAATTAAACCATGTTTAAAACATGCCCGTAATATTTTTACATAACCTTTTGACCACACCCCAGGGGGTAAGGCCAACAATTACACTGCTTTCACACATTACTGTGATAATTATCATAACCAACATGCTTGGTGAATTTCTGCACAACCATTTGGAATGAGATAGTGTGATGGGTAGACAGACAGAGGTGGTTACAATTTCCACCCGTTTTTTCCCCAAAAACCACAGGGATAATTAGTTATCACACGCTACCCAACCAGGAACTTCTGCACCCCACTTAAATACACAAATGGTCAGACTTTTGCCCATGTACACATAATATATAGATGGCCTGCCTTGTAACCCATTAAGTTAGACGTTTCCTTTTTACACTCCTGAAACACACTTGAGACCAGTTACACCCAGGATGACAGCAAACCCTTCAACGCCTCCATGGATTTTGAATGTCGATTCGTTGGTAGGACAAATAAAAAATAAACTCACATTGATCTGAGCAGTATCATCGGTGCTTATCACCCGTGCACGATACCAGTAACCGTCAACGAAAGCTGCAACTAGTTGCCCTTCAAAAGTGCTGAAATATGGCTCAAGGTCATGGCAGTTGTATTCCCTCAACATGGCTTCTTCGAGTTCTTGAAGCATCTCAGAGTAGTTACTCCCACAATATCTGCAAGAAAAAAAAAGCAGAAGGCAAAAGATAGTATCAAACTCTCTCATTCTCCCTTAAAAATCTTTGAAGACAGGTAAATATAAAATGAGCTGACAATAATGAACGACACTCACATGGTCTATGTTATGACTGTTAGCATCAATGTCTGATTTAAATGTCTCAAGACAATCAACCACTTAGTGCACCGAGGCCCCCGAGGGCACCATTTCATTGACTGGATTTGCATTAAGTGGGTTATAATATACGTATATAGGTTAAAATGAGCAGCTCTGCGAGATCTCTCAATTTCCCGTGTTTTGAGATCGATTTTTTTTTTCAACCGAGAAAAAGAAAAACCAACTTAAAGGTTTTCAAAACCAGGGATCAAAACTTTGAGCAGGTGAGAGTGGTACGTTGAATTTGGTTGTACCTAGGTTTTTTTTAAACCACAAATCACACGATCATTCACGAAGTTTTTTTGGGGTCAAGGATGCAAAAAAAATAACTTCCAGGTTCTGTGAGCAAATTTCTCGACGATTGGAACAGTTAAAAGCTTGGCACATGGGCATCATGAACATTAGAATAACTTGTGATGAAACACAGACGTACAAGTCAGTCAATGAGCTGTGCGCCCATGACATCACACAAATCGATTGAAGTAGCTCATTTGCATAACGGAAGTGAAAATAGTCCGATTTTAAAACACTACTATCCGGCTTATTAGTCTCCCTAATATATTTTTTTGTGCTAATGGGTCAGGGATATCATCCTCTAAAACATCTTTTCAAAAACCTCATGATTATGTCCCTTTAAAGAAATTAAATCACAGCTCCCTTTGCAATAGCACAAATATTGAAATGCATTTCTCCACTTGCAAGGAAATCCGTTTTCAACCAGAAAAGAAAAGAGTTTACTGACCTGAAAGCAACCCTGCGTGTGCTGCTGGCCTGTAGCACCGAAACAAATTCGAACTTTTCCTTTGGGCCAATAAGGACTGGTGGCTCTTTTTGAGGAATAGAATCACGACTAGATTTGAACAGTCTCTGGTTTAAAGAGGTCCCGTGAAGAGAATTGAGGAAAACTGTGCAACGGCCATCTTTGACATTTTCAACACGCATACGCACAACCTGGCCAACAAGCTTTTCCAGATTCTTCTCAGAGGGCCAGTCATTTGGCATATCCGCAGTGCTCAGCTGGCAAGGCACAGCGAGGGCAGGAAGCCGAGCACATTTTGGTGGCAAGATCTTGAGATCTTCAGAATGCAACAATAAATGCATGCCATGGTCAACCAGAAACACAAAAGAGATCTGGCGTCTGCTATCAACATCTTTGATGTAGCCCCTTGTCCATACGCCATTGTGAAGCAATGCACATGCCATACCTACTTTACATTCTGGCAGCGACCGCTCTCCTATCCGAGCAATTTCTGATTTCAGCTGAGTCGTAAGGTTATCAAAGGCACTTCCCTGTTCAAAGTGCACACAAAGATTGCCACGTGCATCCACTGAGCAAACCTTCGCAGAGACCCATCCGGGATCTGGAAGTTTTGGAGAAGGAACTGTGATGCGTTCAATAGGGGCAGCTTGGGATGTTTGACCAAAACCAATGGTGGGTGTTACAACTTCATGACTACTCGACTCCTTTGGGTAAATAATTACAGTCTCGAGATTCTCAGGAAGTGGATGTAGAATTGAGCAAACATCTGAAACAAGATCCACATTGTTCAGAATTAATACTGGTAAGTCCATGTTGAACCTGGTTTTATAAATGTCAGGCAGGCTGTGAACCCAGATACCATGAGGGAAAGACGCCAGCAGTCGAGAAATGCGACATTTATGTTGCTTAAGCGAATCCATGGAATTTGAATCCTGGACAATAGGGCAATCAGGCTTTGCTTCTTTGTCCAGAAGTATGGTGTTGTGATCTGCTGTTTGTGGCTTCGAGTGACTTGATTTGGGGATTGGAGGATAAATAATCATCTTTAAAGGACTTTCTGAACAAATTTTCACCTGAAAAGCAAACAAATAAAATGAAGATGACAAAACATCATTTTGAACTTAACATGCAATGTATGTAAACTAAACATGTACATCAATTCAGGGTCATTAAAACTCAAAGATGGAGAGGTTAAGAGTTGTGCAATGACAGACATCACGGTAATAATAAATTACCTACATATCTGCGATCGCCAAGGCAAGCCTCCTGCAGCTTACCCTTGGTGATCGCCCGTGACATACATTGGCCCACTAGTGAATGGTGGCCATTTTTTTTTTGCACCGCCATGTCACCTTGACCTTCAACATTTCGGGATAAAGTGTATATTGAGAGAGTGCCCCCATTTACAATCTATCTATAAAACTCATCATGAAAATTGGATGAAAATTATTCAGGTTATGATCAAAAAAATGTGCACTTCAGTGGAGGTACACTATGATACAATGACAGGCATTTTAAGGCCATTTTCCCTTCAAGAGCGGGGGTTAGCCTTGCGGTCAACATGACAAATCTTCTCCATTTTCCCCTATTTTCTGCATCTCCCCTTGTTAACCGCCTTGCCCGCATTTCTTCTTCCACCACCTTCAGCCAAGTCTTTCTCGGTCTTCCCCGTCCTCTACTTCCTTCTACATTCATTTCCATCACTCTTCTCAACCAGTCACTTTCATCCTTCCTCAACACATGACCAAACCGTCTCAAACTGTTTCGCTTCACAGCATCCATCACAGGCTCTATTCCCATCATCCTTCGCATTTCATCATTTGTCTTCCTCTTCTCTCAACGATACTCCACACATCCACCGAACCATTCACATTTCCACCCTTTCCAGCCTTCGTTGCTGCTCTACGTTCATTCCCTATGTCTCGCTCCCATAAATCATAACAATTCTCACACATGCAGCATACACCTTTCCCTTCAGCTTCAACGACACTCCCCTCCTCGTCAGCATGCCACTCAATTCCTGAAGCTTCTTCCATGCACATCTCACTCCAGCAACCGTTGCAGAGTCTGGTCCACCTTCTCCATTCAGCATGTCTCCTAGGTAACAAAATGTTTTCACACCTTCCAGCTTCACGCCATCTCCAAGATCCAACTCAACATTTCCTCCATCTGCAGCTCCCTCTGTGCACACCTTACACTTGAATGTCGCTGCCACACTGGTTAATGACACTCTCAAAACCACTACATTTTTGATGAACGCACTCAGCGCACATTGTACATTGAATGGAATTCACTCCGACACCCTTCCTGCACACAGCACACGGCCACTTCCCAGTTCTTTCCACCTCACCACATGCTTTACCACTTGCCATCACCTTCGTTTTTCCGATATTCACCTTCAGACCTTTCGTCTCCATACATTCCTTCCACTTGTTCATCTTCTCCTTCAGTCCATCCATACTTTCTGAAATCAACACCAGATCATCTGCATACAACAACTCCCATGGTAAACCCTCCTTTGCATTCCGAGCCAGCACCATCACAGCCACAAATAGTCGTGGACTTAGTACCGACCCCTGATGCACTCCCACCTTCACCTCAAACTCACCACTGTTCCCGTCCTTCGTCCTTACAGCTGTGCGCGCTCTTTTGTACATTGCCATCACTACTCTGATCAACCATTCCTCCACTCCTAACTTCCTCAATGCCCATGTCACTACTTCACGTGGAACCCTATCGAATGCTTTCTCCAGATCAACAAACCCAAGAAACAACTTCTTCCTCTTCTCCATGTACTTCTCCTGCAACTGCCTCACAATTAAAAGCACGTCTGTCGTTCCGCTTCCTGGCATAAATCCAAACTGCATTTTGTCAATCTTCACTTTCTTCCTTATCCTCCTCTCCAACACTCTTTCCAATACCTTCATTCCATGCTCCAATAACTTTATCGCTCGATACGAGCCACAGTCCAGAGGGTCACCTTTCCCCTTGTATAGAGGGACGAGGGTACTCAGTTCCCAATCCACTGGAATGCGGCCTTCTTTCACCACCAGATTGCAGATCTCTGTCATTCTCTTCACACCCCAATTTCCCGCTGCCTTCAACATATCTCCCACAACTCCCGTCGGCCCTCCCACTTTTCTACTCTTCATTGCTTTTACCGCTTCTTCAACTTCCTTCTCGGTTATCTTCTCTGCCGGTCCTAAAACTGGGTTACTCTCTGTGTTGCCATCCCATTCATTCTCTGCATTCAACAGTATTTCCATATATCTCTTCCATCTTCCTTTAATTCCATCTGGGTCCACAACGATTTGTCCCACTTCATCCTTCAAGCAACTCACCCACATCACATCACACCTTTCGCTATCTGCTTTGCAATCCTGAATACCGCTCTCTGACCCTCTTCCAAATCCAAGCGTTCTCCGAACATTTTCCTACATGCCTCCTGCGCCTTTGCGACCTCTTTCTTTGCAGCCTTCTTGGCTGCGTTATAACGTTCATGCTCTGCCTTTTCTGCCCCCATACCCTTCGCCTTCTGCCACTCCTTGAACTTCTTCCTCTTCTCGTCAATGATTTGATGAGGATACACTATGATGATGCAAGAATATCTTGGAAGGCCAAAATAAGGTCAAAGTTTAAAAAAAAAAGTCAATATGGCAGACTTTTTATCCCCATTATTGAAGTAAAATTAAATTCCAAAAGTCCTCAGACATTTGGCAGCAAAAAAAAAGGGAGAAAAACCCAAATGGTGATCATGTACCCTGAGGGGTGTAAGACCTGACCTTTAACCCAAAGGGGAATGATGCAAATTATGCTAAATTTGCCTTACTCAGAGCAATCTCATTTGATCAGCCAAATCCTAGTCAAATTATGGTAAAAATGTTAAAATGTGTACAATTAGGTCATGACTTAAAAAATAGGGGCAATACCCCATGGCACTCACCTGGTAGAATAAAGCAGTATACTACACTGACTAAAACATATTTTGAACAGTATTATGGTATTTTGAACCGAATTCAATGGTTGCTAGAAGACAGGGCAGCATGTACAATCATACTAATGTAATCATAAGACTTTAAACAAACAAAAAAAAACTATTTATGGTGGCAACCTCTCCTCCCCCACCCACTCCCGTATCCCTCCTCAGACCCCAATTTTTCGAATGCCTTGAAACAAACATTGGTACCTCACAGGTGATGAAGATTGAGGTTAAGTTACATCGGAATTGTATATGCAGTTTCAGAGAAGAAAGCAAATACCTATTTTGGAGGGGTCAAACCTGGACCCACTTCAACCCCCGGCAGACCAGCTTAAACACCGACTTTTTTAATGCCGTGAACAAACTTTAGTCATAACATACCAAATATCATTTGTGCCAAATTTGGTCACAATCCCATCAGCGGTTTCGGAGAAGTTGCAAGTGTTTACGGACCGACAACGTGCCAACTCATATGCTCCCCGGAACTACGTTCCAGGTGAGCTAAAAATTAGGGCAAGGTCAAAAACGTCAACACCACATACATTGTATTCCTATTATTGATGCAAAATTTCATAATGAAAGTCTAATCCGGCTCAAATACAGCTCGGTAATTTCAGAAATTTGGAATGCCAGGAAAAAATGCATAACCCTAAATGGTGGTTTCGTACTCTAGGGGTCAAACTCTGGGGTACTATTAAAAATTGGGGGCACTAATTGTATAGAAACAACCCCTACAGCAGCTACAAGCCTCCCCCTATCCTATAACGGGGGTGTGTGGAGTCAAGGGGATAAGCATAAAAAGGCGGAGGGGGAGAGGGAGAGATTTTTTTTTTCCCCCTCCCCCTTCCAAATGATGAAGTGAAAGCAACACTGGGCTAACCATCACACGTTTGTCCAAAAACGTTTATAGGGAATAACATTTATGGACAACATCTAAAATCCCCACACTTCCCACCGAAAGCAAAGTTGAAAGATGGCAAAGGATTCCACTGGGAATAACCCAATATAAAATTTAGAGTTAAAAAACAAAAAACAAATGTTGTTTTCATTCCTGTGACCCAAAGCAAGTGCTCCTCCATTCCCACCCCCCAACCCCCCCCCCCCCCCCCCCCCGGGCACTTTTGGTTTTAGCGTAAATTAAAGGCAATATTTCCGAGCATAAAACCCAAAATCACAACCATAATCACAATGCTCAACAAGCAATATTAGCATTTCCGGTTTGGTCACGAGTCACACCGAGCAAATGTGCGACCAGTCGCGCAGGTGCTGCAGTACGGCCGATGGCATATCCTCCTGAAACATCTGGTGGTATATCTTCTGAAGACCTGTGTTCCAAATGCCCGAATTATAGTGTTGCACAATGTCCCTCAAACGTTTCTGCAAAACCTCCATGGGAACCTCTGGGCCGTTTTTTCTCATTGTGCTCCTCCAGTTCTTTGATGAGCCTGTGCAAATCAACAAAAGAGGGTGAAAAAGTTACGAGAATTTTCAGTTCATTAAATAAGTTTAGTTTGCAATACTTTCACTTTTCAATTTTGGGATCAATGAAAGAAATGAAGCATAACCTTTTTCTGCCATTATTTAAAAAACGACTGCCTTTGTATATACAAAGGGAGCAAAATATTGTGTGCCTCTTCGGTCAAGTTCTTCCATTTTTTACCATCTGCGCCAAAAAGAAAATATTCTTGCATAATCATGGTATAAAAAAGGTTGTTTGGCTGTAATAATCCTGTCTTCCTTGAACCAACTGGTAATCTCACTATAATTCACCAAATGTCCGTCCGTCTGTCTGTCTGTCTGTCTGTCTGTCCGTTCGTTCGTTCGTTCGAAGGTACCGCAAAAACGGCTGAACTGATCGCAAGGATATTTTGGGTGGGTAATCCTAGGACCCCCACGAGCAAAATAGGCCTTATAGTTTTTCCAATTTTTCCAAGTTTTCCAATTTTCAAGTTTTTCCAAACACTATGGAATAATATTTCCCAATATGAACAGTGATGTGGCTTTTATTGAAATTCTACGTACCAGGAGAGAGTAGATCGACTCCTGACGAACTCTTCCTATATAAATGTGCGGCTCCAAAGTTAAACAGCAGCTCCGAAGTTAAACGGCAGCGTGTGCAAAGCGACTGAGAAACAGGTGTAGCGGCCGCTTCCGTGTTAGATTCGGCACGCACTCTTCACACATGAACGTGCGACTGAGAAAGACGTGTAGCGGCCGCTTCCATTTTGCAGAATTCAATCTTTTTTCAAAATGGGTGCCATGTACTGTTTAGATTTTGATGATTTGTGTGTGACATGATTCAACAGATGTTTATATGAATCGTTAAAAATAAAAAAGCCTTCAATTTCTGATATTTTTCCTTTTCATTTGGGCCTCCCAATTGAAGCCCTGCCCATAGGGCGGGTACCGTTGCTAGTATTACAAAAGACAAGGACTCAACAAAAACAGCTTGATATCTGCTCAGACGTGTAAAGACAAAAATGAAATAAAGTCGATTAAACGATAACTCGCACCTCTATTTGAGCAAGTGGGTTTTGAGCAAGTGGGTTACGTCAACGTGTGGCCCTGAATGGGTTTCTCTCATCTCCTCTTCCTGTTCAGGCTGGAGTTCCCCAAGGTAGTGTTCTGGGCCCCGTGCTTTTTCTGGTCTTCATCAATGATCTCTCTGACTCTCTCGAAAATCTTCTCTATCTCTTTGCTGATGACTCCACTCTCTGCCGCTCCATTCCTCTTCCCTCAGATCGGCAGTCTGCTGCCTCCTCACTCTCTGAAGACCTGGCCAAAATCACAGACTGGTCAAACAAGTGGAACATGTCTTTCAATCCTGACAAATCTCACACTCTTACTATGTCTCTCCGAAAAGATCGACTGGACAACCCTCCCATCTACTTTCTCAACAATCCTCTCCAAGAAGTTCTGTCGCTCAAGATTTTGGGTCTCACTATCTGCCATGATCTTTCTTGGGAAAACCACATTTCCAAGCTGGCCTCCAAAGCCAGTCGCCGACTGGGCATCCTCCGTCGTGCGAAGTCCTTCCTCGGCACACCTGAGCTCCTCACCACATACAAGGCTTTCATCCGCAGCTCAATGGAATACTGTTCTCCCCTATGGGCCGGTGCTCCTGCCTCACACCTAGCTCGGCTTCACGCTGTTGAAACCAAAGCTTTCAGAATTATTGGAATCTCCCGCGATGAAGCTATCTCTGAGGGCCTTTCACTCACTCACCGCAGGCAGGTAGGTGGTCTTTCCGTCTTCTACCGACTCCTCTCCGGCCTTGCACCCCCAGCTCTCTCTGTGCTCTGTCCCCCAAATATTCCTACAGGTCGCACAAGATCTGCCAGCAACCCTCTGATGGTTAAACTGCCGAAATCTCGGCTCTCTGCTCACCTTCACTCTTTCATTCCTCTTTTCTCCCGCCTCCGGAACAAACTCCCTCACTCCCTTCAATCCCACTCCTCCCTCCAGGTCTTTAAAACAGCTGTTCACCACCATCTCTTATCTTCCCCCATCCAAAACCTTGATCTTTTCTACCCCCGCTAATTCACCCCAGATCCACCTTGTTTGAAATTCCAACTTCTTTCCTGGAAGTCCTGGCAGTGTCCATATGTTTTATACCTCTCCCACCGCCCCCTTCCCATGCCCCCCCCCCCCCCCCCAAAGCCCTTGCCCTCTCTCAGATCTCTCGATGTCTCCATGTCTCTCGGTCCCTGCTCTCAAATGTTGTGTTTGTGTCCTTCCTCCTCTCTCCCCATCTTGTCTACCGCTCCCGATGTTATATGTTTCATGTGTCGGTTTGTCTTTCTGTGTGATTAATGTTCGCTCTTTCACGAGCCTCGATCTTGTATACAAAAAAAAAAAAGAAAAAAAAAAAAAGTGAATGTCCAAGGCTAACAATAATCCTCCACTTAAAGAAGGCCTCAACCTTGAGCTCGCTGGACATGGCACTCCAGAAAGAAAGCATCTCAATCAACTGCCAGATTAAAGTTGACCTTCAGACACAAGGTACGACAGTTTCAACTTGCACCATCCGTCACCAACTCAATGAAAGGGGGTTCTATGGTAGGAGACCCATGAGGACTCCACTGCTGAGAGAGAGACATAATAAAGCCTGACTGGAGTTTGCAAAAACACACCTGAAAAAGCCAAAACCCTTCTGGGAGAATGTCTTGTGGAGATGAGACCAAATTAGAGCTTTTTGGTAAAGTACATCATCTCTATGTTTACAGAAAACAAAATGAAGCCTTCAAAGAAAAGAACACCTTCCCTACAGTCAAACATGGAGGAGGTTCAGTGATGTTTTGGGGTTGCTGTGCTGCCTCTGGCACTGCATGCCTTGTATGTGTGCATGACATCATTAAATCAGGAGATTATTAAGGCATTTTGGAGCACAATGTTCAACCTGTCAGAAAGCTGGGTCTCTGTCAAAGGTCATGGGTCTTGCAACAAGACAATGACCCCAAACACTTCAAAAAGTATCCCAGGAATGGTTCAAGACAAAATGCTGGACTGTTCTGAAGTGGCCAGCAATGAGTCCAGATCTAAACCCCAGTGAACACCTGTGGGGAGATCTGAAAACAGCAGTTTCAAATCTGGGAGAACTGGAGCAGTTCGCACAAGAAGAGTGGGCCAAACTGCCAGTATAGAGGTGTAGGAAACTCATTCATGGCTATAGGAAGCACTTGACTGCAGTTATATTGTACAAAGGCTGTGCTATCAAATATTAAGTCTCAGGTTTGAATAATTTTGTCAATGCCATTTCTTTTATTTACTGATTTAAAAGGATATATCAAGTTCTGAATCAAAAATAAAGGTTAAGTAATATTAACAGTGAAATAAAGAATTGTGGAGACCAAATACTTTCGTCAATTTCAACTTATTTTTAGAGAAAATTGTGAGTTATTTGAAAAAAGTGCAAGGGTGCCAATATTTTTGGCAACGACTGTATATCGTTTTTGGTCCTATCTCTCAATGGAGAAGAATACAACATGCATTTTAAAGGCCATTTTCCCTGCAAGAGCGGGGGTTAGCCTTGCGGTCCCCATGACAATCTTCTCCATTTTGCCCTATTTTCTGCATCTCTCCTTGTTAACCCCCTTGCCCGCATTTCTTCTTCCACCATCTTTAGCCAAGTCTTTCTCGGTCTTCCCCGTCCTCTACTTCCTTCTACATCAATTTCCATCACTCTTCTCAACCAGTCACTTTCATCCTTCCTCAACACATGACCAAACCATCTCAGCCTGTTCCTCTTCACAGCATCAATCACAGGCAATATCCCATCATCTTTCGCAATTCATCATTTGTCTTCCCCTCTCTCAACGATACTCCGCACATCCATCGAACCATTCGCATTTCCACCCTTTCCAGCCTTCATTGCTGCTCTACGTTCATTACCCATGTCTCGCTCCCATAAATCATAACACTTCTCACACATGCAGCATACACCTTTCCCTTCAGCTTCAGCGACACTCTCCTCCTCATCAGCACGCCACTCAGTTCATACTTTCTGCCACTCAGTTCATACATACTCATACTTTCTGCAATCAACACCAGATCATCTGCATTCAACAACTCCTACGGTAAACCCTCCTTTACGTTCTGAGCCAGCGCCTCCATCACAGCTACAAATAGTAGTGGACTTAGTACCGACCCCTGATGCACTCCCACCTTCACCTCAAACTCACCACTGTTCCCGTCCTTCGTCCTTACAGCTGTGCGCGCTCTTTTGTACATTGCCATCACTACTCTGATCAACCATTCCTCCACTCCTAACTTCCTCAATGCCCATGTCAATACTTTGCGTGCAACCCTATCGAATGCTTTCTCCAGATCAACAAACCCAAAAAACAACTTCTTCCTCTTCTCCATGTACTTCTCCTGCAACTGCCTCACAATGAAAAGCGCATCTGTCGTTCCTCTTCCTGGCATAAATCCAAACTGCATTTCGTCGATCTTCACTTTCTTCCTTATCCTCCTCTCCAACACCCTTTCCAATACCTTCATTCCATGCTCCAATAACTTTATCGCTCGGTACGAGCCACACTCCAGAGGGTCACCTTTCCCCTTGTATAGAGGGACCAGGGTACTCATTTCCCAATCCACTGGAATGCGGCCTTCTTTCACCACCAGATTACAGATCTCTGTCATTCTCTTCACACCCCAACTTCCTGCTGCCTTCAACATATCTCCCACAACTCCCGTCGGCCCTCCCGCTTTTCCACTCTTCATTGCTTTTATCGCTTCCTCAACTTCCTTCTCAGTTATCTTCTCTGCCGGTCCTAAAACTGGGTTACTCTCTATGTTGCCATCCCATTCATTCTCTGTATTCAACAGCATTTCCATATATCTTTTCCATCTTCCTTTAATTCCATCTGGGTCCACAACGATTTGTCCCACTTAATCCTTCAAGCAACTCACCCCCATCACATCACACCTCTCTTTCGCTATGTGCTTTGCAATCCTGAATACTGCTTTCTGACCCTCTTCCGAATCCAAGCGTTCTCCGAACATTTTCCTACATGCCTCCTGCGCCTTTGCTACCTCTTTCTTTACAGCCTCCCTGGCTGCCTTATAACTTTCATGCTCTGCTGTTTCTGCTCCCGTACCCTTCGCCTTCTGCCACTCCTTGAACTTCTTCCTCTTCTCGTCAATCCTCTTTCCAACTTCATCACCCCACCACCATGTTTCCGAGTGCCTCGGTGGTCTTTTTGTCCATCTACATACCTCACCAACGGCTCCCAACAGACTAGCTTTCATTGACATCCAACCACTTTCAAGCTCAACCACATCATCCTCTACCCTACTCAGCCTCTCTTTTAATGCCTCCCTTACTGTCACCTCTTTCAACCTCCACACCTTCATTCTTGGTTGGTACTTCACCCGCCGAGCTCTCCTCGCACCTTTCACCCTTATGTCGCACACAACCAAGTGGTGCTGTGAAACAGCCTCCTCCCCCGGGATCACCTTTGTGTCCCGGAGGTGCCCCCTATCTCGCCTACGCACCATCAGGTAGTCAACGGTTGTCGTCGACCCACCTGACGTGTATGTAACAAGCTTATTATCCTCTTTCTGGAACTGAGTATTACAAATCAGCAAATCAGCTCCATCAGCAAACTCCAAAATCCTTTCACCTTCTCCATTTCTCACACCATATCCGTAACCCCCATGAACTCCCTCAAAACCATCCATACTCCTTCCCACATGTCCATTCAGGTCTCCTCCCACCACAACAACTTCCTCATCTTTCACCTTTTCCATCAGCTTCTCTATCGCACACCAGAACTTGTCCTTCTCTTCATTGCTTCGACCAACCTGCGGAGCATATCCCGAGATGACGTTCACCAAGAGCTTTCCAATCATCATTTTCACCATCATAAACCTATCACTCACTCTAGTCACACTTACCACACTGTCTACAAACTCCTCAGAAAACAGGACACCAACACCATTCACGCCCTCCGGGCACCCTTGCCACACAAACTTGTATTTCTGTCCCTGCCTACCCTTCCCCATTCTCACACCACTTCCCTTCCATCTCATCTCTTGCACACAACATATGTCCACTCTTCTTCTGACCAATACTTCCACCACTTCTCCTGATTTCCCTGTCATTGTCCCTACATTCCATGTCCCAAACCTCAGAAACCGATCTCCACTTCGGGCTGCACCCTGCCAATATGTAGTTGTAATTGTCATGGTTCTCTTTTTGAGGCAATGTTTTTATGGCCGGATGCCCTTCCTGACGCCAACCCTCTTAGTCGTCTCTTACGACACGCAGGGATACGGTGTACCTATTCTAACCAGGGTACACACTGGGAAACGTTTAAAACATGGAAAGTCTGGGGCGGGGGTGGGGGGGGGGGGGTTGCGGCGTCAGCATCACGGCTGCGGTTTAAACATATTCCAACAATATCCAAACAGAACCATGAAAACCATGAAAAACAATCTGGGAAAAGTCCCCTAGCGAGAACGTGGATTTGAGAAGGAAGGAGCAGAGGCAGAAGAGAAACGAGATACAGGGGGCGGGGCACAAGCCGAGACGAGGAGGAGAGCGAACAAGCACGTGTCCGGGAGGAGAGAAAGAATCAATATAGAATTCTTTGTCTAGGGAAGTGAGGTGAGGGGGAGAAAATAAAATAAAAGAAACAAGCAATACAGCGAAGGAAATAACCCAAACCGACAAAACACCGACGGGGGGAGGGAAGCCCCAAGTTACCAGGCTGCGCACGAGGTACGACTCAGAAAACGATTAACTACACACAAGTTTGTACGAATTACAAACCAATACCAACCAGAAACACACAATAACACGTGCACAGCAAAACAACCAGTGGAAATTTGACAAAGACAAGAATGGGAAAACACTTAAACTTCGATGCCGTGGAGAGCTCGAAGTACGCTTCACTCGCCCGAGGAACCAGAAACCGGAAACCTCCATCAGCCATCACATCAGCCATCAGAAGAATCACGAAAAAAAATCTTGTATCCAGATCTTCACGAAAATCGAATCAATCCATCCTTGTCACACACCCAACCTGTCCACCAAATTTCGTCCAAACCAGTCCACAACTTTGATATCCCTCTCACAGACAAAAACAACCTCCATCCACCTTCGATGGCTGAGGTGACTAAATGAACACGAATAAATTTTCATATATCAAAGGTAACCCTGCAAAAAGATCAACATACCCAAATCCCTTGTCTTTTCTGGCAATGGTCTTCCTTCAGGTGGAATATCCTCTTTCACCATGCTTTGAGGCATTTTAAGTCTTGAATAAAATGAAAAGATAGACAATGTCAAATGTGGGGTGGGGGGTGTGGGTGAGAAAGAGAGAGAGAGAGAGCAAGAGAGAGCCAGAGAGAGAGCAAGAGAGAGCCAGAGAGAGAGCAAGAGAGAGCCAGAGAGCCAGAGAGAGAGCAAGAGAGAGCCAAAGAGCCAGAGAGAGAGCAAGAGAGAGCCAGAGAGAGAGCAAAAGAGAGCCAGAGAGAGAGCCAGAGCCAGAGAGAGAGCAAGGGGTGACGAGAGAGAGAGCAAGGGGTGACGAGAGCGAGAGCAAGGGGTGACGAGAGCGAGAGCAAGGGGTGACGAGAGCGAGAGCAAGGGGTGACGAGAGCGAGAGCAAGGGGTGACGAGAGCGAGAGCAAGGGGTGACGAGAGCGAGAGCAAGGGGTGGCGAGAGCGAGAGCAAGGGGTGACGAGAGCGAGAGCAAGGGGTGACGAGAGCGAGAGCAAGGGGTGACGAGAGCGAGAGCAAGCGGTGACGAGAGCGAGAGCAAGGGGTGACGAGAGCGAGAGCAAGGGGTGACGAGAGCGAGAGCAAGGGGTGACGAGAGCGAGAGCAAGGGGTGACGAGAGCGAGAGCAAGGGGTGACGAGAGCGAGAGCAAGGGGTGACGAGAGCGAGAGCAAGGGGTGACGAGAGCGAGAGCAAGGGGTGACGAGAGCGAGAGCAAGGGGGTGACGAGAGCGAGAGCAAGGGGTGACGAGAGCGAGAGCAAGGGGTGACGAGAGCGAGAGCAAGGGGTGACGAGAGCGAGAGCAAGGGGTGACGAGAGCGAGAGCAAGGGGTGACGAGAGCGAGAGCAAGGGGTGACGAGAGCGAGAGCAAGGGGTGACGAGAGCGAGAGCAAGGGGTGACGAGAGCGAGAGCAAGGGGTGACGAGAGCGAGAGCAAGGGGTGACGAGAGCGAGAGCAAGGGGTGACGAGAGCGAGAGCAAGGGGTGACGAGAGCGAGAGCAAGGGGTGACGAGAGCGAGAGCAAGGGGTGACGAGAGCGAGAGCAAGGGGTGACGAGAGCGAGAGCAAGGGGTGACGAGAGCGAGAGCAAGGGGTGACGAGAGCGAGAGCAAGGGGTGACGAGAGCGAGAGCAAGGGGTGACGAGAGCGAGAGCAAGGGGTGACGAGAGCGAGAGCAAGGGGTGACGAGAGCGAGAGCAAGGGGTGACGAGAGCGAGAGCAAGGGGTGACGAGAGCGAGAGCAAGGGGTGACGAGAGCGAGAGCAAGGGGTGACGAGAGCGAGAGCAAGGGGTGACGAGAGCGAGAGCAAGGGGTGACGAGAGCGAGAGCAAGGGGTGACGAGAGCGAGAGCAAGGGGTGACGAGAGCGAGAGCAAGGGGTGACGAGAGCGAGAGCAAGGGGTGACGAGAGCGAGAGCAAGGGGTGACGAGAGCGAGAGCAAGGGGTGACGAGAGCGAGAGCAAGGGGTGACGAGAGCGAGAGCAAGGGGTGACGAGAGAGAGAGCAAGGGGTGACGAGAGAGAGAGCAAGGGGTGACGAGAGAGAGAGCAAGGGGTGACGAGAGAGAGAGCAAGGGGTGACGAGAGAGAGAGCAAGGGGTGACGAGAGAGAGAGCAAGGGGTGACGAGAGAGAGAGAGCAAGGGGTGACGAGAGAGAGAGCAAGGGGTGACGAGAGAGAGAGCAAGGGGTGACGAGAGAGAGAGCAAGGGGTGACGAGAGAGAGAGCAAGGGGTGACGAGAGAGAGAGCAAGGGGTGACGAGAGAGAGAGCAAGGGGTGACGAGAGAGAGAGCAAGGGGTGACGAGAGAGAGAGCAAGGGGTGACGAGAGAGAGAGCAAGGGGTGACGAGAGAGAGAGCAAGGGGTGACGAGAGAGAGAGCAAGGGGTGACGAGAGAGCGAGAGAGAGAGCGAGAGCGAGAGAGAGAGCGAGAGCGAGAGAGAGAGATAGCGAGCGCGGGGGCGAGAGCAACAGCGAGCGCGAGAGCGAGAGGGCAAGAGAAAGAGTGAGCAAGAGCGCAAGAGAGTGAGAGAGCCACAGTACATTCGTTTATTATTAGCTGTGAGTGCACAATAAAATATGATTGGCTTTGGGTGCAATTTAAACACCCATGTGGAGGCAAACGATGACTCACATCTGCTTTAAAAAAAAAAAAAAATGGTTGAAATCAGGCCCTCCAATAACTATAACTAAGTGCTGAGAAGTAATCCACAAATGGTCGAAACCACGACATTTAAGAGTTTACTGTATTTCATAAATGTAAAGATACATGAACAAGAATCGACTTTGTTTAAATGACAAAAATACAAGAGACCATGGAAAACATGGTAATTTCATAATTATGCCACAAACAAACTCACTCTGGTTTCTGTCTCCATTGTGCATGGAGCTCATCGACTTTAGAGCGCCAATTATCAGAAGAACTCCTTCTTACAACATTTTTCTTCAAAGAATGACTGGAGCATGGTTGTGAGCTGGAAGATGAAACCGCTATGGCCAGTACTGGTTTGCTTGTTTCTTTAATGGTAAAAGCAGGCACATTTTGCTTCATCGGCAGGTTAAGTGGACTCCTTTGTACTGGGAAGAAATTTCCTAAAGGGGGGGAAGGGGGGGGGTGGGGGATTAAAACGATTGTGATACAGGTGGTTAAAGGGGTTGGATGGGTTTGGGTTAATCTATCTATAATTCCAGTAATCTCTGTGTGTGTGTGTGTGTGTGTGTGTGTGTGTGTGTGTATGTGTGTATGTCTGTGTGTTTGTCTGTGACCGCTGTTTCTCGACAACCACGGGTCCGATATACTTGAAACTTGCCAGGTATATTGCTGGGGACCCGAGGATGTGCCTTTTCAAGGTTTTAAATTAATCGGAGAAGTAGTTACCGAGCTATGTCCAAAAAACGATTCAACCAATCAGAGAGCAGCGAGCTATCACGTGTGCCGAACGTGGCGAACAGACTCTGCCTCGGACGGCACATTTGAGAGCGTATTCATTTATTTCACGTCGGCAAACTATGTTGGCGTTCAACTATGTTTTAAAACTAATTAAAACTAATTTGCGATTCATCGTAACTGCGATATGCGACCTTCCGGACAGTGAAGACTGCACTTCCGGCAGCCAATCACAGAACGCGTTGTTGCGTAGGCGTGGCCGATGTGAGAGCGAGCCGAGCCGAGCGCGTGCGCCATTACGGTTCGTAATTCGATTTCTTCCGGAGAAAATAATAATTTCTCGATTTCTTATGCGCATTATTTCTCCCAATTCAGTCAGAGCGAAGGGCGGAAGCGAAGAGCGTTGTTTTTTTTGTTTACGGGCGTACGGGCGGGGTAGAGCGTACGGGTAGCGTTTTTTTTTTTTTTTGGCAAGGAACGGGCACCCACGTACGGGCATGCCCTAGTCTATCTATAATTCCAGTAATCTCTGTGTGTCTGTGTGTGTGTGTGTTTGTTTGTCTGTGACCGCTGTTTCTCGACAACCACGGGTCCGATATACTTGAAACTTGCCAGGTATATTGCTGGGGACCTGAGGATGTGCCTTTTCAAGGTTTCATATTAATCGGAGAAGTAGTTACCGAGCTATGGCGATTTAGCCGTTCGCCGTTCGCTTTGGCTTTGCGAATGGACCAAACCATTTCATGTAAATAGAGGGGGGGGGGGTTCTACCGTACTCGCAAGCCGTTCACTTTGGCTTTGCGAATGGACCAAACCATTTCATGTAAATAGAGGGGGGGTTCTGTGGTCGTTACTGCCACGTGGTTTCAAAGTTTTTTTTTGTTGTTGTTGTTTGCACACATGTTTTTTTGCACCCACGTACGGGCACGCCCTAGTCTATCTATAATTCCAGTAATCTCTGTGTGTGTGTCTGTGTGTGTGTCTGTGTGTTTGTTTGTCTGTGACCGCTGTTTCTCGACAACCACGGGTCCGATATACTTGAAACTTGCCAGGTATATTGCTGGGGACCTGAGGATGTGCCTTTTCAAGGTTTCATATTAATCGGAGAAGTAGTTACCAAGCTATTAGTAAAAGTAACGCAAGCCGTTCGCTTTGGCTTTGCGAATGGACCAAACCATTTCATGTAAATAGAGGGGGGGGGGGTTCTGTGGTCGTTGCGAATGGACCAAACCATTTCATGTAAATAGAGGGGGGGGGGGTTCTGTGGTCGTTACTGCCACGTGGTTTCAAAGTTTTTTTTTGTTGTTGTTTGCACGCATGTTTTTTTGCACGCACGTACGGGCAAGCACGTACGGGCGTGCCCGTACGTGCGGGCACGCCCTGGTCTATCTATAATTCCAGTAATCTCTGTATGTGTGTGTGTCTGTGTGTTTGTCTGTGACCGCTGTTTCTCGACAACCACGGGTCCGATATACTTGAAACTTGCCAGGTATATTGCTGGGGACCCGAGGATGTGCCTTTTCAAGGTTTGAAATTAATCGGACAAGTGGTTCCCAAGGTATGGTCACCGTACTCGCAAGCCGTTCGCTTTGGCTTTGCGAATGGACCAAACCATTTCATGTAAATAGAGGGGGGGTGGTTCTACCGTACTCGCAAGCCGTTCGCTTTGGCTTTGCGAATGGACCAAACCATTTCATGTAAATAGAGGGGGGGGGGGTTCTGTGGTCGTTACTGCCACGTGGTTTCAAAGTTTTTTTTTGTTGTTGTTGTTTGCACGCATGTTTTTTTGCACCCACGTACGGGCACGCCCTAGTCTATCTATAATTCCAGTAATCTCTGTGTGTCTGTGTGTGTGTGTGTTTGTCTGTGACCGCTGTTTCTCGACAACCACGGGTCCGATCTAATTGAAACTTGCCAGATATATTGCTGGGGACCTGAGGATGTGCCTTTTCAAGGTTTGAAATTAATCGGACAAGTGGTTCCCAAGGTATGGTCACCGTACTCGCAAGCCGTTCGCTTTGGCTTTGCGAATGGACCAAACCATTTCATGTAAATAGAGGGGGGGGTTCTACCGTACTCGCAAGCCGTTCGCTTTGGCTTTGCGAATGGACCAAACCATTTCATGTAAATAGAGGGGGGGGTTCTGTGGTCGTTACTGCCACGTGGTTTCAAAGTTTTTTTTTGTTGTTGTTGTTTGCACGCATGTTTTTTTGCACCCACGTACGGGCACGCCCTCGTCTATCTATAATTCCAGTAATCTCTGTGTGTCTGTGTGTTTGTCTGTGACCGCTGTTTCTCGACAACCACGGGTCCGATATACTTGAAACTTGCCAGGTATATTGCTGGGGACCCGAGGATGTGCCTTTTCAAGTTTTGAAATTAATCGGACAAGTGGTTCCCAAGGTATGGTCACCGTACTCGCAAGCCGTTCGCTTTGGCTTTGCGAATGGACCAAACCATTTCATGTAAATAGAGGGGGGGGGTTCTACCGTACTCGCAAGCCGTTCGCTTTGGCTTTGCGAATGGACCAAACCATTTCATGTAAATAGAGGGGGGGGGTTCTGTGGTCGTTACTGCCACGTGGTTTCAAAGTTTTTTTTTGTTGTTGTTGTTTGCACGCATGTTTTTTTGCACCCACATACGGGCACGCCCTAGTTAGATAAAAGGTGGTAAGGTAGTGGTGATGGGAGATCAGATCTTTTCACAGTTTGCATACAGGTATCCCTCAATTTACATTTTTCACAACAACAAGATTGTCTTTTTACTACATAATTTACATGAATCAAGAGTAGATCACACAAGAAATTTCAATCTGGTCAGATTAAGTGTTGAACTTGAATTATGACATCATAATGAAGGCACCAATGACGTCAGCGTTAACAACCCTTATTCCCCATGCGGAGTTCTTAACAATGAGCCACGTTTCCATTTTTGCATGGAGCAGTTTTGGAGATATAGAGGTGCAAAGTTTTTCGATTTTTTCCAAGATGAACCCGTACCATGTGGCCTATGATGTCATAATTACAACTAATAAATTCCACATGAGTGGACACACACTATGGTGAAAATTGTGTCAAACACACTAACGGTTGTCGAGAAAATTATCAAAATAATTTAAACAAGATGGTGCCCATACCAGTGACCTATGACATGATGATCATCACTAAAACAATTCCACATGAGTAGATGCATACTATGGCGAAAATTTTGTGTCAATCAGAAAACGGTTTCCATGAAAACGATCATTTAAAAATGCAGACATATGAATGCCATACGTACCCACGCAAACTGATCGCTTAACCCCACTCTTTGGTTTGCAAGCACTGGGTAATGTAAAGGTCGAGAAACTCACAGTCATTGCACATTTGTGGTGAGTACATACATCTCGAAAAGGTAAAAGGATTTTCTATTCATTTAGCGTAAAGTTGGATTTTTTAATGTAAATGTCATTTACTTCAGGTTTTTGTTCTCATTTCTAACGGTACTTTTATTACCTTACGTAGAGTGAAAAAGATTACGTTAAGGAGATCCAAAATGGTTGGACCAGGAACAAATCCGTTTTTTAACCTTTAAAATGATGGGAAAAGTTTTGGATTCACGTTTCGCTATCCAGGAACATTTGGAAATTGAGGGATAATTGCAATGTTTACAATTTGTAAAACAGACAATACATTGACGCGATTCATTTGTGCGAATCCAGGGCAATTCCCCTCAATCAGGCACAAATACTTCAGCCAAAGACACATAATTAAATACATGAACTAGAACGGCACTCGGTAGAGCGCATATCTCCGCCAGGCTGAACAGATTATGGTTTCTATCCCACTGATAGGCCGGATCTGGATTCGGACCTGAATCAAAATCTAATCGGCTTGTTCTCGTCACCAAACCAATTCGTCCGCCAAGTTTAGTCATAACTCGTCCATAACTTTTTTACATCATGTTCATATATCGCTTTTCACCCCATCTCTCAATGGTGAAGAATCACTTGAAAAATAAATAATTCTCGTATCCAAATCCATATTCAGATCTTCTCCAAAATCGAATCCTGGTCAGACACCCAACCTCTCCACCAAGTTTCGTCCACATCTGTCTAACTTTTTGTGATATCTTGCTAAAAATCATTTTTGGCCCCATCTCCCAATGCTGTAGAATAACTTTTAAAAATTCTACAAACCGGATCCAAATCCGGATCTTCACCAAAATCTAATCTTTTCGTCCTTGTCACACACACTACCTCTCTGCCAAATTTCATCCACAGCTTTGAGATATCTTGTTCACAGACAGCCAAAAAAAACAAAAAACAAGTAAAGATACATTCAAAGTACCTCTACCTCCCCATGCCAAATAATTAAATATCCTACAGTGCAGCTCAGAGACTGCATTGGGAAGGAGAGGTGTACAATAATTGCTTGATTAATTGTATAATTAAAATCAATAAAAGATTATCACAAAATATTTTCTTAATCAATTGGCTAAAAGCATAACTAAACCACTAGTGCTTCATCCGAAGATGTATCTTTTAAAAATGTAATTAAATAAGTCATTAATAAAAAAACAAAAATTAATTAATCAATAAATAAATAATTAATCGATTAAATGATTAATCAATAAATGAAAAATATCCTTGATAGCCACATCACTTGGTCACCGTCATGTCCAAATATTAGCTTCCCAGCTCAAAAGGTGCCGGAGATATTGGCCAAATGAGAAAGAAAATAAATAAATGATTAATAATGAAAATAAATAAATAATAATCATTAAAAATTTAATTATTAATCAATTCGGTCACAGAATACAAAAACCACCACCATTTCATCAGAATCTGTAACTGGGAAAAATGTTTTTTTAAAGTAATTAATCGAATAATTAATCGATTAATTAATAAATCAAAAATAGCCTTTGCAGCCAAATCACGTGGTCATGGGCGTGTCCAATTATAAGCTTCCTAACTCAAAAGGTACCTGAGTTAATGATCAGAAGAGAAAGGAAATTTAATTAATTAAATAAGTACTTAATTAATCAGTAATAATTAAATAACTCCTCAATTAATTGATTAATCAAAAAAAAAAATACCGTTTTTGACAAAGTACTTGCCCACTATTGTGCTGGAATTTCAGCTTCCTAGCTCAAAGGATGGCTGAGATATCGCCCGGACAAACAAACAAACAAACAAGTACAGATACATTCAAAGTACACCGCCCCCATGCCAAATAATTAAATATCCTACAGCGCGGCATTGCCGGGGCGCCTCTGGCGCCCGGCAATACCGCAGTGCAGCTCATAGAGGCTGCATTGGGAGGGAGAGGTGTACACTAATTGATTGATTAATTGTATAATTAAAATCAATAAAAGATTATCACAAAATATTTTCATAATCAATTGGCTAATAGCATAACTAAACCACGAGTGCTTCATCCGAAGATGTATCTTTTAGAAATTTAATTAAATAAGTCATTAATAAAAAATGAAATAATTAATTGATTAATCAATAAATAATTAATCGATTAATCAATAAATAATTAATCGATTAAATGATTTATCAATAAATCAAAAATATCCTTGATAGCCACATCACTTGGTCACTGTCATGTCCAAATATTAGCTTCCCAGCTCAAAAGGTGCCTGAGATATTGGCCAAATGAGAAAGAAAATAAATAAATGATTCATAATGAAAATAAATAAATAATAATCATAAAAAAATTAAATTATCAATCAATTCGGTCAGAGAACACACAAACCACCACCATTTCATCAGAATCTGTAACTTTAAAAAAAAAAAAAATTTAGTCATTAATCGAATAATTAAATAATTAATCCATTAATTGATTAATTGATTAATTAATAAATCAAAAATAGCCTTTGCAGCCAAAGCACGTGGTCATTGGCATGTCCAAATATCAGCTTCCTAACTCAAAAGGTGCCTGAGTTAATGGTCAGAAGAGAAAGGAAATTTGATTAATTAAATAAGTACTTAATTAATCGCTAATAATTAAATAACTCCTCAATTTATTGATTGATCAAAAAACAAAAAATAACGTTTTTGACAAAGGACTTGCTCACTATTGTGCCAAAATTTCAGCTTCCTATCTCAAAGGATGGCTGAGATATCGCCCGGACAAACAAACAAACAAACAAGAAAGCAAGAAAACAAACAAACAACCAGAGTGAAAACTGAGTACTCCCTTTCAGCGCGCGTCACTGCCGAGCCCCCTTTGGTGCCCGGCAATGACGATTTGCAATGCCTGGAGATGGCATAGGAAAGGTGCGGTGTACAACAAACAAACAAGAAAAAAAACAAGTGCACATACATTCAGAGTACACCGCCCCCATGCCAAATAATTAAATATCCTACAGCGCGGCCTTTGGCGCCCGGCAATACCGCAGTGCAGCTCATAGAGGCTGCATTGGGAGGGAGAGGTGTACCCTAATTGATTGATTAATTGTATAACAAGTACAAATACATTCAAAGTACACCGCCCCATGCCAAATAATTAAATATGCTGCAGCGCGGCCTTTGGCGCCCGGCAATACCGCAGTGCAGCTCATAGAGGCTGCATTGGGAGGGAGAGGTGTACACTAATTGATTGATTAATTGTATAATTAAAATCAATAAAAGATTATCACAAAATATTTTCATAATCAATTGGCTAATCGCATAACTAAACCACTAGTGCTTCATCCGAAGATGTATCTTTTAGAAATTTAATTAAATAAGTCATTTATAAAAAATTCAATAATTAATTGATTACTCAATAAATAATTAATCGATTAATCAATAAATAATTAATAGATGAAATGATTAATCAATAAATCAAAAATATCCTTGATAGCCACATCACTTGGTCACTCATGTCCAAATATTAGCTTCCCAGCTCAAAAGGTGCCTGAGATATTGGCCAAATGAGAAAGAAAATAAATAAATGATTAATAATGAAAATAAATAAATAATAATCATTAAAAAATTAAATTATTAATCAATTTGGTCACAGAACACATAAACTACCACTATTTCATCAGAATCTGTAACTTAAAAAAAAAAAAGAAGATTTTGGTCATTAATCAAATAATTAAATAATTAATCGATTAATTGATTAATTAATAAATCAAAAATATCCTTTGCAGCCAAATCACCTGGTCATTGGCATGTCCAAATATCAGCTTCCTAACTCAAAAGGTGCCTGAGTTAATGGTCAGAAGAGAAAGGAAATTTGATTAATTAAATAAGTACTTTATTTTATTTATTTATTTTTTTGTATACAAGATCGAGGCTCGTGAAAGAGCGAACATTAATCACACAGAAAGACAAACTGACACATAAAACATATAACATCGGGAGCGGTAGACAAGATAGGGAGAGAGGGGGAAGGACACAAACACAACATTTGAGAGCAGGGACCGAGAGACATGGAGACATCGAGAGATCTGAGAGAGGGCGAGGGCTTTGGGGGGGGGGGGCATGGGAAGGGGGCGGTGGGAGAGGTATAAAACATATGGACACTGCCAGGACTTCCAGGAAAGAAGTTGGAATTTCAAACAAGGTGGATCTGGGGTGAATTAGCGGGGGTAGAAAAGATCAAGGTTTTGGATGGGGGAAGATAAGAGATGGTGGTGAACAGCTGTTTTAAAGACCTGGAGGGAGGAGTGGGATTGAAGGGAGTGTGGGAGTTTGTTCCAGAGGTGGGAGAAAAGAGGAATGAAGGAGTGAAGGTGAGCAGAGAGTCGAGATTTTGGCAGTTTAACCATCAGAGGCTTGCTGGCAGATCTTGTGCGACCTGTAGGAATATTTGGGGGACAGAGCACAGAGAGAGCTGGGGGAGCAAGGCCGGAGAGGAGTCGGTAGAAGACAGAAAGACCACCTACCTGCCTGCGGTGAGTGAGTGAAAGGCCCTCAGAGATAGCTTCATCGCGGGAGATTCCAATGATTCTGAAAGCTTTGGTTTCAACAGCGTGAAGCCGAGCTAGGTGTGAGGCAGGAGCACCAGCCCATAGGGGAGAACAGTATTCCATTGAGCTGCGGATGAAAGCCTTGTATGTGGTGAGGAGCTCAGGTGTGCCTAGGAAGGACTTCGCACGACGGAGGATGCCCAGTCGGCGACTGGCTTTGCAGGCCAGCTTGGAAATGTGGTTTTCCCAAGAAAGATCATGGCAGATAGTGAGACCCAAAAGCTTGAGCGACAGAACTTCTTGGAGAGGATTGTTGAGAAAGTAGATGGGAGGGTTGTCCAGTCGATCTTTTCGGAGAGACATAGTAAGAGTGTGAGATTTGTCAGGATTGAAAGACATGTTCCACTTGTTTGACCAGTCTGTGATTTTGTCCAGGTCTTCAGAGAGTGAGGAGGCTGCAGACTGCCGATCTGAGGGAAGAGGAATGGAGCGGCAGAGAGTGGAGTCATCAGCAAAGAGATAGAGAGGATTTTCCAGAGAGTTGGAGAGATCATTGATAAAAATAAAAAATAAACCACCTTTAGAGGCCATTTTTCCCCGCAAGCGGGGGTTGGCCTTTTTCGGGAACCGTGGTAGTTGTTGTTTTTCGGTCCCCTTTTTGAAGCAATGTTTTACGGCCGGATGCCCTTCCTGACGCCAACCCTTTTTGCCGCCTTTAACGACAAGCAGGGAATTACCAGTGAACTGGTACTCAATTAGCCGACCTCGGAAGGATGACAGGCTGAGTCAACCCCCCTGGCGTTAATTCAGCGATCGACCGGGTTTCGAACCCAGGATCCTAGGATCCTAAGCTGACACCCTAGCCGCTAGCCCAACACCAGGGAGAGATCATTGATAAAGACCAGAAAAAGCACAGGGCCCAGCACACTGCCTTGGGGAACTCCAGCCTGAACAGGAAGGGGAGATGAGAGAAATCCATTCAG
Organism: Myxine glutinosa; assembly: GCF_964187855.1. Classification (NCBI taxonomy): domain Eukaryota; kingdom Metazoa; phylum Chordata; class Myxini; order Myxiniformes; family Myxinidae; genus Myxine; species Myxine glutinosa. The sequence continues at coordinate 59,887,738 of NC_136266.1, read as the reverse complement.
GGCCACACGTTGACTACGACCAGAGAGGAAGTCCGCAAGCCATGCATGGAGATTTCCATGGATACCATAGGAGTAGAGTTTGGTGAGCAGAGCTGGGTGCCAGACCGTATCGAAGGCACGTGATATGTCGAGGGAGACAGCTCTAATTTCCTGTTTGGCATTGAGGACCTCCATCCATTGTTGAGACAGGAGAAGCAGCATGTCCAGAGTAGAGTGACCTGGTCTGAATCCAAATTGATGATCAGAGATCAAGCCATTGGAGAAGAGGAAAGATTTCATATCCGAAGCAATGATGGATTCCATGACTTTGCTGATAATTGGGAGCAGGCTGATTGGTCTGTAGTTAAAAGGATCTGTTTTTGCACCTTTTTTGTGAAAAGCGGTAATGTTTGCTGATTTCCAGGATGCTGGCAGATGATCTTGAGCAAAAGATAGGGTGAAAAGAACAGAGAGAGGGTGAGATAGAGTGGCAGAGCAGGATTTTAGGACCCGTGGGCTGATGCCGTCTGGTCCAGTTGCAGAATCAGAGTCGAGGTTAGACAAAAACTCCTCCACCTTGTCAGGAGAGAAGGACACAGAGTCCAGGAGCAGTTGGGTTCGACTGGGAAAGGTGGGAACAGAGAGAGATGGGTTTGGGACTAAAGATTTTGAGGCAAACACAGAGTTGAGGCATTCGGCTTTGTCACGTGTGATGTCAACTGTGTGGCCATTTGAGGTAAGGGAGGGGATGGAGGGGGAACAAACACCAGAAACGGATTTGACCAGACGCCACCAGGATTTGGAGGAAGGAGACAGGTTTGAGAGTTCGTTCTTGAGTGAGGAGAGATAGTGCTTCCTGGCACTCCTGAGGGTAGACACACACTTGTTCCGAGCTTGGTGGAAGGAACTGAGATTGCCTTCAGTTGGATTAGCCTTCCAAGAGGCAAAGGCAAGTTGTTTCAGGGCAACTGCCTCACCACAAGATTCGGTGTACCATGGACGGGAGGAAGGGTAAGACAACTGAAGACGAGATGGGATAAATCTGTGCATGAGAGAGATCAGTTTGCTTTGGAAGAATTCCCAGGAAGAATTGATGTCAGAGGCAGTGGAGATGGGAGACCAATCCAGACGATTGATGGCTGCTTGAAGCCCGTCCCAGTCGGCCTGAGTGAAATGCCAGACTCTTCGACGCTGAGGAGGCTCTCTGAGAATGGCCAGAGAGATGTCCACTTTGACAAGCACATGATCAGAAGAACCGATTGGAGCAGAAGAAGAGCAGCAGACATTAGCAGGGAAGTTTGTCATAACCAAGTCTAGAAGAGAAGAAACTCCATTGGCTGAGATCCGGGTCGGGAAATTGACAGATTGTGTCAATCCCAGTGAGTCACAGAAGTCCTTTGCTGAGGTGCCATGACTGGTGAGAGAGGAACCCACACCCAACCAGGTGGCATGATGAGAGTTGAAGTCACCACATATGAGGAAGAGAGAGTTGGGATGAGTGGATAGAAGTTGGTCCATGTTGTCAGAGAGTGAAATGTAAATTGAGTCATCACTGTTTGGGGGATGGTACTGAACACATATGAACAAAAGGTGGGAGCGGAGAGGAAGCCGTAGCCAGAGGTACTCCTGAGGGTGAGGAGGAGAGAGGGCAGTGCAAGGAGAATGAGGAAGAGAGTTTTTGATAAAGATAGCCACCCCACCACCAGGACGAGGCTCACGTCTATCATACCGGAAGAGGGAGTAACCAGGAAGAGATATTGAGGAATCAGAGACATCTTGAAGGAGGAAAGTCTCTGTTAAGCAGATCAAGTCTGGATTGTCAGAAGCAACCTGTATGGAGAGATCAGTCAGGTTTGAGCGAAGGCCCCGGATGTTTGAGGTCCATACCGTTAAAGAAGAGAGAGGGGGAGCATCGGGTACAGGACAGGGGAGGGGAGGAGTAGGGTAAGATGAAGGATGAGAGGGGGAGGTAGGGAGAGCAGTTGATAGTGTGTCAGAGATTACAGAAGAGTTCCAAGAAAAGGAAGGATGAGGAGGATGAAAGGTTTGGTGGTGAAGGGATGAGGCAGAGTGAGGGGTTGTTTGAGGGGGGGCATGGGACAGTAGAAGGTTGGGGGGGGTGGAGGCATGAGATAGAAGGGAGACGAGGTGGGGAGGAGGCAACTTTGAGGAGGGGGGAGGAGGGAGAATTTGAGAGGAATGGTATGGGGGGAGATTTGAATGGGAGGAGTTGGGGGGGAGTTTTGAAGGGGAGGAGTGAGGCGGGAGTTTAGGAGGGGAGGGGCAAGGGGGGAGTTTAGGAGGGGAGGGGCAAGGGGGGAGTCTAGTAGTGGAGGGGCAAGGGGGGAGTTTAGGAGTGTAGGGGCAAGGGGGGGGATTTGGAGGGGAGGGGCAAGGGAGGAGTTTATGAGGGGAAGGGCAAGGGGGGAGTTCAGGAGTGGAGGGGCAAGGGGGGGGATTTGGAGGGGAGGGGCAAGGGGGGACTTTAGGAGGGGAAGGGCAGGGGGGGAGTTCAGGAGTGAAGGGGCAAGGGGGGAGTTTAAGAGTGGGGGGGAAAGGGGGGAGTTTAGGAGTGTAGGTGCAAGGGGGGGGATTTGGAGGGGAGGGGCAAGAGGGGAGGGGCAAGAGGGGAGTTTAGAAAGTGGATGATTAATGAAAGATGAACATTGATAACAAATTGGGTTTGTTGTGATTTTCAAGTTAGCAATCCGATTCAGAACGATGGAGGAGGGATGGAATGAATGTGAATTTAGACCATGTAGTGAGGGAGACGTATAAGATATTGAATTTCTTTTTTTTGACGTGGAATGAGTTGGAGAGGAAATTGAGAAAAGCCTTTTAAATAGGAAGAAAAACAGCGTGTTGTAATATACCACTGAATAAACCACTGAAGGGGAAAGGTTAAACATATTTAAAATAATATTTAAACAGAACCGTGAACAATCTTATATGCACAAAATACCAACGGGGGGAGGGCCGAGAGGGACCACCACGAGTCACGTGAACAGGGCAAAAGGTGGATGGCAAGGAGATAATGGGGGCGGGGCGAAAAGCACCGCGATACACCTGGACAGAAAGTACAGGATGAGACAACGGCACACGTGGAGAAAGGAAAAATAAATGTTTTTTTGTTTGTTTTTTTTTGGGGGGGGGGGTGGGGTGGGGTGGGGATTTAAAACGTTAGACAGAGTATTACGTTCAGTGTAGAAGGGAAAAACTGAGAGCCAAGCAAAACACGATGTAGGGGACTTAAGTTAACAAACACCGACAGGGGTACAAGGCCGCACACGAGGCGCAGAACAGGATTAATTAATTACGAGTTACAGGAAATTCAAACCAAAACTAACTATAAACAAACAACAAGTACACATACATTCAAAGTACACCGCCCCATGCCAAATAATTAAATATGCTGCAGCGCGGCATTGCCGGGGCGCCTCCGCCGCCCGGCAATACAGCAGTGCAGCTCATTGAGGCTGCATTGGGAGGGAGAGGTGTACACTAATTGATTGATTAATTGTATAATTAAAATCAATAAAAGATTATCAAAAAATATTTTCATAATCAATTGGCTAATCGCATAACTAAACCACTAGTGCTTCATCTGAAGATGTATCTTTTAGAAATTTAATTAAATAAGTCATTTATAAAAAATTAAATAATTAATTGATTATTCAATAAATAATTAATCGATTAATCAATAAATAATTAATAGATGAAATGATTAATCAATAAATCAAAAATATCCTTGATAGCCACATCACTTGGTCACTCATGTCCAAATATTAGCTTCCCAGCTCAAAAGGTGCCTGAGATATTGGCCAAATGAGAAAGAAAATAAATAAATGATTAATAATTAAAATAAATAAATAATAATCATAAAAACATTAAATTATTAATCAATTTGGTCAGAGAACACATAAACTACCACTATTTCATCAGAATCTGTAACTTTAAAAAAAAACTTTTTTGTCATTAATCGAATAATTAAATAATTTATCGATTAATTGATTAACTAATAAATCAAAAATATCCTTTGCAGCCAAATCACCTGGTCATTGGCATGTCCAAATATCAGCTTCCTAACTCAAAAGGTGCCTGAGTTAATGGTCAGAAGAGAAGGGAAATTTGATTAATTAAATAAGTACTGAATTAATCGCTAATAATTAAATAACTCCTCAATTTATTGATTAATCAAAATAAAAAAAATACCGTTTTTGACAAAGGACTTGCTCACTCTTGTGCCGAAATTTCAGCTTTCTAGCTCAAAGGATGGCTGAGATATCGTCCGGACAACCAAGAAAGAAAAACAAGAAAACAAGAAAACAAGAAACCAGAGTGAAAACTGAGTACTCTCTTTCAGCGTGCGTCACTGCCGAGCCCCCTTTGGTGCCCGGCAATGACGATTTGCAATGCCTGGAGATGGCATAGGAAAGGAGCGGTGTACAATAAAGCATGGACGATAAAGTAACGAGTTGAAATTTGACAAACACACGAATGAAAAAATAACCACTTTGGATGCCCGGAGAGAAACCAAGCCTCCAGGTCGGAAGCTTCAACAACTAGACCGCGTGGCCGCGCGCGGCACGAGATACTCGACTATTTTTTACAGGTATGAAAGATTAACCCCGATAAAACTACCGAGGGACACTTAAAAGGTACACACACGGAAGATAAACAGTTTAGACAAGAATACAAATGTGACAATGACTTAGCTTCGAGCGTGCGTGAAGATCGTGGAACAGCTTCGAAAATCCGTGACCGCCCCGATCGAGATCTCGCGAGATCTTAATTAATCGCTAATAATTAAATAACTCCTCAATTTATTGATTAATCCAAAAAAAAAATACCGTTTTTGACAAAGGACTTGCTCACTATTGTGCCGAAATTTCAGCTTCCTAGCTTAAAGGATGGCTGAGATATCGTCCGGACAAACAAACAAGAAAGCAAGAAAGCAAGAAAGCAAGAAAGCAAGAAAGAAAACAAGAAAGAAACCAGAGTGAAAACTGAGTACTCTCTTTCAGCGTGCGTCACTGCCGAGCCCCCTTTGGTGCCCGGCAATGACGATTTGCAATGCCTGGAGATGGCATAGGAAAGGAGCGGTGTACAATTCAAATCAATAAAAGATTATCACAAAATATTTTCTTAATCAATTGGCTAATAGCATAACTAAACCACTATAGGCCTCAAGGCCTGAAATAGTGCCAAAAAAATGAGTTTCGTTCCGAAATCGTGGGACTACGATTTCCATGCATTTTCTTATTGTATGTAACATGCCTGACCTTGTGTTAAAAGTTTAACTCTGAAATCCTGCCAGTTTCCGTGAACGGCCACGTCAAACTAGGTCAGGTAGAGTCAAAAAGGAGGATTTTTAGTTGCGGTGCCGACTTTGCGGCGTGGAATCTCCATTAGTACATATAATTCAGCCTAGGAATTTATGCTTGGCACAGACCTCCCATGGTTCTGTGGCCCTGTCAGTTTCGAAGGCTCTTACTTACGCATGCATCATACAGCGGAAATGTAAAAAATGTACTTTTGTCGTACATACCTACTGTAAAATTCAATGAATTTCTCCGAAATTAACCCAAAATATTTTCGAAACCATCAGAGATATCCTCTCGAAAATGGGTAAGCTTGGCATATGGAAGGGATACTGCTTATTGACGACGTTTTGTGGTTGCCTGGAAAACAACGGATGAAGGGGGCGACACTAAAAATGCCTCCAGATGCATATGGGGACCGCATGATGACCAGGGATAGCATCGTGAATGTCGAGTAGGGAAGCTTGGTATTATGGTCGGCGGTATGAATCCGATGAATACATGATAATCCATTGATACAATAAGTATCAATCCATAAATAATAATAAGGCACACACCTGAAGTAAAGCGCATGATAGTTTATTCACCGTCGTGTCAATTCCAATACACAAAGATACAGGCTTCGATGTATGCGAAAATTCTGAATGTCCACGGGCTCAAGTAGCACAAATCTTCTTAAAATTTCAAGGCAATCGGATGAAAATTGAGGATTTTAGAAATTCGACAAAGTTGGTGAACTTTGGCCTAGGGCTGTCAACCGAGCCGAGACTGGGACGAAATCCCGGCGGTTTCGGCTTTCGAGACGGTCTCGGGACGGTCCCGAGATAAAGTGACTGACGCAATTTCTCGGTAAAAAAATCCCGGTTAAAATTCCAACTTCTTGCAGATATTTTCCATAATAGAGGCATTTATTGAGCCTTGCTTTCATTACTCTGCTTCTGCACAAGCATCATTTTTCGCAAGTGCAGCTGAACTGACACAAACGATGATAGATAAAGTAAACTCACTGTTCCAGGATTTTACCCTCGTCAACAAACAATGCACTGCAAACGAATGCGAATTCCGAATCCGGATCTTCACCAACATCTAATCATGTCGTCCTTGTCACACACGCTGCATCTCCACAAAATTTCGTCCGAATCCGTCCACAACTTTTTGAGATATTGTGTTCACAAACAAACGGACAAACAGACAGGAGTGAAAACATAACCTCCATCCACCTTTGGTGGCGGAAGTAACGAAATCAGGATAAGGGTCCCAATGAAAATCCGCCGCGTCGCTGCTTTATTTAAACCGTTGAATCCTTCCGCTGTATCACTCCGCCTCACCCCGCCTCGCTGCGGTCACGTGTCAATCCTTGGAGACGAGTTACGGAATGTGGTTGCTAGGGTCTTTTGCACATTAATATCGAGGGACTCGCTCGAGCCCCGTGAATGGAGGGACGATGTTTATTTAGATTAAAAACACGTTTATAATGGATAATTCTACACACAATGTATTAATACAAGTACAATACATTATGTAGTTTTATGAAATGAGTTTTTGATGAACGTTTATGTTTAATTGCAACGCTAAATCTATAAATTGTAAGAATCCCTCGGGGTTTGGTATGACGGTTTGAATGTGAAAGTATTTTGGTTATCTTATCTCCACTTTAGGCCTGATAAGTTGATTACGTTTACTTTAGTCACAGAGTCAAAATAAGGAGGTGGGGGGGGGGGGGGGGGGGAGCGAGCCCCTTGGCGATCACAACTCACAAAATGATAATGAAACTCCAACCGGGACTCGAATATGCCTGGGCAGAAACATTTTCTCCCTCTCTCTGACATTCCGAGCAAGAAATTACACGACAATACAAACTGTAATGAGATAACCCGGTCCCGTCGGTGGCCGATCATGTGCATGTTGGCGGTGTATTTTATTTCATCCCGGTAAATGGAAGCTGTCGGAATTTAAGTACTCAACATCAGAAATGAATTTTTTTCATTGTTGTTTATATATTGTAATGAAATTCCCTTATTTTTGAAGCCTTATTATTTATTTATTTATTTTTTTTTTTTTTTTTTTTACTTTGCCGGGAACCGAGCCGAACCGAGATCCCGTTATGAAAATTGAAAATTTATCGAGACGGTTCCGAGACGGGATTTTGAATCTAGCTAACAGCACTACTTTGGCCTATGTTGACCTATTGACCTATTGACCTTTTGATCCCAAAAACAATAAGCTTCTTGCTTATGATCAACTCTACCATTTGGTGAAATTTCATGAAGATCGGTTGAAAATTGTGACCTGTAGGCACCTGACTGACAGACAGACAGACAAACAGACAGACAGACAGACAGACAGACAAACAAACAGACAGAAAAACAGACAGACAGAAAAACAGACAGACAGAAAAACAGACAGACAAACAGACAGAATAACGCACAAGATCAAGCAATATACTTGAAAAATCTCAGGTAGAATTAATCAGCAATTATTTAGCTCAGGTAGAACAGTAAGGTGATCGATCGTGAGTATTTTATTATTAAAATTAGTATACAGTGCACGTTTTTATGCCTCCGCAGGACGGTTGTCCGTCCGGTTGTCGGTCCGTACCAGACTTTCGTTTCCAGAATAACCGCTTATGGGATTGGCTTATTGGTATGAACTGTAATAATTGGTATGATAACAAAATTGGTATGAACTGTAATGCAAAGATGAACTGGTTAGATTTTGGGTTGAAAAGGTCAAAGGGACCATGGTCATGTGACCATGGCCTTTAATTTAAAATCTTGGTTACCACAACTTGTGGACGAGAGAAGGGATTTCAATCAAACTTCACAGTAAATATCGCGGATGCTTCTTCATGGTGGTCGAACCCTTCCCCCTCCTCCCCCCAATACAATTCGGGGACAAAATCTTCCCCATTCTGTCCTGCTGCCCGGATTCGTCAGGTCAGCACTTTATTAGGGTCAGAGTGCCGATTGGTCCCCATGGACCGTCCCTCTCCCTCTTGTCCCTGTTTCTCTCTTTCTCCAACTCTGACGTGGCCCTGACTTCGTGAAGGTGGGTCACACCATCCTAGATGTGGGGGATCTCTGGGTCGTTTCTGGGAGATCGATCCGCTGTCTTTGTGTCACGGGCTTGTTCGAGAGAACTGTCCGAAGTGATACAACAACAACCAAATTTGACACCACAATGGCCTGCCGTGCAAAGATGGACAGATTAAATTTTTGGGTGTAACAGGACATGTGCCCTTTGAAAATATTTTTGCAGATCATAACTCGAGTTTGAAACATCTGAGGTTTTACCTCTGTCATGTGACCTTTAATCGAGATCAAACGGAAACAGTGGGTTGACATTGAACGCAGGCAGACGCATATCCAATATCACCCACCGATGCAGACATTGTACAACAGAGCTCATTTCGTCCCACCCTGCACAATAACTTGGGGTATAATTAGCAGTGTAGGTAGAACCTAGACTCGTGGAGGTAGATCCTAGACTCGTGGAGGTAGATCCTAGACTCGTGGAGGTGTATCCTCGACTCGTGGAGGTAGATCCTATACTCCTTGAGGTGTATCATAGACTCGTGGAGGTGTTGGTGAAGTCGATGTTGACCAGATGCTGGTGTCTGTTGGCAAGATTGTGACACTCACCGTCCAATTGCAGCCACGTCTGCAGGCATTCACGATATTTACTCCATCTAAGAGGCGTAAACGGCGAAGTTATGTCATTCACGACGTGTTCAAAGTGCATGAAGCACTTTAAACGCGATTTTCCCGAGGCCATGACTAAACATTCAGCGCGACATGGGCGCCACCATTTTGTTTGTCATGTGACCCAAGCAAGTGTTCTGATAGGCCTAGATTCAAAATTAGTGCCTTCGATGCAAGACAAAGTAGTGCGACATAAACGCGTGGAAAACTTTCAAACTGGCAGGATCTGTTAGTTAAACTTTTTGTATGTGCTACAACTCGGCACGTACTCAGATTACCAGTGATTATTTTTTAGTTTCTCTGACCTCGGAACGGGATTGAACGATACACGGTGTCAGCTTGAGGCCTACTAGTGCTTCATCCGAAGATGGATCTTTTAGAAATTTAATTTAAAAAGTCATTAATAAAAAATTAAATAATTAATTGATTAATCAATAAATAATTAATCGATTAATCAATAAATAATAAATCGATTAAATGATTAATCAATAAATCAAAAATATCCTTGATACCCACATCACTTGGTCACTGTCATGTCCAAATATGAGCTTCCCAGCTCAAAAGGTGCCTGAGATATTGGCCAAATGAGAAAGAAAATAAATAAATGATTAATAATGAAAATAAATAAATAACAATCATTAAAAAATTTAAGTATTAATCAATTCGGTCACAGAACACATAAACCACCACCATTTCATCAGAATCTGTAACTGATTATTTTATTTTTTTTAGTAATTAATCGAATAATTAAATAATTAATCGATTAATTGATTAATCAATAAATGAAAAATATCCTTGATGGCCACATCACTTGGTCACTCATGTCCAAATATTAGCTTCTGAGCTCAAAAGGTGCCTGAGATAATGGCCAGAAGAGAAAGGAAATGTATAAGTACTTAATTAATTGATAATAATTAAATAACGAATCAATTAATTGATAAATCAAAAAACAAAAAATACAGTTTTTGACAAATACCTGTTCACCATTGTGCCGAAATTTCAGCTTCCTGACTCAAAGGATGCTGAGATATCGCCCAAACAAACAAACAAGAAACCAAAGTGAAAACCGAGTACTCCCTTTCAGCACGCGTCATTGGTGAGCCCCCTTCGGTGCCCGGCAATGATGTCATGCAGCGCCTGGAGATGGCATAGGAAGGGAGCGGTGTACAACAAACAACCAGAGTGAAAACTGAGTACTGTACTCCCTTTCAGCACGCGTCATTGCCGAGCCCCCTTCAGTGCCCGGCAATGATGTCATGCAGCGCCTGGAGATGGCATAGGAAAGGAGCGGTGTACAACAAACAACCAGAGTGAAAACTGAGTACTGTACTCCCTTTCAGCACGCGTCATTGCCGAGCCCCCTTCAGTGCCCGGCAATGACGTTATGCAGCGCCTGGAGATGGCATAGGAAAGGAGCGGTGTGGAACAAGACAGGTCAAAGTGTCATAGCCGGGCTTGTTTGATACTTTAGTTGAGGATAGTATGACCTGAGTGGAGGTACCTGTTAGCATATAATATAAGGATTAATTTTTTTTTTAAAGTACTCCAAGTCTCTAAGCTGTTTGTCACCATGGAAGTGAAGAGATTGCATCGAGACACTGGTTTATTCTAAATCTAAATGTTTCGAGCCAACAATGAACGAACCATACACCACTTCAATCCAGTGACCTTAGTCATGACAAAGGGATTGCAGTGTTACGAATATATTTACTACATTATTATTAACAATGTTAGTATTACGAAAACAATACTACAGTATTAGTATTACGAAAACAATACTACAGCATTAGTATTATGAAAACAATACTACAGTATTAGTATTACGAAAACAATACGACTGTATTAGGAAATCTGGGCTAATTTGTCTAAAGCGGCCTGAAGGCATGGTCTAACGCTGATACGTCATGTGTCGCTGATACGTCATGTGTCGTTGTTGGAAGACCCGTAACGCCGATGCTTTCGATATTTGTTGGTCATTTTAACAATCGTCGTTTGCGTTTCACAATGAAAAACGTAAAGGTAGAGCATGGTGATTGTGATACATGGCAGGTTAAAGGATATGTTCGGCCTTGACGGCATAGAAATCGAAAGGGCAGTGTGTGGAGTCAGCCATCGCACGCCGTAATGACAGATGTAATCACGTCACATCACCCGGCATGTGACCAGATACTCAGGTCTGATTGGTGTACATTTGAGAGGGACACACACATCCATGCAGACAGACAAACACTGTTCTTTCTAGATGGCTTTGCACGACGGACTACACTGTTTAAAATAAATAAATAAACCCAATTGCATTCACACTCAAGTTGAACATAGAGAAAAATAAAGCAAATAAGTAAATAAACAAGTACAAATACATTCAAGGTACACACCGCCCCATGCCAAATAATTAAATATGCTGCAGCGCGGCATTGCCGGGACGCCTCCGGCGCCCGGCAATACCGCAGTGCAGCTCATTGAGGCTGCATTGGGAGGGAGAGGTGTACACTAATTGATTGATTAATTGTATAATTAAAATCAATAAAAGATTATCACAAAATATTTTCATAATCAATTGGCTAATCGCATAACTAAACCACTAGTGCTTCATCCGAAGATGTATCTTTTAGAAATTTAATTAAAAAAGTCATTTATAAATAATTAAATAATTAATTGATTACTCAATAAATAATTAATCGATTAATCAATAAATAATTAATAGATGAAATGATTAATCAATAAATCAAAAATATCCTTGATAGCCACATCACTTGGTCACTCATGTCCAAATATTAGCTTCCCAACTCAAAAGGTGCCTGAGATATTGGCCAAATGAGAAAGAAAATAAATAAATGATTAATAATGAAAATAAATAAATAATAATCATAAAAAAATTAAATTATTAATCCATTTGGTCAGAGAACACATAAACTACCACTATTTCATCAGAATCTGTAACTTTAAAAAAAAAAAAAAATTTGTAATTAATCGAATAATTAAATAATTTATCGATTAAGTGATTCATTAATAAATCAAAAATATCCTTTGCAGCCAAATCACCTGGTCATTGGCATGTCCAAATATCAGCTTCCTAACTCAAAAGGTGCCTGAGTTAATGGTCAGAAGAGAAAGGAAATTTGATTAATTAAATAAGTACTTAATTAATCGCTAATAATTAAATAACTCCTCAATTTATTGATTAATCAAAAAAAAAATACCGTTTTTGACAACGGACTTGCTCACTATTGTGCCGAAATTTCAGCTTCCTAGCTCAAAGGATGGCTGAGATATCGTCCGGACAAACAAACAAGAAAGCAAGAAAACAAGAAAGCAAGAAACCAGAGTGAAAACTGAGTACTCTCTTTCAGCGTGCGTCACTGCCGAGCCCCCTTTGGTGCCCGGCAATGACGATTTGCAATGCCTGGAGATGGCATAGGAAAGGAGCGGTGTACAACAAGAAAGAAACCAGAGTGAAAACTGAGTACTCTCTTTCAGCGTGCGTCACTGCCGAGCCCCCTTTGGTGCCCGGCAATGACGATTTGCAATGCCTGGAGATGGCATAGGAAAGGAGCGGTGTACAACAACAAACTCGATTAAATGCACGATAATGTACAGTAACTGTAATGAGTATTTTACAGTACAGTAGCTTGTATATTCATCTTGAATGGGGCAGATATATCCATAAAGACGTTTGTTGTATTTGGGTGAGCCAAATACAGATAATAAGCAGGTTGCAAAGGTTTAAACATGATAGCATGCGCAAGCTCTCATTACCACAGCACACGCGAGCAGACCACACGGCACACAGAACGGTACACGCGAGCAGACCACACGGCACACAGAACGGCACACGCGAGCAGGCCACACAGCACACAGAACGGTACACGCGAGCAGACCACACGGCACACAGAACGGTACACGCGAGCAGACCACACGGCACACAGAACGGTACACGCGAGCAGACCACACGGCACACGCGAGCAGACCACACGGCACACAGAACGGTACACGCGAGCAGGCGACACGGCACACAGAACGGCACACGCGCGCAGACCACACGGCACACAGAACGGTACACGCGAGCAGACCACACGGCACACAGAACAGCACACACGAACAGACCACACGGCACACAGAACGGTACACGCGAGCAGACCACACGGCACACAGAACAGCACACACGAACAGACCACACGGCACACAGAACGGTAAACGCGAGCAGACCACACGGCACACAGAACGGTACACGCGAGCAGGCGCCACGGCACACAGAACGGTACACGCGAGCAGACCACACGGCACACAGAACGGTACACGCGAGCAGACCACACGGCACACAGAACGGTACACGCGAGCAGACCACACGGCACACAGAACGGTACACGCGAGCAGACCACACGGCACACAGAACGGTACACGTGAGCAGGCCACACAGCACACAGAACGGCACACGCGAGCAGGCCACACAGCACACAGAACGGCACACGCGAGCAGGCGACACGGCACACAGAACGGTACACGCGAGCAGGCCACACAGCACACAGAACGGTACACGCGAGTAGGCCACACAGCACACAGAACGGCACACGCGAGCAGGCGACACGGCACACAGAACGGTACACGCGAGCAGACCACACGGCACACAGAACGGTACACACGAGCAGGCCACACAGCACACACAACGGTACACGCGAGCAGGCCACACAGCACACAGAACGGTACACGCGAGCAGGCCACACAGCACACAGAACGGTACACGCGAGCAGGCCACACAGCACACAGAACGGTACACACGAGCAGGCCACACAGCACACAGAACGGTACACGCGAGCAGGCCACACAGCACACAGAACGGTACACGCGAACAGGCCACACAGCACACAGAACGGTACACGCGAGCAGGCGACACGGCACATGTGAAGCAACATGGGTCCACACGGCACATGTGAAGCAACATGGGTTCACACGGCACATGTGAAGCAACATGGGCCCACACTGCACTAACATGGGTCCACACTGCACATGTGAATCAACATGGGTCCACACTGCACATACATGGGCCCACACTGCACATGCGAGCAAATGACCTGTTTACACATTACATGTGAATACACCACAGCACAGGTATACATGTTACAGGTGCAGGAAATATAGGTTTGTGGTGGTGTTCTGTAAAGGTGAAAATTGAACAGTTCATTCAAACAATATTAAACCTTGATCAATTATTCTGGGTCAATGTTGAGCACAAACAGGGTATAAATAACCTCAATCTCAAATTTAACAATAAAGGAATCAAAAAATTTCAACAAACCTCGATTGGCGACGAGCATTCTTTTGCTAGCATGTTTTAATGAAACCTTCTTCTGCTTCAACATCATGTTTGTCAGGTGTTGAGTTTCCACCGACATGGCACCGTAACATTTAACCTGCAACAAAAGCAGCAGCACGAATTTTGATTCCAAATCAGAGTGAATATAATAATAATAATAATAACAATAACAATTTGTGATGCGAAAGTTGCATCGAGTAAATGAATGAGAATGAACGAACGAACGTAGATCGACTGAGGTAAATGAATGAATGTCCGAATTTGCCTTTCCCGCCCGACTTGTTCGCCCCACTCACTGAACAACGACAAGACAAATCAACCGCAATACACAAACGTTCAAAGGCGCCATTTTGGAGCAATACACCAGACTTTCTTGGTATACAAAGTCGAGGCTCATAAAATTCGAATTTGTTACAAATTCAAAGCAATTTAAAATTTGCTATTTTTGCGGCAAAACGTTAACTTTATTGCATATAGTCCTCCATACACAAATAATAAAGTATTATATTTATACAATCAAATAATTCCACAAACGAAACAGTACGTTGCTTGTTGCACCTGTTAGTGTTGCGTCGCAATGGCGGAAAAAAAGAAAAAAAGGTCAGTCAGATGAGACCGAAGGTGTTCGATAAAACAACGCGATCGACGAAAAAGAAAACGTTACAAAAGTACAACTAAAATAATCAAAATTTGGGAATCAATTGTAATAAAATAAGTAATGTACGGTAATGGAAGTCCAACCTGTCGGTATTTGTCCAAGCGAATGGACACCACGTCGGGCCGGGTCTCCAAGAAAGCCCTCAGGTTGTCGAATCCCAGACTCTTGTACGGGATGGATTTTGCCGTCAACTTGTGGTACTCCTCCTGAAGTTGGTCCAGCAGGACCCCCAGCGGATTTGTAGCCAAGACAGTCTGTAAGAGTTTGACGACTTGGACTTCCATGTCTTTCTTCCACCTCACTCCTCAGAAATCGCAACGAACGGGAACGAAATAGCCCAATCGCAACAACCGAACGAACGAGAACGAGCGGACAAGAACAAATAAGAGCGGACAAGAACAAATAAGAACGGACAAGAACAAATAAAAACGGACAAGAACAAATAAGAGCGGACAAGAACAAATAAGAGCTGACAAGAACAAATAAGAACGGACAAGAACAAATAAAAACGGACAAGAACAAATAAGAGCGGACAAGAACAAATAAGAGCGGACAAGAACAAATAAGAACGGACAAGAACAAATAAGAACGGACAAGAACAAATAAGAGCGGACAAGAACTGACTCGAACAAATAAGAGCGGACAAGAACTGACTACAACAAATAAGAGCGGACAAGAACTGACTAGAACAAATAAGAACGGACAAGAACAAATAAGAACGGACAAGAACAAATGAAATAAGAACGGACAAGAACGAACTCGAACAAATAAAAACGACTCGAACAAATAAGAACGGACAAGAACAAATAAGAGCGGACAAGAACAAATAAGAGCGGACAATAACTGACTAGAACAAATAAGAGCGGACAAGTACTGACTAGAACAAATAAAAACGAACGATACCGAAATACCACAATCGCAAAGAACGAATGACGCAAAAGGACGCAAAGTCGCAAACGGCCCCTGCATCCACCTTATATAACCATCCGAATTTTCCCCGCCCCTTCCTCTATACCTAATTATAATTAACCTCATACAGAACGCAAAATTATTTTTAAATTAACGTTGGAGTCCGGTCGATGTTGGAATGTAAAATTTTAAATACTTTTTTCTGGTAAACGTTGGTTACGATTTTTTTGTAATTCTTCTTCTTCACAAGGTTTCGCCACACAACACAACACAACACAATGATAATACTGCACTGTATTTGTGGAAAATGTGATTTTAAAAAGTTCATGATAAATGTCGTGTCCCGTTGAGACAAATTTGTGAAAGATCACGTGTTCGTATTTGAATCGTATGTTACGATAAACCAGTAACGGGATTTCACTTTACAAACGTTCGTTAAACAACCCAAACTGTTAATCGGAATAAAGCATCGATTTTAATAACAATTATCTGGTGTTTTTATCAGAGCGGGAAATATTTTAAATACAGTAATGAAGAGCTGGGCTCTTGCTTGAGACGGACGAAGTGACGGGCAAGACACAAACTCGTCCGAGAAGATGTTTATTGTAAAAACCAACTCGGGAACTCTCTAAAAAGCCCGTTTATCGGGCTGCATATCTATCTATAATTCCACTAATCTCTGTCTGTGTGTGTGTGTGTGTGTGTGTGTGTGTGTGTGTGTGTGTGTGTGTGTGTGTGTGTGTGTGTGTATGCGACCGCTGTTTCTCGACAACTACCGGTCCGATATACTTGAAACTTGCCAGGTATATTGCTGGGGACCCGAGGATGTGCCTTTTCAAGGTTTCATATTAATCGGACAATTACTTACCGAGCTATGTCCAAAAAACGATTCAACCAATCAGAGAGCAGCGAGCTATCGCGTGTGCCGAACGTGGCGAACACACTCTGCCTCGGATGGCACATTTGAGAGCGTATTCATTTATTTCCCGTCGGCAAACTATGTTGGCGCTATGTTGGCATTAAACTATGTTTTAAAACTAATTACAACTAATTTGCGATTCTTTCGCTTTGCGATGCGATTTGCGATTGCGTTAAACTCGCTCGGGCGTTAAACTATGTTTTTAAACTAATTTGCGATTCATTCGCTTTCCTGCGCATTTGTGCACGCGATGGCGATTTCTTTACCAAACTCCGCGTCCGTAAGCCGTTAGCTTTGGACCAAACCATTTCATGTAAATAGAGGGGGGGGGGGGATTGTCACCGTACTCGCAAGCCGTTCGCTTTGGACCAAACCATTTCATGTAAATAGAGAGGGGGGGGGGATTGTCACCGTACTCGCAAGCCGTTCGCTTTGGACCAAACCATTTCATGTAAATAGAGGGGGGGGATTGTCACCGTACTCGCAAGCCGTTCGCTTTGGACCAAACCATTGCATGTAAATAGAGGGGGGGGAATATACTTTTAAATATATATATATAGTACGGGCATGCCCTAGTATATCCAAAACCAGAAAGCATAACCGAAACCGAAAGCCACGCCTTGGTCACGTGACCGACAGGTGCAAAGGATTACAACAGCACGCGCGGCACGCTTTGGTTGTCACGTGACCAGCCACCCCGGCGCGAGGTTGTCCGCCGGTGACGTCACCAGCTGGAGCAAGGAGATTCTGCTGCTGGTCTCGCTTGGGGGACCCATGGGTCGCTATAGTAACAGTAATCTATCTATAATTCCAGTAATCTCTGTGTGTTTGTTTGTACGTTTGTACGTTTGTACGTTTGTCTGTGACCGCTGTTTCTCGACAACCACGGGTCCGATATACTTTAAACTTGCCAGGTATATTGCTGGGGACCCGAGGATGTGCCTTTTCAAGGTTTGAAATTAATCGGACAAGTACTTACCGACCTATGGCGATTTAGCCGTTCGCCGTTCGCTTTGGCGTTGCGAATGGACCAAACCATTGCATGTAAATAGAGGGGGGGGGGGTTCTGTGGTCGTTGCGAATGGACCAAACCATTCATGTAAATAGAGGGGGGGGGGGGTTCTGTGGTCGTTACTGCCACGTGGTTTCAAAGTTTTTTTTTGTTGTTGTTGTTTGCACGCATGTTTTTTTGCACCCACGTACGGGCACGCCCTAGGATGTTTACACACACACACCCCTACACAAATTTTTTTTTTTTTTTTTTTTTGGCAAGGAACGGGCACCCACGTACGGGCACGTCCTAGCTTATATATAGTACGGGCATGCCCTAGTCTATCTATAATTCCACTAATCTCTGTCTGTGTGTGTGTGTGTGTGTGTGTGTGTGTGTGTGTGTGTGTGTGTGTGTGTGTGTGTGTGTGTGTATGCGACCGCTGTTTCTCGACAACTACCGGTCCGATATACTTGAAACTTGCCAGGTATATTGCTGGGGACCCGAGGATGTGCCTTTTCAAGGTTTCATATTAATCGGACAATTACTTACCGAGCTATGTCCAAAAAACGATTCAACCAATCAGAGAGCAGCGAGCTATCGCGTATGCCGAACGTGGCGAACACACTCTGCCTCGGATGGCACATTTGAGAGCGTATTCATTTATTTCCCGTCGGCAAACTATGTTGGCGCTATGTTGGCATTAAACTATGTTTTAAAACTAATTACAACTAATTTGCGATTCTTTCGCTTTGCGATGCGATTTGCGATTGCGTTAAACTCGCTCGGGCGTTAAACTATGTTTTTAAACTAATTTGCGATTCATTCGCTTTCCTGCGCATTTGTGCACGCGATCGCAATTTCTTTACCAAACTCCGCGTCCGCAAGCCGTTAGCTTTGGACCAAACCATTTCATGTAAATAGAGGGGGGGGGTTGTCACCGGACTCGCAAGCCGTTCGCTTTGGACCAAACCATTTCATGTAAATAGAGGGGGGGGGGGGATTGTCACCGTACTCGCAAGCCGTTCGCTTTGGACCAAACCATTTCATGTAAATAGAGGGGGGGGGGATTGTCACCGTACTCGCAAGCCGTTCGCTTTGGACCAAACCATTGCATGTAAATAGAGGGGGGGGGAATATACTTTTAGATATATATATAGTACGGGCATGCCCTAGTATATCCAAAACCAGAAAGCATAACCGAAACCGAAAGCCACGCCTTGGTCACGTGACCGACAGGTGCAAAGGATTACAACAGCACGCGCGGCACGCTTTGGTTGTCACGTGACCAGCCACCCCGGCGCGAGGTTGTCCGCCGGTGACGTCACCAGCTGGAGCAAGGAGATTCTGCTGCTGGTCTCGCTTGGGGGACCCATGGGTCGCTATAGTAACAGTAATCTGTATTTAAATTCACACAACGTTTCCGTCGATGTGCGACCGTTCACAACGCGCGCCATTTTCTTCATCAAGTTTAGTGTTCTTGAGTTTAATTTGTTCATTTATTAATGTAATATTGTGGCGTACACGAAAGCCCACTGGCGTGGTGACATCATTCCGCGCACCAAGTGGGCGGCAGCCACGCCCGAGGGGTAGGCGTGGCCTCAGGGTATACACCGGGCGCGCAGCCCGGAGCGGGCCAGTGCTACAGTGACCTCTTTGGAATAAAGAACTATAACTTACCGCGTTGTCCGCTTCCTCCTTGGTAGCAAGTCACGCGCGTAGCACCGCGTGCTTTATTGGTGACCTCCGACATTCGAGTCAGCCGTCGCTGACTACCCGAAACCGCCGCAACAATGGCTACCAACGCGGTCTCCATCAAGCTCCCCAAATTCTGGGAGTCACAAGCCGAAGTTTGGTTCCTGCAGGCGGAAGCCCAGTTCCGACTTCGAGGCATCACGGTGGACGAGACCATGTACTGCCATGTGGTCGCCGCCCTCGGGCCCGGCACGGCCACCCGCATCGTATCGGTCCTAAGGGATCCACCTGCCGACGGCAAGTACGAGGCGGTCAAGCGTCTCCTCCTCGCCACGTTCGGCCTTACGGTGGACGCACGGGCCGATCGCCTCTTGGACCTCCCCGAGATGGGGGACACGTGACCGTCGGTCCGTATGGACCATATGCTGGCGCTCATGGGCGACGAAACCCCGAACGCTCTATTCCGGGCGTTGTTTCGACGCCAGCTGCCAGCACGAGTCCGCCTCGCTTTGGCTGATTCCGCGTTAACGGAACCCCGTGCGCTCGCTGCTGAGGCCGACAAATACTACGCGGCTTTGGACACGCAGGCGAGTCTTGGCGCGGTTGCCGCTCCCGAGGCTCCCGAGGCTTTCCCCGATGCACCGCACCTCGTGTCCGCCGCCACGCCCCGCCCACCACCACCGCCGCCGCCGCAAAGAAAACCGCGGCCTCCGACGCCGCAGCTGCCCGCCTGGTGTTTCTTCCACGCCAAGTTCGGCCACGAGGCTCGGCAGTGTCGCCCGCCGTGCTCATTCGGCAGGTCGGGAAACGGGCGAACCGGCACTCGGTGGCAACGGTGAGCGTCGGCAATTCAAACAGCCTTCTATACATAACGGACACCTTGCCCGGGCGTCGTTACCTGTGCGACACGGCGGCGCAGGCGCAGGTGAGGGCCGAGGTGCCACGCTGCTTGCGGCCAATGGTACGTCTATACGCACGTACGGAAAACGCTGTCTCTCCCTGCGGTTCGGAGGTCAGGTTTTCCGTTGGTCGTTCGTTACGGCCGACGTGCCCATGGCACTGCTGGGCGCGGACTTCTTATGTGCTAATGGATTACTGGTCGATGTAAAGCGCAGAAGGCTGGTCCAGGCTGAGACGTTCAGCTCGCTCGCGTGTGCGCTGCCCACCTCGTTGAGCAGCTCACAGAGCGGCTCACCGAGCGGCTCGCCGAGCGGCTTGCTGAGCGGTTCCGTTCCGGCCAGGTTCATCTGTACGCTTCCGGCAGCGGACGAATTCGCCCGCCTCCTCGTGGGTTTCCCGGCCCTCACGCGGCCCACCTTCTCGGCGGGGACCGTCAAGCACGGGGTGGAACACCACATCCCCACCGCCGGGCCACCGGTCTACGCCCGGGCACGCCGCCTCGAGCCGACGAAGCTCGCCGGAGCTAAAGCGGGGTTCGCTACGCTGGAGCGGCTCGGCATCGTGCGGCGCTCCGAGAGGACGTGGGCGTCCCCGCTCCACATCGTGCCCAAGCCCGGCGGGGGATGGCGACCGTGCGGGGACTACCAGCGCCTCAACGACGCGACCACCCCCGACCGCTACCCCATCCCCCACATCCAGGACTTCTCCGCCCGGTTGGCGGGGATATCCTTCTTTTCAAAGGTGGACCTCGTACGCGGCTACCATCAGGTCCCTGTCAGGCCGGAGGACATCCCGAAGACGGCTGTCATCACGCCATTCGGGCTTTTCGAATTCCTTCGGATGCCCTTCTGTTTGAAAAATGCGGCTCAGGCGTTCCAGCGCCTCATGGACAGCGTCTTGCGCGGCTTGGATTTTTTGTACGTATACCTGGACGACATCCTCGTCGCCAGCGCGTAACGCGAAGAGCACCTTCACCATCTCCGCACGCTCTTCGAACGTCTGGGCCAGCACGGCCTGATCGTGAACCCCGCCAAGTGCCGGTTCGGTGTCGCTGAAATTGACTTTTTGGGGCACCGCGTCACCAGGCACGGGGCCGTCTCCCTACCGGCCAAGGTGGAGGCGGTGAAGGGGTTTCCGCGCCCCCGCACGATCAAGGGGCTCCAGGAGTTCCTGGGCATGGTAAACTTTTACCATTGGTTCCTGCCCCGCATCGCCCAGCTCCTGCGCCCCTTACACGAGGCCCTTCGAGGGAAGCCGGGCAAAGCTGACGTTACCTGGACCGAGCAGATGGACGCGGCGTTCTCGGGCGCGAAGCTCGCCTTGGCCAACGCCACCATGCTCGCGCACCCGGCGCTCGATGCACCGATCGCCCTCAACTCCGACGCCTCGGACTACGCGGTGGGCGCGGTGTACAAGCAATGGGTGCATGGAGCTTGGCAACCGCTGGCGTTCTTCAGCCGGCAGCTACGCCCGCCCGAACGCCATTACAGCACCTTCGACCGCGAGTTGCTTGGGCTTCACCTGGCGGTCAGGCACTTCCGCCATCTGCTCGAGGCCCGTGCGTTCACGGCCTTCGTCGACCACAAGCCGCTGGTTTTCGCGATGGGCAAGGCCTCCGAGCCGTGGTCGACCCGGCAACAGCGTCACCTCGAGGCCGTGTCCGAGTACACGACGGACATCCGGCACGTCGCGGGAAAGGACAACCCGGTGGCCGATTGCCTTTCCCGGGCCGTCGCCCACGCAGTCCACCTTGGCATCGACTATGCCCAGATGGCAGCGGACCAGGCCGCCGACCCCGGGGTCCAGGCCCTGCGTACCGCTGTCACGGGCCTCCGCGTCACCG
This sequence comes from Myxine glutinosa, assembly GCF_964187855.1. NCBI lineage: Eukaryota > Metazoa > Chordata > Myxini > Myxiniformes > Myxinidae > Myxine > Myxine glutinosa. Next base: position 59,865,511 of record NC_136266.1, on the reverse strand, counting down.
AGGTGCCCTTCGACAGCGCGGGCACGGCCCTCGTTTGCGACGTCTCCCTCGGGCGGCCTCGCCCCATCGTGCCCGCAGCCTGGCAGCGCCAGGTTTTTGATGCCATCCACGGCCTGTCCCACCCGGGCACGAGGGCCTCCCAGCGGTTGGTCGCCGACAAGTTTGTCTGGCATGGCCTCCGGAAGGCCGTCCGCGGCTGGACCAGTACGTGCCTCGCGTGCCAGCGCGCAAAGGTGCACCGACACACCCAGACCCCCTTGGCCCCGTTTACGGTGCCGGAACGTCGGTTCGACCACATTCACGTGGACCTGGTGGGACCTCTGCCCCTCTCGCGGGGTTTCACCCATGTCCTCACCATGGTGGACCGCACCACCCGGTGGCCGGAGGCCGTGCCTTTGGCGGCGACGACGGCGGCAGACGTCGCGCAGGCGTTCATCGCCACCTGGGTCGCCCGGTTCGGCGCCCCCTCGGACATCTCGTCTGACCGCGGCCCCCAGTTCACCTCGGAGCTCTGGGCCGCGGTCGCGCGGGGGCTCGGGGTCCAGCTGCACCGAACCACGGCCTACCACCCCCAGGCCAACGGCCTGTGCGAGCGATTCCACCGCTCATTGAAGGCCGCGCTCCGGGCCACCCTCCGCGACGGTGGCTGGGTCGACAGGCTCCCCTGGGTCCTGCTGGGCCTCCGGACGGCGCCCAAGGAGGACCTGCGCACAACCGCGGCGGAGTTGGTCTTTGGACAACCGCTGCGGGTGCCGGGCGAGTTCCTCCCCGACCCCACGGCACCTTGGTCCACGGCGCAGGAGCGTTCTGCGCTGCAGGAGACCGCCCGGAGGTTCACCCCGGTGCCGACGGCGCACCACGGGCACCCTCCTCCACACGTTGCCCTGGAGCTTCGCACCGCTGAGTACGTCTTCGTCCGGCACAACGCCCACCGGACACCACTGCGGCCCCCGTACGACGGGCCTTTCCCCGTGCTGGAGACCAGGGTGAAATATTTCACCCTGGACATCGGCGGCACTCCTGACCGGGTCTCCATAGACCGCTTCAAGCCGGCCCACCTCGACGTGGACCACCCACCGCCGGTGGCTCGGCCCCCGCGTCGGGGCCGCCCCCCTGCGGGCGGACCCCCGGCACCGCCCAGCACCGCAGGCACGCCGCCCCCCGGTCCGGCACCCATCCCGGGTACAGCCGGGGGCATCCCACCTGGCATCCCTGCACCCCAGACGCCGCCGGTCGCCAGAGGGCGCTTCGGCCGGGTCATCCGTTTGCCCCGCAAACTGGCCCTCCAGGTGCGCGGGAATTCTGGGGGGGCGCGTGTGGCGTACACGAAAGCCCACTGGTGTGGTGACATCATTCCGGTAACCAAGTGGGCGGCGGCCACGCCCGAGGGGTAGGCGTGGCCTCAGGATATACACCGGGTGCGCAGCCAGAGCGGGCCAGTGCTACAGTGACCTCTTTGGAATAAAGAAGTATAAACTTACCACGTTGTCCGCTTCATCCTTGGTAGCAAGTCACGTGCGTGGCACCGCGTGCTTTAATATATTGGATGTATGTCCAGCGTTCGTGTGTGTGTGCGTGTATGTATGTGTGTAGGCTATGTAGTGTGTGTGTGTGTGTGTGTGTGTGACTGTGTGAGTGTATGTAGTGATGTAGTGTGTGTGTGTGTGTGTGTGTGTGTGTGTGTGTGTGTGAGTGTATGTAGTTTGTGTGTGAGTGTATGTAGTGTGTGTGTGTGTGTGTGTGTGTGTGTGTGTGTGTGTGTGTGTGTGTGTATATGTATATGTGTGTGTGTATATGTATGTGTGTATGTAGTGTGTGTGTGAGTGTATGTAGTTTGTGTGTGAGTGTATGTAGTATGTAATGTGTGTGTGTGTTTAAGTAGTATGTGTTTATGCGTGTGTGTGTGTGTGTGTGTGTGTGTGTGTGTGTGTGTGTGTGTGTGTGTGTGTGTGTGTGTGTGTGTAGTGTGTGTGTGAGTGTATGTAGTTTGTGTGTGAGTGTATGTAGTATGTGTTTATGCGTGAGTGTGTGTGTGTGTGTGTGTGTGTGTGTGTGTGTGTGTGTGTGTGTGTGTGTGTGTGTGTGTGTGTGTGTCTGTGTGTGTGTGTGTATGTAGTGTGTGTGTGAGTGTATGTAGTTTATGTGTGAGTGTATGTAGTATGTAATGTGTGTGTGTGTGTTTATGTAGTATGTGTTTATGCGTGTGTGTGTGTGTGTGTGTGTGTGTGTGTGTGTGTGTGTGTGTGTGTGTGTGTGTATGTAGTGTGTGTATGTAGTGTGTGTGTGAGTGTCGTTGTCGTTGTCGTTATCTTCATATGCAGGTTTCAGAGGGTGGTGCTTGTACCAGTGGATTCTTCCGACATCTTAATGTATTTATCATTGTGTTCCCAGGTCTCGAAGTGTCCACCTCCGTTTGCATAAGGGATTACGATTCATGGACGTGTAAGCACAATAGTTATTATTATTATTGATAAACAAACACTGCCAACTAACGGTCGTTTGAATTTACGCATTTACGATGAGTTACTGCCGTCGTTGGTTTTTGGCGCGAAGAGGAGACGGAAGTGTGGCTGACCTTGGTGAGTTGGTGGTGCTTTTCCCTCGTGGTGCGTGCTGCACCTGCTTTGAATACTCTCGTTCTGCATTGAGGAACATACTGCCCTTGGAAGAAATCCGTCTCCTAGTCCTTTGGTTATCTATCTATAATTCCAGTAATCTCTGTGTGTATGTATGTATGTATGTATGTATGTATGTATTGAAGGAGCTGGGGCTCCCACGTCGATCGGAAGAATGGACGCGACAAAAAGCTAGAATTCATCCGAGTTGCTTTAATGAAATCAAACACTCAGGCACTCTGAAAACCCGTTTATCGGTCAGCAATATATATCTATTAACCCAGGGGGTTTGCCCAGGCCCGGCGCCAGGGGGCGTGGCCCAGCATCCTGGCTGCGGCCTGGCAAGTTGAGGGCGAGCCTGCCCGGGCATGCCCGGGCATGCCCGGGCGTCCCGACCGAGGCCTGGCAAGTTGAGCGCGGGCCTGCCCGGGCGTCCTGGACGAGCCCGGCATGGTGATCGCTCCGCGTCCTTGATAGGTGCAAGGCGATTGTGAAACCCCAGCGGCAGCCGCTACACACGTCCCCCCAGAATCCACTTGCACCGGCAGGGTCAACTTGAGGGGGGTCCTGATGACCCGGCCGAAGCGACCCCTGGCGGGTCGTGGGAGGGGGTCCGGTGAGGTGGTGGGCGGTCGAGTGGGGGGCCCCGTGGACGGGGGGCGGCCTCGCCGCGGCGGAAGGGCCACCCGTGGTGGGTGGTCGACGTCCACGTGCGCCGGCTTGAGGCGGTCCACTGTAATCCGGTCCGACCTGCCGCCGATGTCGATGACGAACGACTTGTCGTCCCGTTGTAGCACCCGGAAGGGTCCGTCGTACGGCGGCTGGAGTGGCCACCGATGTGCGTCGTGACGCACAAAAACATACTCCGCTGTGCGGAGTGCTGGGGGGACGTAGGACTGGGGGTCACCGTGGTGGGATGTCGGCACGGGGGCAAACCGTCGGGCGGCCTCCTGGAGGTCCGAGCGCTGGTGAGCTGCGGACCAGGGACTGGTAGCGTCGGGCACGAATTCGCCCGGGACGCGTAGCACCTGGCCATAGACCAGCTCGGCGGTGGATGCCTGGAGGTCCTCCTTGGGGGCCGTGCGAAGGCCCAAAAGGACCCACGGCAGCCGGTCAGCCCAACCGCCGTCTTGAAGGCCGGCCATGAGCGCGGCCTTCATGGAGCGGTGGAATCGCTCGCACAACCCGTTTGCTTGGGGGTGGTAGGCCGTAGTACGGTGGAGCTTGACCCCCAGGTTGCGGGCGACCGCGCCCCACAGCTCGGAGGTGAACTGTGGTCCGCGGTCTGACGAGATGTCCGCCGGTGCACCGAAGCGGGCAACCCAGGTGGCGATGAAAGACTGCGCCACGTCGGCGGTGGTGGTGGAGACGAGGGGAACGGCCTCCGGCCACCTGGTGGTCCTGTCCACCATGGTGAGCAGGTGTGTGAACCCCCGTGACGGGGGGAGGGGGCCCACCAGATCCACGTTGACGTGGTCGAAACGTCGTTCGGGCACGGTGAAAGGTGCCAGCGGGGCCTGGGTGTGTCGGTGGACCTTGGCCCGTTGGCAGGCCGTGCAGGCGCTGGTCCAATCGCGGACGTCCCGACGAAGGCCGTGCCAGACGAAACGCGCCGACACCAGCTTCTGGGAAGCTTTCCGGCCCGGGTGGGAAAGGCCGTGGAGGGAGGCGAAGATGCGGCGTTGCCAGGTGACGGGCACGATGGGGCGAGGCTGGCCTTGGGAGACGTCGCAGAGCAGGACAGTGTCCGCGCAGGGGATGTCGGCCAGGCGGAGGCCCGTGTCCGCCGCCCGGAGGGCTTGCACCATGGTGTCGGTGGTTTGGTCCGCCGCCATAAGCGCAAAATCCACGCCCAGGTGGACCGCGTTCGCGCTGGCCCGGGAAAGACAGTCGGCCACGGCGTTGTTTTTGCCGGCGACGTGCCGGATGTCCGTGGTAAACTCCGACACGGCGGAGAGGTGGCGCTGTTGGCGGGCCGACCATGGCTCCGTGACCTTGGCCATGGCGTAAATCAACGGCTTGTGGTCGACGAACGCCGTGAAAGGTCGGCCCTCCAGGAGGTGGCGGAAATGGCAGACGGCCAGGTGTAGACCGAGGAGCTCCCGGTCAAACGTGCTGTATTTGAGCTCGTTCGGCCGGAGCTGCCGGCTGAAAAAAGCGAGTGGCTGCCAAACCCCGTTCACCCATTGCTCATGTACGGCGCCCACCGCGTAGTCGGAGGCATCCGTGGTGAGGGCGATGGGAGCGTTGAGCACCGGGTGAGCGAGCAGTGTTGCGTCGGCGAGGGCCCGCTTTGAGCGTTGGAAGGCCGCATCCATTGCTGCGGACCAGGCGATGTCGTGCTTGGCCGGCTTGCCCCGGAGGGCGTCGTAGAGGGGCCGCATGAGGTGAGCAGCGCGGGGCACGAAGCAGTGATAAAAATTCACCATTCCCAGGAATTCCTGCAGGGCCTTTATGGTGCGGGGACGCGGGAACGTGGTGATGGCCTCGACCTTGGTTGGCAGCGGCACGGCCCCGTTCTTGGTGATGTGGTGGCCCAAAAAATCAACGGCCGTCGTGCCGAAGTGGCATTTGGCCGGGTTGACGATGAGGCCGTGCTCGCTGAGGCGCTCGAACAGTGTTCGGAGGTGGAGGAGGTGCTCGGCCCGGGACGTGCTGGCGACGAGGATGTCGTCCAGGTAAACGAAAAGGAACGGCAGGTCACGCAGCACGCCGTCCATCAAGCGCTGGAACGCCTGAGCCGCGTTCTTGAGACCAAACGGCATCCGCAAGAATTCGAATAAGCCGAACGGCGTGATGACTGCCGTTTTAGGGACGTCGGCCGCCCTGACAGGTACCTGGTGATATCCCCGTATGAGATCAATTTTCGAAAAAATGACCCGTCCCGCCAGACGGGCGGAGAAGTCTTGGATATGCGGGATCGGGTACCTGTCGGGGGTGGTAGCGTCATTCAGACGGCGGTAGTCGCCACATGGGCGCCATCCACCCCCCGGCTTTGGCACGATGTGCAGTGGCGAGGCCCACGCGCTATCGGAGCGCCGCACGATGCCGAGGTGCTCCAACGCGTCGAATTCGGCCTTCGCTACGGCGAGCTTGGCTGGGTCGAGGCGGCGGGCCCTGGCGTAGACCGGCGGACCCGTGGTTGGTATGTGGTGCTCGATCCCATGCCGTACTGCGACGGCCGAAAACGTCGGCCGCGTGAGGGCCGGGAACTCCGTGAGCAGGCGAGCAAACTCGTTCGCCGCCGGGACGGTGCATGCCAGCTCGGTCGGCGCGGAGCTGCTCAATGTGCATACCAGGGAGCTGAAGGTTTCAGCGTTGATTAAACGACGCCGTTGGACGTCCACCAGCAGTCCGTGTGCGCAGAGGAAGTCGGCGCCTAGCAGAGCCACGGGCACATTGGCGGTTACAAACGTCCAAGCAAAGCGTTGGCCGCCGAAGCAGAGGGTGACGTTGCGCGGGCCGAAGGTGCGGATAGTCGATCCGTTGGCCGCAACTAAGGAGGGGCCGCAAACCGCGGATTGCCTGTCCTGGTCAGAGGCGGGTATGACGCTCAGTTGGGTGCCGGTGTCGCACAGGAAGCACCGTCCGGACGCTTTATCCGTGATGAACAGTAAGTTGCCCGTGTGGCCGGCGCTCATGGCTGGTAATGAATGCCGGCCCGGCCGTTTCCCGGCCTGCCGAAGGTGCACGGGGGTCGGCATGTCCGGGCCTTTTGTCCGAACCTGGCATGATAGTAACACCACGCTTGGTCGGGTGGAGGCCTCGGTCGTCGTGCTGGAGGTGGTCGGCACGGTAGAGCGGCCGCCAATTGCGTCGGCAGTTCGGCCGTCGACCGTGCCGGGTGCTCGGGCGCCATGGTTGTTGCGTCGGACGGCGGTGGGTCCCATGTCGCCGCTGCGATGCGCCGTCCTGCGGCGGAGATCTTGTCGGCTTCTCTGGCAAGGGCCCGGGGATCTGTGATCGTCGTGCTTGCCAGGGCGAGGCGTACCGGGTTAGGCAGATGACGGAGGAACAGCTCCCGGAACAGGAATGCCGGAGAGTGCTCGCCGAGCAGTGAAAGCATGTAGTCCATTCGCACGGAAGGGCGCGTGTCGCCGAACTCAGGCAGATCGAGCAGGCGCCGTGCGCGTTCCGCCGATGGGAGGGCGAAAGCATCGAGGAGAAGCTTCCTAATCGCGCCGTATTTGTCAGCGGCTGGCGGGCTTTCGAGGAGGCTCAGGGCGCGGGCCGCGGTAGCCGACCCGAGCGCAGCTACCACATGGTGGAAGCGGGTGTCGTCGGCCGTGATGCCTCGCAGGGCGAAAAGGGACTCCGCCTGTGCGAACCAAACCGCCGCGTGAGCCTCCCAGAAGGTAGGCAGTTTAAGGGCGACTGCCGTGTCCATGTCGATAGGTCACCAATGAAGGAGCTGGGGCTCCCACGTCGATCGGAAGAATGGACGCGACAAAAAGCTAGAATTCATCCGAGTTGCTTTAATGAAATCAAACACTCAGGCACTCTGAAAACCCGTTTATCGGTCAGCAATATATATCTATTAACCCAGGGGGTTTGCCCAGGCCCGGCGCCAGGGGGCGTGGCCCAGCGTCCTGGCTGCGGCCTGGCAAGTTGAGGGCGAGCCTGCCCGGGCATGCCCGGGCATGCCCGGGCGTCCCGACCGAGGCCTGGCAAGTTGAGCGCGGGCCTGCCCGGGCGTCCTGGACGAGCCCGGCATGGTGATCGCTCCGCGTCCTTGATAGGTGCAAGGCGATTGTGAAACCCCAGCGGCAGCCGCTACAGTATGTATGTATGTATGTATGTATGTATGTATGTATGTATGTATGTATGTATGTATGTATGTTTGTCTGTGACCGCTGTTTCTCGACAACTACCGGTCCGATATACTTGAAACTTGCCAGGTATATTGCTGGGGACCCGAGGATGTGCCTTTTCAAGGTTTCATATTAATCGGAGAAGTAGTTACCGAGCTATGTCCAAAAAACGATTCAACCAATCAGAGAGCAGCGAGCTATCACGTGTGCCGAACGTGGCGAACAGACTCTGCCTCGGACGGCACATTTGAGAGCGTATTCATTTATTTCACGTCGGCAAACAATGTTGGCGTTCAACTATGTTTTAAAACTAATTAAAACTAATTTGCGATTCATCGTAACTGCGATATGCGACCTTCCGGACAGTGAAGACTGCACTTCCGGCAGCCAATCACAGAACGCGTTGTTGCGTAGGCGTGGCCGATGTGAGAGCGAGCCGAGCCGAGCGCGTGCGCCATTACGGTTCGTAATTCGATTTCTTCCGGAGAAAATAATAATTTCTCGATTTCTTATGCGCATTATTTCTCCCAATTCAGTCAGAGCGAAGGGCAGAAGCGAAGAGCGTTGTTTTTTTTGTTTATCTATCTATAATTCCAGTAATCTGTGTGTGTATGTATGTATGTATGTATGTATGTATGTATGTCTGTTTGTCTGTGACCGCTGTTTCTCGACAACTACCGGTCCGATATACTTGAAACTTGCCAGGTATATTGCTGGGGACCCGAGGATGTGCCTTTTCAAGGTTTCATATTAATCGGAGAAGTAGTTACCGAGCTATGTCCAAAAAACGATTCAACCAATCAGAGAGCAGCGAGCTATCACGTGTGCCGAACGTGGCGAACAGACTCTGCCTCGGACGGCACATTTGAGAGCGTATTCATTTATTTCACGTCGGCAAACTATGTTGGCGTTCAACTATGTTTTAAAACTAATTAAAACTAATTTGCGATGCATCGTAACTGCGATATGCGACCTTCCGGACAGTGAAGACTGCACTTCCGGCAGCCAATCACAGAACGCGTTGTTGCGTAGGCGTGGCCGATGTGAGAGCGAGCCGAGCCGAGCGCGTGCGCCATTACGGTTCGTAATTCGATTTCTTCCGGAGAAAATAATAATTTCTCGATTTCTTATGCGCATTATTTCTCCCAATTCAGTCAGAGCGAAGGGCGGAAGCGAAGAGCGTTGTTTTTTTTGTTTACGGGCGTACGGGCGTACGGGCGGGGTAGAGCGTGCGGGTAGCGTTTTTTTTTTTTTTTGGCAAGGAACGGGCACCCACGTACGGGCATGCCCTAGTTCCATTAAAACCCAGATGTAACACCCACCAACGTAAATCGGGTGTTATACACGGACCACGTTGTGAAGTTTTCTTGTTCCCAAAGTTTTGTTCCAACTGTTCTTTTCAGGATCGTCACCGAGGTCAACAGCCTCCACCTGCAGTAATAATATATTTTCACAGGTGTTTTTTTTTGTAAGGCTCAGGTTCTTCTTCATCAGTTTGAATTTGAAAACTGAACCTCTTCTTCCTCATTTCCTTTACTCCAATAATCACTGGTACAATTTCGGCAGTCTGAAGGAGCCGTGCTCCCACGTCGATCGGAAGAATGGACGCGACAAAAAGCTGGAATTCGTCCGAGTTGCTTTATTCAAACAAAACAGCTCAGGTACTCTCCAAAAGCCCGTTTATCGGGCAGCAATATATATACACACATTATCCCGGAGCGTTTGCCCGGGAACGGCGAGAGGGGGCGTGGCCGGGCGTCCTGGCCAAGGCCTGGCAAGTCGAGGGCGGGCATCCCGGACGCGGCCTGGCAAGTCGAGAGCGGGCGTGGCCGGGCGTGCCCGGGCATGCCCGGGTGTCCCGGCCGAGGCCTGGCAAGTTGAGCGCGGGCCTGCCCGGGCGTCCTAGACGAGCCCGGCATGGTGATCGCTCCGCGTCCTTGGTAGGTGCAAGGCGATTGTGAAAACCCAGCGGTAGCCGCTACAAGTCTTCGGTTTCCGACATCTTAATGTTTCGACTTCATTTTTGAGACCCAGGTGTGTTTGTGTGCGTGTTCTGTTAAATCTATCTATAATTCCAGCAATCTCTGTGTGTGTGTGTGTGTGTGTGTGTCTGTGTGTGTGTGTGTTTGTTTGTCTGTGACCGCTGTTTCTCGACAACCACGGGTCCGATATACTTGAAACTTGCCAGGTATATTGCTGGGGACCCGAGGATGTGCCTTTTCAAGGTTTTAAATTAATCGCAGAAGTAGTTACCGAGCTATGTCCAAAAAACGATTCAACCAATCAGAGAGCAGCGAGCTATCACGTGTGCCGAACGTGGCGAACAGACTCTGCCTCGGATGGCACATTTGAGAGCGTATTCATTTATTTCCCGTCGGCAAACTATGTTGGCGCTATGTTGGCGTTAAACTATGTTTTAAAACTAATTAAAACTAATTTGCGATTCTTTCGCTTTCCTGCGATATGCGACCTTCCGGAGCTCCTGTGAGAGCGTGCGCCATTACGGATAGTACGGGTACGGGCATGCCATATGTTGGCGTTAAACTATGTTTTAAAACTAATTAAAACCATTTCATGTAAATAGAGGGGGGGTGATTGTCACTGTACTCGCAAGCCGTTCGCCGTTCGCTTTGGCGTTGCGAATGGACCAAAACATTTCATGGACCAAACCATTTCATGTAAAGCGTTCGCCGTTCGCTTTGGCGTTGCGAATGAACCAAAACATTTCATGAACCAAACCATTTCATGTAAATAGAGGGGGGGGATATAATTTTAGATATATATATAGTACGGGCATGCCCTAGTCTATCTATAATTCCAGTAATCTCTGTCTGTACGTTTGTACGTTTGTACGTTTGTCTGTGACCGCTGTTTCTCGACAACCACGGGTCCGATATACTTTTAACTTGCCAGGTATATTGCTGGGGACCCGAGGATGTGCCTTTTCAAGGTTTCATATTAATCGGACAATTACTTACCGAGCTATGTCCAAAAAACGATTCAACCAATCAGAGAGCAGCGAACGATCGCGTGTGCCGAACGTGGCGGGCACACTCTGCCTCGGATGGCACATTTGAGAGCGTATTCATTTATTTCACGTTTGCAAACTATGTTGGCATTAAACTATGTTTTACAACTAATAAAAACGAATTTGCGATTCATTCGCTTTCCTGCGCGTTTGTGCACGCGATGGCGATTTCTTTACCAAACTCCGGAAGCCGTTCGCTTTGGACCAAACCATTGCATGTAAATAGAGGGGGGGGATTGTCACCACTCGCAAGCCGTTCGCTTTGGACCAAACCATTTCATGTAAATAGAGGGGGGGGATATAATTTTAGATATAGATATAGTACGGGCATGCCCTAGTATATTTAAATTCCAGAAACGGTCGTTCCGTTGAAAAATAAACTTCCATTCAACAAGAACCCTGCAAACCGCCATTAAAGCGCGTAGTTTACAACTTCAAGTTTAATTGCTCGTACAATAGAATGTTAAAAACGTTGAATATGAATACCTGGTGTGCTATCACCTTCATCTCTGCATCCTCATTTGCAGTCGGAACAACAATTAACGTTCTCTTTTAGAAATGCAAATGTAATGTAAAGTATTTCACAACACGTAATCGTTTAGCACCTTTAATGACGTATTTACCTGTTCTAACTGATTGTATGAGTGATGCATCCAGCGATAAAGACCTTGCACTCCAGGGGTGTAAGAATGGCTAAAAATGTTGAAGTGCCTGTGCCAGTGGATTCTTATTTCAAAATATCAAATTCAAGAGATTTTTAAAATTTCAACAAATCGGATTGGCTGGAAAAGTTTTCATGCCAAGTCTTTCACAGGAGCTGATTTTGTCAGGAATTCGTAATTTGTTCACAGTGCCTGAGATAATTCGCCTCTTGGTCGTGAATGACACCGCGGGTTCTCTATAGTCCACCAGGTCATTCTAGCAGACGGGACAACCGGCTTAATGTCCATCTGAGGGACTAGGTGCGTATCAATGCAACACCTGTCTACAAAGCACCAACCTCACAGTTTATAGTCGGGTGGAGAATCGAACCGCGATGACAGTTCATAGGTCACTGTAGTATCCCTGCACCATCATATCCGAGTATTAATTACGAGATGTCACAACAAACGACCAACAACTGGAAGGTGTCAGAGGTTCCGTAACCTAAAGGAAGCTCTAAAAGCAAAAACTTTTTCAACCAATTAGAATGTCCAACATCAGAGCGAACTTTAGGGATCCTCCTGTACAGGTTGCTGCTGTTGCTCCAGACATTGTATCCTTTATAACAGAATCTTTTCTTTCACAGGATATTCCAGAATCTGTGGCTCTTCTTGTCCCCCGTCGCACAGCGGAGCGAAAGGGGGACTATGGTTTTCCCCTCCGTCCATGTGTCCGTCCGTCCGTGTGTGCGTGCGGGCGTAAGCGAAGGACCGCATTCGAATTTGGTGTGGGTGCAACCCACGTCAAAATCCAAGATGGCCGCCGCCATGTATGAACCATGTGAGATGAATATCTTGAAAAATAAGCGAAGTACCAACTTCTAATTTGGTGTGTGGGTGTATCTCGGCATAAGGAAGAACGCTATTGAAAATTGGCTCGCCACGTCAAAATGCAAGATGGCCGCCTCCATGTATGTCTGAACCTTGTGAGCGAAATATCATATCACAGCATGTTTTCTGCGTCTTCCACTTTGTCAACTCACATCACTTCCCCGACGGGGGACCGAGGCGTAACGCTTGTCTTGGCTATTTTCTGGACCACTTCGACATTCCAAACCTCCACTCCGGTAGTGGTGGTGGTGCAATTCATTTCAAGATCTCCATCCTTCATAACACTTCATCTATACTAACTCTCCTAACCCTCTAGAATATGTCTGACCTCACTCACATTCGTCTTCACAAACACCTAATGTTCATCTGCATGATGTATAAATCTACCAAAATGTATGATTCCTCCACTTACACTTCCCTTTTTATCCGATGAAGTCTCTCCTCCTCATTTGCAGTGATTTCAGTTCACCCGAATTCACATTATGATTTCAATTAAAATTCACACTATAGTCAGGTTCACTATGTTAACAAATAGAATTTCGTTCAAAATTTTGGGATTAGCAAAACTATACATTTTTGGAATATTAATAGCATGAGGAATCCAAAAATCAATGTTTGCATTTGCGTAGACACCTTTGCGAAAATGACACTCAGGACAGTGATGAAGATAGTCAGGTTCACTATGTTAACAAATATAATTTCGTTCAAAATTTTGGGATTAGCAAACCTGTACATTTTTGGAATCTTCAGAGCATGGAGAATCTGAAAATCAATGTTGGCATTTGCACAGACACCTGCATGGCCGCCATTTTGGATTTTGAAAATGGCCGCCATAAAATACATATTTTGCGCGATCTCGGCTTCTCAACCTAGAGACTTAATTAAATATGCGAATCCTATGTTTTCTGGGTCAAGGAATCCAATAAAGGCCTCAAAATAGTGCTCAGGATTATAGAAAAGCAACAAACAAAGGTGATTGAAAACCATTGTCTTTATATTTGTGATATAACTGTATTACATAATACATGATATTGCAAGTCCTTTGAAGTTATAGCTTGTTGTAGGAAGTTATAGGTAGTATCAGATTGAACTATAAGTCCTATACACAGGATCTACGAGGTCTATACCGTTCAGGAATATGCTTTTACAGATCTTCATCACTGTCCTGAGTGTCATTTTCGCAAAGGTGTCTACGCAAATGTAAACATTAATTTTTGGATTCCTCATGCTCTGAATATTCCAAAAATGTATAGTTTTGCTAATCTACCAAAATTTTGAACGAAAAAACATAGTGAACCTGACGACTAAGTGATTTCAATTCACCGATTGAAATCCCCCCCTTGTTCGTCGTCGGTGGATTGGAATCCTCTTTTTGCTCATCATCGGTGGATTGGAATCCCCTTCTTGCTTGTCGTCGGTGAATTGGAATCCTTTTCTTGTTCGTCGTCGGTGGATTGGAATCCTCTTCATGCTGGTTGTTGGTGGATTGGAATCCTCCTCTTGCTCGTCGTCATTGGATTGGAATGTTCTTGCTGGTCGTCGGTGGATTGGAATCCTCTTGATGGTCGTCGGTAGATTGGAATCCTCTTCTTGCTGGTCGTCGGTGGATTGGAATCCTCTTTTAGCTCGTCGTCGGTGGATTGGAATCCTCTTCTTGCTCGTACTTGCTGGATTGGAATTCTCTTCTTGCTAGTCGTCGGTGGATTGGAATCCTCTGCTTGCTGGTCGTCGGTGGATTGGAATCCTCTTGATGGTCGCCGGTGGATTGGAATCCTCTTCTAGCTTGTTGGTGGATTTTAATCCTCTTCTTGTCGATCGTCAGTGGTTAGTAATCTTGTTGGTCGTCGATGGATTGGAATCCTCTTCTTGCTCGGCGTCAGTGGATTGGAATTCTCTTCTTGCTGGTCATTGGTGGATTGGAATCCTCTTCTTGCTGGTGGTCAGTGGATTGGAATCCTCTTGATGGTCATCGGTGGATTGGAATCCTCTTCTTGCTGGTCTTTGGTGGATTGGAATCCTATTCTTGCTTGTTCATGGATTGGTATCCTCTTCTTGCTCGTCGTTGGTGGATTGGAATCCTCTTCTTGCTGGTTGTTGGTGGATTGGAATCCTCTTCTTGCTCATCCTTGGTGGATTGGAATTCTCTTCTTGCAGGTCGTCGGTGGATTGGAATCCTCTTGATGGTCGCCAGTGGATTGAAATCCTCTTCTAGGTCGTTGGTGGATTGGAATCCTCTTCTTGTCGATCGTCAGTGGTTCATAATCTTCTTGCTGGTTGTTGGTGGATTGGAATCCTCTTCTTGCTCGTTGTTGGTGGATTGGAATTCTCTTCTTGCTGGTCATTTGTAGATTTGATTCCTCCTGATAGTCGTCGGTGGATTGGAATCCTCTTCTTGCTGGTCGTCAGTGGATTGGAATCCTCCTGGTGGTCGTCGGTGGATTGGAATCCTCTTCTTGCTGGTCGTCGGTGGATTGGAATCCTATTATTGCTTGTTTATGGATTGGAATCCTCTTCTTGCTGATCATCAGTGGAATGGAATCCTCTTTATGTTGGTCTTCGATGGATTTGAATCCTCTTCTTGCTGGTCGTCGGTGGATTGGAATCATCTTCTTTTTGGTCGTTGGTGAATTGGAATCCTCCTGATGGTCGTCGGTGGATTGGAATCCTCTTCTTGCTGGTCGTCAGTGGATTGGAATCCTCTTGATGGTTATCGGTGGATTGGAATCCTCTTCTTGCTGGTCATCAGTGGATTGGAATTGTCTTCTTGCTGGTCATCGGTGGATTGGAATCCTCTTCTTTCTGGTCATCGGTGGATTGGAATCCTCTTCTTGCTGGTCGTTGGTGGATTGGAATCCTCTTCTTGCTGGTCGTTGGTGGATTGGAATCCTCTTCTTGCTGATCGTCAGTGGATTGAAATCCTCTTCTTGCTGGTTGTTGGTGGATTGGAATCCTCTTCTTGCTCATCGTTGGTGGATTGGAATTCTCTTCTGGCTTGTCATTGGAGGATTGGAATCCTTTTCTTGCTGATCATTAGTTGATTGGAATCCTCTCCTTGTTGGTCGTCGGTGGATTGGAATCCTCTTCTTGCTGATCGTCGGTAGATTGGAATCCTCTTCTTGCTGGTCATCGGTGGATTGGAATCCTCTTCTTGCTTATCAGTGGATTGGAATCCTCTTCTTGCTGGTCATCGGTGGATTGGAATCCCCTTCTTGCTGATTATCAGTGGATTGGAATCCTCTTCTTGCTGGTTGTTGGTGGATTGGAATCCTCTTCTTGCTCGTCATTGGTGGATTGGAATTCTCTTCTTGCTGGTCATTGGTGGATTGGATTTCTCTTCTTGCTCATCGTTGGTGGATTGGAATTCTCTTCTTGCTGGTCATTGGTGGATTGGAATCCTCCTGATGGTCATTGGTGGATTGGAATCCTCCTGAATCTTCATCGGTGGATTGGAATCCTCTTCTTGCTGGTCAGTGGATTGGAATCCTCCTGATGGTCATCGGTGGATTGGAATCCTCCTGAATCTTCATCGGTGGATTGGAATCCTCTTCTTGCAGATCGTCAGTGGATTGGAATCCTCTTCTTGTTGGTCGTCGATGGATTTGAATTCTCTTCTTGCTGGTCGTCGGTGGATTGGAATCGTCTTCTTGTTGGTCGTCGGTGGATTGGAATCATCTTCTTGCTGGTCGTTGGTGGATTGGAATCCTCCTGATGGTCATCGGTGGATTGGAAGCCTCTTCTTGCTGGTTATCGGTGGATTGGAATCCTCTTCTTGCTGGTCGGTGGATTGGAATCCTCTACTTGCTGGTCGTCGATGGATTGGAATCCTCTTCTTGCTGGTCGTCAGTTGATTGGAATCCCCCGCTTGCTGGATATCGGTGGATTGGAATCCTCTTCTTGCTGGTCATCAGTGGATTGGAATCCTCTTCTTGCTGGTCATCGGTGGATTGGAATCTTGCTGGTTTTGGCTTGTTCACGTGTGTTTTGGAAAATTCCAGTCAGGCTTTCTTATGTCTCTCTCTCAGCAGTGGAGTCCTCCTGGGTCTCCTACCATGGAACCCCCTTTCATTGAGTTGGTGATGGACGGTGCGTGCGTGTTGAAACTGTCGTACCTTGTATCTGAAGGTCAGCTTGAATCTGTTTGGCAGTTGATCGAAGTGCTTTCTCCACCATTCAAACAATCCTTCACTGCAATATTCGATCAAGTTTTCTCCTGCGGCCACGTCCAGGAAGGTTGGCTACAGTGCCACGGGCCTTAAACTTCCTGGTAACATTGCATACGGTGGACACAGGAACATCAAGGTCTCTGGAGATGGACTTGTAGCCTTGAGATTGTCCATGCTTGGCTGCAATATTGTGTCTGACCTCCTCAGACAATTCTCTGGTTTTCTTTCTTTTCTCCGTGCTCATTGCGGTACACACAGTGACAGAAAACAGCAGAATGACTCCTTTTCTCTGTTCAAATTGGTTGAATTGGTGATTTTATATCGCAGGCACCAGCAACTCACCACAGGTGAGTTCAATTCCAAAGTAAATGAGAATCACCTGCTTGAAATTTTCAAACTGCTTTCAAACATCCGGGGCCTTCGCTCAAACTTGACTGATCTCTCCATACAGGTTGCTTCTGACAAACCAGAGGTGGTCTGCTTAACAGAAACTTTCCTCCTTCATGATGTCTCTGATTCCTTGGTATCTCTCCCAGGTTACCCCCTCCTCCGGTATGATAGACCTGAGCCTCGTCCTGGAGGTGGGGTTGCTATCTTTATAAAAACAAGTACAAAAAGTTTTAATTAAAACAAAAGCCGCGTCGATGTTACACAATGCCTAGATGCAGCTGTGCCTATAACGTCGATGTTATAGGCACAGGACATTCCTATTGATTCGATTACTTGATGTTATTTTTGTGCAAAGTGAAAATATATCTCGGCAATTTCCCGTGTGTGGCGACGAATTTTTAATATATCTCGGCATTTTCCCGTCTGTTATTTCAGGCGGTGTATGACTGACCATGCCGCGATTTAAAAAAAAAAAATCTCGGCAATTTCCCGTGTGTGGCGACACGTGAACGAAGCTATGCTCCTCTCTCCACATTATTGTGACGACGTATAAATTAAATATTTCATCGTGACGATTGTCATCAAATGGACGAATTTTTTATATATCTCGGCATTTTCCCGTCTGTTATTTCGGGCGGTGTTTGACTGAGCATGCCGCGATTTAAACAAAATATATATATCTCGGCATTTTCCCGTCTGTTATTTCGGGCGGTGTATGACTGAGCATGCCGCGATTTAAACAAAATATATATATCTCGGCATTTTCCCGTCTGTTATTTCGGGCGGTGTATGACTGAGCATGCCGCGATTTAAACAAAATATATAGTATATCTCGGCATTTTCCTGTCTGTTATTTCAGGCGGTGTATGACTGAGCATGCCGCGATAAAAAAAAAAAAAAATCTCAATGGACTTGAAGTTACAGGCCTTTGAGAATTCATTTCGTTCTATAAAGGGCAACTTTCATCGGATTTTCTTCCCGTTTTTTTTCAACCGAGTCTAAAACTATGTTAGCGACTGTGAAAAATGAAATGATATATCGAATTTGATTTGAAATAAAACTGTGTGAGAGAGGAAGACACCACGGGCCTACAAAACAGGCCTCAAAGCTATGCGAGTTAATAAAATGGTGGATATTTGTTTATATGAGGCCTCTCCCAAAATGGGTGGAGCTATGGTTCCCAGAATGGGTGGAGCTTCGAGGTTTTGTCTTCTCTGCAAGAACAAGAAGAAGAAGAAGAAGAGGAAAAAGAAGAACAACAACAACAGCAGAGGGCACTCTATGAGCAGCGTCTGCGACGCAGCTAAAAGCTCTCTTCCTCACTTGCCCTGCTCTGCCCTCTCTCCACCTCACCCCCAGGAATACCTTTGGCAACAGCTTCCCCTTCGCTCCCACCTTTTGTTCATATGTATGTTGCACCGTCCACCAAACAGTGATGATTCCATCTACATCTCGCTGTCTGATAATATGGACCAACTTCTATCGACCCAGCCCAACTCTCTCTTCCTCATATGTGGTGATTTCAATTGTCACCATGCCAGTTGGCTGGGTGTGGGTACCTCTCTCACCAGCCATGGCTCTTCAGCAAAGGACTTCTGCGACTCACTGGGACTGACACAATCTGTCAATTTCCCGACCCGGATCTCAGTCAACGGAGCATCTTCTCTTCTGGACTTGGTTATGACTAACTTCCCTGAAAATGTCTGCTGCTCTTCTTCTGCTCCAATCGGCTCATCTGATCATGTGCTTGTTAAAGTGGACATCTCTCTGACCATTCTCAGAGAGCCTCCTCAGCGTCGACAAGTCTGGCATTTCACTCAGGCCAACTGGCACGGTCTTCAAGCAGCCATCAATCATCTGGACTGGTCTCCCATCACTCCCGCCTCTGACATCAACTCATCCTGGGAATTCTTCCAAAGTAAATTGATCTCTCTCATGCACAGATTTATCCCATCTCGTCTACAGTTGTCATACCCTTCCTCCCGTCCATGGTACACGGAATCTTGTGGTGAGGCTGTTGCCCAGAAACAACTTGCTTTCGTCTCCTGGAAAGCAAATCCAACGGAAGGAAATCTAATTTCCTTTCACAAAGCCCGAAACAAGTGTGTGTCCACCCTCAGGAGAGCCTGGAAACAATATCTCTCCGTTCTCAATACCAAACTCTCTTATCTGTCTCCCTCTTCCAAATCCTGGTAGCGTCTGGTCAAATCTGTTTCTGGTGTTTGTTCCCCCTCCATCCCCTCCCTCACCTCAAACGGCTACACGGCTGACTCCGCACGTGAAAAAGCTGAATGCCTCAACTCTGTGTTTGCCTCTAAATCTTGTGTCCCAAACCCATCCCTCTCTGTACCCACCGTACCCAGTCGTACCCAGCTGCTCCTGGACTCTGTGTCCTTTCCTCCTGACAAGGTGGAAAAGT
The DNA here is from genome assembly GCF_964187855.1 of Myxine glutinosa. Lineage (NCBI taxonomy): Eukaryota > Metazoa > Chordata > Myxini > Myxiniformes > Myxinidae > Myxine > Myxine glutinosa. The sequence goes on along the minus strand of NC_136266.1, from coordinate 59,846,553 downwards.
TTCTGTCAACCCTCGACTCTGATTCTGCAACTGGACTTGACGGCATCAGCCCACGGGTCCTAAAATCCTGTTCTTCCGCTCTTTCACCCCCTCTCTCTGTTCTCTTCACCCTCTCTTTTGCTCAAGGTCATCTGCCATCTGCTTGGAAATCAGCCAACATCACCGCTTTGCACAAAAAAGGTGCAAAAACAGATCCTAGCAACTACAGACCAATCAGCCTTCTCCCAATTAATCAGCAAAGTCATGGAATTCATCATTGCTTCAGATATGAAATCTTTCCTCTTCTCCAATGGCTTGATCTCTGATCATCAATTTGGTTTCAGACCTGGTCACTCTACTCTGGACATGCTGCTTCTGCTTTCTCAGGTCCTCAATGGATGGAGGTCCTCAATGCCAAACAGGAAATTTGAGCTGTCTCCCTTGACATATCAGGTGCCCACGATACGGTCTGGCACCCCGCTCTACTCAACAAACTCTCCTCCTTTGGTATCCATGGAAATCTCCACGCATGGCTGGCGGACTTCCTCTCTAGTCGTAGTCAACGTGTGGCCCTGAATAGGTTTCTCTCATCTCCTCTTCCTGTTCAGGATGGAGTTCCCCAAGGCAGTGTTCTGGGCCCTGTGTTTTTTCTGGTCTTCATCAATGATCTCTGACTCTCTTGAAAATCCTCTCTATCTCTTTGCTGATGACTCTACTCTCTGTCGCTCCATTCCTCATCCCTCAGATCGGCAGTCTGCAGCCTCCTCACTCTCTGCAGACCTGGACAAAATCTCAGACTGGGCAAACAAGTGGAACATGTCTTTCAATCCTGACAAATCTCACACTCTTACGATGTCTCTCCGAAAAGACCGACTGGACAACCCTTCCATCCACTTTCTGAATAATCCTCTCCAACAAGTTCTGTCACTCAAGCTTTTGGGTCTCACTATCTGCCATGATCTTTCCTGGGAAAACCACATTTCAAATCTGGCCTCCAAAGCCAGTCGCCGACTGGGCATCCTCCGTCGTGCAAAGTCCTTCCTTGGCACACCTGAGCTCCTCACCACATACAAGGCTTTCATCCGCAGCTCAATGGAATACTGCTCTCCCCTCTCGGCTGGTGCTCCTGCCTCACACCTAGCTCGTCTTCACGCTGTTGAAACCAAAGTGTGCAGATTTCATTGGAATCTCCCGCGATGAAGCTAACTCCAAGGGCCTTTCACTCACTCACCGCAGGCAGGTTGGTGGTCTTTCCATCTTCTACCGACTCCTCTCTGGCCTTGCCCTCCCAGCTCTCTCTGGGCTCTATCCCCCAAATATTCCTACAGGTCACACAAGATATGCCTGCAACCCTCTTATGGTTAAACTGCCAAAATCAAGACTCTCTGATCACCTTCACTCCTTCATTCCTCTTTTCTCCCGCCTCTGGAACAAACTCCCTCACTCTCTTCAATCCCACTCCACCCTCCAGGTCTTTAAAACAGCTGTTCACCACCATCTCTTATCTTCCCCAATCCAAAACCTTGATCTTTTCTACCCCCGCTCATTTCACCCCAAATCCACTTTTTTGAAATACCAACTTCTGTCCGGGAAGTCCTTGGTGTCCTTGTGTTTCATACTTCTCCCACCCCCCCCCCCCCTCCCCCTTCCCACGCCTCCTCCCCCCAAGCCCTCACCCTCCCGCACATTTCCCTGCTCTCAAATGTTATGTTTGTGTGCTTCCCCTTCTCTCCCCATCTTGTCTTCCGCTCCCTCTTTTTATATATTTTGTTTGTGAAATAAATGTTAGCTCTTTCACGAGCCTCGATTCAGTATACAAAAAAAGAAGAAGAAAAAAAAAGCTCCAATTAAGCCACCAGAAGTGCTCCGATGGGGCGTCTTATTCTTCCGACCTTCGTGATGGAGTAGATTAAAGAAAAAAAAGAAAAAAAGAAAAGCAACAGACGGATCGTACAGAGACGGGAGGGTGAGAGGTAGGGGAGAAACGTACCAAGGGAATACACACTTTCCATCATGAGCTTCTATACATATTGTCGGTGTCCATAGCTGATAAAGACCAGCCTTGGACAAATACCCAGAACGTTCTTCAATTCCGAGGCGTGTAGCCGAAATTGGCGGTTGGTCCGTCACCCACGGGTGAAGGAAACCAAGTGCTGAACAGAAGCACACGTGTTTAATCCGAAACCCACAATGAACAGACATGACACGACAAATAAAATGCAACAACAATGATTTAATGAAAATAGAAATCAAAGAATGAAATCAAGTTGTGGTAAAAACGAATTGAACTCCTACTTTGAGGATCCTCCACTCAGATACAGAAACGGACACACAGGGGAAAATAAAATGAAATAAAATGGCCTTTTCGTGCACTTAGCTTGTCCAAATGAGTTATTTTGCAAAGGTGATGGTGATGGTCCAGTCCAAGCATTGAACTCACCGGTGGTGATTTGCAGGTGCCTGCAATATAAAAATGACTCATTCAACCAGTTTGAACAGAGAAAAGGAGTCATTTTGCTGTTTTGTGTCACCGTGTGTACCACAATGAGCATGGAGACAAGAAAGAAAACCAGAGAATTGTCTGAGGATGTCAGACACAAGATTGTAGCCAAGCATGGAATTGGACAATCTCAAGGCTATAAGACCATCTCCAGAGACCTTGATGTTCCTGTGTCCACCGTATGCAATGTTATCAGGAAGTTTAAAGCCCATGGCATTGTAGCCAAACTTCCTGGATGTGGCCGCAAGAGAAAACCTGATCGAAGATTGCAGCGAAGGATTGTTCGAATGATGGAGAAAGCACCTCGATCAACTGCCAAACAAATTCAAGCTGACCTTCAGATTCAAGGTACGACAGTTTCAACTTGCACCATCCGTCACCAACTCAATGAAAGGGGGTTCTATGGTAGGAGACCCAGGAGGACCCTACTGCTGAGAGAGAGACATAAGAAAGCCTGACTGGAATTTTCCAATGGCATGGAAATTATTGTGCAATGGCATGCAAGTTCTTATACCAGGGGAGGTGCCTTTCACAGAGCTGTATGACACAGTTTGGCTTTGCAAAAGCTAGTGAAGCAATTACGTTACATTCCATCTGATCTTGCCGAGAGAGGAAGAAGATGAGATAACATGTTAGAATAATGATGACCCTACCACCTTCAGGAAGACAAGCATTACTAAGATGATGCGTAAGCCCAAGAATGAGGTCAGAAAATGACACATCCACGTGCCGGTGATCATCACCTTATTGGATGAAGAGAGGTTTGGTCAGCCATTTGGTTGGTTGGTTGCACGACCATGGGACAAGTTGGTTGTTTCTCCGGGTGTGGACTGTTAGAGACTGTTTTCGTTCACAGTTCGAGGAGCCACGTTGCTGTATGGTTCATGGTGTAGAATCCGGTCATATATTAGTCCTTATCCTGCTTCAGTTTGTGATATTGGTACAGCCTGTGCTGGGTTCGTCCTTTGGCTAGTGCACAGGCTAGCAGCACAGCTGTACAAGTAGTCGCCTGAGTGGAACGGGGGTTGCACAGAAATTGTCTTGCCCCTGTCTAAGCATTTTCTTTTGGTATTGTCTTCAGGCTTCTATGACCAACAGTTCCCACATACATGATACATGCTCCAAGAACTGTGAGAGTGAACCTTTCATTGTCTCTCCTCTCTCTATCTGCCTGATTGTATGACTTTGAGACACAACTAATGCTCTGGACCTATTGTTCCAGTAACACCAGCCTGGTTAAACTTCTAAAATCCGTGCTCACTGCACACCTCAACTTCTCCGATCTTTGGAACCACCTTTCAGAGGATGTTCTGTGTCACTCTTCCCTCCTTGACTTCAAGCAAACAATGCACCGCCGTCTCTTGTTGTCCCCAATTCTGACCCATGATCTATATTACCTCCATTACCCTTTCCTTACACAACCATTTTATTTCCAGGTTTCAGTGTTTCCTCCCTCCTACATCTCTTCTTTTCCTGATCATTAGTTCCGTTGATGTTTGTACCACTGTCAGTTCCACCTTGCTCTTCCATGAGCTTCGTTCCTGTAAAGAAAAACAAAACATGTATATTTGTGGAGCTCTTCCCAGGCTTGATGTACTTTTGTAGAATATGTATAGCTACAGTCCGTTAAACAACCTTCTGTTTCATTGCACATCTTTTGTTTAATTCCAAACTGATCATATGAAATATTATTTGAATCATCACAATGAAACTTTATTCAAGTTGATTCAACTTAATCTCATAAATTAGCCACAATGAAATAATCTCTAAATAAATAGCACAGTAACATCAGAGGATGCTTAAATTTATTTCATTATGAACATCACAAATTATTTAAGAGATGTGACAATTCATATCTGTGAAACAGCAAAAAGCAAATGCTTTTTACAATGCAACCATTCTTCCACCTTCATTACCCTTTCCTTCAACTCCCCATCCCTACTTGTCACTTCTTCGTCATCACAGTCCATGGTCTCCCCCGCTTTCTCTGGCCCCATATGGGACAATAGGCCTTTGGAAGCAGTAAGCATAGTGTTTGATGCAGAACAATACCTGTGAAGCCCCAGACCCGTTGACCTGGGCCACCATTAAATATAGGTAAAGTAAAAGCAAAACGCCCATTACGCCTAAAATGTGTGTACCGCTGGTTTTGTGGAGAGCACACTTGACTGAGAGTAAGTGCAAAAGCTTGTTCCACCTGTCCAGGGGAGAAAATGATGAAGAGAATGAGGAACTCCTTTTCATACAAACATATGCATTTGTCAGAGCACATCAATCTGCCTTTTTTGTTATGTGTCTCCTTCTTCTTTCATATACAGCACAAGGCAGTAGAAGGCACAAGGTAGCATCATTGAATGAGGGCATGGCTGTGCAGCTGATGCAATGCCGTCTGTAGGTTAGGGCAGGAAGTTGGAATTAGCTCATGGTGCCGGCGATAGCTCACATACTCTTTGCGAACGACACCGTAGGATATTTAACGTCCACCAATTAATGCCAGAGATGGGTCGCCCATTTAAGATCCATCCGAGGGATGGCACACACATTGATTAATCACCTTTCCTGTGAAATACCGGGATGACAGTTTATAGCTGGGTCGGGTTTCAAACCCAGGTTAAACAGCTTAGAAGTGTGTGTGTCCCTCTAGGCCATCCTGCCAGCCCGTTCTGTAAATGATCTGTTGCTACAACTATGATGCACAGGATAACAATTTCACTTCCATTTGAATTTCACTTTCAAATTTCACTTCCATTTTAAACAGCTGCTCACCACCATCTCTCATCTTCCCCCATCCAAAACCTTGATCTTTTCTACCGCCGTTAAAACACCCCAAATCCACCTCTTTAAATCCCCAACTTATTTCCTGAAATTCCTACAAGTGTTCATTTGCTTTATACCATGTACCCCTCCCTCCTCCCCCAGCCCTCCCCCTTCCACAGATCTCCCGATTTCCCTGCTCTCAAATGTTGTACTTGTGTGCTTCCCCCTCTTGTCTCCTAGTCCCTTCATTGCATCTTTTATGTGTCTCTGCATATTTTCATGTTCAGTGTTAGCTCTTACACGAGCCTCGATTCTGTATACAAAAAAATAAAATAAAAAAGTTTCGGGAAAACAACCAAAGTTGACAGGTGCAGTTAAAATACTTTCTTTCCTTCACATAAAAAAAGGATTCCTCTTCTTTCATATGCAGCACGAGGGTGCAGGTAGCATCATTTGGTGCGGGCACAGATGTGCCACTGATGCAGTGCCCCCTGTAAGTCAGAGCACAAATATGGAATTTGGCCAGAGTGCTGGCAATAGCTCGCCTACTCATCGCGAAGTACACCGTGGGATCTGTACCGTCCATGTATTAATCTCGGCAGAAGGGGACGCCCAGGTTAACGTCTATCTGAGTGAGGGATGACACATACAATGATGCCTAGACCTGTGTGCGAAACACCAGGATGCCAGTTTATAGCTTGATCAATATTCGAACCAGGGCTAGTCAGTTTAAAGACGAGTGTGATAAATGAGGTCAAAGGTTATGGAAAGAAATGAAAATAAATAAAACACGTGTTATCATGTCTGTAACAATATACTGTGATTGGACATTCACAAACACAATAACTCATGCACTGGATAATGCATCTAATTTGCCGCTTGATAAAACTTTAGTCATGCAGTGTGAAATCCTTCAACGGTCATGGCCATTCCTCAATACAATGGAAAATAATGCAGCTAAACCAACAAGTCCCAGCTTGATGAAACCAAAGGACTATGGGCAGGTTAATGCAGACATGTTCAAAATCGAAACTGTTGGCCATTTATTGGTGCATTGTAATACAAAGATAGGCCCTAATGGAATTCGAGCATAAAACAGCAAAGTGAGCACGTAAGGTAATCATGATGGTGAGCAAGCTGAAGACTTACGAAACTTTCAATCCTGACGAATCTCACACTCTCACTCTCTTTCTGAAAGGAAATTCTGGCAAACCCTCCCATCTACTTTCTTAACAATCCTCTTGAGAAGGTTTGGTCATTGAAACTCCTGGGTCTCACCATCAGCCATAATATTTCTTGGGCAAACCACATTTCAAAGTTCGCCTCCAAAGCCAGCTGCCGACTGGGCATCCTCCGTCATACAAAGTCCTTTCTTGGCCCACCTGAACTTATATCCACCTACAAGGCTTTCATCTACAGTTTGTTGGAATGCTGCACTCCCATCTGGGCTGACTCCCCTTTCTCGCATCTTGCTTAGCTCGACACTGTGGAAACCAAGGCCTTCAAGATCTCTCGGCCTTCAAAACCAAGGCCTTCAAGATCTCTCGGCATGAAGCTAGCTAGGTCTATGGGCCTATCACTTCGACATTGCAGACAGGTTGGTGGTCTCTCTATGTACTACCACCTCCTTTCTGGTCTTGCACCCTGCACCCTCTGCTCCTTCCGTGCTTTGAACCCCCAGGTTTCTGCAGGGCTCACACAGTCCACCATCAATCCCATTTTGGTGAAATTGCCAAAATCAAGACTCTCTGCTCACCTCCTCATTTGTTCCTCTTTATTCCCCGCCTGTGGAATAAACTTCCATGTCCTCTTCAATCTCATTCTTCGCTCCAGGTCTTCAAGACATCTGTTCACCAACATCTCAGATCATCCCCAATCCAAAACCATGATCTTTTATACCCCCGTTATTCCGACTCCAACACCTCCTGCTTCCAATTTTACAGTTTTCCATCCTTGGAGTTTCCTTTTGTATCCAAATTTCCCACCCCAAGCATGTGCTTTGCGTCCTGTTTTATGTCTGTTATGTCCTGATCCGTTTAGTGTACTAGCTCTTCCACGAGCCTCGACGATACAGTGCATTCAGAAAGTATTCAGACCCCTTCACTTTTTTCACATTTTGTTATGTTGCAGCCTTGTGCTGAAATCGTTTAAATTCATTTTTCCCTCATCAATCTACAGACTTGGCATTTAATATGGAATATTTATTTTGTGGGGGTGAACTTACTTTTCAAGTCGTCTTGGAACCAAAAGTTCATTGGAATTATGTTGAAATTATTCTAGATTTTGTTAATGTGACCTTTAAAAGAAACAAAAACCACATTTGACATTTCGAAACAAATAAATTGATCCTTGAAAGTGATGTAAACTGATATCGAACTCAATTCATGGACAGTACTGTGAAACTTCTGAACGTTTTCCAGAAGTATCTCTTTATTTTGCACATTAGCCAAAAATTTTTTTTAACAAAAACAAAAGTGAAATTACGACTGGGATTACGGACAGTAAAATTACAGTTCAGTACTTCGTGTAACCCCCACGAGCATTCAGGAAAGCACGTACACGTTGAGGCATGCTGTTCATGAGATTTGCCAAGGTTTGGACAGGAATCGCTTGCCATGCAGTGACAATAGCCTGCTGCAATTCACGCACAGAGGTCGGCTGCTGGTCCAAGTGGTCGATTTGACGCGTTAATTCTGCCCACAAGTTCTCTATCGGATTCATATCCGGGGACATGGCAGGCCACTCCATATGCTCTACACCACGGTCAGCAAGAAAGTGTTGGATCATGCGAGCACGATGAGGCCGTGCATTGTCATCTTGGAAGACAAAGTTTTCTCGAAAGGCTGCACGAGCAAATGGAAGCAATGTTTCTTCCAGAATGGCCCTGTACTTGAAATGGTTCAGGTTTCCATTCAGAACAACCAGGTCAGTTTTGCCCCCTGCATGAAAAGCAGCCCAAACGGTCACCCCACCACCTCCAGCTTGGACTCTTGGCACTATACAATCTTTGTTGTAGGCTTCATGCACTTGTCTGCGCACTCGGACGCGGCCATCTTGACGATAGACCAGAAATCTGGACTCGTCACTGAAGATCATGTGATTCCAGTGTCCTGGCTGCCATTGACGGTGCTCTCTGGCCCACTACAATCGGCGCTGGCGGTGTTGTCTGGTCAGGTGTGGCTTTCTCAGGGGACGCCTGGCACGATAGCCTGCTTGAACCAGTCGTTGGTTGACTAGCCTTCTGGATACAGGCACATTTGTCAGTTGCTGCTGACAAATGACTTGGTACGGCCATTGTGGACTAACCGGTGCAGCTGGCGATCATCCCTCCTTGTGGTTCTGCGGGGACGTCCTGGCCTCGGTATTGGAGTAAGGACACCCCTCTGAGCATTTCGTTTCAGGATCTTTGACACCTGACCTTGAGTGATGCCATACTGCCGAGCAATAGCACACTGCTTCATGCCGTAATTTCGTAAAGCCACCACTCCATGACAAACAGCATTGTCGAGTTGACGGACCATCTCCAGAGGAAGCGGCAATAACTTTTGGAGACATGCAGCAGTTGTTTTCCACTAATACAGAACGCAACAACCCTTGTATACCTGATTGTGAAGCCAATCATCAAATGCACCTGTCCGTACATTTTGCCACGCCACCTATGATATAATCCTGTTGCTGACTTCTTGCTGCGACAGACAATCAGTGACATGGTTCTTTTAACAAATAAATCACCAAAGTGTAAAAGAAACTCACCAGATTGATATACTGAGTTAAGAAAGTAAACCCAAGTCAATAAAAAAAAAAATTCCATATTAAATGCCAAGTCTGTACAATCAATATCCCATAATGACAAAGAGAAAACAGGATTTTCGGAAGTTTTGCAAATTTATTTAAAAAATAAACAACTGAAATATCACATTTACATAAGTATTCATACCCTTTGCTCTGACACTTGAAATTTAGCTCAGGTTTCTACCATTTCTCTTGATCATCTTTGAGATGTTTCTACACCTTGATTGGAGTCCACCTGTGGTAAATTCAATTGATTGGACATGATTGGGACATGATTGGGAAAGGCACACACCTGTCTATATAAGGTCTTTTTTTGTATGCTGAATCGAGGCTCGTGAAAGAGCTAACATTTACTTCACAAACAAATCAACCAGACAAACAAAATATATAAAAAGAGGGAGCGGAAGACAAGATGGGGAGAGAAGGGGAAACACACAAACACAACATTTGAGAGCAGGGAGATGTGTGGGAGGGAAAGGGCTTGGGGGGAGGAGGCGTGGGAAGGGGGGGGGGGGGTGGGGGTGGGAGAAGTATAAAACACAATACAAGGACACCAAGGACTTCCAGGACAGAAGTTGGTATTTCAAAAAAGTGGAATTGGGGTGAAATTAGCGGGGGTAGAAAAGATCAAGGTTTTTGGATGGGGGAAGATAAGAGATGGTGGTGAACAGCTGTTTTAAAGACCTGGAGGGTGGAGTGGGATTGAAGAGAGTGAGGGAGTTTGTTCCAGAGGTGGGAGAAAAGAGGAATGAAGGAGTGAAGATGAGCAGAGAGTCTTGATTTTGGCAGTTTAACCATAAAAGAGTTGCAGGCAGATCTTGTGCAACCTGTAGGAATATTTGCGGGACAGAGCCCAGAGAGAGCTGGGGGGGGGGGGGGGGCAAGGCCAGAGAGGAGTCGGTAGAAGACGGAAAGACCACCAACCTGCCTGCGGTGAGTGAGTGAGAGGCCCTTGGAGTTAGCTTCATCGCGGGAGATTCCAATGATCTGAATGCTTTGGTTTCAACAGCGTGAAGATGAGCTAGGTGTGAGGCAGGAGCACCAGCGCAGAGGGGAGAGCAGTATTCCATTGAGCTGCGGATGAAAGCCTTGTATATGGTGAGGAGCTCAGGTGTGCCAAGGAAGGACTTCGCACGACGGAGGATGAGATGCCCAGTCGGCGACTGGCTTTGGAGGCCAGATTTGAAATGTGGTTTTCCCAAGAAAGATCATGGCAGATAGTGAGACCCAAAAGCTTGAGTGACAGAACTTCTTGGAGAGGATTATTCAGAAAGTGGATGGGAGGGTTGTCCAGTCGGTCTTTTCGGAGAGACATCGTAAGTGTGAGATTTGTCAGGATTGAAAGACATGTTCCACTTGTTTGCCCAGTCTGTGATTTTGTCCAGGTCTGCAGAGAGTGAGGAGGCTGCAGACTGCCGATCTGAGGGATGAAGAATGGAGCGACAGAGAGTAGAGTCATCAGCAAAGAGATAGAGAGGATTTTCAAGAGAGTCAGAGAGATCATTGATGAAGACCAGAAAATTTATAGTTTTCTCACAGCTGACAATGCATATCAGAGCAAAAACCAAGCCATGAGGTTGAAGGAATTGCCTGCAGATCTCAGAGACAGGATTGTGTCGAGGCACAGACCTGGGAAAGCCTGAAAAGACACATGGAAGCCCACAGAATCTTGTTTCTCACAGTCTGAGAGTCCTTCAGGTGCTTTTTTGCAAACTCCAAGCAGGCTTTCATGTGTCTTTCACTGAAGAGAGGCTTCCGTCTGGCCACTCGGCCATAAATCCCAGATCGGTGGAGTGATGCAGTGATGGTTGTCCTTCTGGAAGGTTCTCCCATCTCCACACAGGATCTCTGGAGCTCAGCCAGAGTGACCATCAGGTTCTTGGTCACCTCTCTTACCAAGGCCCTTCTTCTCCGATTGCTCAGTTTGGCCAGGCGGCCAGCTCTAGGAAGAGTCCTGGTTGTTCCAAACTTCCTCCATTTAAGAATTATGGAGGCCACTGTGCTCTTGGGAACCTTCAATGCAGCAGAAATTTTTTTGAAGGCTTCCCCAAATCTGTGCCTCGACACAATCCTGTCTCTGAGCTCTGCAGGCAGTTCCTTCGACCTCATGGCTTGGTTTTTGCTCTGATATGCATTGTCAGCTGTGAGACCTTATATAGACAGGTGTGTGCCTTTCCCAATCATGTCCAATCAATTGAATTTACCACAGATGGACTCCAATCAAGGTGTAGAAACATCTCAAAGATGATCAAGAGAAATGGGAGGCACCTGAGCTAAATTTCAAGTGTCATCGCAAAGGGTATGAATACTTACGTAAATGTGATATTTCAGTTTTTTATTTTTAATGAATTTGCAAAACTTTTTAAAATCCTGTTTTCTCTTTGTCATTATGGGGTATCGAGTGTAGATTGATGAGGGAAAAAATGAATTTAAACGATTTCAGCATAAGGTTGCAACATAACAAAATGTGAAAAAAGTGAAGGGGTCTGAATACTTTCTGCATGCACTGTATATACAAAAAAGTTGTACAAATCCACAATTCAAACTTTACACCACTGCAGTAGACTGACAAAATTCTGACTTAGGAGCATTAAAGTGGTGTCCGGAACCATCTTACACTCTCCATGTCAGAATTGCTGGTCTTACTTTCTGTCTCACTCAAACTATAGCTACCAGGCTAGCTTTAATCTCTCTTTCTTGCAAACAAATATTACACACTTTTCTTCTCTTTTATTTAAGACCTGGCCTCGATGAGGACTATGTATTCCGTGACTGGACCCTTCAACATAAAAAAAAAGAAGAAAAAAAAAGAAAAAAACGGATTTTGGAAAAGGTGCACTACAAGAAAGATAAGCTAATATGAAAAGGAAGAGAGATAATGTTAGAAAGTTTGGCAAAGGTGAAAATTAAGACTTTACTTCTAACGAAGATAAAAGTAACGTCATACAGACCTCATCTGGGCAAGGACGCAGAGAGTCGATGTTCACTTCTCCAACAAACCCAATGACAGGTCTCACCAGCTTTTTGCTCGACTAAGAGGCCATTGTGGAAGATGGAAAGGGCAAAACAATTATTGGTTAAACAAAAGTAAATGAGAATGAGGTGTGATGCAAGTGCTAGCAGACTTAACTGGGCATTGCTTTTACAAAATACAGAAAGGAAGACGTGTAAATTCCTTTGAGATGGGAAACTATTGGAGGTTTGCTTAGTTACACAACTCCGAAGACATGACCTGGTGCGAGGTATAAAAATAAGACAAAGACAGTCAGGATGTATTTATCGGACCCGAAATGGACACCATGAATAAAAGCCGTGGAACGTAATGGGTGCATCAACTGCATTAAAGAAAAAAAAATTGTGAAAGTTTGCCAATTGCTGCAGTGGCTTGGAGGCCAAGGGACGGTCATGACATGTGACCCTGGATCTGTGGCTTATCAAAAGCAAATAATATCGTGCATATCCTTGAATTTTTTAAAATGAGATTTCACTATTGAGAGATAGGGCTAAAAAGTATATGTAGCACGATATTTAAAAAAAGTTATGGATGGATTCAAGGCAAAACTTGGTGAATAGGTTGTGTGTGTGACAAGGACAAATCGATTCGATTTTGGTGACGATCCGGATGCGTGAATTTTTAAAAATTCTTCAAGTGAATCTTCACTTGTAAGCCTGGTGTTGGCTTACCGGTTAGGATGCCGGCTTGGGATCCTCGGATCCTGGGTTCGAATCCCGGTTGATCGCTGAATTAACGCCAGGGGGGTTGACTCAGCCTGTCATCCTTCCGAGGTCGGCAAATTGAGTACCAGCTTGCTGGGATGAATGATCACGGTGTATACCCCGGTTTAGAATAGGTACACCGTATCCCTGCGCATCGCAAGAGGCGACTCAGGGTTGGCGCCAGGAAGGGCATCCGGCCGTAAAAACATTGCCTCAAACAGGGAACCATAATTGTCATGGGGCCCGCAAGGCTAACCCCCGCTCCAGCGGGGAAAATGGCCTTAAAACGATCATTCATTCATTCATTCAAGTGAATCTTCACCATTGAGAGAGAGAGAGAAAAAAAAAATCTTCACCATTGAGAGACACAGCCAATAATGATATATAGCACAATATCTCAAAAGGTTGTTGACGGGTTATGAGAAAACTTGGTGGATGAGTTAGGTAGGTGACAAGAACAAGCCAATTCGATTTTGGTTCATTTCCGGATGCACATCCAGCCTCAGTGGGAAACGAAACATAAACTGTTCAGCCTGGTAAGGGTATGCCCTCTACCGAGTGCCGTTCTAGTTCTCTTGGCATTTTGTTGGAACTTGGAATCACCTGTTGAGTTCCGTTTTCTCATTCTTCCAACCACAGTCATACTGCTGTTCCATGGGTCTTTATATGATGCGGTGAGTGCCGTAACATTAAATTGGGTTCGGTTTGCTTTGATCTTAACTAAATGTATACCTCAGGGGAAGATACTTTGGTACACGTGAGAGTATTGCCAAATAACTACGCCCTAACCCCAGAATGGAGGGCAGGGAGCAAGCCCCAGATGTTAGTCCGAGGCACATCGATTCCCAGCTCTTCACGTGTCTCCCGAAGTGCTGTGTGCACCGAATCAGCATCACTGGAATCTCGCATACCTCCAGGGAAGCTGTGAGAAATAAGAGAGAGGAAATAAGTGAGAGTGAGAAGAAATAAAACTGGTACAGAAAATAGAATATTGTATTAGAAAACAAACACCCAACCTTATCTGGCCCTGGTGGGATCCGAGAAGCTTGTGAGAACGTATTGTAAGAAGCACAGATGGCTGACCCTCCACGCAACAGAGTGGCACGAGCACTGCAGCGTCAGCCACTCGCTGTTCGGCTTCCTCTTTGTGCCTCCTAAGCTCCAGCACACAACGCTGTTGGTTGTCCAGACCAAAACATGTTGCAATGGATCCCACCGACGAAAGCTCCATACTACAAAATGGTCGGCTGGCGGAGCAAAGTTTTTGTAGAGTGGCCTTGGGTGCCCTTAATCCGAGCATTCTCATCCAAGGACCTGGCACTTTTAGGTCACCTATATTGTACGAGAAATGGTGAGGTGAAGTCGAAGAGGTTTTATTCTCCCTGGCAGCATCTCTTTTGAGTACACCTGCAAATGAAAACAAACCGATATAATTTAGACAAACTAGAAACATTGCATCATGATTTAGAAAGGATATCGAAAATGAAGATTTTTCGATAAATCTGAGATGCACAACATAATATCACAAAATCATCATCATCATCCACTTTTAGAGGCCATTTTCCCCACGGAGCATGGGTTGGCCTTTTTCGGGCACAGTGGACCCTTTCTGAAGCAATGTTTTATGGCCGGATGCTCTTCCTGCTGCCAACCCTGTTAGTGCCTGTTGCGACACACAGGGAATTACCAGTGAACTGGTACTCAATTTGCCGACCTCGGAAGGATGACGGGCTGAGTCAACCCCCCTGGTGTCAATTCAGCGATCGACCGGGATTCGAACCCAGGATCCTAGGATCCTAAGCCGGCACCCTAACCGCTAAACCAACACCAGGCTGTAATATCAAAAAATAAAGAAATTATATTCGGTTTAAATTGCGAAGACAGTATTCATACTATTTACATGAAATGCATAAATTTAAACCAAGTAGAGGAAACCCATTTGTAAGTAAGAAACCCAACAAACAAAATAAAGCAAAAGGGAAAACATTGGCATAACAAACGGATGTAGTATAAGACAAGGAGTGTATATTGGAGGAGAGAAAGGAAAACAGAGACTCAGTGGATGTACAGAGTGAGTCAGTCATAAGTCCCAAGACACGGTTTTAGCTGATTATACAAGATTTGTTTATACCAGTGGTTCTCAAACATTTTTAGACTACCGCCCCCTTCTGCACTCTTGGACCGGCCCAATGCCCCCCTTGTCCTATCGTTCGTGGTCGGACACCCAGAATTTATGTAGATAGGAAGCAAAAATAACAGAAGCCAAATATTTTCTGAATAATATTTTACTTTCCTTTTTATTTTATTTTGCACGACCAACAATGTTTCAGCAGAACAGGTACAGGTGAGGCAAACTGGGCATCTGTTATCACAGGCCCAAATACCGTTAGTGTGAAGGGTGGGCCTGGTGACTCGATGCGAGATTACGAACGTCTGGCTCCATCTCAGTGAGGTAGAGACACAGATCGCCCCTCTTGGTAATGTCAAGGCGGTTTCGATACCTGGTCAGCAGCACCATCACGGCGCTGAACCCTCTTTCAACGAGGTATGATGTGGGGAACGCCATCAGCAGCAGTTCTGCCTCTGTCCACATTGCGGGGTATTCGCCCCGCTCCAGAATCCAGAATTTGCTGTATTCATGCTACGAGAATCTTGCCTTCACCTCATCATCATTGTGGAGGTTGATAATTTCGTCCTGTAATTCGCGCTTCACATCTTGAATGTCACATTTGAACGGGTTGATCACCCATGCTGGTACCGACAGTTCTAGCATGTCTCTGAAACGCTGCTCCATATCTCCACGAATCTTCTCAAGGTGATTGCAATAAACGAGCAGCTTTTCATCAGAAACAGCAGTTTCTTTGCCAACCGGGGAAAGTGGTACATATCTCTGCGGCCGAGGGTTTCCCTGTGCAGAGTCGCCTTGGTTACGAACGCGCCGATCACTTTCTTTGCTTTAATCAGCGTCATATGGTCACCCTGGAGTTGTTTGTTGACATCATTCAGTATACTGAATATGTCCGTGAGGTAAGCCACATCATGCTCAATCGCATTCACTTTCTCCGATAGCTCCGTATCAATTTCCGACAGAAACTCGACCACTGTTGAGAAGAGGGCATGGAAACGGGTCAAACAAGCGCCTTTGGACAACCATCGAACTTCGGTGTGCAACAGGAGCCGCTCGAATGCCTCATCATTCTCCTGGCAAAGCTGACGACACAGCCGATCATGCAGAGACGACACCTTGATTTTATTCACTGCTTTGATTACTGTTTGGAGTGATGTATGAAGTCTGGTGCTGAGAGCTTTTGCTACAAGATGCTGGCGGTGCACGACACAGTGAATGGCGAACACGGACGGTACCTGGTTCTTCAGAAGCGCAATAAAACCACGCTGGCGGCCAACCATCGCTGGTGCCCCGTCCGTCGCGCAAGCGAGAATGTTCTCCATCGGTATGTTCTTATCAGTAAAGTACTTCTCCAACGTTTGGAAGATGGAAGAACCCTTCGTATCGGTCTGGAGAGAGCGGGCAAACAACATTTCTTCCACCATTTCCTGATCACGGATGAAGCGAACGTAGCAGAGTAACAGAGCTTCACTGTCACGCAAAGTGGACTCATCCAGCTGGATGGCGAAGTGTGTGCTTCTCAGCTCACTACACAGCTTATCTTCTACATCTGATGACATTTCATCAATCCGCCTGGCCATGGAATCATTGCTGAGCGCAATCGACTAGAGAACTGGATTCGGATCCTGGCCCATAACGGTTTTTATCACTTCCCCAACAGCTGGTTTGATCAACTGTTCGCCGATTCAATACGGTTTTCCAGATCTGGCGATGAGCAATGACAGCTTATACGACGCTTCCAGTCCTTTATCCAAGAGCTTTTGGCTGGCTTTGAACATCGTCGTTACCGTGGATCGCTTCTCAAATTTCTCTTTCAGCAATTGGAAATAGCTGACCTCTGCGCGAGCCTTATCACTGTAATTTTTACTCAGGTGCTCGCTCAGTCGAGATGGTTTCATTGCTTCATTGGACAGCGTGATACCACACAACAAACACATCGGTAACTGTTTGTTCGTCGGAGATGGAATGAATCCATACTTGATGTATTCAACGGAATACTGACGACACTTTTTCTTTGAGGCCGACATCTTGAAGCCGACCGGACGTGAAGCTTTTTTGAATAACGAAATAATACGCCAAAATGTTGAAAGACTAACACCAGCGCTAACACTGACTGTTCATACCTTGCCCAATGTCTGTGCTGGCCAGGCCAGCCTGTAAAGTTGAACCAGGCACGTTGAATAGTCCAGCACAAATAGAGCGTATTATATCCCACATAAAAAGATTCTTGCAAGCCGATTGGTTGAAATGGCACCACGTGACAAAAATTAGTGTTGTACTATTGGCCGCATTGGCGGCCAATAGTATTTTGCTGGTGTCATACACTATCATGTTTGTTGCGTGAGCATGTATGGACAAGAAAATACCTACACGACATCAGCGAATATGTGATCATAAAAACCATGCGGAGGGGGAAAGAATGTGGTCGCTGATTGGATGGCCAATTTGCCGAATGGCGCTGGGTAAACTGTTCAGACTGCAGGAAGCCCAATGAGCGCTCCAAATCGCCGCTGCTCCTCTAAATCGCCAGTGCCCCCGAAATCATTGCCAGCGCCCCCCTACTGCCCGTGGACTCTCGAGCGCCCCCCTGAAAGTTCCCAGCGCCCACTGGGGGGTGGTAGGGACCACTTTGAGAACCTATAGTTTATACCATCTACCAAGGTATAAATAAATCAAATCAGGGTATAAACAGCCATAAGCCGCAGGAGTAATAACATATTACAGGAACACATAATAACGAGTCATCTACCATATAAAACACAATGTCAGTTTGTGTGTATTGTACAGATGTCTGTCCCTCTTCATAAGGGTAGGTTTTAAAGGCCAATCTTTTAACACGAATGTGTGTTCACTGTGGTCTATTTGTAAGGATAAAACAAACTCGAAAAAATATTTTCCATTAAAGAGTAATTATGTCTCTTATTTTGGAATTGTAGACGATGGCTTGCAAACCAAGCCTCAAGGGCGGTGTACAGAAGCGTTTTTTAAATAACAATAAATACAAGGTGCAGGGAGGTTTCATTCACCGCACATGATGTGCAATGCACACAGAGTAAAACGAATGTTTATTTACATCCGTATGATGTCAAATAAAAAAGGTATAAGCACACCTGACACATTAGCATGCTCATGAGGCTGCACCGCGATTAAACGGTTCCAACCCGTCATTTTTGACAGGTTTTCTTGACTAGTAATAACATATTGTTACGAATTTGGTAGAGCAATATGTAGAGCAGAGTAGATCTGAATAGGTAACATGCTTCGAGATGTCGCGATAGGGAATCTACCTGTAATAAGTCATGTTTAGGCGTTTTGTCGGTTAAGGTGTATAATTGTGAATCTACCAGGAGATTCGAGTGATAGTTAGTGTAGGGGTTAATCAGTAGAGCCCTTGTATGTCTCACCTAGTAGCCAAACCTTTGTCCATTTTGGCACTGCACACCACTTAAACATTAGTTAGGACCTTTAGTACAACACTAAATGACGCCTTTCCCCCCTGACATGACTTAGGAAAAAATCAGACTAGAACACTGCCACAATTGGCCGCCACCATTTACACCTCCGAGAGGCCTACCCACCTCGCATAGCACGTGCTGTGACCAAGGAGCAGGAGCGGGAGAGTGGGAGTGACGCAGTGGGCGTGACCTGAGCGAGCCGGCGAGTCGGTGGAGGCTCTGATTGTCAGAGTAGTGCGCCAATCTGACGTCATTGGCCAGAGATATTAACGGGGGCCGGACGCCATTTCGGGCAGTTCACCAGAGTTCAGCACGTTGAGTGAGGTCTGAGTCAAGAGTTCGTGTGCGCATTTTGAGTTGAGATGAGACGGCAGTTGAGTTGAGAGAGGCAGTCCGGAGAGTTGGATCCCGAGTTGAGATCCTGAGTTGAGTTGAGTTGCGCAGAGTTGAGTAGCGCAGTTGAGTGGAGAGTTTGCTGGAGTGCACGCAGTTTGGTCAGAGCAGTTGCTTCTGGCAGTGGTTCGAGAGACGCAGAAAAGTGACTCGCTATTGCAGCTCTTTTTCGTCTTGCGCAGCCCGAGTTGGGCTGAGGTGTAGCCCGAGTGGAGCTCGCTGTCCTGCGGTGGGACCTCTCGGTGCTTCGGAGCTTGGTACACGGACCTCGTGTGCAGCGGCGAGGGCGTTGGCTCGGGCCTAGCGGGGCGTGCGAGGCGGACGGAGGATTCCTCCACGCCGGAGTTTGGAGCCGCGTTGGACGGACAAGACACGAGACCAGATAAGACCGAGCTCCGCGTACACTGTACACGACGAGACATTTTATTTTCGTATTCATCTCCCTCGTCTCGTGTTTGGAAATCTGTTGTGTGTGGGATCCCAATTTAGTTACCTTAGGTTTATCGTTGCCCATAGAGCATTGGCACAGGTCACGACTGCCCGGTGGCCACAGACGCTGTCAACCTGTTTTCATGATCTGCATCTGACAATTCACAAAAGACAGCTGGTTTATGTGGTTTCATGTGACGGTCTTCTTTCATTGTTCGCAGTAACAATGAATACGAAACACCAACTCTGCAGAACGTTTCCGTAATGATTTTTTACAGAGATCTGATCACGGATGTTTTAATGTTCCGAATTCCCAAATGACGAATTTTTGGTCGTCCGCTTTGCTTGTTGTCGAGTACACTTCCAGTCTGAAATGTCTTTTCCCCCCAAAGATGAAGATTTGATTTTGAAGGTGCTGGCTCCCCAAAACGCTCCTCAAGGTCTTCTTGCAAATGTTTCATAGTCTTGTTTGTGTTTTTCCTTTTGTGGTACCACACCACTGTGCCTCTATTCCACTGTAAATGGACTGGTGTCTGCCATCCTGGTTTAATGTATTATTTGTATTATCTGAAACAAAAGGAAACAGCATCAATGCATGGTATAGAACTCAAAGAACTGAAAACGAAGGAATAGAACTGAAACACATTTAAGAGACAGATCAAATAAACAACTGCCATGACCTTTTTGTCATTGGTGAAAGACGTGAAAGTTCAGACAGGTGGTGGGACAGCTGCTGAATTCTGGCACATCTTACGATAGAAACAATGTCTACAAACTTTGTTGAGAGACTGTAGGTTCCCATCAGTGGAGTTGGGTTTCCAGTAGAAAACGCAAGCTGCTTCCTGGCAATTGCCTCACCGCATGAATTGTTGTACCAGGTAAGATATGTTGGGCAGGATAGCTGCATGAACTGATGGAAAAGAAAGGTTAGTTTTTTGAGAAATGAGTCCCATGTCCGTATATGAAGAGATAGGAGACTAGTCAGTGAAAGAGAATGTGGACTTCCAGGATAGACCAATCTGCTCGATTAAACTGTCAGACACGGCAGCACTTTGGCAGATTCCTGAAGACCACCAGTGAAACAAACTTTTAGAGTACATGACCTGAGGAGCAAGGGGATGAGAGGTTGGAAAAGGAAAGGTTGAAGAGAAAGTTCGACATAATAAAGTCAAACTAACTTGGGGAAGTATGTGTTATGAATCCAACGGATTAGTTGAGGCCAAGGGTATCGCAAAAGGCCTTGGCTGCAATACCTTGGACAGTGGTGTGAACAAAGATTCCAAGCTGGCAGGATCGGTAACAATTGAAGTCACTTCAGGTTAGGAAGAGAGTTTGGATGTGGGATAGGAGGGAGTCAAAGAGAGGGTCTCACAGACAAAGTCACAGTTTGGTCAAAGTCACAGTTTAAACGTTTTTTCTCAGTGCAATAGACCACAAACATGGAGAAGACAGACATTCCTGTGAAAAGGGACATGCCACCAATATGAGCATTAGATCCTTCAAAATGGTACAAAAGATAACCAAGGAGATGAGTAAGTGCAAAACATACTGAGAAAAACGTTTTTGTTAGACAGATAACATCTGGAGATGAGGCAGTAACACTTAGCAAGATATCCATGGCATTTGGTAGCAATGAAGAATTGTTATAACATCTTAGGACATTTCCCATTTTGTATTTTGTGCACATGGAAGCATCAGCTGTGGAGAAAATCTTTCTCCATTAGGGATGTTGCCATTAAAACAGCTCAGCCAGCCAAGTGCTCTACCACCCCCACTACAACTCCCTCTACCATCTCCCCCACAACCCCCTCTACTACCTCCTCCCTTTCACCCCCTCGACTACCACCACCTTTACCATCTCCTATATCACCCCTCTAACACTACCTCCACGCCACCACTCATCACCCACTCCACCATCCCCTTTACCATGTCCTCCATCACCCCGCGAACACACCCCCTATATTACCCCCTCTACCATGCCCTCTATCACCACCACTTCCCTTTTACCACTTCCCCTCCCACTCCCCTACCCTACCACCCCCTATACTATTTGCCCTACCACTCCTCTCTCTATCACCTCTACCACCCTTTACCATCCCCTGTAGCACCCCATATGCCAACCATTTACCATCCGCTCTACAACCCCATTACCATCCCCTCTAACACACCCCCCTATATTACCCCCTCTACCATGCCTTCTATTACCACCACCTCGCCTTTACCACTTGCCCTCCCTCCACCCTTTTTACTATACCCTCTCCCACTACCCTCCCTATCACCCCTTTACCATCCCCTCTACAACTCCTCCACCCCATCACCCTTTACCATAACCTCTATCACCCCCCTCTACCATCTCATCTACAACTTCCGAGATCGATACGTTGTTGCCATCGCTACCACGAACCAAATTTCCCGCGGTTGTGTCGCAATGCTCAAGCCCAGGTGTCACACTCACTGTTCCAGGTAATTAAACGCTCGACGAAATGTAATTTTTCAGAGTATAAAGTATAAACAATCATTCTTGTTAATCTTGTTAACATTGCACTTTTACATTTGTTAACTATTCTTGTTAATGTTAATGTTAATCATTCTTGTTAACATTGGTCTATTGCACTGTTAATCACGATTGTTAATCTTGTCTGTGCATGATATAATACAACATGATGGTGGAGAGGAAGAACACTTACAGCTGTCGTTCGGGTTCGATTCCCGAGCCGATATAAACTGTCGGAGCTTCCCAGGCAGGGCGTTGGTTGCATCACAGTGTGCCGTCCCTCGGATGCACGTTAAGCCGGGTGTCCCATATGCTAGCATTAACCGGTAGACGTCAAAGATCCCACGGTTTAAGCCGTAAAGCGTCATTTGACAGAGTGGGTGAATTTATCGAACACCGGGCTTCGCCAGCCGGTTCGTGAAATACTTAGGCCAACCTCGTCACACAGCGGACTCCACGAGGTGGCGGGAAATTTGTCTCATTAACGGGGTCAAAGGTTGGGAACACCTGGGTTTTTGTTTGCATTGCCCTTGCCGGTCGAGTGGAGGTTCGATTCCCGTGGTTGATCGTTGGAGGTTCCCACAACCTACGACTGAGACCCTCACAAATTGCTTTAGGTGACCACCAACCAGCACCCACCACGTCACAAGTGATTTATTTAAATATATTCAACAGTTAAGAGAAACTCACCTGGACATCATAAATCTGCAGCAAAAATGTCAACTCGAGCTGGATAGATATATATATATATAGCCAATTACAGTACCCAGATCCGAGGCCCAGTGACCAATACGACTCGATTCGCAATATACCGTATTTGTTTGACTTGACCCACACACACAGTGCAAACGAACGAGCACGGCGTTTCCCTAATTCCTGTGCCATTTTCCGAAATTGAAATAAAATGATCGCACTCTTCCTCGACCTAACTTCCTCATTTAAAAAAAATCTTACCCAAGCAGTATGAAAAACGACACAGCTGCCGTCTATTAGTATAAAACGTTATTTGCTTGAGTTTGAATTCATAACTTAAAATGCAGTTGGTATTATGACGTCACGTGAATAAAGTACGCTTTGGAAAAAACAAAAATCAAATTAACGGGTGCACCGCCCATGACGCTGCAGTCATTTACACCGCAATAACCAAAATTATATCTACAAATCGAGAAGGTGCATCGATTCACCTCAACAATCTGAATGCGCTTTTAAGCAAAGGAGTACATTAATGATCCTCCCGATCACAATCGATGATAGCGAATTGAAAGATCGTCGAAAGAAGGAATGTGTAAGATAACTAACTGCTTATGGTCAGGCCAGAGCTGCGAGGCATGCGCCCGCGATACCGCCCGAGTGGGAAGGGCATGTGGCAATTCACTAAACACGGAACCAAACACAAATATGGGACAGAAACGTGGCATTAACATTACATAATGTTTAAATTTCTTTACAAACTCGCATTTACAGATCATCTGCGTCCCTTCGTTATTGCTTCAAAAAATCTGGAAGATTTCACAAATTAAATTAAGATTTAATCACAAATTCCAATTTATTTGCCGATTCTCAATCACACCGTTTAACTAAGCAGAGTCTGTGGTGTGATGAGACGAAAATTGAACTCTTTGGCCTGAATGCCAAGTGCTACGTCTGGTGGAAAAGGAGCACAGTTCATCACCCATCTAACACCATCCCTACTGTGAAGCATGGTGGTGGCAGCATCATGCTCTGGGGATGCTTTTCAATGGCAGTGACTTGGAGACTTGTGAGGGTAGAGGGAACTGTCAGGAAGTATACGAGTGTACGACTGCAGTTCTAACTATATCATTTTGCCTAATTCTTGCTTTAAGGCCTTGAACACACTCTTAAACATGCCCTCACCGACGTGTAAAAGTTTCTTTGTTATTTAAATGCTTTTGTTTAGGTATTAATGATGCATTAGATAATCACTCTTCAGCGATAGATGAATAACTTTGAATGTGTGATCATCGCACCGATGTGTCTAAGTCTTAAACCCTTTCTTAAGTTTGGTCCAAGATCTTGGACCAAATCTATTCATGAACCAGATTGTGAAACTTCATTCTTATAGCTTTGTTCCAAGGGCTCTTTTTAGAATCCTCACTGAACCTCTGACAGCCTCCACTTGTTGCTGTGCGTTCCCTAATGATGGAGCTCACTGTGCTCTTGGGAACTTTAAACACTCTAGAAATTGTTTTCTACCCTTCCCCAGATCTATGCCTCCTCACAATTCTATCTCAGAGTTCTACGGACAATTCTTTGGACATCATGGTGGAGTTTCTGCTCTGACATGCACTGTCACCTGTGGGACCTTGTATAGGAAGGTGTGTTTCTTTCTAAATCACATCCAATCAATTGAATTAGCCACAGGTGGAGTCCAATCAAGTTGTAGAGACATCTCAAGGATGCACCTGAGCTCAATTTGGCGTCATAATAAATGGGTTGAATACTTATTGACGAGAATTTTCAGCTTTTCATTTTCAATTGTTTTGTAAAAATTTCTAAATTAATTTCACTGACATTATGGGGTATTATGTGTCGAAAAGTGACAAAAAATCTCAATCGAATCCATTTTAAATTCAGGCCGTAACAACAAAACGTGAAAAAAGACAAGGGGTGTGAATACTTTCTGAAGGCAGTGTATAATTTGGCAGGATTTTGCACCCCTCGATTGCAAGGTCTGGATACACCACTGCCTGAATTGGAATGGATAAACGCCAGAAGTGGGAGGCCATTAGCACATAATTTGGAGCAGATAGAATAGAATATTAGAAGGGATTAACATCAGGACTAATTTAGCAGCTAAATAATCACCATGTGATCAATCCATTGTGGGGGGAAGGGGGTTAGGAGGAATCAGCATTAGCTCTGCCTCCCAGACTGTTGATGGCTGTAGTCCTCATGTGGAGTTTTGTGGACCACGTGATGTCCACCTTTACCTCTCTACCTGTATCTCTTCTCTTGTGCAAAATTATTCTCTGTAATGACAAGCTGCCTAATATGTGTTAACAATGAAACTTTGAGCTAATGGGTTAAGTATCCCTGGGTACCTAAAGTGGGTCTGATCAAGCTGGCAGATTGGGTATGGCTTTTCCAAGGAGAAATATACAACTCCACAATGGAAACCTCGGCCAAATTCCAAATTCTGCCCTAGCTATTAACCTTTAGCATCTGTCACACGAAATATCCAGGTTTTGCTGTCAGCCCCAAAAACATTTGTGAGTTGTTATCGCCGGATGCTCTGTCAAGATTATGGGCTTATTTACCACTTACCGACACACCGACTAACCCCAACCTTCAGCGTAAATGTAAGAAATAGATGGTTTCTTAACCCTGGATTGTTCCTGCGGTGGAACCGCCTTTTTGTTACTTTTCCAGCAGGGTTCGCTGCATAGTAGAGCAAGCTGCCCTTCGGAGGGATCAACAGTTTGGCATCAATGAACCTGCTAAACGAGAAGACATCAGCAGTTTATACTGCTGAAACTTGTATATCATTAGGATGTACAATTCAAGGATAAAGTGAAGCAAAGTACCTGAAAATTGATCCGAAACTGACACGTTATACAAAATAAACGGAAAGGCTGAACAGCATATAATTTGCATTCTAAAATGAAGGCACCCAACCACAAACTAAGAGTTGCCCACCTGTACAATACATACATACAGTAACGTGAAAAAGTAAGTACACCCCATGTAAAGTTTTGACTTTTTCAACATATTTCAACATACAGCTATTTGATCTTCATTTCAACAATATTGATAGATAAAGGTGACATAATATAACAAATATCATGAAACATTTACATTTTGTAGTCCATTGTATAATTTAAATATACAAATGCAAATTTCGTATGTGGAAAAGGTAAGCCTTCTATGGTGATCAATAAAGCCTACATCTCCTAAACTGTGACTCAACGTCGCGTCGTCTTATAACAGTGTACAAGGTGAATGTGTAAGACTGCTTCAGTAGTGCTAAACTTAAAATCATTATTTTGTAGCGGTTACCGCTGGATGCACACAATCGCCTTGCACCGGCCAGAACACGGCCAGACGCGCCTCTCCCGGGCATGCCCGGACTCACTGTTCCCGGGCACGCCCGAACCTCCCGGGCACGCCCGGTCTCGTCTTTCCCGGGCATGCCCGCTCTCGCCTTTCCAGGGCTCGCCCAGAGCGTCCGGGCATGCCCGCTATCGCCTTTTCAGGGCTCGCCCAGAGCGTCCGGGCATGCCCGCTATCGCCTTTCCAGGGCTCTCCCAGAGCGCCCGGGCACGCCCAGCCTCAACTTGCCAGGCCGCAGCCAAACACGCCCGGGCAGGTCCAGACTCGCCTTTCCAAGGCTCGCCCTTGACACCCGGGCATGCCCGGTATAGCTTTTGCCGGGCAAACTTCCCGACATAAATTTGTATATATTGTTACGGATCGCGGTTAGATGTTACTTCGACCGAGCGGTGGTGTATTACCGCGACCTAACAGTTATTCCCCGACTAGACCCCGATTCCACCCAAACGTTGACCAAATCGCGCTATGCTAAATCAATGATGGAAAGGACACAACGACTGGGATAGATGAAACGACGCAAGGGGTACAGTTCTCAAGACCTCCAGAGGAGGATATAATTACAGTGGGGGAGAAAAGGGGTAGATTACAAGGTAGAGAGGTAAAGGCACAGAAGAGATAGGCACTTAGTTACAGTCTTATCTTAGCCCAGACAGACCACAGACAAACGGAACAAGGCTGACTTACACAGGGATTGATGGCAGGGAAGGACAGGTAGTTCGATAGCACAAGGTGCACCTTGGCTCGGGGACAGGATCAAGCACGGTCCAAGAGATGCAGGGAGGCCTCACAGCGTTCGGAGGTGGCGTCTTTCTTTCTCCAAGCTCAGCGCGCATCTGACGTCACCACCTTCTTCCTGCGCATGCTCAGCGGGGAGTGACACGCCCTCGGCTGGTTGGCTCCGCCCCAGATGGGACCGGTCCGCCGCTTCTATTGGGTGCGGGGGTTACCGGGCTCCGCCCTTGACGAGGAGCTGACAGGGAGCCCCTATTTGGTAACCCCGTCGAGCACATGTTCGATGGCGGCTCATTGGAAAGGCCTGGTGCCCTCCCAACACCCCCTACCAACCAAGCCGGAGTGAGGACGCGCACTCCCCGCGCCCGCCGCTGCTGTTGTTGTTGTTGTTGTTGTTGTTGCTGAACCGTGAGGAAGAGCTGCGGGGAGGTATTGGGAGGTCCTAAACTTCCTAACGGTGCCATACAATCACATTCTGGTGCAACGAAGGGTCAGAATTAATGGAAACGAGTCCTTAACTGACATAGACTAAGAATAACTAGCAAGATGTCCTATAGTTGTCTTACATGAGATGCGGTGAACCTGGGCACGACATTTAATGGGGGAAATAGGGGGAGGTCGGGTCTACAGAGTGTTGTTTACAGAAAATGGGACTAGGGAATGGGGGATTGGGGATAGTTGGGAAGTATTGAGGAAATAGGGGAATATTTACAAGCGGATATGGATGGATGCAAATCCCATATCCGCAACATTGCACCCTTCTCTACCTCGGGGCGACCCGACCCGATAAATTTTTACCTACGTTAGTGTGGCACTCAGATGTAGTTCCCTCTACTATTAACTCAACCCTGAGTGCGACAGTTTTACAGATGTTCACAAATGAGTAAATATGTCCCCCTGCGACGTTGCACCCTTCTCCTAACAGAAACACACCCACAGGATAACCGAATCGCGGAAAGCATCCTCAAACTAAACATACAGCCGGTAGGGAGCATCATTTATACAAGACTGATATTTACACTACGATCCAGGATCTGTTCTTTGAGGAACACATGCAGATGTTATGCATAGAGAGAGAGAGCACGCATGCCAGCATCGATACACCAACCCACGAGTGCCCTGTGGCCCTACGGCCTTTAATACTGTGCAGAGCACCCCATCCAAGCACCAAAAGCACCACCCCATTATGCACAGTCAGCACCATCCGGTGCACCAATAAAGTGTTCAATAATAAATGCACAATCAAGTGTCCATGGTCACTGGTGGTGTCGCAGCCGGCCGATGTTCTGCCGCTGGTCTTGCCTTCATGGAGTGCACTTGGCCTTCTGGCTTCTTTAGAAATAAAGAAAGGCGCCAACCGCGTCCATTTCTGAATTGTGGCCGTCAGGGGGGCCAACTAAAAGTGGTTCACCTGTATGGCATAGGTGCCACGTTGACCCAGAGGTCCATCCACGGGTGGTGGTTGACCGCCAAAGAACTGCGGTCCATTGTGGGCGGCCACCAAAATTGCGGTCCATATGGTGTATCGATCCAGGCAGCAAGCAGCGGAAGTACAGGCCCACAACTGCGGAGCCAGCACCTCTCTCTCCTCTCTCTCTGCCCCAAAGCCAGATCCTCGGAGGTGGGAGACAAAAGAAGACAAGTGAGTAAGGTGGTAAGGGCGCAAAAGTGCAGGCAATACTAGGTAATGCACACTAGGGGCACATGGGAACCAGGTGAGACAGGTACGTTCCTACCGTACGCCCCCCCCCCCCCCACCAGGTAACCTACATTGCCCCTCCCTTACCCCTTACTGTATCCACAAAACACAACACTACCCATAAACATCTACTTTACACATCAACAAACGTCCCTACTGTCTTCCCCGTTCCTCCCATAAACCAAATTCGTCTTCTCTCCCTCCTAACCAATCAAATTTGCCATTTCCAACTCTCATCAAAATTTGCCATCTCCAACTCAACATCAAAATTTGCCATCACCAATTCATCATCAGTCCCTCCTAAGGAGGGAGAGATGGAATCACCCCAATGTCTCATCCACGTCGTGATGCGTCTCACAAATCCACACAGCAATTCTCCTTTCCTGCAGCACAGAACAAAGGAACACAGGTGTGGAGTCATCATCATCACCTCAGGTAAGTGGCTGCGTATGGTGCGACAGGTTCATCAATCCTAACTATTTCCTAAATGACTTTAACAACTTTACATTACCCGGGGTCTTTCCCTGCCAATCCATTGGCCAACTTACACTATGGGTTCTAAAAACCAATTCCCATTGACCAAACTGTGGTGCTTCTCAATTTGGGGTCTCACTCCCCCGATTCATCACTCGGTGCCCCCGCACAATTTCGGTGGCTGGGTCGTGTGACGCTCCCAGCTGGTCCGCCCACCTGCACACCTCCACCACTGTTGTTGCCTACCGAGCTCACCTGCTCCTCACCCTAACCTAACTAACTGGGGAAGGCCCTCTCGCACTCTCACCCCCTCAGTGCCCTCTCTGGCACGGGCTGCCCGATCCACACCCGGGATCCTCAGGCACCCACTGACACTAACGGCTCCCAGAGCCCACCTGCGGCCTCACCTGGCCGACATCTAACAGTGGCGGAGTGCCCAACCATTCACACTCATACTAACAGGCCACACGACCAGCCAATTTCACCACACCAATGCACCCATCCACAATACCATTCTGCATCCGCACCACAAATGCCAATATCCAACCACAATTTACCTATACCTTCTAACTATTCTTTAAACTACCCTCCCCGGGTACTCGTGAAAAGGGGTCCACTCTTCCCCCATCCACACCTTCGCACCATGCACACCACTCCGTACCACTTACTCCAACTCTCTCCACACCACTCATTCTCTGCTCCATATATTCCACACACCTGCACTTGCACACCTGTGCTCTCATACTTGGTGCCGCCTGCACCCTTCTCTCCCCCAAGCGCATTCGCGCTGATCCACAACACTCACTACTCACACACTGCTCCACACACCTGTCCAGTTCTCACACAGCATCATCTCATCTAACTACTCCCCTCTGAAACTTGCGCTTCCCAGTCGTCCCTTTAAACTATTGCGCTCCCTCGTCATTATCATCCACTCTAATCTACCTGCGTCCCCTCTACAGGTATCCTTGTCACTAACTAACCTTAACGTTACCTAATGTCATCTTCGCTAGATCCCTACACACAATATCCTAACCCACCCGGGCTAGTTTTCACTGCCATACACCCCATAATCTATAGCGCATTTGCCCCCCCTCATGGGAATGGTGGCAGGGATGCCACCCTTACCCACCGGGCCCATCGCTCATCAATCCCCCAGTCCTCTGGCACTAATAAGCCCCCCTTATTCAGAGGTACTGGGTCCCGCCTCGGCATCTAAAGCCGAGGCAATCCACGGGGGCGCCTGCTCGCCGGTGTAAGGCCTTATCCGGTCGGCGTGGACGATCCGAGGGAGGGCTCGTGGCCCCATTTTGATTTTTACTACCACGTCACAGACTTGCGACAGGACGACCCCCGGGCCTTGCCAGGGAGAGGTGAGTTTCGGGCACCTACCCTTCCTCCTCCGGGGATTGAAGAACCAAATCTTCATCCCCGGAGTGTACTGACTCCCCTGGCTCCGGTGGTCGTACCTGCGCTTCATCTTTTCCCCCGCCAGATGGAGTTGGCGGCGGGCGAAGGCATGGACTAGCTCCATGCCTTCCTCTAGGTGACGTGCGTACCCCTCCCTCGGCGGGTTAACCACTGTGTCTGGCACGGGACCGCATAGCAAGTCGGCGGGAGCCCGTAACTCCCGCCCATACATAAGCAACGCTGGACTGCATGCGGTGGCCCCGTGCTGGCTGGTTCGGTAGGCCATGAGCAAATAAGGGAGATGTTCGTCCCAGTCATCGTGACGGGTGGCGGTGAACAGTGCCAGTTGTTGGATTAAAGTTCAGTTGAATCTTTCCACCATCCCGTCAGATTGAGGTCTTAAAGGCGTTGTTCTTGTTTTCCGAATTGACAGGAGACTGCACACATCTTTTAGCAATTTGCTCTCAAAATTTCGTCCCTGGTCGGTGTGCAACTCCTGTGGAATCCCATGCCGGCACACAAATCCTTCCACGAAGGCCTGCGCTACCACCCCTGCTTCTTGGTTGGGGAGGGCGTAGGCCTCCGGCCACTTGGTGAAGTAGTCCATCACAACGAGGATGTACTTATTACCTAGGCGGGTGCGGGGTAGTGGGCCTAGGATATCCATGGCCACCCGCTCTAGGGGGGCCCCCACCTGGTGTAATTGAAGGGGGGCCCTCATCCTCCGTGCTGGTCCCTTTTTGGCAGTACAGGCGTCGCATCTCCGACACCAGTCCTGTATGTCGTGCCCCATATTCACCCAATAAAACCTCCGGCGTACCTGCGATGTCGTCTTTGTCCTGCCCAAATGGCCGCCGGGGCGGGTACCATGCACCTGTTGCAATATATCGGTCTTAAATTTATTTGGGACTACCACCAGCCAGGAAGTTTTATCAGAGGGAACCTCCACCCACTTGCGATACAAGATGTTATCCTTCAATTCCAGGGTTTTCCACTGAGCCCAATATGCCTTGGTCTGTGCCCCAAGGGGGGTGACCTCTTCCCCATTAGGTCTTTGCCCCAATCTCACCCATTCGTGCACCGGCCCCAGTACGGGGTCCTCCCGCTGGGCCGCGCTCCAAGCCAAAGTTCCGAATTCCTCATCTGCGGTTAGTGGCAAAATTGGCCCTCTCACCCGGGTTGCACGGACAACGAGGGTCGGATCCGAATCGCCAATTGTTCCCTCTCCTCGTGTCTCGCACAAAATTTACAGTTTTCCCCCAGACAAGGACGCCGAGAGAGTGCGTCCGCATTACCATGGGCCACATCAAAATCGTACTGCTGCAACTTTTCCAACCACCTTGCAATTTGGCCCTCCGGTTCCTTGAACCGAAGGAGCCATTGCAAGGAGGAATGGTCAGTTCTAACCAAAAATTTCCGCCCGTACAGGTACGGGTGGAAATGGTTCATGGCAGCCAGCATAGCCAATAACTCTTTGCGAGTGACACAATAATTTCGCTCGGGCCTACTTAAGGCCCGACTATAGTAACCAATCACTCTCTCCATGCCCTCCTGTGTCTGAGACAAAACTGCGCCCAATCCTTCCTGGCTCGCATCCGTGTCCAGGGTAAATGCCCCGTTGCTAGTGGGGTAAGCTAGAAGGGGTGCGGATGTTAGACACCCCTTCAATTTTTGGAAGGCCTCGTGGCACTCCCGTGTCCAATTAAATCGCGTCCCCTTCTCCGTAAGCCGGTGGAGGGGACGGGCCAACTCCGCAAATTTCGCCACAAAGCGCCGGTAGTAGGAGCAGAGTCCCAAAAATCCCCGCACCTCCTTGATGGTACGTGGTGCGGGCCACTCCTCTACCGCTTTAATTTTGTCTGGGTCCGTTTTTACCCCCTCGCGGCCAATCACGTGACCTAGATAGGCCACCTCTCTTGCAAACAAAGTGCACTTACTCGGGTTCAGCTTCAACCCTGCCTGTCTGAGGCACCCGAACACCTGGTCCAAATTAGCTACTGCCTGGGGGAACGTTTTGGCATGTACTAGGACGTCATCCAGGTACACCAGGCATGATTGCCATGGCATGCCGCCTAGTACATGTTCCATCAATCTTTCAAAGGTGGCGGGGGCGTTACACAAACCAAACGGCATCACAGTAAACTGATACAGTCCCTTACCTGTGGAAAATTTCGTTTTCTCCTTCCCTGCCCTATCCATCTCCACCTGCCAATACCCACTCTTGAGGTCCAAAGTTGAGAACCAATTTGAGCCCGCAACGGCATCGAGGGTGTCATCAATCCTTGGCAGGGGATATGAGTCCTTGAGTGTCACGTTGTTTAGCTGGCGATAGTCCACGCAGAACCGCGTGGTCCCATCCTTCTTTTTGACCAGCACAACAGGTGACATCCAAGGACTTCCCGAGGGCTCGATCACGCCTGCGTCGAGCATTTTTTCAACCTGCTCGTCAGCTTCCGCCCTCTTGCTCCAAGGGAGCCGTCGGGCGGCCTGACGAATAGGCCGGGCCTCACCGGTGTGGATCTGATGTTTCACCAGGCCCGTATGTCCAATATCCTCGGTGGACAGGGAGAAGAGGTCCAAATGGGACCCAACCAGTTTGTGTAAGGCCTCCCTCTGGGTACCTCCCAACTCTACGCTATTACGATTTACCATCTCGCAAATGGGATCGGGCCAATTCCTACTTCTTATTGAAGTCTCCCCCCGGGGCCGGCTCGGCTGGACATTCTCGCCCCTCACTGTCGCGACTTCCTCAACTGGGGTGCAGCCAGCTACCCTCGTGCCCCTTACTATAGTGCGTGGTTCTGTACTTATATTTATTACTCGGACGGCCACTACCGGTCCGTCCGTTTTTACAAGGGTGCGGCCCACGATTAAACCCGGTATGGACTGCGCTGCCACCGGTTCGACCAGGCCGCAGGACTCCTGCCATGTTGGGTGAGCTGCCCACCGGGCCGGCACTATCGCCTCGGCCCTTAGGGGAATGGTCACGGCCTCGGAAGCCTCCAGCTCCGCTCTCTCGGCCGTGCTCACTCCCCCTAACGGCAGCTCTTCTACTCCCACCTGCAGGATCCCCCGGCACAAGTCGATTTTACAACCGCTGGCAGTCAACAAATCCAACCCTATTAAACATGGGTCGCACACCTCCGCCACCCAAACATCTATCTCCCTCCTTACCGACCCTAACTTGAGGGTCACAGAACCACGCCCTATGATCGGGGCCGTTACCCCGGTAGCAAGTTGCAAACTATAATTTTGCAGGCGCTGGATCTTATCCCAGCCACCTGCGCTCGAATCAAGGATCACAGGGCTGATGATCGTGGCGCTAGCTCCTGTGTCCACTACGGCGTCTACCCCCACGCCGGCAATTTTGCATCTGATTGTCAGGCTACCGGTTCCAATCTGGCCACAATAAATGACCTGTCGCGTCAATGAGGGCTCTCCTCCATCCTCTTCTGCCGAACACCGCCCTACGTGCCCGACACCTTCTAGTTTCCCGGGGTCTGGCAGGGGGGTGTCTGGGGTCGGCTAACCCGCTCCCCCCTGGGCGGAGTTGAGGACCTCAACCGCCGGGGATCATCCCGGCACGTGGCTCGACAGTGCCGCGCCAGGTGACCCAGACGGTTGCAAGTATAGCACCTCACCTGATAAGGTGCTTGTCTCCGGAATTCCAAATTTTCCCCCCTGAAGGTCCGAATTGGATTACCCGCTCGTGGTCCACCGCAGGCCACCTCCGGGGCCGCCTGCCATGGTCCAGGTCCCGCCAGGCGCTGGTCCACCAGCCTCCGGACCATGCCCGCCAGGTCAGGACTCATGTCGGGGGCGGGCCCCCTAAGGGGTCCGCCCTCCATCGGGGGTCCCACCTGGCGGACCGCCATTGCGTGACGCTCGCTCCCCCGGGCCAGGGGCCTCGCTGCTTCCCAACGGGCTGCAGCGTCAGCCGCCTGGCTCAGAGTCTGCGGGCGCCACATGGCGAGCTGTTGCCGGAGCTCAATATCCGGGAGGGCCTGGATAAAATGGTCCAGCGCCAGGCTTTCCCGGGAATCCGCTGCCATGTTAGCATGTGCGATCCCCACTGCGCGGCGAATGTCGTGGGCAAGTTCCCCGATGGCTTCCTGGGGCTTGCGTTTTCGCAGCGCGAGCTGAGCTTTAACAAGCTCGCTCTGCTGTTCAATGCCGAATCGATTAATTAGGGCGTCGCGGAGGGCTGGCAGGGTGAGAGCACCCGGTGGTAATGCCGTCAGCACCTCCGCCGCCGCGCCGCGCAATGCGGCCACCAGGTGTACTCCACCTTCGTCCTCACCCCAACCGTTGCCCTTACACACACAGTCAAACTGCGCCAGGTACGCGCGTAGATCACTCTTGCCGTCATACGGCGCGAGTGGGACCTTGTGGGACCACCTCGTATGTGAGTCGTTGCCCGCCTGCCGGACCCCGTGCGTCGCCCCTTGCGGGGTCAGCGCGGGGCCGAACCGGCCGGGCCCCCACAGTACATTACCCCCAAGGGGCTCCCGTGCCTCCCCTGTCCCTCTAAAAACTACCCCTGTTGGTGTCGATGCATGGGTCACACTTCCGCAACCCGCTACCCATTCCATACCACCACAACCTTGCTCACTCACACCTCGCAACTCTCCCATCACCGGACCCTCTCGCTCGCACCCTCGTTCCATACCCTCCGGACCAGCCATACACCTCACTCTTGGCCTCTCACGAACATCCGGGTCCATCTCGACCCCCAAGCTTATTAAATCACCTGGCGCATCATACGCACGACCATATTGGTCACCACTTACACCGGGTCCTCTTTCTCTTCGCTTCTCCTCCATCACCTGCGAATCCCTCATCCGGTTAATGAGCACATCATCACGATCCGAACACAGACTTTGGACCAATTCTTTTACTTCCTCCTTTATCTCTTTCTTATCCTCTCTCCGTCGCTTCTTAATTTCGCTCACCCCTTCTTCCACTTCTTCTAATTTCTGCTTCACCTCCTTCATCTCCTCGTGCGCCCCCTTAAGTTCTTCCTCTAACTCCACCTTATTTTTTTCTATATGTTCCCACACCTCCCGCTCTTTAACCTCCATCACCTCTACCACCTTGTTCATTTTCCTCGTCAGGTCCTCATGTACCGTCTGACACTCTTTTTTAATTACCCCTACGTCCTTTTTCATCTCCTTCTGTGTCGATTTTAAACCCTCTATTACCGCTGTGTGCCTCTTTACCTGGTCCCCCAACTCCTTTTGTCCCACTGTCAGTTGTTCTACTCCCAGCGTCAACTCCTCTATACCACCTTGCAATTTTACAGTCCCCTTTCTCACCTCCTTCTCCATGCGCTCCTTACAGTGCCTCACCTCCTCGCGCACTCCTCCGACCTCCTCACTCACACCTCTTCTGATCTCTTCTCCCATCACTTGCATCTCCTGCCCAGATGCCACCCTCATCTGCTCCATTTCCTCCCTGTGAGCATCCAATTTAGTTTCTACCCCCATTCTGACCCCCTCTATCTGCTGCCCCATTTTTTAAACTTCCCTTTCCGCTTGGTCCCTCATGTCCCTCAATTTGCCTTCCATACTGTTTTCTAACCCCTCTAACCCCCTTTTCATCCCTTCCATTTGATTCTCTTGAGCGGCCATTCTGTTTTCTACCCCCGTTAACCCATTCTTTACCTCTTTTATCCCATTGTCTAACCCCTCACCGGTACCCCTCGCTTCGTCCCTCATTACCCCCAATTGCTCACTCTGAGCATCCATCCGGTTCCCCAATTGCTGACTATTAGCCCTCATCTCGTCCTTCTGCAGGTTGAGGGACGCCTGCATTTGTACCATAAATTGCTCCATGAGG
Organism: Myxine glutinosa; assembly: GCF_964187855.1. Classification (NCBI taxonomy): domain Eukaryota; kingdom Metazoa; phylum Chordata; class Myxini; order Myxiniformes; family Myxinidae; genus Myxine; species Myxine glutinosa. The sequence goes on along the minus strand of NC_136266.1, from coordinate 59,810,685 downwards.
GCCTGCATTTGGGCCATCCCTCCCACTTGTGCAGCGGGTGCGGCCGCCGTAGCCATGTGCGAGGCGCCATTTTGCGCGCCCGCAACCTCGTGCGCGAGAGCGCCATCTTGCGAACCTGCCGCCCTCACTGCTTCGCTCTCCTCATGTCCCTCAATTTGGTCCTGGATCGACCCTGCCTCACTCTCCTCTACCGGAACCCAGCCGTCTTGATCTGCCATAGCGCGACTTTCAAAATTCGGGTTTTTTGTAAAACAAAATCAAATTTCGGTGTCTTTATAATTTTGACCAAATTTTTTCCTAGATGTTTTTTTTTTTTAATTTGGTTCGGGCCTCGAATCTCACTCCTCGACACCAATTGTTACGAATCGCGGTTAGATGTTACTTCGACCGAGCGGTGGTGTATTACCGCGACCTAACAGTTATTCCCCGACTAGACCCCGATTCCACCCAAACCTTGACCAAATCGCGCTATGCTAAATCAATGATGGAAAGGACAAAACGACTGGGATAGATGAAACGACGCAAGGGGTACAGTTCTCAAGACCTCCGGAGGAGGATATAATTACAGTGGGGGAGAAAAGGGGTAGATTACAAGGTAGAGAGGTAAAGGCACAGAAGAGATAGGCACTTAGTTACAGTCTTATCTTAGCCCAGACAGACCACAGACAAACGGAACAAGGCTGACTTACACAGGGATTGATGGCAGGGAAGGACAGGTAGTTCGATAGCACAAGGTGCACCTTGGCTCGGGGACAGGATCAAGCACGGTCCAAGAGATGCAGGGAGGCCTCACAGCGCTCGGAGGTGGCGTCTTTCTTTCTCCAAGCTCAGCGCGCATCTGACGTCACCACCTTCTTCCTGCGCATGCTCAGCGGGGAGTGACACGCCCTCGGCTGGTTGGCTCTGCCCCAGATGGGACCGGTCCGCCACTTCTATTGGGTGCGGGGGTTACCGGGCTCCGCCCTTGACGAGGAGCTGACAGGGAGCCCCTATTTGGTAACCCCGTCGAGCACATGTTCGATGGCGGCTCGTTGGAAAGGCCTGGTGCCCTCCCAACACCCCCTACCAACCAAGCCGGAGTGAGGACGCGCACTCCCCGCGCCCGCCGCTGCTGTTGTTGTTGTTGTTGTTGTTGTTGTTGCTGAACCGTGAGGAAGAGCTGCGGGGAGGTATTGGAGGTCCTAAACTTCCTAACGGTGCCATACAATCACATTCTGGTGCAACGAAGGGTCAGAATTAATGGAAACGAGTCCTTAACTGACATAGACTAAGAATAACTAGCAAGATGTCCTATAGTTGTCTTACATGAGATGCGGTGAACCTGGGCACGACATTTAATGGGGGAAATAGGGGGAGGTCGGGTCTACAGAGTGTTGTTTACAGAAAATGGGACTAGGGAATGGGGGATTGGGGATAGTTGGGAAGTATTGAGGAAATAGGGGAATATTTACAAGCGGATATGGATGGATGCAAATCACATATCCGCAACAATATATTGCTGCCCGATAAACGGGCTTGTGAGAATACCTGAGCTGTTTTGTTTCAATAAAGCAACTCGGACGAATTCCGTCTTTGGTCGCGTCAATTCTTTCGACTCGCGTTGGAGCGCAGTTCCTTCATTGGTGACCTACCGACATGGATACGGCAGTGACGCTTAAACTGCCTACCTTCTGGGAGGCTCACGCGGCTGTTTGGTTCGCTCAGGCGGACTCTCAGTTCGCCCTGCGAGGCATCACCGCGGACGACACCCGCTTCCACCATGTTGTGGCGGCGCTCGGTTCCGCCACCGCGGCCCGCGCCTTGAGCCTCCTCGAGCACCCGCCGGCTGCTGACAAATACGACGCGCTGAAGACACTCCTCCTCGACGCTTTCGCCCTCTCACCGGCAGCACGCGCACGGCGCCTGCTCGCTCTGCCCGAGCTCGGCGACACGTGCCCGTCAGAGCGCATGGACTATATGCTCTCGTTGCTCGGTGAGCACTCTCCGGATTTGCTGTTCCGCGAGCTGTTCCTTCGCCAGCTGCCTCACCCGGTACGCCTCGCCCTGGCTGGCACGTTGATCACGGATTCCCGCGCCCTTGCCAGGGAAGCCGATAAGATCTCCTCGGCGGGCCAGCACATCGGCGCGGTTACCTGGAGCCCGCCGCCGTCCGAGGCGACGCCCACGACGCCCAAGGGCCCTGCGCGGTTGGAGGCCGAACTGCCGGTGCAACTGGCGGCCGCCACGCCGCACCGCCCGCTTCCGACACGACGGCCGGGGCCTCCACCTGACCGGGCGTGGTGTTATTACCACGCCAGGTTCGGACACAAGGCTCGGACGTGCCGGCCCCCGTGCACTTTCGGCAGGTCGGGAAACGGCCGGGCCGGCGTTCATTCCCAGCCATGAGCGCCGGCCACTCGGGCAACTTGCTGTTTATTCGGGACAAAGCGTCTGGGCGGCGTTTCCTGTGTGACACCGGCGCCCAACTGAGCGTCATACCCGCCTCCGAGCAGGACAGGCGAGACGCCGTTTGCGGCCCCTCTTTGGTCGCTGCTAATGGCTCGGCCATACGCACTTTCGGCCCACGCGTCGTCACCCTCTGCTTCGGCAGCCAGCGTTTTCAATGGACTTTTGTGACCGCCTGCGTCCCCATGGCTTTGCTGGGCGCCGACTTCCTCTGCGCGCACGGGCTGCTGGTCGACGTCAAACGTCGTCGCCTTGTCAACGCCGAGACCTTCAGCTCCCTGGCGTGCACGATGAGCAGCTCCGCGCCGACCGAACTGGCTTGCGCCCTCCCGGCAGCGAACGAGTTCGCTCGCCTGCTCGCGGAATTCCCGGCCCTCACGCGGCCGACGTTTTCGGCCGTCGCGGTGCGGCACGGGATCGAGTACCACACACCCACTACGGGCCCGCCGGTCTACGCCAGGGCCCGCCGCCTCGACCCGGCCAAACTCGCCGTGGCGAAGGCCGAGTTCGACGCATTGGAGCACCTCGGCATCGTGCGGCGCTCCGATAGTGCGTGGGCCTCGCCACTGCACATCGTGCCAAAGCCGGGGAGTGGATGGCGTCCGTGTGGCGACTGCCGCCGTCTCAACGACGCTACCACCCCCGACAGGTACCCGATCCCGCATATTCAGGACTTTTCCGCCCGTTTGGCGGGACGGGGCATCTTTTCGAAAATTGAACTGATACTTCCTGACTGAACTGATTGGTGCCTGACTGAACGGATTCCTGATACTGAACTACCACCAGGTACCTGTCCGGGCGGCCGACGTCCCGAAGACGGCCGTCATCACGCCGTTCGGCCTGTTCGAATTTTTGCGGATGCCGTTTGGCCTCAAGAACGCGGCCCAGGCGTTCCAGCGCTTGATGGACGGCGTGCTGCGCGACCTGCCGTTTCTTTTCGTCTATCTGGACGATATCCTCGTCGCCAGCACGTCCCGCGCCGAGCACCTCCTCCACCTCCGAACACTGTTCGGTCGCCTCAGCGAGCACGGCTTAATTGTCAACCCGATCAAATGCCACTTCGGCGCGACGACCGTTGACTTTTTGGGCCACCGCATCACCAAGACCGGGGCCGTGCCACTGCCGACCAAGGTCGAGGCCATCACCACGTTCCCGCGTCTCCGTTCCATCAAGGCCCTCCAAGAGTTCCTCGGCATGGTGAATTTTTATCACCGATTCGTGCCCCGCGCTGCTCAGCTCATGCGGCCCCTTTACGAGGCCCTCCGGGGCAAGCCGGCCAAGCATGACATTGTTTGGTCCGCGGCCATGGACGCGGCCTTCGCCAGCGCCAAACGGGCCCTCGCCGACGCAACGCTGCTGGCTCACCCGGTGCTCAACGCGCCCATTGCCCTCACTACGGACGCCTCCAACTACGCGGTGGGCGCCGTCCATGAGCAATGGGTGGACGGGGTTTGGCAGCCACTCGCTTTTTTCAGCCGGCAACTCCGGCCGAACGAGTTAAACTACAGCACGTTCGACCGCGAGCTGCTCGGGCTATTCCTGGCCGTTCGCCATTTCCGACACCTCCTGGAGGGCCGCCCGTTCACGGCTTTCGTCGACCACAAGCCGTTGGTCTACGCAATGGCTAAGGTCACGGAGCCGTGGTCGGCCCGCCAGCAGCGCCACCTCTCCGCCGTGTCGGAGTTCACCACGGACATCCGGCACGTCGCCGGCAAAGACAGCGCCGTGGCCGACTGTCTTTCTCGGGCCAGCGCGAACGCGGTCCACCTCGGCGTGGACTTCGCGCTCATGGCGGCCGACCAGACCACCGACGCCTCGGTGCAGGCACTCCGTGCGGCGGACACGGGCCTCCGCCTGACCGACATTCCCTTCGCGGGCACCGTCCTGCTCTGCGACGTCTCCCAGGGCCAGCCTCGCCCCATCGTGCCCGTTTCCTGGCAGCGCCGCATCTTCGACTCCATCCACGGCCTTTCTCACCCGGGCCGGAAAGCTTCTCAGAAGCTGGTGTCGGCGCGTTTCGTCTGGCACGGCCTTCGACGAAACATCCGCGACTGGGCCAACGCCTGCACGGCCTGCCAGCGGGTCAAGGTCCACCGCCACACCCAGGCCCCGCTGGCACCTTTCGCCGTGCCTGAACGGCGTTTCGACCACGTCCACGTGGACCTGGTGGGTCCCCTGCCCCCCTCGCGGGGGTTCACCCACCTGCTCACCATGGTGGACAGGACCACCAGGTGGCCGGAGGCCGTGCCCCTCGCCTCCACCACCACCGCCGACGTGGCGCAGGCGTTCATCGCCACCTGGGTCGCGCGCTTCGGCGCACCAGCGGACATCTCGTCCGACCGCGGCCCACAGTTCACGTATGAGCTTTGGGGCGTGGTCGCCCGTTCGTTGGGGGTCACGCTGCACCGCACCACGGCCTACCACCCCCAAGCCAACGGGTTGTGCGAGCGGTTTCACCGCTCCATGAAGGCCGCACTCATGGCCGGCTTTCAGGACGACGTATGGGCCGACCGGCTGCCGTGGGTCCTTTTGGGCCTTCGCACGGCCCCCAAGGAAGACCTCCAGGCGTCCGCCGCCGAGCTCATCTATGGCCAGCCGCTCCGCGTCCCGGGCGAATTCGTGCCCGACGCTACCAGTCCCTGGTCCGCCGCTCGCCAGCGCTCGGACCTCCAGGAGGCCGCCCGACGATTTGCCCCCGTGCCGACGTCCCGCCACGGTGGCCCCCAGTCCTACGTCCCCCCCGGCGCTTCGCACAGTGGAGTACGTCTTTGTGCGTCATGACGCGCACCGGGGGCCACTCCGGCCGCCGTACGACGGGCCCTTCCGGGTCCTGCGACGGGGCGACAAGTCTTTCATCGTCGACTTCGGCGGCCGGCCGGACCGGATTTCTGTGGACCGCCTCAAACCGGCGCACATGGACGTTGACCGACCACCACGGTTGGCCCTTCCTCCGCGGCGAGGCCGCCCCCCGTCCACAGTTCCCCCCGCTCGACCACCCACCACCACGTCGGACCCCTCCCCACGACCTTCCAGGGGTCGCTTCGGCCGGGTCATCCGACCCCCCTTAAATTGACCCTGCCGGTGCAGGTCGATTCTGGAGGGGCGTGTGTAGCGGTTACCGCTGGATGCACACAATCGCCTTGCACCGGCCAGAACACGGCCAGACGCGCCTCTCCCGGGCATGCCCGGACTCACTGTACCTGGGCACGCCCGAACCTCCCGGGCACGCCCGGTCTCGTCTTTCCCGGGCATGCCCGCTCTCGCCTTTCCAGGGCTCGCCCAGAGCGTCCGGGCATGCCCGCTATCGCCTTTTCAGGGCTCGCCCAGAGCGTCCGGGCATGCCCGCTATCGCCTTTCCAGGGCTCGCCCAGAGCGTCCGGGCATGCCCGCTATCGCCTTTCCAGGGCTCGCCCAGTGCGCCCGGGCACGCCCAGCCTCGACTTGCCAGGCCGCAGCCAAACACGCCCGGGCAGGTCCAGACTTGCCTTTCCAAGGCTCGCCCTTGACACCCGGGCATGCCCGGTATAGCTTTTGCCGGGCAAACTTCCCGACATAAATGTGTATATATATTGCTGCCCGATAAACGGGCTTGTGAGAATACCTGAGCTGTTTTGTTTCAATAAAGCAACTCGGACGAATTCCGTCTTTGGTCGCGTCAATTCTTTCGACTCGCGTTGGAGCGCAGTTCCTTCAATTTCATTAAAAATGGAGTACTGTATATACTTGAGCACTAGTGTGCGGGGTATCGTATTCTATGAATCTCTAGTTTGGACCGTATTATTTTCGATTTCATGAATGGGCCCTAAGATAAGAACCGTTAAGAAATCTGCGATGTTTGGTTTGTTTGATTGTGGTAAGGGTTATAACCGGGATTATTTACTGATTCATTTATACTTGTTTATTGCATACTGGTTATTGCTTCATGTTATTGTTCTCCCATGCCATGTAATTGTTAAATCAATGTACCTGGTATCAGAGTTGGATTATGCTCGTGGTGATCTCATTTGGTATTGTTCGATGAATTGGCTCAATCCGGCTCAGAGTGCTCATGACCTATGGTTGCTCGGCCAGATTAGGAATGTCGCGAGCGCCTATCGGCTCATCATTTGGTTAAGTGCATGGTCTCCACAAGTATTGTAACGTGACAAATAGGTCTGGGAACTTGATCGGGGCTGTGGACTTAGCTGGTGGCTGCAGTCATTTTGACACAACCCGCAGAACTCGAACCAGGCTCCCTACCGGTCCTGCGGCTGCGACAGTATATTACAATTTTTCCTGACAAAAACACTGCGTGACATAAATAGGTACTTCAGTCCATTCATCCTAGGATCCTGGGTTCGAATCCCGGTCGATCGCTGAATTAACGCCAGGGGGGTTGATTCAGCCTGTCATCCTTCCGAGGTCGGCAAATTGAGTACCAGTTCTCTGGTAATTCCCTGTGTGTTGCAAGAGGTGAATAACAGGGTTGGCGGCAGGAAGGACATCCGGCCATAAAACATTGCTTCAAAAAGGGGACCAAGGTGCCCGAAAAAGGCCAACCCCTGCTCTAGGGAAAATGGCCTCTAAAGATGGTTCTTAGTCCATTCATCGTTTTTTTCAGCAATTTCCGAACACAGGCAATATGCTTGTGAACAAACCAAACAGAGTCGTCGACCGACTGTGCACACCAATGAAACTGGCCAGGATATGCATTGTCGGGTGGTTGACAGTCACCAGAAGAAATTACTGCATCGTCTGTCTGACAAAAACAATGTGGATAGTTCTTTTCAAGGAATTAAACATGTTTTCATTTTAAAAATTCATGTTATGCAGAGAGAGTAATAACAGTATTACAGCTGTTGGTTGGTAGAGAAAAGCATGGAACCATTGAAGTTGATAGAGGTCGCTTATTGAATTTTTAACGTGTTATGGCATTCTGATGAGGCATACTTTAATTTGACTGGTGCTGTCAACAGACAGAATGTGAGATTTTTGACGCCTGAAAACTCACGAGAGATGTACGAATTTACGCTTAATCCCAAGAGTTGATCTGGCGTTGTCTCCAAACAGCGAGTGATAGAGCCCTTGTTTTTTGATACTTATATCGATGGGAATAGTTGGTTATAAATGCTATAGACACTTCTTTGTACAATTGCGACATCATCTTTTTCAAATGAGACGCCATTTGTTTCAAACAGGAGGGTGGTGCACCCACATAATGCATGGATAATGTTTTGGATGAACTCTGTTCCAGACTCAGTGACGGGGTAATCACGAATTGGTTTCCCTGCATGCTTTGACGAAGGCCTCCTGGGGCCACTGACAGGCCTGGGTGTTATAATCCATGTGACCTCTTCTTACAGAGGTTGCATAAGGTGCAATCTACAAGGTGGTGCCTATAGCTGTCGACAACCTCAAAACAGTGTTTTTGCAAACTCTATATTTTGAGAGAAGTAGGGAAAAGTTATGGTCGTGTATACGGATACCTGCTAAACTTAAATGTGTTAACGTGTTATTTTGGAATACTGCTCTCCCCTCTGGGCTGGTGCTCCTGCCTCACACCTAGCTCGTCTTCACGCTGTTGAAACCAAAGCATTCAGAATCATTGGAATCTCCTGCGATTAAGCTAACTCCAAGGGCCTTTCACTCACTCACCGCAGGCAGGTTGGTGGTCTTTCCGTCTTCTACCGACTCCTCTCTGGCCTTGCCCCCCCAGCTCTCTCTGGGCTCTGTCCCCCAAATATTCCTACAGGTCACACAAGATCTGCCTGCAACCCTCTTATGGTTAAACTGCCAAAATCAAGACTCTCTGCTCACCTTCACTCCTTCATTCCTCTTTTCTCCCGCCTCTGGAACAAACTCCCTCACTCTCTTCAATCCCACTCCACCCTCCAGGTCTTTAAAACAGCTGTTCACCACCATCTCTTATCTTCCCCCATCCAAAACCTTGATGTTTTCTACCCCCGCTAATTTCACCCCAAATCCACTTTTTTGAAATACCAACTTCTGTCCTGGAAGTCTTTGGTGTCCTTGTGTTTTATACTTCTCCCACCCCCCAACCCCACCTCCCTTCCCACGCCTCCTCCCCCCAAGCCCTATCCCTCCAGAACATCTCCCTGCTCTCAAATGTTATGTTTGTGTGCTTCCCCTTCTCTCCCCATCTTGTCTTCCGCTCCCTCTTTTGATATATTTTGTTTGTCTGGTTGATTTGTTTGTGAAATAAATGTTAGCTCTTTCACGAGCCTCGATTCAGTATCCAAAAAAAAAAAAAAAAAAAAAAATCCTTACAAGAAAAAGAAACTTGCTACTTTCCTTTGTGTAGTGATGCCAGTTTCATTATTTGGGTCAATAATAGTTTGTTATTAGCTCCGCCACCTAAGGTGAATGGGAATTATATTTTTTTGGCAATGGGAATTGAATTCTGTTTGACTGTGAACAGGACATCTCAAAAGGTTGTGGACAGATTCGGAAGAAACATGGTGGACAGGTTGGATTTGTGACAAGGAAGAACGAATTCAATTTTGGAAAAGGCACGAATCCAAATCCAATCATTTTAAAAGTGATTCTTCACCATTGAGTGTGATAGGTCTAAAAATGATATACATACAGTGCCTTCAGAAAGTGGTCACACCCTTTGACTTTTTCACATTTTCTTGTGTTGTAGCCTGTATTTAAAATGGATTAAATTGAGATTTCTTTTGTCACTTTTCTACACATAATACCCCATAATGTCAGTGGACTTTATTGAGAAATTTTAACAAAACAATTGAAAATGAAAAGCTGAAACGTTTCGAATAAATAAGTATGCTATGACATGTATGCATGCTAATCAGTATGCCCTTTGCTATGACACTTCAAATTGAGCTCAGGTGCATCCAATTTCCTTTGATCATCCTTGAGATGTCTCTACAATGTGATCAGGGTCCACCTGTGGCCAATTCAATTGATTGGACATATCTTAGAATGAAACACACCTTTATGTACAAGGTTCAACAGTTGACAGTGCATGTCAGAGCAGAAACTCTACCATGTCCAAGGAACTGTCCGTAGAACTCCGAGAAAAAAGTGAAGAGGCATAGATCTGGGGAAGGGTAGAAAACATTTTCTAGAGTGTTAAAAGTTCCCAATAGCACAGTGAGCTCCATCATTAGGAAACAGAATGAATATGGAACTACGCAGACTCTTCCTAGAGCTGCCGTCCGACCAAATTGAGCAACAGGACAAGAAGGAGTTTGGTCGGGGGGGTGACTAATAACCCAATGACCACTCTGACAGAACTACAGAGTTCCTTGGCTGAGGTGGGAGAACATGCCGGAAAGACAACGGTCTCTGCAGCACTTCACAAATCTTGGCTTTATGGGAGAGTGGACAGATGGAAGCTATTCCTGAGAAAAAGGCACATGACAGCACACCTGGAGTTTGCAAAAGCCACGTGGAAGACAGAGCAAAAGGCAAAATATTATGTGGTCTGATGAGATGAAAATTGAACTCTTTGGCCTGAATGCAAAGAGCTACATCTGGTGGAAACCGAGCACATCACCCATCGAACACCATCCCCTCCGTGAAGCATGGTTGTGGCAGCATGCTCTTCAGCAGAAGGGACTGGGAGACTTGTAAGGATAGAGGGAACAATGAATGGATCCAAATACAGGCAAATCCTCGAGGAGAACCTGCTTCAGAGTGCAAAAGACCTTAGACTGCAGCGAACTTTTACATTCCAACAATACAATAACCCCAATCATACAGCCAAAGCAACACTGGAATGGCTTCAGAACAAGAATGCGAAAGTCCTTGAGTGGCCCAGCTAAAGCCCAGACTTGAATCCCATTGAGAATCTGTGCCAAGACTTGAAGATGATGTTCACTAATGCTCCACATCCAACTTGACAGAGCTTGAGCAAATCTGCAAGGAAGAATGGGAGAAACTCCCTAAATCCAGATGTGCAAATTACATCTCGGCAGGGTGCATATGTGCAAAGCCAAAGAGGACTCAAAGCTGTAATCGCTGCCAAAGGCACTTCTACGAAGTATTGACTCAGGGAGTTGAATACTTATGTAAATTAGATATTTCTGCATTTCACTTTTAATTATTTTCTGAGGATTTCTAAAAAAAAAAAAAAATCCACTTTGACACGATGCGGTATTATGCGTAGATAAGTAACAGAAAATGTCAATTTAATCCATTTAAAATTCAGGATGTAAGACAACAAAATATGAAAAAGTCAAGGGTATGAATACTTTCTGAAGACATATGTATGTGTATATATATAAATGTATGTATATATATATATATATATATATATAAATAAATATATATATATATATATATATATATAAATATATATTGTTACGGACCGCGGATAAGATGTTGTTTTGCCGAGCGGATGGCGCCGCGGCCGAACAGTTACCCCGACTAACCCGATTCCTGGACGTTGGCCAAAATCGCGCCACAGGTATTCAATTTGGAAACCTCTAAAGCGACCGAATGTAAAGAGGAAGAAGAAGACGTACAGAAGAATAACAGGATTTATTATTTACACACACTAACAAAAAGGAGCAGTCAAGGTTATATACAGGGAAAATGGAAAAAGCAGGTGACACAGTGAAAATACTAGCTTAACTATACAAGCTTAATTAACCCTGGGACAAGACAAACAAAACAAACTCACGTACACAAGAAGGATGGAATGGCAGGAATGGATGCTGGAAGGAGGAATGGGAAGGTTCAGCTGGGGCAGATGGTTCGGGTTTGATCCCGCACGGGACGTCGGCTGGACCTCGACGGCCACCGATGCCACCACTATCTGGTTCCCACGGGGTAACGGGTTGAAGCTGCCTGGTGGAGTCAACGCTGCTGGTGGAGCCAAAGCTGCTTCTCTGGCTCACCTCAGGACGCGTCTGCCGTCTCTGGCGCAACTCTTTCTTGGACCCTTTTTTGCACAACTCTGTCTTGGTACCTTTTGCGCAACTCTTGTCATTCACCTCTCTTTGGCGCAACTCTTGTAATAGACCTTTGGCGCAACTCTTATAATTGACTTCTCGTGCAACTCTTGTAATTGACCTCGAACCTTCTCTCTCGAACCTTCTCTCTTTCTCTCTCTCTGGTGCAACGGCGTCCGCGCGCGCTTATATAACGCCTCGGGCGATCAAGCCGCCGGCCTTCAGGACACGCCCATCGGTGAGCTCGCTTCGGCCCTGATTGGTGGGCACAGGCCCTCTGATTCCACCCTTGATGACGATGGGCGGGCACGCCCTTCTTCCCCGAGCTGACCACGCCGTAATGGCGGCAATTGCAGTTGGCAGTAGAAGTTTTGGGAATGGGAATGAAAGGGGATCTATCTATTTGAATTCGGTGCAATGGAGTATTAATTAATGGAAGACAAGGCCTTACCCTAATACACATAATAAGGATATAACTGTCAACAAGGGGGGAAATCTATGATTGGCTAACGTGTGGTGTTTATGAACTAATTATGGGACGCACTTTGACCTTTATACATAACTGGAGCAAGGAGGGCGATATTTTACAACAATTTACACAACAACAACAACAAAAAAAACCATTCTCATATCCACAACAATATATATATTTGCACGGTGTTTCATAAGGTTATTCTCGGATTCGGACGAAACTTGGTAGGCAGGTTGGGAGTGTGACAAGGATGAATTGATTTGGTTTTGGTGAAGGTCTGGATACAAATCCGGATACGAGATTTAAAAATAAAATGAAGTGATTCTTCCCCATTGAGAGATAGGGCAAAAACGATATCTCAAAAACTTGTGGATGAGTTATGACAAAACTTGGTGCATGAGTTAGGTAGGCGACAAGAACAAGCAGATTCAATTTTAATTCAGGCTGAAATCCAGGTCCGGCCGATCAGTGGGATACAAAACGTAAACTATTCAGCCTGACGGAGGTATGTGCTCTACCGAGTACAATTCTAGTTAATATATGTGTTTCACAGGGTGGCGCAGACGTGAAGCACTTATCCTTGAGCAGTCTAGTCTGCGTTTGATTTCATGCCGAGCTATAAACCTTCAAATTTGTGCTTCACATGCACAGGTGTTGCATCACATGGTGTGCCGCCCGCCCGCCCCTCAGGTGGATGTCAAACTGGGCTGCCAGCATTAGTTGGTGGACGTTAAAGTTCCCATGGTGTCCTTCGCTAAGAGTAAGCGAGCCATCGAAATTTATCACTGCCTCAATTTAACGAAATAGCAAATACTGCATTAGAGTCATCAGAAGGACCCTGAAGAAGTAAAGAGCAAAAATGGATACATCAGGACGAACCTGGGTAGGATTCAGGTTTCAGCCGCTACTCCATGACCCTAAAACTCATCCAGGCACAGCCAAGTGAGCCTTACAGAAAAAGTTCTGCAATAATTCACTTCTCCCTACACAGCTAGATAAAAAGAGAAATATATAATAAAAGATTTTTAAAAATAAAAGAAAAAGCAAGAATTAGAATGATTAAAGAGAAAGGTGAAAAAGTGCAAATAAGTGTGAAAGGAACAAAGACCAAAGATGTCGGGAAGAACCCGGATAGATAGATTTCAGCATTTACTCCCCAGACTCAAACGCAGCAACAGTTACAAGCTACCAGAGGTCGGTCAGCGGGGAAGAACAGTCCACACAGCATCAGGATATGTTATAAACATAATCAAACAGCGGAGCAAATACTGCATTGGAGTAAAAATGCTGGGAAGGCAATGGCAAAACACCTAGTATAAACCTTGCCAAAACACCTAGTATAAACCTTGCCAAAACACCTAGTATAAACCTTGCCAAAACACCGAGTATAAACCTTTCCAAAACACCAAGTATAAACCTTGCCAAAACACCTAGTATAAACCTTGCCAAAACACCGAGTATAAACCTTTCCAAAACACCGAGTATAAACCTTGCCAAAACACCGAGTATAAACCTTGCCAAAACACCGAGTATAAACCTTGCCAAAACACCAAGTATAAACCTTGCCAAAACACCTAGTATAAACCTTGCCAAAACACCGAGTATAAACCTTGCCAAAACACCGAGTATACACCTTGCCAAAACACCGAGTATAAACCTTGCCAAAACACCGAGTATAAACCTTGCCAAAACACCTAGTATAAACCTTGCCAAAACACCGAGTATAAACCTTGCCAAAACACCGAGTATAAACCTTGCCAAAACACCTAGTATAAACCTTGCCAAACACCTCGTATAAACCTTGCCAAAACACCAAGTATAAACCTTTCCAAAACACCGAGTATAAACCTTGCCAAAACACCGAGTATAAACCTTGCCAAATCACCAAGTATAAACCTTGCCAAAACACCAAGTATAAACCTTGCCAAAACACCAAGTATAAACCTTGCCAAAACACCGAGTATAAACCTTGCCATAACACCAAGTATAAACCTTGCCAAAACACCAAGTATAAACCTTGCCAAAACACCAAGAATAAACCTTGACAAAACACCAAGTATAAACCTTGCCAAAACACCAAGAATAAACCTTGCCAAAACACCAAGTATAAACCTTGCCAAAACACCTGGTATAAACCTTGCCAAAACACCGAGTATAAACCTTGCCAAATCACCAAGTATAAACCTTGCCAAAACACCGAGTATAAACCTTGCCAAATCACCGAGTATAAACCTTGCCAAAACACCGAGTATAAACCTTGCCAAATCACCGAGTATAAACCTTGACAAAACACCTAGTATAAACCTTGCCAAAACACCTAGTATAAACCTTGCCAAAACACCAAGTATAAACCTTGCCAAAACACCTAGTATAAACCTTGCCAAAACACCTAGTATAAACCTTGCCAAAACACCAAGTATAAACCTTGCCAAAACACCAAGTATAAACCTTGCCAAAACACCTGGTATAAACCTTGCCAAAACACCAAGTAGAAACCTTGCCAAACCACCAAGTATAAACCTTGCCAAAACACCGAGTATAAACCTTGTCAAAACACCAAGTATAAACCTTGCCAAACACCTAGTATAAGCCTTGCCAAAACACCAAGTATAAACATTGCCAAATCACCGAGTATAAACCTTGCCAAATCACCGAGTATAAACCTTGCCAAATCACCTAGTATAAACCTTGCCAAATCACCAAGTATAAACCTTGACAAAACACCTAGTATAAACCTTGCTAAAACACCTCGTATAAACCTTGCCAAATCACCGAGTATAAACCTTGACAAAACACCTAGTATAAACCTTGCCAAAACACCTAGTATAAACCTTGCCAAATCACCGAGTATAAACCTTGCCAAATCACCGAGTATAAACCTTGCCAAATCACCGAGTATAAACCTTGACAAAACACCTAGTATAAACCTTGCCAAAACACCTAGTATAAACCTTGCCAAATCACCGAGTATAAACCTTGCCAAAACACCGAGTATAAACCTTGCCAAATCACCGAGTATAAACCTTGCCAAATCACCTCGTAAAAATCTTGACAAAACACCTAGTATAAGCCTTGCCAAAACACCGAGTATAAACCTTGCCAAAACACCTAGTATAAACCTTGCCAAAACACCTAGTATAAACCTTGCCAAACCACCGAGTATAAACCTTGCCAAAACACCTAGTATAAACCTTGCCAAAACACCGAGTATAAACCTTGCCAAAACACCTAGTATAAACCTTGCCAAAACACCTGGTATAAACCTTGCCAAAACACCTAGTATAAACCTTGCCAAAACACCTAGTATAAACCTTGCCAAAACACCTAGTATAAACCTTGTGTTACATATTTATGTGAATGTATGTGAATTACCATTCAGGGCTTTGCTTATCCGTGTGTAGTATATTAAGGGTTGTTGTGATTGGAGGGTCAGGAGCCCTTCTGAACAAGTGGCCGGAAACGGAAGTGACCGGAAACGGAAGAGGAAAAGACACGAGGAAAAAAAGGACGAGGATTCTTCTTCCTCGCCCCGCACCGACGAAAGGTGGGATTGATTGAGCCGTGTGGAAAAGCGGCGTTCCGAAGCCCGCCTGGCGAGAGGAATCACCGGGACGTGTACCTGCCCGGTGGAGACGTCAAGTTGACGTGGGGCCGTGCATCGACCCCGCGTCTGGCACCGTTCCCAACACCGTCTAAAAAGACGCGTACGGGTCGCCCGTTGGGGCCTAACACGCCTGGCAAGCGGCGTGGGGATTTTGGCTTGCTTTCCCGTCCCCGCGTCGCGTGGCCGCGAGGGGCTGTAGCCGGGGTGCCGGGTACGATACCTGCCCGGTGGAAACACGTCCACCCGGGGTTCGTTCAACCGCCCGAGTGTGGCGACGCTGACTATCATCTTGGTCAGGAGGGGCCCAGAGACATTGTGCGGGACCGAGACCAAAAGGGTGTCGTGAGTACTCACCGGGACACACGTATATAAGATGGCCATCTTACTCATAGGGAATTGATTGTGGCTGGGGAATTGTTGATGGTAGTGTATTGTTGATTGCTCGGGGAAAATCTCCGTGGTTGTGTCATTGAAATATTGTGGATGGTTGTGTATTGTTGATTGCTCGGGGAAAATCTCCGTGGTTGTGTCATTGAAATTGTATGGTATCATTACCATTGGAAATATATCCTTGAACATCAGTTGTCTCCTGGGTGAAATTCATATGGATTGCGTGGCGAAAGCGCATATATAATACAGCTTGCTGGCGGAGTTCCTCTCACGGTCCGGGGGTCACCGAGACCAGGTATTCACCGAGGGGACCACGTAACAGAATTGGGGGCTCGTCCAAATTACGATTTGCGGTTTCGCAATTGGGTCTACGCCCGGGATTTAAAATTGTATAAAATAATAAAATAAGAATTTTTTATTAATTAAAATTTATTAATTAATTATTAATTGGTAAATTTTTTGGAGAAATTGGGGTAAAGTCTTGGGTGAAGGTTAACAGGTGTTAACGATAGGCACCATGGCGTTTGTGGCACAGAACTTTGGGGTAACCCCGAGTGAGGCACAGTTCCGAGCGTTGCTAAAGTCGGACCTCTTGAAATTGGCCAAACATTTTAACTTGGAGGTCCGAACTAATTTGAGGAAGGCAGAGTTGCAGGCCACGGTGATACAATCTATGGTGGGATTAGGAACATGGGACGAGTTAGCCTGGGAGTGGCTACCCGAAGAACCAGAAGACGTTGAGCGCCGGAAACTGGAGTTGCAATTACGGAGCCAGGAACGGATCAAAGAAGAAGAAAGGAAAGCAGAAGAGAGGAGAGAAGAGAAACAAGCAGAGGAAAGGAGAGTGGAAAGAGAACTCCAGGAAAGGTTAAAAGAAGAAGAAAGGAAAGCAGAAAAGGAAAGAGCAGAAGAAGAAAGGAAAGCAGAAAAGGAAAGAGCAGAAGAAGAAAGGAAAGCAGAAAAGGAAAGAGCAGAAGAAGAAAGGAAAGCAGAAGAGAGGAGGGAAGAGAAACAAGCGGAGGAAAGGAGAGTGGAACGAGAACACCAGGAAAGGTTAAAAGAAGAAGAAAGGAAAGCAGAAGCGAGGAGAGAAGAGAAACAAGCAGAGGAAAGGAGAGTGGAACGAGAACTCCAGGAAAGGTTAGAAGGGAGAAAAGCAGAGGAGAGGAGAGCTGCAAGGGACCTCGAAGCAGAGGAGAGAAAAGCGGAAAGGGAATTAAAGGAACGTGACATGGAGCTTCAGCAAGAAATCAAATTCAAGGAGCTGGAGTTAATGAGAGAACGGGGAGAGGCACCACCCTTGCTGACGGGGTCGACACCTAACCAGAAAACCTGGGATGTGGGCAGACATGTGAGGCTGGTTCCACCGTTCAGTGAAAAGGAAGTCGCGAAATTTTTCCCACACTTTGAGAAAGTGGCTCGACAATTAAACTGGCCGGAGGAGGCCTGGACCATACTCGTGCAAAGTGTGCTGGTGGGGAAAGCTCAGGAAATTTATTTGGCGCTACCAATGGACCAATGTGCAGATTATGAGGTACTGAAGAAGCACATCCTCAAGGCCTATGAGTTGGTTCCGGAAGCTTACAGGCAAAAATTCAGGAATGCCAGGAAGAGGGAGAGTGAGACCCATGTGGAGTTTGCCAGAGTGAAAGAAAACATGTTTGATCGGTGGTGTGAGTCAAAAGGAGTCGGGAAAGACTTCGAAACATTGCGGGACTTGATCCTGGTGGAGGAATTCCAGCAGTGTGTCCACGAGGACATCAAAGTGTACCTGCAGGAAAAGAAAGTACCAAAGTTGTGGGACGCAGCCACCATGGCAGATGATTATGCCTTAACCCACCGAATAGGGGTCCACAAACCTAACTCCTCGCCTAGACTTCAGCAGGGGAGTTATGGAACACCCGGTGCGGAGAACGACCTTACATGGCGGCGGCCTCGAGATGATTATGGGGACAACTATGATACCCCAACGGTTAGAAATCCGAGGGCTACGGGCCCACGACAAACTTATTTTTCGGGGGGCTCAAGGCCGACCCCGAGGTTCTCCCCCGGGCCTACTTGTGCTTTTTGCCATAAAACTGGACACTTGATGTCCCAATGTTACCTCCGAAAAAGGGAGAACCCGGAACGGAATCAGTCTAGTGCGACTCCGAATGCACTGGCAAGTGTGAGAAATCATTCTTGGAGAGCAGAGCTGGGGGAAGATTCCCCTGTCAAAGGTACGGCGTCCCGGGAGAACCTTGTTCAGGAGGGCTACAAACATTTCATTTCAGAGGGGTTCGTGTCGCTGGATGGCGACCCGAGTAACCAGAAGCCAGTTAGGGTATTGAGGGACACAGGAGCCCACCAATCGTTGATGCTGGAGGGCATTTTGCCATTGTCGGAGAAGACGGCAACTGGGGTTAGTGTGCTTTTACAGGGGGTCGGGGGCTATGTTAAAGCTCCGCTTCATGTCATCCAGTTGAGTTCTGAGTTGGTATCCGGGCCGGTCACCGTAGGCTTACAAGCCACCCTTCCTGTGGAGGGAATCTCTTTTATTATCGGGAATGATTTGGCCGGGGGGCGAGTTTCGGGTAATCCAATAATGGTGGACAAGCCCAGTAAGGAAAATAACACCACTCGGTTAGAGATGGAGATTCCGGGTATCTTTCCATCCTGTGCAGTGACTCGGGCTATGGGTAGAAAGCACGCGGAAGAGAAGGAGGAAGAAAGAGAGGGGGAGTTGGAACCCTTAGAGGTACGGGAAGACAACTCGGAAAAGGGAAATAACCAGGGGAGGGATTCCCAGGAATTTCGAGAAATGGTAGCGTCTGGAACGCAAGGGGACGTGGAGTGTCCGTCGGAGACCGCGGAGAACGAAGTGGAGCAAACCGCGCTGGTCCGAAGGAGACTAGTGGAAGAACAACACGAAGACTCGGAGATCCAGAGGTTAATTGAGAAAGCCGTTACGGAAGAAGAGGCTACGAAGATACCTGTGGGGTATTTCATGAAGGGGGAAACCCTAATGAGGAAATGGAGGCCCCCGGAGGTGCCCGCAGACGATGAGTGGAAAGTTCACTATCAGATTGTGGTGCCACCGCTGTACCGGAAGGAGATCTTGAGTTTGGCACATGAGACCCTTGGGCCGGGCACCTGGGAGTGAACAAGACCTGTGACAGGATATTGGTACATTTTTTCTGGCCGGGACTGCGACGGGATGTGGCGGAGTTCTGCAAGTCCTGCCATTCTTGTCAGCTGGTGGGAAAGCCGAATCAAAAAATCCCACCCGCCCCGTTAAAGCCAATTCCAGCTTTTGAAGAGCCATTCAGCCGAGTCATTGTGGACTGTGTGGGCCCTTTACCCAAAACCAAAGCCGGACATCTATACTTACTGACCATCATGTGTGCGTCCACCAGGTTCCCCGAGGCAGTGCCTCTGAGGAAAATAACGGCGGCAGTTATTGCAAAGGCCTTGATTAAATTTTTCACTTGGGTTGGTCTACCTAAGATCATTCAATCGGATCAGGGGTCCAATTTCATGTCCACACTGTTCCAGCAAGTGGTACACCTGTTGGGGGTGGAACAAGTAAGATCCAGCGCCTACCATCCCGAGAGCCAAGGGGCCCTGGAAAGGTTTCACCAGACTTTAAAGAATATGATCCGAACGTATTGTTTTGAATGTGCCAAGGATTGGGATGAAGGGATACCCCTATTGTTGTTTGCGGCGAGGGAGTCCGTGCAGGATTCCTTGGGATTCAGTCCGTTTGAACTGGTGTTTGGACACGCAGTGCGGGGACCGTTGAAATTGGTGAAAGAACAGTGGTTACTACAGGAGTCCCGGACACCGATGGTGGAGTATGTGTCCACAGTAAAAAACCGATTGGCAAAGGCGTGTGAGGTGGCACGACGGAACTTGAGAAGGGCCCAGGGGAAAATGAAGGAGAGACATGACAAGACCTCGCAGATAAGGAATTTCAGTCCTCAGGACCGGGTGCTAGTATTGCTGCCCGTTCCAGGTCAGCCCCTCCAGGCTAGATATTTCGGTCCTTATGCAGTGGAGGAGAGGGTGAATGAGACTCCCGTGGTGGTGCTCCACGGGACTCCACGGGACTCCACGGTGGACTCCCGTGGTGAATGAGACTCCCACTACGTGGTGACCACTCCCGACCGACGAAAAAAGCGACAGTTGTGTCATGTCAACCGACTGAAGAAATATCATGAGAGGGAACCGGTGGAAGACGTAGTTCCTGTCTCACCGGTCGTACCGGTGACAATGGACGGAAACGCCGGTGTGAAGTTTGATAACTTGGATGACCAGGCCTGCCCCAAATTGACGAACACCGAAGTGTTGAATCATTTGGATGAGAAGTTAGGTCATTTAACAAGGGAACAGCAAGGACAACTGTCCAGCCTAATGTTCGAATTTAAACATTTGTTCACAGATGTACCTGGTCGTACGGACTTAGTATATCATGATATCGAGGTGGGGGAGGCCACTCCAGTGAAACAACACCCCTATCGGATGAACCCGGTGAAGATGGAGTACCTTCGGAAGGAGATGCAATATATGTTGGACAATGACATCATCGAACCAAGCAACAGTGAATGGAGCTCCCCATGTGTGTTGGTTCCGAAACCCGATGGCAGCTTCCGGTGTTGTACAGATTTAAAACGGGTGAATGTAGTGACCAAGACCGACTCCTATCCGCTCCCGAGGATTGACGACTGTATTGATCGAATAGGCCCAGCTAAATTTGTTACCAAATTTGACTTGCTGAAAGGGTATTGGCAGATCCCTCTTACCGATAGAGCCAAAGAAATCTCAGCTTTGGTCACTCCGAATGGGTTATATCAGTACAAGGTCCTCCCTTTTGGGTTGAAGAACGGGCCGGCTACATTTCAACGACTGATTAATAGGCTCATTGCAGACCTGGAGGGGGTGGAGGCATATCTGGATGATGTAATCATCCACACCATGACCATGGAAGACCACATTAAGCAAATCCATGCATTTTTTCAGACGATGTCCGAGGCAGGTCTGACCATCAACTTAGCCAAGAGTGAATTTGTAAGAGCACAGGTAGTGTTCCTCGGCCATGTAGTAGGGCAGGGTCAAGTACAACCAGTGACCGCCAAGGTAGAAGCTATCGATCGCTTCCAAGTCCCAAAGGGGAAGAAAGAGCTGATGAGATTCTTAGGTATGGCGGGGTGGTACCGGCGGTTCTGTAAGAATTTTTCGGATGTGGTAGCCCCTTTAACGAGTTTGTTGAGAAAGGAGACCCCATTCGTTTGGGATGGCAAATGTCAGGCGGCCTTTGCCCATGTCAAATCGATACTAATGAGCTCTCCGGTCCTAACCGCTCCGGACTTTCAGGCACCTTTCAAGTTGGCCGTAGATGCAAGTGATGTGGGGGCTGGAGCGGTCTTGTTACAGGAAGATGAGGATGGGGTGGACCACCCCGTGTGCTACTACTCCAAAAAGTTCAATAAACATCAAGCAAATTATGCCACCGTGGAGAAAGAGACCCTGGCTCTCCTGCTGGGGCTTCAACATTATGAGGTGTACTTAGGAATCACGTCCTTTCCCATAAAGGTCTTTACGGATCACAACCCCTTAACCTTCATTCAAAGAATGAAAAATAAAAATCAGAGGTTGATGAGATGGAGTTTGGCTTTGCAGGGGTTCAACTTGGAAATTGAACATGTACGGGGCCGGGACAATGTCGTGGCGGATGCTTTGTCCAGATTGAGTTAATCTGGGGGGGGGGGGGGGGGGTTGAGTTATCTGGTTTGTTTCTCCAAATTGGCCGGCAAAGAAAGTTTTCGCTGGGTTCAAACTTTCTTTCTTGAAGGGGGGGAGTGTTACATATTTATGTGAATGTATGTGAATTACCATTCAGGTCTTTGCTTATCCGTGTGTAGTATATTAAGGGTTGTTGTGATTGGAGGGTCAGGAGCCCTTCTGAACAAGTGGCCGGAAACGGAAGTGACCGGAAACGGAAGAGGAAAAGACACGAGGAAAAAAGGACGAGGATTCTTCTTCCTCGCCCCGCACCGACGAAAGGTGGGATTGATTGAGCCGTGTGGAAAAGCGGCGTTCCGAAGCCCGCCTGGCGAGAGGAATCACCGGGACGTGTACCTGCCCGGTGGAGACGTCAAGTTGACGTGGGGCCGTGCATCGACCCCGCGTCTGGCACCGTTCCCAACACCGTCTAAAAAGACGCGTACGGGTCGCCCGTTGGGGCCTAACACGCCTGGCAAGCGGCGTGGGGCTTTTGGCTTGCTTTCCCGTCCCCGCGTCGCGTGGCCGCGAGGGGCTGTAGCCGGGGTGCCGGGTATGATACCTGCCCGGTGGAAACACGTCCACCCGGGGTTCGTTCAACCGCCCGAGTGCGGCGACGCTGACTATCATCTTGGTCAGGAGGGGCCCAGAGACATTGTGCGGGACCGAGACCAAAAGCGTGTCGTGAGTACTCACCGGGACACACGTATATAAGATGGCCATCTTACTCATAGGGAATTGATTGTGGCTGGGGAATTGTTGATGGTAGTGTATTGTTGATTGCTCGGGGAAAATCTCCGTGGTTGTGTCATTGAAATATTGTGGATGGTTGTGTATTGTTGATTGCTCGGGGAAAATCTCCGTGGTTGTGTCATTGAAATTGTATGGTATCATTACCATTGGAAATATATCCTTGAACATCAGTTGTCTCCTGGGTGAAATTCATATGGATTGCGTGGCGAAAGCGCATATATAATACAGCTTGCTGGCGGAGTTCCTCTCACGGTCCGGGGGTCACCGAGACCAGGTATTCACCGAGGGGACCACGTAACACTTGCCAAAACACCAAGTATAAACCTTGCCAAAACACCGAGTATAAACCTTGCCAAAACACCTAGTATAAACCTTGCCAAAACACCTAGTATAAACCTTGCCAAAACACCTAGTATGAACCTTGCCAAAACACCTAGTATAAACCTTGCCAAGATACTACGCACCAACTCTCTGTAACAGAGTCGAGAACATCACAATCAGAAGTCGTGTTCAATCTGAACCCCTGGCTCATGATGTGCCGATTCATAAAGGGACTTAAGAGAAACTTCCCCATCGCCGACCACATAAGGTGAGCTTACTTTGGGCCATTAAAGAAGTAGCAGTAGTAGTAGTCATATTTATTACACAAAACATGCCATTGTGATGCATTGCCAACATATAGTTGCATCTCAGACAAGGCTGTTGACCCAACATTACAACTGACCATTCCAACGTCTTTGCCAACATCAGTGTGCTGTCGGGCCTTGTTTGTATAAGGATACGTAAAGCCGGATGTCCCTGTCTGCATTTCGCTTCTGGATGTGTCGATCATTATATGCGGGTACTCTGACCGAATTCCCTGCTACTGAAATGCTGTGATGTGGATGTGGCACAGGCTTGCTTGTTCCTCAATTACCTTGTGAAAATGAACAGTAAATGAACCAATGTACGAGGCACTGTAATACTTTTTTTTTTTTTTACTGTGCCTTACAATGTATATAGATAGCTTCGCTTACAGCCTCAAAGTTTTTTTTTGAGTTTGTTCCTGTGCAAAAGTTTCAATGATACGGGCTCACAGTGTTCCTTCCTCCCACCACTCCCCTCCCGCAACCCTAAGCTCCCGAGAGGCGTATTTGAATGGAAGCCCTAAAAAGCCCCATTGTTGGCAGATGGCCTGAACCACAAACAGCTAATACCACCATGACCGATTGACCCCCATTTTCAAACCCCTCTCACAGCTGTTCAACCCTCATTTTTCCGTTCGTGCAATTTTATCTCCTCTTAAATCCTTTTTATATACAGCTGGGATATTTACCTCGAGCCCCCCCCCCCCTCTCCTCTGCTTCCCCTACTTATTTTTCTCTCGGTCCCATATAAGTCTTCACCTCACCTTTTCATTGTGATCCTCAAAGTATTTCTGCACTCGTTTTTCACTTTGAAACCGATATCACCAAACCACTTTCCCATCCTTATCACGTTGTCCGACGTGATTGACTTATCAAGGGTCTAAAAGCAAGGTGCCCTGTCCCGGCTTCGACCTCCCCTTTGCTGCTCCCAGGCCAAAACAAACATAAACACTGCCCGTCACGGCCTCCTCTGCTCCAGACTCCTCCAATTGCCCTCTCTTTGCATATCTACCGTTACCCTCACTATCTCCTACCTTATGTACATACAAATATCACAGTTGCTTTTACAATTAGCACCATTAGAGTTGCTCAGAAATGCACTTTTCCAATTAAATTTCAACTTGATTGTCGTTTCTCCACTTTTAACCCTTTTACTTCCACCAACCACAGAAATCTTTATTCTTAACCTTCCCACAACCCCTCTTTTATTCTCTTCCCACGCCCTGTCCTTTTTAACCTCCCCCCACACCTCAAATCCCACCCCACTTTTTCGTTCCTCCTTCCTCGTCGCATGCAAACACACAAACACTAAGAACTCGCGCCTGTCCGCTCTCGTTCCCCCCCACGTGCCCTTGTCCCGCACCATGAGCCAGCCTCGCGCCCCGCTCGCGCGCCTCCTTGCGTGCCTGCTCGCGTGGCTCCTGCGGACCGCCCTGCGCGCCGCTTCGCGCCTCGTGCCGCTGCCTCGCCGCCACGGCTACCACAAGAACAACAACAATGATGACAAAGGCGGTCGCGGCGGCGACGACAGGAGAAACGGCCGCGAGTTCGGTGCCGACGACGTCGTGCTCATCACGGGTGGCGGGCGTGGGATCGGCCGATGGCTCGCCCTGGAGTTTGCTCGGCAGGGTGCTGGGAAGGTAAGCGAGGCGAACTGGGAAAATAAACTGAAAAACAACGTGCTTGTTATGCAGGTGTCATCTAACGGTGAGAGTGGGAGGTGGTGCTTGCGGGCTGAGGGTGAGGGGCGTGGTCATAAAAACGTGCAACTGCGCACAATGTTTATGTTGTTGATGTATAAAATGCACCGCACAATTAATGTATAAATATAACACCACATCGAACACAATTAATGTACAAATATAACACCACATAGAACACAATTAATGTACAAATATAACACCACATCGAACACAATTAATGTACAAATATAACACCACATCGAACACAATTAACGCACAAATATTACACCACATATAACACAATTAATGCACAAATATTACACCACATAGAACACAATTAATGTACAAATATAACACCACATCGAACACAATTAATGTATAATATAACACCACATTGAACACAATTAATGTACAATATAACACCACATAGAACACAATTAATGTTCAAATATAACACCACATCGAACACAATTAATGTACAAATATAACACCACATCGAACACAATTAATGTACAAATATAACACCACATAGAACACAATTAATGTATAAATATAACACCACATTGAACACAATTAATGTACAATATAACACCACATAGAACACAATTAATGTTCAAATATAACACCACATCGAACACAATTAATGTACAAATATAACACCACATCGAACACAATTATTGTACAATATAACACCACATACAACACAATTAATGTACAAATATAACACCACATATAACACAATTAATGTATAAATATAACACCACATACAACACAATTAATGTACAAATATAACACCACATCGAACACAATTAATGTACAAATATAACACCACATCGAACACAATTAATGTACAAATATACCACCACATAGAACACAATTAATACACAAATATTACACCACATATAACACAATTCATGTACAAATATTACACCACATAGAACACAATTAATGTACAAATATAACACCACATAGAACACAATTAATGTTCAAATATAACACCACATCGAACACAATTAATGTATAAATATAACACCACATAGAACACAATTAATGTATAAATATAACACCACATTGAACACAATTAATGTACAAATATAACACCACATAGAACACAATTAATGTACAAATATAACACCACGTAGAACACAATTAATGTACAAATATAACACCACATAGAACACAATTCATGTACAAATATTACACCACATAGAACACAATTAATACACAAATATTACACCACATAGAACACAATTCATGTACAAATATAACACCACATAGAACACAATTAATACACAAATATTACACCACATAGAACACAATTCATGTACAAATATTACACCACATAGAACACAATTAATGTACAAATATAACACCACATAGAACACAATTAATGTTCAAATATAACACCACATCGAACACAATTAATGTACAAATATAACACCACATCGAACACAATTAATGTACAAATATTACACCACATAGAACACAATTAATGTACAAATATAACACCACATAGAACACAATTAATGTTCAAATATAACACCACATCGAACACAATTAATGTACAAATATAACACCACACAGAACACAATTAATGTACAAATATAACACCAGGGAGAACACAATTAATGTACAAATATAACACCACATAGAACACAATTAATGTACAAATATAACACCACGTAGAACACAATTAATGTACAAATATAACACCACATTGAACACAATTAATGTACAAATATTACACCACATAGAACACAATTAATATACAAATATAACACCACATAGAACACAATTAATGTACAAATATAACACCACATAGAACACAATTAATGTACAAATATAACACCACATAGAACACAATTAATGTTCAAATATAACACCACGTAGAACACAATTAATGTACAAATATAACACCACATAGAACACAATTAATGTACAAATATAACACCACATCGAACACAATTAATGTACAAATAGAACACCACATAGAACACAATTAATGTACAAATATAACACCACATAGAACACAATTAGTGTTCAAATATAACACCACATAGAACACAATTAATGTACAAATATTACACCACATAGAACACAATTAATGTACAAATATAACACCACATAGAACACAATTAATGTTCAAATATAACACCACATCGAACACAATTAATGTACAAATATACCACCACATAGAACACAATTAATGCACAAATATTACACCACATAGAACACAATTCATGTACAAATATAACACCACATAGAACACAATTAATGTACAAATATAACACCACGTAGAACACAATTAATGTACAAATATAACACCACATAGAACACAATTAATGTATAAATATAACACCACATAGAACACAATTAATGTATAAATATAACACCACATTGAACACAATTAATGTACAAATATAACACCACATAGAACACAATTAATGTACAAATATAACACCACGTAGAACACAATTAATGTACAAATATAACACCACATAGAACACAATTCATGTACAAATATAACACCACATAGAACACAATTAGTGTTCAAATATAACACCACATAGAACACAATTAATGTACAAATATTACACCACATAGAACACAATTAATGTACAAATATAACACCACATAGAACACAATTAATGTTCAAATATAACACCACATCGAACACAATTAATGTACAAATATAACACCACATCGAACACAATTAATGTACAAATATACCACCACATAGAACACAATTAATGCACAAATATTACACCACATAGAACACAATTAATGTACAAATATAACACCACATAGAACACAATTAATGTTCAAATATAACACCACATCGAACACAATTAATGTACAAATATAACACCACATCGAACACAATTAATGTACAAATATTACACCACATAGAACACAATTAATGTACAAATATAACACCACATAGAACACAATTAATGTTCAAATATAACACCACATCGAACACAATTAATGTACAAATATAACACCACGTAGAACACAATTAATGTACAAATATAACACCACTTAGAACACAATTAATGTACAAATATAACACCACATAGAACACAATTCATGCACAAATATAACACCACATTGAACACAATTAATGTACAAATATTACACCACATAGAACACAATTAATGTACAAATATAACACCACATTGAACACAATTAATGTACAAATATAACACCACATAGAACACAATTAATGTACAAATATAACACCACATAGAACACAATTAGTGTTCATATACAAAAATATATATATATATATAACACCACATAGAACACAATTAATGTACAAATATTACACCACATAGAACACAATTAATGTACAAATATAACACCACATATAACACAATTAATGTTCAAATATAACACCACATCGAACACAATTAATGTACAAATATAACACCACATCGAACACAATTAATGTACAAATATACCACCACATAGAACACAATTAATGCACAAATATTACACCACATAGAACACAATTCATGTTCAAATATTACACCACATAGAACACAATTAATGTACAAATATAACACCACATAGAACACAATTAATGTTCAAATATAACACCACATCGAACACAATTAATGTACAAATATAACACCACATCGAACACAATTAATGTACAAATATTACACCACATAGAACACAATTAATGTACAAATATAACACCACATAGAACACAATTAATGTACAAATATAACACCACGTAGAACACAATTAATGTACAAATATAACACCACGTAGAACACAATTAATGTACAAATATAACACCACATAGAACACAATTAATGTACAAATATAACACCACATAGAACACAATTAATGTACAAATATAACACCACATGGAACACAATTAATGTACAAATATAACACCACATAGAACACAATTAATGCACAAATATAACACCACATAGAACACAATTAATGTACAAATATAACACCACATAGAACACAATTAATGTACAAATATAACACCACATAGAACACAATTAATGCACAAATATAACACCACATAGAACACAATTAATTTTCAAATATAACACCACATAGAACACAATTAATGTGCAAATATAACACCACATAGAACACAATTAATGTACAAATATAACACCACATAGAACACAATTAATGTTCAAATATAACACCACATCGAACACAATTAATGTACAAATATAACACCACACAGAACACAATTAATGTACAAATATAACACCAGGGAGAACACAATTAATGTACAAATATAACACCACATAGAACACAATTAATGTACAAATATAACACCACGTAGAACACAATTAATGTACAAATATAACACCACATTGAACACAATTAATGTACAAATATTACACCACATAGAACACAATTAATATACAAATATAACACCACATAGAACACAATTAATGTACAAATATAACACCACATAGAACACAATTAATGTACAAATATAACACCACATAGAACACAATTAATGTTCAAATATAACACCACGTAGAACACAATTAATGTACAAATATAACACCACATAGAACACAATTAATGTACAAATATAACACCACATCGAACACAATTAATGTACAAATAGAACACCACATAGAACACAATTAATGTACAAATATAACACCACATAGAACACAATTAGTGTTCAAATATAACACCACATAGAACACAATTAATGTACAAATATTACACCACATAGAACACAATTAATGTACAAATATAACACCACATAGAACACAATTAATGTTCAAATATAACACCACATCGAACACAATTAATGTACAAATATACCACCACATAGAACACAATTAATGCACAAATATTACACCACATAGAACACAATTCATGTACAAATATAACACCACATAGAACACAATTAATGTACAAATATAACACCACGTAGAACACAATTAATGTACAAATATAACACCACATAGAACACAATTAATGTATAAATATAACACCACATAGAACACAATTAATGTATAAATATAACACCACATTGAACACAATTAATGTACAAATATAACACCACATAGAACACAATTAATGTACAAATATAACACCACGTAGAACACAATTAATGTACAAATATAACACCACATAGAACACAATTCATGTACAAATATAACACCACATAGAACACAATTAGTGTTCAAATATAACACCACATAGAACACAATTAATGTACAAATATTACACCACATAGAACACAATTAATGTACAAATATAACACCACATAGAACACAATTAATGTTCAAATATAACACCACATCGAACACAATTAATGTACAAATATAACACCACATCGAACACAATTAATGTACAAATATACCACCACATAGAACACAATTAATGCACAAATATTACATCACATAGAACACAATTCATGTACAAATATTACACCACATAGAACACAATTAATGTACAAATATAACACCACATAGAACACAATTAATGTTCAAATATAACACCACATCGAACACAATTAATGTACAAATATAACACCACATCGAACACAATTAATGTACAAATATTACACCACATAGAACACAATTAATGTACAAATATAACACCACATAGAACACAATTAATGTTCAAATATAACACCACATCGAACACAATTAATGTACAAATATAACACCACGTAGAACACAATTAATGTACAAATATAACACCACTTAGAACACAATTAATGTACAAATATAACACCACATAGAACACAATTCATGCACAAATATAACACCACATTGAACACAATTAATGTACAAATATTACACCACATAGAACACAATTAATGTACAAATATAACACCACATTGAACACAATTAATGTACAAATATAACACCACATAGAACACAATTAATGTACAAATATAACACCACATAGAACACAATTAGTGTTCATATACAAAAATATATATATATATAACACCACATAGAACACAATTAATGTACAAATATTACACCACATAGAACACAATTAATGTACAAATATAACACCACATATAACACAATTAATGTTCAAATATAACACCACATCGAACACAATTAATGTACAAATATAACACCACATCGAACACAATTAATGTACAAATATACCACCACATAGAACACAATTAATGCACAAATATTACACCACATAGAACACAATTCATGTTCAAATATTACACCACATAGAACACAATTAATGTACAAATATAACACCACATAGAACACAATTAATGTTCAAATATAACACCACATCGAACACAATTAATGTACAAATATAACACCACATCGAACACAATTAATGTACAAATATTACACCACATAGAACACAATTAATGTACAAATATAACACCACATAGAACACAATTAATGTACAAATATAACACCACGTAGAACACAATTAATGTACAAATATAACACCACGTAGAACACAATTAATGTACAAATATAACACCACATAGAACACAATTAATGTACAAATATAACACCACATAGAACACAATTAATGTACAAATATAACACCACATGGAACACAATTAATGTACAAATATAACACCACATAGAACACAATTAATGCACAAATATAACACCACATAGAACACAATTAATGTACAAATATAACACCACATAGAACACAATTAATGTACAAATATAACACCACATAGAACACAATTAATGCACAAATATAACACCACATAGAACACAATTAATTTTCAAATATAACACCACATAGAACACAATTAATGTGCAAATATAACACCACATAGAACACAATTAATGTACAAATATAACACCACATCGAACACAATTAACGCACAAATATTACACCACATAGAACACAATTAATGTACAAATATAACACCACATAGAACACAATTAATGTACAAATATAACACCACATAGAACACAATTAATGCACAAATATAACACCACATAGAACACAATTAATTTTCAAATATAACACCACATAGAACACAATTAATGTGCAAATATAACACCACATAGAACACAATTAATGTACAAATATAACACCACATCGAACACAATTAACGCACAAATATTACACCACATATAACACAATTAATGTACAAATATAACACCACATAGAACACAATTAATGTACAAATATAACACCACATCGAACACAATTAATGCACAAATATTACACCACATAGAACACAATTAATGTACAAATATAACACCACATCGAACACAATTAATGTATAATATAACACCACATTGAACACAATTAATGTACAATATAACACCACATAGAACACAATTAATGTTCAAATATAACACCACATCGAACACAATTAATGTACAAATATAACACCACATCGAACACAATTAATGTACAAATATAACACCACATAGAACACAATTAATGTATAAATATAACACCACATTAAACACAATTAATGTACAATATAACACCACATAGAACACAATTAATGTTCAAATATAACACCACATCGAACACAATTAATGTACAAATATAACACCACATCGAACACAATTAATGTACAATATAACACCACATACAACACAATTAATGTACAAATATAACACCACATATAACACAATTAATGTATAAATATAACACCACATACAACACAATTAATGTACAAATATAACACCACATCGAACACAATTAATGTACAAATATAACACCACATCGAACACAATTAATGTACAAATATACCACCACATAGAACACAATTAATACACAAATATTACACCACATAGAACACAATTCATGTACAAATATTACACCACATAGAACACAATTAATGTACAAATATAACACCACATAGAACACAATTAATGTTCAAATATAACACCACATCGAACACAATTAATGTATAAATATAACACCACATAGAACACAATTAATGTATAAATACAACACCACATTGAACACAATTAATGTACAAATATAACACCACATAGAACACAATTAATGTACAAATATAACACCACGTAGAACACAATTAATGTACAAATATAACACCACATAGAACACAATTAATGTACAAATATAACACCACATAGAACACAATTCATGTACAAATATTACACCACATAGAACACAATTAATACACAAATATTACACCACATAGAACACAATTCATGTACAAATATAACACCACATAGAACACAATTAATACACAAATATTACACCACATAGAACACAATTCATGTACAAATATTACACCACATAGAACACAATTAATGTACAAATATAACACCACATAGAACACAATTAATGTTCAAATATAACACCACATCGAACACAATTAATGTACAAATATAACACCACATCGAACACAATTAATGTACAAATATTACAGCACATAGAACACAATTAATGTACAAATATAACACCACATAGAACACAATTAATGTTCAAATATAACACCACATCGAACACAATTAATGTACAAATATAACACCACACAGAACACAATTAATGTACAAATATAACACCTGGGAGAACACAATTAATGTACAAATATAACACCACATAGAACACAATTAATGTACAAATATAACACCACGTAGAACACAATTAATGTACAAATATAACACCACATTAAACAATTAATGTACAAATATTACACCACATAGAACACAATTAATATACAAATATAACACCACATAGAACACAATTAATGTACTAATATAACACCACATAGAACACAATTAATGTACAAATATAACACCACATAGAACACAATTAATGTTCAAATATAACACCACGTAGAACACAATTAATGTACAAATATAACACCACATAGAACACAATTAATGTACAAATATAACACCACATGGAACACAATTAATGTACAAATAGAACACCACATAGAACACAATTAATGAACAAATATAACACCACATAGAACACAATTAGTGTTCAAATATAACACCACATAGAACACAATTAATGTACAAATATTACACCACATAGAACACAATTAATGTACAAATATAACACCACATAGAACACAATTAATGTTCAAATATAACACCACATCGAACACAATTAATGTACAAATATACCACCACATAGAACACAATTAATGCACAAATATTACACCACATAAAACACAATTCATGTACAAATATAACACCACATAGAACACAATTAATGTACAAATATAACACCACGTAGAACACAATTAATGTACAAATATAACACCACATAGAACACAATTAATGTATAAATATAACACCACATAGAACACAATTAATGTATAAATATAACACCACATTGAACACAATTAATGTACAAATATAACACCACATAGAACACAATTAATGTACAAATATAACACCACGTAGAACACAATTAATGTACAAATATAACACCACATAGAACACAATTCATGTTCAAATATAACACCACATAGAACACAATTAGTGTTCAAATATAACACCACATAGAACACAATTAATGTACAAATATTACACCACATAGAACACAATTAATGTACAAATATAACACCACATAGAACACAATTAATGTTCAAATATAACACCACATCGAACACAATTAATGTACAAATATAACACCACATCGAACACAATTAATGTACAAATATACCACCACATAGAACACAATTAATGCACAAATATTACATCACATAGAACACAATTCATGTACAAATATTACACCACATAGAACACAATTAATGTACAAATATAACACCACATAGAACACAATTAATGTTCAAATATAACACCACATCGAACACAATTAATGTACAAATATAACACCACATCGAACACAATTAATGTACAAATATTACACCACATAGAACACAATTAATGTACAAATATAACACCACATAGAACACAATTAATGTTCAAATATAACACCACATCGAACACAATTAATGTACAAATATAACACCACGTAGAACACAATTAATGTACAAATATAACACCACATAGAACACAATTAATGTACAAATATAACACCACGTAGAACACAATTAATGTACAAATATAACACCACATTGAACACAATTAATGTACAAATATTACACCACATAGAACACAATTAATGTACAAATATAACACCACATAGAACACAATTAATGTACAAATATAACACCACATAGAACACAATTAATGTCCAAATATAACACCACATAGAACACAATTAGTGTTCAAATATAACACCACATATAACACAATTAATGTACAAATATTACACCACATAGAACACAATTAATGTACAAATATAACACCACATATAACACAATTAATGTTCAAATATAACACCATATCGAACACAATTAATGTACAAATATAACACCACATCGAACACAATTAATGTACAAATATACCACCACATAGAACACAATTAATGCACAAATATTACACCACATAGAACACAATTCATGTACAAATATTACACCACATAGAACACAATTAATGTACAAATATAACACCACATAGAACACAATTAATGTTCAAATATAACACCACATCGAACACAATTAATGTACAAATATAACACCACATCGAACACAATTAATGTACAAATATTACACCACATAGAACACAATTAATGTACAAATATAACACCACATAGAACACAATTAATGTACAAATATAACACCACGTAGAACACAATTAATGTACAAATATAACACCACGTAGAACACAATTAATGTACAAATATAACACCACATAGAACACAATTAATGTACAAATATAACACCACATAGAACACAATTAATGTACAAATATAACACCACATGGAACACAATTAATGTACAAATATAACACCACATAGAACACAATTAATGCACAAATATAACACCACATAGAACACAATTAATGTACAAATATAACACCACATAGAACACAATTAATGTACAAATATAACACCACATAGAACACAATTAATGCACAAATATAACACCACATAGAACACAATTAATTTTCAAATATAACACCACATAGAACACAATTAATGTGCAAATATAACACCACATAGAACACAATTAATGTACAAATATAACACCAAATAGAACACAATTAATGTAAAAATATAACACCACATAGAACACAATTAATGCACAAATATAACACCACATAGAACACAATTAATGTACAAATATTACACCACATAGAACACAATTAATGTACAAATATAACACCACATAGAACACAATTAATGTACAAATATAACACCACATAGAACACAATTAATGTACAAATATAACACCACATAGAACACAATTAATGTTCAAATATAACACCACGTAGAACACAATTAATGTACAAATATAACACCAAATAGAACACAATTAATGTAAAAATATACCACCACATAGAACACAATTAATGCACAAATATAACACCACATAGAACACAATTAATGTACAAATATACCACCACATAGAACACAATTAATGCACAAATATAACACCACATAGAACACAATTAATGTACAAATATAACACCACATAGAACACAATTAATGTACAAATATAACACCACATATAACACAATTAATGCACAAATATAACACCACATAGAACACAATTAATTTTCAAATATAACACCACATAGAACACAATTAATGTACAAATATAACACCACATAGAACACAATTAATGTACAAATATAACACCAAATAGAACACAATTAATGTAAAAATATAACACCACATAGAACACAATTAATGCACAAATATAACACCACATAGAACACAATTAATGTACAAATATAACACCACATAGAACACAATTAATGTACAAATATACCACCACATAGAACACAATTAATGCACAAATATAACACCACATAGAACACAATTAATGTACAAATATAACACCACATAGAACACAATTAATGTACAAATATAACACCACATAGAACACAATTAATGTTCAAATATAACACCACATAGAACACAATTAATGTACTAATATAACACCACATAGAACACAATTAATGTACAAATATAACACCACATATAACACAATTAATGTACAAATATAACACCACATAGAACACAATTGCTGTACAAATATAACACCACATAGAACACAATTAATGTTCAAATATAACACCATATAGAACACAATTGATGGACAAATATAACACCACATAGACCACAATTGCTGTACAAATATAACACCACATAGAAATCAATTAATGTACTAATATAACACCACATAGACCACAATTGCTCTACAAATATAACACCACAAAGAACACAATTAATATACAAATATAACACCACAAATAACACAATTGATGGACAAATATAACACCATGTACAACACATTTACAATACAAATATAACATCATATAGAACATAAGTAATGTACAAATATAACACCACAGAGACCACAATTGCTGTACAAATATAACACCACATAGGACACAATTAATGTGTAAATATAACACCACATAGAACACAAGTAATGTACAAATACAACACCACATAGAACGCAATTGCTGAACAAATATAACACCACATATAACACAATTGATGTCCAAATATAACACCATGTACAACATATTTACTATACAAATATAACACGATATATATATTTGTGTGGTCCACAGATATATGTAATATTCAATGCTATTAAAGATCCATGCTCCACAAGGCCGCCCTTGTTGCTATGTTTATGAAGATCATATGAAGCAAATATGAGGTCCATTGGAACTTATTTAGAGGTTGCTCAAAAAATAACATTTTTAATTTATCCTGTTTTTTTCAGATGGCAGAAACTCGCAGCTCTTCCACAGTTTGGTTGCTGGGCAAGTCTGAAAAGGAAATAATATGTGGGGGACTACCAACCAAAGGACACACGTTGCAGAAAATGGTGTACCATCACATACAAGAACACCGTACAGTTCGTGAAAGTGCCAAACTTAGTGTACAAGCTGTGTGTGCATACTGGGGGAAAGCACGAATTCCAGTGCAGAGAGTAGATTCCTGTGAGCGCCAACTTTTGAAGTTGTATGATGCCTACAAACTGGTAAGAAAAATAGAACCAAGACATTCGAAAACTATAGAGTGAAGGAGCAGATGTTCAAAGATGATCTTCAATCCCTCTTCGATATCTCACCAAATGATGCGCTTGAGAAAATGACGAATGAAGAAGACAAAGCATTCCTTATCATGCAGCGTGAGGATCCCTCAAGTTCACGTATGGGATCTGTGGACAACACTCTGGCAGTGAAGGAGAACAGAAAGCGTATCAGGCTTGAGAATGAAGATAAAAGAAAGAAAGCTGAGACTCTAACAGCAATGCAATCTGTTCCTTCAACATCGGCTGTGGTTGATGATGATGATGAGTCTGAGATTGAAAGCTCCGATTCAGGGGACAATGAATTCAAACTCCAAAGTCCATCTTCTGCCAAACAGGTGAAAAAGTCTCCCATCAAGTGTTCACTCCAGCAATAGTGGCAACTCTGGACAGAGTAAATCTCTCAGATCGGCGTGCTATGTTTGTGGCCAGTGCTTTTGCACAATCTCTTGGTCATACCATTGAAGACAAGTGCAAGCCAACAATAATAAATAATTTGAGTAATTGAAAATAGATAATTATCTTTGAATTGATGTATGATGCTAAAATTTTTGTATCTTATTATTCATTAAAATTTGTCAACATTTTGAGCAACCTCTAAATATTGTCCAATCAAGCTCAAATTTTCACCACAAACTACGTTCTTCAATAGGAATAGGGGCAGGCTTGTGGAGAAATGCAAATCCAATCTTCAAATTTTTGGACCACCCTAATATATATATATATAACACAATTATTGCACAAATATAACACCACATATAATACAATTGCTGTACAAATATAACACCACAAAGAACACAATTAATGTACTAATATAACACCACATAGAACACAATTAATGTACAAATATAACATCACAGAGAACACAATTAATGTACTAATATAACACCACATAGAACACAATTAATGTACAAATAGAACATCACAGAGAACACAATTAATGTACTAATATAACACCACATAGACCACAATTGCTGTACAAATATAACACCACATAGAACACAATTAATGCACAAATAGAACATCACAGACAACACAATTAATGTACTAATATAACACCACATAGACCACAATTGCTGTACAAATATAACACCACATAGAACACAATTAATGTACAAACAGAACATCACAGACAACACAATTAATGTACTAATATAACACCACATAGACCACAATTGCTGTACAAATATAACACCACATAGAACACAATTAATGCACAAATATAACACCACATAGACCAAAATTGCTGTACAAATATAACACCACATATAACACAATTAATGTATAAATATAACACCACATATAACACAATTAATGTTCTAATATAACACCACATATACCACAATTGCTGCAAAAATATAACACCACATATAACACAATTAATGTACAAATATAACACCACATAGACCACAATTGCTGTACAAATATAACACTACATACAACACCATTAATGTACAAAAATAACACCACATAGAACACAATTAATGTACAAATATAACACCACATATAACACAATTATTGTATAAATATAACAACACATAGAACACAATTAATGTACAAATATTACACCACTTAGAACACAATTAATGTACGAATATAACACCACATAGAACACAATTAATGTGCAAATATAACACCACATAGAACACAATTAATGTACAAATATAACACAATTAATGTCCAAATATAACACCACATAGACCACAATTAATGTTCTAATATAACACAATTAATGTATTAACATAACACCACATAGATCACAATTGCTGTACAAATATAACACCACAAAAACACAATTAATGTGCAAATATAACACCACATATACCACAATTAATGTACAAATATAACACCACATATAACACAATTAATTTACAAATACAACACCACATAGAACACAATTAATGTACAAATATAACACCACATAGACCACAATTCATGTACAAATATAACACCACATAGACCACAATTAATGTACAAATATAACACCACATAGACCACAATTGATGTACAAATATAACACCACATAGAACACAATTAATGTACAAATATAACACCACATATAACACAATTAATGTACAAATATAACACCACAAATAACACAATTGATGGACAAATACAACACCATGTACAACACAATTGATGGACAAATATAACACCATGTACAACATATTTACTATACAAATATAACACCACATATAATACAATTGCTGTACAAATATAACACCACATAGAATGCAATTGATGTACAAATATAACACCATGTACAACATATTTACTCTACAATACAACACTATATACATATAAAACACAATTATTGTATAAATATAACATTATATAAACACATTTCCGATACAAATATAACACAATTACTGTGCAAATATAACACTATATATAACACAATTACTGTGCAAATATAACACTATATATAACACAATTACTGTACAAATACACCCTATTTGGAATACAATTATTGTCCAAATATAACATTATATAAAACACATTTCCCTATCCCTATCCAAATATAACACTATACAAAACACATTTACTATCCAAATATAACACTATACTGTGAATGAATGATCGTTTTAAGGCCATTTTCCCCGCTAGAGTGGGGGTTAGCCTTGCGGGCCCCATGACAATCATGGTTCCCTGTTTAAGGCAATGTTTTTCTGGCCGGATGCCCTTCCTGACGCCAAGCCCCACTGTATACAACACAATTACTATACTGATAGGCCAGATCTGGATCCAGACCTGAACCAATATCTAATCGGCTTGTTCTGGCCATCTCCACAACTCATCTACCTAGTTTTGTCATCGGTCGTCCACAAGGTTTTGAAATATCATGCTACATGTCATTCCTGGCCCTACCTTTTTGGCTGTTTTTGAACACAGGTAAGTTTCCCACACTTCGCCCTATGGAATCGTGGCTTTCAAGTTACATCAGTACGTCAAATTTTAACTTTCTAGTTCACCGAGGTTAGAAAGTACGAAACATCTATATCAGTACGTGGTTAGAAAGAGCTTCATACAGCGGGTCGCAAAATAATGTGAGCACCACACTTCGTCAAGTAATATTTCGTATTTCAATAAAAAACACATATGTCGTTTAGAAAAAAAGAGGCTTATTTACCCGATTTGTTATTGCGTAATACAATATATATATATATATACGAAGATCCAGTGTGTCGGTGCCATTTTTGCATCTCCGAAGCCACTAGTCGCACAAACTTGAAAACGGTACCATTTTTTGTTGTTTTTTGTATACAAGATCGAGGCTCGTGTAAGAGCTAACATTAATTACACAAAAAGACAAACTGACACATAAAACATAAGATAAAGGGAGCGGGAGACAAGATGGGGGAGAGAGAGGGAAGCACACAAGTACAACATTTGAGAGCAGGGACATCGGGAGATCTGTGGGAGGGAGAGGGCTTGGGGGGAGGAGGCACGGGAAGGGGGGTGGGGGTGGGAGAGGTATAAAACACATGGACACTGCTAGGACTTCCAGGAAAGAAGTCTGGATTTAAAAAAAAAGTGGATCTGGGGTGAATTCACGGGGGTACAAAAGATCAAGGTTTTGGATGGGGGAAGACAAGAGATGGTGGTGAACGTTAATTATTTGATGGAATAATATTAATCACCAATGACGCAATCCAGGCAGGTGCAGAGCCAAAAGTAATTCATTTGGAGAAAAACATTTTCATTATTCACATCAAATATCGATAAATATCCAGACAAAGGCCATAGCTATTTAGCATTCCAAGAACAAAATAATTAATTATTTACCAAACAATTAAAATTTTAAAAGGTTATTAATTTATTTATTTCTTGTGGTGGTGGCCATGTTTCCATGACCAAAAACAGTGGTTTATGTATTAATTAATCCTTTACCCTTTCCCGTTCTTAGAATTCAAAAATAAAAACAAATTGGTCAATGTAATAAAAAGAGGGGCTGGGGCCCACGGACTTGCTCGTCATCATAAAGGTAGTTGTGTTTGTGTGCACCTGCCACCACCTCTTCAATCTCAGTACGAACAGTTTACGAGAGTTAGTACTCTGTGTTTACCGAATTGTGACCTTTTATTCTATCTTCAGGTCGTGGGTGTTCAAAGCCCTGTTTGATAGACTGATCTTTAGAATATAAAAAAAATGTTAAAGGTCAAAGGTTGTGGTGTGTGGATATTTGAAATGATCTGGAGCAGTACAACCTCAAACAGGTGAGTTAAGAGAAGTACCTTGGGTTAAACGGTACACGAGACTGCTGAGTTAAGGGATAATGGATAATGCACGGAAAGGTAGTGGCAGCGGAGGCGGTGCACAGGTTTAAATGGTTTTTAGATGGGTACCTGGATGCAATGGAGATAGAGAGGAGTGGGGATAGTGGTTTGTGTGGATGGGTGGTGATGATACTGGGGGGTTGGTGCAGCAGCTGCTTCCTTAAGGCTTCCAGCCAGAAGACCAATAGAAGAAGACATAACTCAATGTTCATTCTGACATCTTGTAATGTTAACGAGAAGCGCTGTAAATGTTGTTTGTGGTCCACGATCTATTATGGGTGGCCAACATCGAAAATATCCGATCATTGAGCAGAGACCATGATGTAAGTGGTGGAGTAATTTTCTGAAAACCTTTCAAGTATTCAGGCTGAAATACATTTGTTTACAGGGCCGTGTATTTATTAGATTAGGTACACAAATATGATGAATTGTTCTCAAACTTCTTTCCTTTCTTTACTCACTGTTTCCAACACGACCTTACCCTCCATTTTGTATCCTATTATTCTCTAAATTTTTCTCAATTTAATATCCCCCATCAACCCCTTTCCCCCTCCCCTCCCCTGGTGCTGTGCAAATAAATAAATAAATGGTACCTATTTTCCTATTTTGATTTTGAAGTCGCTGCTTATGTCATAGCCGAGAGGTACCTGCTCTCACCTCTTAGCTGTCGAACCTAAGTTCGAATCTGGACCCAGCTGTAAACTGTCATTCTGGTGTTTCATGGGTCAGGTGAGTCATCAATGTGTTC
The DNA here is from genome assembly GCF_964187855.1 of Myxine glutinosa. NCBI lineage: Eukaryota > Metazoa > Chordata > Myxini > Myxiniformes > Myxinidae > Myxine > Myxine glutinosa. The sequence continues at coordinate 59,767,923 of NC_136266.1, read as the reverse complement.
AATGTCCATCGGAAGGACGTTAAACTGGGCATCCCATCTGCTGGCATTAGTTACAACAACAACAACAGGCATTTTAAGGCCATGTTCCCTGCTAGAGCGGGGGTTAGCCTTGCGGTCCCCATGACAATCTTCTCCATTTTGCCCTATTTTCTGCATCTCTCCTTGTTAACCCCCTTGCCCGCATTTCTTCTTCCACCATCTTTAGCCAAGTCTTTCTCGGTCTTCCCCGTCCTCTACTTCCTTCTACATTAACTTCCATCACTCTTCTCAACCAGTCACTTTCATCCTTCCTCAACACATGACCAAACCATCTCAACCTGTTCCTCTTCACAGCATCAATCACAGGCAATATTCCCATCATCTTTTGCAATTCATCATTTGTCTTCCTCTCTCTCAACGATACTCCGCACATCCATCGAACCATTCGCATTTCCACCCTTTCCAGCCTTCGTTGCTGCTCTACGTTCATTACCCATGTCTCGCTCCCATAAATCATAACACTTCTCACACATGCAGCATACACCTTTCCCTTCAGCTTCAGCGACACTCCCCTCCTCATCAGCACGCCACTCAGTTCCCGAAACTTCTTCCATGCACATCTCACTCGAGCAACCGTTGCCGAGTCTGATCCACCTTCTCCATTCAGCATGTCTCCGAGGTAGCAAAATGTTTTCACACCTTCCAGCTTCACGCCGTCTCCAAGATCCAACTCAACATTTCCTCCATCTGCAGCTCCCTCTGTGCACACCTTACATTTGAATGTAGCTGCCACACTGGTTAATGACCCTCTCAGACCACTACATTTTTGATGAACCCACTCAGCACACATTGTACATTAGTTGGTAGCTGGCATTAGTTGGTAGACAATAAAGATCGCACAATGTCCATCATCAAGAGTAAGCGAGTTATCACCGGCACCACAATCAAATCCCAGATATCTGCCACAACCGTAAGTAGGAAGTGGTCTGGTCTTCTTAGAGGTTCCTTGACACCAGGTTATAATGATTGATATTTTAGAGTGTGATTGCTGTCTGGTCAGCAACCTTCTGGTTCGGCCTTCTTCGGGAGAGATACGAAGGGCAACCACTTCTATACTCTAATGGTTATTTGCATTTATACAGTTTTGGGGCAAAAAAATAAATCAAATTTTGTATTATTTAGAAGTTGAAAAATCTAGTCATCATTTAAAAAAACATTTATTGGCCTAAACCTCTGAGTGCCACTAAAATTCCCTATACTGACTACTATATCAAGAACCCAGATATAATAATAATAACCATCTTCTGCTATTTGGGGCTGGCAGGATGGCCTAAATGTACGCACACTAGTCTAAGCCATCGAGCCTGGGTTTGAATCCCAAGTCCCGACCCAGCTATAAACCGTCATCCCGGTGTTTCATAGGTCAGGTGTTTCATCGATGTGTGTGCCGTCCCTCGAATGGATGTAAAACTGGGCATCCCATCTGCCAGCACTAGTTGGTGGACGCTAAAGGTGCCACGGTCTCCTTCGCGCAGAGTAAGACAAACTCCAAATTCCTGTCCTAACTACTGCCGGGAAGGCAATGGCAAACCATTCAATACAACCCTTTCCAAGAAACAACTTCGGCAGCATCCGCCCGACACTCTGTAATAGATTCTGGTACATCAGAATAGGAGTCTGCTGTTTGCTTCTCCTTTTATGGCTTTTTCAGTGTATGTATTGCTGCTGCTGCTGCTGCTGCTGCTGCCCCTTTCCATTTGCCCTGGCAAAATTCCAACCATGGGCATGATTTCACAGAAGTAATCACATCAAAGTTTTTGCATCGCAGCAACGTTTGGCTTAATTTGGGGAATTTGAGGATCCATGAGCAAATGTAGCTGAGATTGGCATCGAAGAACAAAGGCAGGAATGTAGAAGATGAAACAGGTGATCCTGTGCCAAATCCTTGTGACAATTCGACCATGGTAACAATATTTGGGAGGGGAGCGACCTGGTCTTCAATCCGAATTGGAGGACGTCACAGGAAAAGTTCGGAGTCTGTTTCTCTCCATCTTCCCATCTCTTTTTCTGCGGATGCCTGCTCTGGGAATAAAAAGCAACTTTTCCTTCCACAGTCCGACTCAAGGTGAAGCACCATCGATGAAGCATTCCAGAGCGTCGAAACGTTCCACACCCTGCGGTGAACCTTGCACGAAGCTTAAAAATAAAACAATAAAACAAGATTCCCCCCCGCGCCCCATCCTAAGGACTGGAGGAGCACCGAGAGGCCACGATGAGGGAGGGTGAGGGTATTGGGAGGTTAACGGGGCGGAGGGAAGACGGAAAGTGAGAGGGAAGGGGTAGTGGGAGTTTTCTGGTCAAAAGTTCAGCCAAATGCCCGCTGTCCGACCCCGCTATCATGTTCATGTCCCAGTCAGATGCTTCGTTGGATGTCTGCCTCTTAACGCGACAGTTTGCTTCTTTTTCTCCTGTCTTTTAACCCATACTTATCTCTTGCTGAGTCTCAGCTCCACTCGAAATCCGTCTTGATTGTCCCGATTTAACGTTTTTCCCCTTTTTCTCCAACTTGCTCTACTATAAATATGTTTGTACATAATTTGACTATCGATGAGTACCCGCACACACACTGCCGAACTACCCTCTCGTATTTGGATTGACCTGCAGCATATTATTGGAGTTGAAAGATTTCACTTAAGTTTTGGGACTTTTCAAGCTGTTTTGCCATGAAGATGAGCAGTAAAAATGAATAAAAGAGTAGTCACAGATTAATTTCAGTATCTTGCAATCCTGTAATGTACAGGATTGTCATCATTCTATTTGATGGTATCATTCTATCATCCTATCTATTTGTCATCATTTGCCAGTTTGGGTCGTTTTCTGGACGAGACATAATTGCAGCTAACAACAACCACAAGTGCTGCCATTATGGCCAAGGGTCCGAGACCATAGAGGTATGCCTACTCTCCTCTGAGCTGTCGGGCCTGGGTTCAAATCCAGACCCAGCTAAGAACTGTCATCCCAGTGTTTCACAGGCAGGGTGATCCATCAACCTGTGTACGTCGTCCTTCGGATGGACATTTAACTGGGCATCCCGTCTGCCAGCTTTAGTTAGTCGACGTTAAAGATCCCACTGTGTCCTTCGCGAAGAGTCGGCGAGCTATCGTTGGCACCCTCAACAGACTCGAAATCCCTGCACTAACCTACAAGGGGCACCCCCCCGCAAATGATTGTACCTACAGCCATATGCTGCATACTAAAGAACCACCACCACAGCTAGGGTAGCTTGATGGAACATGAAGTGACATGCCGTGGATGAGGATGACCGGTCTTTAGGGTCGCAGAAGGGTCGACGTGACCTGCTTTCGAGAACGATCATCGCAGGTCAGAGATCTGATTGTATACAAGCAATGCTGTGGAGGGAGGGATCTCTCCAAAGATGGTGAGAAATAACAGAAGACGCTTAATGTGTAACGAATTCTTTCTCAAAATTAAACTGGTTGTGAGATGTTTATTCCATTTGCCAAGATAACGTACAATTGTTGGGAACTTATCAGAATCTCTCGGCCTGGCCTGTGGCTAAAGGAGAGGTGTTTGGGAGTCACTCAGCGGTCAGGGCAGCGGGTTAGTATACACAAAACATGATTTGTGCAAGAGCGCATTGGCATTCAGGCGATCAAGGAACGCTGTGAGCCCTTTTCATCACCCTCACCCTTCACTTTATCTCCCCGCTTGGTATGGATTGCCCTTTCTCCGTTCCATTTCTTCTCTCTCGACTATCCTTTCTACCTGACCTCTCACACGCAACTTCCATACCTCTCCCGCTTTGCATTCAAGTTCAAAACTTGTGGAATTTAAAAACGTAGGACATGCGTTGGCTCTGCGTGAAATGATAACACTTTTCTTCTCTTTGCGGGTTGGTAAGCAGTGATTTTTATCATCACACATCAAACTGTGTATCAAGGGAACCTTGTTGGGACATTGTTCGATCCATTCTTGGATTTCGCTACTAAAGGTCGTTTCGTCGACCAGAAGCGAGTTTCACCAGAAGGGGGTTGATGGTAGACAGCAAGAGTAGGTCCACCATCATCCTTCTGGTGAAACTCCCAAAGTCCAGAATCACTGCTCACCTCCACTCATTTATTCCTCTTTTTTCCCACCTGCGGAAACAACTTCCACATTCTCTTCAATATCATTCTTCCCTCCAGGTCTTCAAGACGGCTGTTCACCACCATCTTCGATCATCTCCTATTCACAAGAATGATCTTTATTACCCTCGTCAACTCCCCTTACCCATCCCCAAGCCCACCTCATTCCAAATATCCAGTTTTCACTCCTGAATTTCCTTCTGTATCCGTTTTGTCCACCCCATGTATCCTTTGCTACCCCACATTCCTCCCCACACCCATTATTTGTCCAAGTCTCCCTCTATTTTGTCCTTCAATCCCCTGTTGCAGCACCTGCCTTCTCTCTACTGTTCCTTTTGTTCTGCTGCGTCCTGATCCGTTCAATGTTATTGCTCGTCCAGAGCGTTGACTGTATACAAAAAGAAAGATTGAGACAGTGTTATTATTCACTGAAACGAAGAGTGTGACTGGGGCAACAGATGCTTCAGCGGTTTATTTGGGACACATTGATGAAACAAATTCATCGACTTTGCAGAGAATTTCAAGGGAAAAGCACTGTGCTTGAACCCAAGAGGACTCAGAAACCATCAACATACGTGTCATGTCAGTGAGGAGTGGAAGCGCTTTGAACTGTTACCAATTGCACCACGCCCATAGCACCGGCTTAAATCCATGAGTGGCTCACAGGTTAGCTCAGAAGTAACATACTCGCCTTTGAGCAGCCTCGTCTTGGTTTGATTCCAGACCTGCCCATCACCTGTCATCCTGGTGCAGGCAAGAGCATTGCATCAATCAGTATGGTGCCTGTTGAATGTAATGTGACCCTGGGGGCCTGTCCACCAGCATTTGCCAGTGGACATGAAAGTTCCCATGGTGTCCTTCGCAAGAAGTCGGTGCTATGGGCGTGGTGCAATTGGTAACAGTTCAAAGCGCTTGTCGGTCATCTTGCCATCTCTCTATCTCTCAAGCATTGTCGGTCATCTTGCAGCTTCCAAGTAATCGCATCTGAGTACTTGGCTCCCATACACTTCGTTCATTTTCAATTAAATGTCCTTGCAATACATGTGAAAGTACAAAGTAGTCTCAAAATTATGTTGTTTTAAAGGTGATCTCACACACACACACACACACACACACACACACACACACACACACACACACACACACACACACACACACACACACACACAAACTCTCTCTCTCTCTCTCTCTCTCTCTCTCTCTCTCATCTCGTCGAGTGCAATAGTTGTGAACTTGTACAACTCGACTGATGAAGACTTGTGCCCAGAGTAGTAGCGAATCATTTAATCAGGCAAGATTGTGGCCACATTGAACACGTTGTTCACGACATAAATCTCCAAATAATATTGTTCATATTCGACAAATGTATTGTTGGGTTTTCACATCAAAATCTTTTCATTGGAGTCATCATTTTGTGAGCAATCCTGCACTTGTGACGTTTAGCGGTTTTTGTTATCTAACAGGGCGGGTGTGTTCAGTTACCGAGCTGCTAGCAAGCGCTTGCCAAGCCGGCCGTTCCTTATCAACAGTTTTGAATGGAGTGCTTGCTCCAGTGCTTAAGCCACTTGGCGAGCGATGTACAAAAAACTTGGTAACTGAACACACCCCTGAAGGAAATTTAGTGAATTACTTTGGAACTTTTTTTTGTTTGTGAATTTTATTGTATTTATTTGATTGAATTACACAGCAGGAACAGCGACATAGTAATACCACCAATGCAGCATTAACAAGGCTGGACATTTATTAGTTCAGTTCAGAGCCTCACTGGCATGTATATATGTGTATACAGACACAGTGTGTGTGTATATATGTATGTATTTATTTATATATATATGTATATACATATATATATATATATATATATATATATATATATATATATATATATATATATATATATTGTTACATTTCGCGGTTTAGATGTTATGATGACCGAGCGGTGGTGTATTTAACCGCGACCTAACAGGATCCCCGACTCACCCGATTCCCCCAGAACTTTGGCCGGATCGCACCGTAGCTAGTCAATAGGGAAAAGACAAAGGCGACACGGATGTGAAGAAGGAGAAGAAGAGGACAGAAAGGTTGGAAATACCACTAAATTTATTCCTACTATTTACATGCTCAAAGTAACCAAGGAGAAGGAAAGATAATTAAATAATATACAGAAGGATCAGAGACACAGTGCAATTATTAGCTTACCTACAGACTTAATTAAATACCCAGGGACAGAACAAACAAAACAAACTCACGTATACAAGAAGGATGGAATGGAATGAATGTTGGAAGGAGGAATGGGAAGGTTCAGCTGGGGCAGATGGTTCGGGCTTGATCCCGCACGGGACGTCGGCTGGACCTCGACGGCCACCGATGCCACCGCTATTTGGTCCCCGCGGGGTAACGGATTGAAGCTGCCTGGTGGAGTCAACGCTGCTTGTGGAGCCAAAGCTGCTTCTCTGGCTCAGCTCAGGGCGCGTCTGCCGTCTCTGGCGCAACTGCTGGTAATGGCCCTTGGCACCTTCTCTCTCTTGGCCCTGGTGTCTCCTCACCATCGACAACTCAACGCAACCAATGCAACCACTGACCACTCGACGCCACCACTTCTCACCACCGACTTCTTACCACCGCAACCAACGCAACCACTGACCCTCCTCTGACGACCAACCCCTCTGGCAACCGACTCAAAGTCCTCTCCTCTGGGAACACCCCCGCCGTGGGTTATATAGGCCCCGCCCCTTAACCTTTTCGAACCTCCCCCAAACGTTCTCTCCCCGCCCTCTCAAGCCAAACCCCTTGTTCATGGTTGGTCGAGTGGGGCTGGCTCACTCCTCCCCTCTCTGACGAGGTGGGGACCCGCCTTCCTTCCCCCAACCCTGCCTCGTGGTCAATGGCGGATGAAGGGAAAACCGCCCAACATGCAGTTGGCAATGCGAATTGCAATTGACGGAAAGGGGGGAATGGAAGTGTTGGGAGTGGGAATGAAGGGAATCTATCTCTTTCACTGGTGCAATGGAGTATTTCAATTAATGGAAGACACAGCCTTACACTAATACACATAATAAGGATATAACTGTCAAAAAAGATATATCGTGTCCTGCATGTATGTTTTATGGACTAACTACGGGAACGCCCTTTGACCTTTATACAACCACAAACGGAGGGAGGAGGGGTGATATTTTACAACAACCTTTTACAACAACATTTTACCACAACAATAAAAAAAAAAAACATTCTCATATCCCCAACACTGCACCCTCCTCCCCTTAGGCACGTCCCGGGCCTATAACTTTTACCTTAGTGTGGCACGTAGGTGTAGTTCCCTCTACTTTTAACCTGACCCTGAGTGCGACAGTTTTAAAACATAAATAAATGTGTCCCGCTGCTCCATTGCACCCTGCCTAACAGACTTACGCCCACAGTTAACCGAATTGCCGAATGGTCTTCAAACTATACACTGACGGTGGGAAGCATTATTTACAATGACGCTATTTTTATTTACAAAACTAACCCAGGACCTGTGATTGTTCTTTCTGGGGGGGAGACAGTCTGCTCTGCATCGACGCACCATTAAAGCACCCAAAAACGCACCAATACACACCCAAGCACCAATCGGTGCAGTCACCATTGTTCATCAATGTTCAACAATAAAATAAATTCAACAACCCCTAACCCTGCAGGTGGTCTCTTCCTCTTCGGCTCCCTCTGCTGGTTATTATTATTTGTCTTCCAGATGTTGTCATTTTCATTTTGCTTTGCTTACTGGCGGCCTATTTGTATTAAAACTTGCACCCAATGTGTCCTTTTTATTTATTTTATTTATGGCCCACAGGGCCGACTAGTGTGGTTCACCTGTGGGGCATCGGTGCCCTGTGGCCAAGGTCCGCCAGCAAGATTTCGGGCCCTCATGGCCGGTTCCAGCAGAGGGGCCATGCCCCAACCCATGGGGTCCATAAGTGGTGCTCGGCCACAGGCATGTGGTCCATAATGTGGTGCATCGATGCAGACAGCTGGTTCTGGGAATTTCGGGCGCACAATGGCCGACCCACGCACGCTCCCCTCGGCACCCAATGGCGCACAGGTCATGTGGGAGACAAAAGGGGAAAGACAATTGAGCGAGGGGTAAGGTCACAAGGGTACACATCAATAAGGCAATGCAAGGCGAAATGCGTACGGAGGGCGAAGTGAGAAAGCTCGTCCCTACCGTACGTCACCCCCCTGTCACCTACCCTACCCTTGCCCTTACCCCATATGTACAACAATCTACACATTTACAAATTCGTCACTACTGTCACGTCTTCCCCATACTTCCCCTATACCAAATTCGTCACCACAATCCCTCTAACCAAAATTTGCCATCACCCAATTCGTCATCAATCCTCATAAGGAGGGAGAGATGGAATTACGCACAATGTCACACCCACGTCATGATGCGTCTCACAATCCAAACATTTGCACAGTAAAAATAATAAAACATGGCATGGTGCGGAGTACCTGTCATCTCAGGTGAGTGGATGCAGATGGTGCGAGGAGATCCTTCATCCTAACTATCCTCTAAATGATTTTAACACACTTTACCATCCATCATCATCTCCATCAATAACTGCAAATCCCCCACTGCTCCCCTCCCCCAAGGTGTCCCCCAAGGTTCAGTTCTTGGCCCCCTCCTCTTTATCCTTTACCTGTCCCCCCTCGGTCACTTAATCCGCCGTCATGGTCTCCAATTCCACTGCTTCGCCGATGACATCCAGCTTTTCATCTCCACCAAGTCCATCTCCACCGCCACCCACTCTATCCTGACAAACTGCATCACTGAAATAAAATCCTGGCTTCAAATCAACTTCCTCAAACTTAACTGTGATAAATCTGAAATAATCATCATTGGCCCAAAAACGCTCACCAAGTCCACCCATAACTTTGCCCTCAACATCGACGGTTTCCCAGTGTCCACCTCCCCTCACATCCGGAATCTTGGCATCATCTTTGACCAAACCCTCTCCTTCGACAAATACACTAAACAGATCACAAAGACAGCCTTCTTCCACCTGAAAAACATCGCCCGTCTCCGTCCATCCCTCTCCTCTGTGGCTGCAGAAACCCTCATCCACGCCTTCATCACTTCCCGTCTGGACTACTGCAATAGCCTCCTTTATGGTTCACCCTCAACAATCACCAATAAACTCCAATACATTCAGAACTCCGCTGCCCGTCTACTCACCCATTCCCGGACCCGTGACCACATCACCCCCGTCCTTTACAAGCTTCACTGGCTCCCCATCTCCCAGAGAATCCAGTACAAAATCCTCCTCTTGACCTACAAAGCCCTCCATAACCTGGCCCCATCCTACCTGGCTGACCTCCTCTCCAGACACACTCCCACCCGCAACCTCCGCTCTGCTGGTACCAACCTCCTGACCCCCCCCATCCGGACCAAATTTAGATCCTGGGGGGACAGGGCCTTCTCCATCGCTGCTCCCACCCTCTGGAACTCGCTACCTCACACCATCAGAGACTCCTCCTCACTCACCACATTCAAAACATCACTCAAGACCCACCTGTTCAACACTGCATTCAACATTTAACCCACAGCATCTAACCCCTGACTATCTCCTCTCCTTCTCCCTCCTTTGTGCTTTGAATATTTCCCTATTGATTCTTCTTTTTTTTGCAATTGTCTTTATGTTTTGCTATGCGCTATGTTTTGCACTCTGTCAAAGCGTCTTTGGGCTTCCTGAAAAGCGCTATATAAAATAAATGCATTATTATTATTATTATTATTTACACTACCCGGGGTCTCTCCCTGCCAATCCATTGGCCAACTTACACGATGGGTTCTAAAAACCAATTCCCATTGACCAAACTGTGGTGCTTCTCAATTTGGGGTCTCACTCCCCCGATTCATCTCCCGGTGCCTCGCACAATTTCTGGGCCGCGACGTGTAGCTCTCCCAGCAGGTCTACCCACCTGCACACCTCCACCACTGCAGTTGCCACCCGAGCTTACCTAGCTCCTCACCCTAACCTAACTAACTGGGGCAGGCCCTCTCCTGGCTCTGTCACCCCCTGGTGCCCTCTGGCACTGGGCTACCCGGGTCCGTCCTCCGGATCCTCGGGCCCCATCCACAACTACCGGCTCCCAGAGCCCACCTGCGGCCTCACCTGGCCGACATCCTCACAGTGGTGGAGTGCCCAAACCAACTACACACACTAACAGGCTACACGCCCAGCCATTTCCACAACACTAATGCACCCATCCAAATACCATTCTTTCACCTCGCACCACAGATGCCAATATCCAACCACAATTTACCTGTACCCTCTACCTAACACTTACACTACCCGCCCCGGGTATCCGTGATGGGGGTCCACTCTTCCCCCATTCACACCTTCGCACCATCCACTCCACTCCACAATTTCCACCATACTCACTCCACGACCATCCATTCCAATACTCCATACCATTTATTCCATACACCTGTCCTTCATTCACCTGTCGTTGCACACCTGTGCAATCCTACCTGGTGCCACCTGCACCCTCCTCCTCTTCCTGGACCAGTTGGTCAACACAACACACAATCACCACTACTCCCTCATACACTGCTCCACACACCTGTTCAGTTGCACACCTGTGCAATCACACCTGTTCAATCCTCAAACACACGGCATCATCTCAGCTAACTACTCCCCTCTGAAACTTGCGCTTCCCAGTCGTCCCTTTAAACTATTGCGCTCCCACGTCATTATCATCCACACTAAACTACCTGCGTCCCCACTACAGGTATCAGTCACTAACTAACCTTAACGTCACCTAATGTCATCTTCGCTAGATCCCTACCAATATAACCTAACCCACCCGGGCTAGTTTTCACTGCCATCAACCCCATAAGCTATAGCGCATTTGCCCCACTCTGTGAGGGATGGTGGATTTGCCATCCCACCACATCGGGGGTCTCTCACTATAAATTTTGTTCGTCCAAATCCAACAAATCAAAAATTTTCCATTTACTGCCAATTCTACTCACTTTTCTAAATTTCGTATCAAATCACTATCACTATCACCATCACCCGTCTACTTATTAGGTCCTCTCGGTGCGCCAATTCACATCTACAGCCCGGCTTCGTACAGCCGAGCAATGAACGCGGGTTCTTTTGTGCCAGCGGCTGGATACGTCCCGCATTCGGTGCAGGGACGGCGGCTTACCCGTGCCGAGATCCCACGCACCACCTCGGCGTGGAGCCATCCAATGTCCCGATCTCGACCTGCCGGCACGTCTCAATAGAAAGTGGTCGCCATGACGACCCTTCCTATCGAGCCGCCCGCTCCGCCTAGTGGAGCCCGGATGCGGCCGTTCCACGCGAGGCCCAGCGTGGATCGCGCACGGCGGTCCTTTCGAACCCGCCGCGGCTCGGATCCCCGCTGGTTCTCGCGGCACGCGAAGCCCGGCACGCACCGAGGGCCCGATTCGGCTATAAGTCGCTCTAACCGCTAAACCGGTTACCTTCGATGCTTCACCTGCACGCTTACATGCATACGCTACCCCTTTCTTGCTCATACATGCAGCCGTTTCCATGCTCCTCGTCGTACCTCTTCTTACACACCTCGGTACACTTATTCCGCTCACCGACTTGGTCACACATCTGACCACCGAACACCTTGGCACACATTCGTCGCTCGCACACCTCACCAACACACCTCTTCGCGCCCCCTCCTCGGTCACCTCCTCTGTGACAACCACAGGTGTGCTCTCACCCGCACACCCAACCACGTGCCTCACGACCAACTCAAGTGTGCATCCCCACACACGCTCTACCATTCCAGGTGTGCATCCTTCCATTCCAGGTGTACATCCTCGCTCACCTGTCACAACCAACTCACGCTCCGTTTCACTCTCACTACTCTCACCTCCACTCTTGACAACGCACTCACCCTTCCTCTCGACAGCGCACTCTTTCCTCATGCACCTGTCCGTTACACACCTTTCTCACGCATCCTCTCGCGCACACTCTTTCGTTACATCCTCTGTAACTCTCACCACAGGCGTACACTCTCTTGTTACTTCCTCTGTAACACTCACCACAGGTGTACACTCTCTCATTACTTCCTCCATAACACTCACCACACCGCGCTTCCATGTACTCCCTCGCACACGCGCTACGACTGACTCACTCTTGACGGCACACTCACTCCTCGGCGTGCACTTTTTCCTCACACACCCCATGGTCGGACATTCTCGCACACCTCTTTTTTCGCACACCAGACCTGTCGCACACTTCACCAACGGCCACTCACGAACACCCGGATCCAAACCAATCCCCAAGCCGACTGAAGCTTTCCTCACATCATATACATTGCCACTCACCTCCGTACCTCGTCTCCGCACCTCCTTTGCCACCTGCAAACTCTTTATTTGGTTAGTGAGCATCACATCATGAGTTGAGCACCGACCTTGCACATATTCCATCACCTCCTCCTGGATTTCTCTTTTAGTTTCTGTTCGTCCCTTCTTAATTTCACTCACCTCTTCTTCCACTTCCTCTAATTTTTGTTTAACCTCTTTTATTTCTCGGTGCGTCTCCTCAAGTTCGTCCTCTAAGGCTACCGTGACCGTCTCTATGTGCATCCTCACCTGCCGGTCCTTTGTCTCCATTATCTCTGTCACCTCGTCCACCCTCATTGTCAGTTCCTCACGTACCATCTGACATTGCCTCTGTGTCGCTATCAAGTCATTTTTAATTTCTTTTTGTGTCGCCTTTAACCCTCCTAGTACTGCAGTGTTCCTTTGAACCTGCTCCACTAACTTCGTTTGTCCCTCTGTCAGCTGTTCCACCTCCTCCGTCAGATCTTCTATTCCCCCTTGTAACTTTGCCGTATTATTTCTCACCTCTTTCTCCATACGCTTCTCACCTCGCTTTACCTCCTCGCGTAGCCCCGAGACCTCCTCACCCACACCTCGTCGTATCTCCTCCTTCATCTCCTCCCTTTCTTTTGTAGATGCCACCCTCATCTGTCCCAATTCATCCCTCTGAGCATCCAATTTGGTTTCTACCCCGATTTTTACCTCCTCTATCTGCTCTCCCATTTGTTTAATTTCTCGGGCGGATTGCTCCCCTATCTCCCGCAATTTGTCCTCCATCCTATTTTCTAATCCCATTAACCCATTTTTCACCCCCTCTAACTGATTCTCCTGGGCAGCCATTCTATTTTCCACCCCCGTTAACCCATGTTTTAATCCCTCACCGGTACCCCTCGCTTCGTCCCTCATTACCCCCATTTGGCCCCCTATCCTGTTTTCCATCCCTTTGAAATTATCGTCTGTTTTTACCATAAAGGCCATCATCTGTTTCATAAACAGGTTCAAATCCATTGGCATCTCGGGTTCGGCTACCGCGACCATGGGCGCGGCTAAATTTGGTGCCGCAACAACCATGTGCGCGAGGACGCCATCTTGTGCACCTGATACACCCTCAACCGCCTCCTCATCGCTCCCCTCCATTTGATCCTGGGCTACTCCTAACCCCTCTATCTCTCCCACCGGCATCCCGTCGCCTTGACCAGCCATGGCGCGATTTCAAAGTTCAGGTTTTGTAAAACAAAACAAATTTCGGCCGCTCCAAATTTTGACGAATTTTTTTTTTTTTGATGTTTTTTAAAATAAATTTGGTTCGGGCCCCGAATCTCACTCCCAGACACCAATTGTTACATTTCGCGGTTTAGATGTTATGATGACCGAGCGGTGGTGTATTTAACCGCGACCTAACAGGATCCCCGACTCACCCGATTCCCCCAGAACTTTGGCCGGATCGCACCGTAGCTAGTCAATAGGGAAAAGACAAAGGCGACACGGATGTGAAGAAGGAGAAGAAGAAGACAGAAAGGTTGGAAATACCACTAAATTTATTCCTACTATTTACATGCTCAAAGTAACCAAGGAGAAGGAAAGATAATAAAATAATATACAGAAGGATCAGAGACACAGTGCAATTATTAGCTTACCTACAGACTTAATTAAATACCCAGGGACAGAACAAACAAAACAAACTCACGTATACAAGAAGGATGAAATTGAATGAATGTTGGAAGGAGGAATGGGAAGGTTCAGCTGGGGCAGATGGTTCGGGCTTGATCCCGCACGGGACGTCGGCTGGACCTCGACGGCCACCGATGCCACCGCTATTTGGTCCCCGCGGGGTAATGGGTTGAAGCTGCCTGGTGGAGTCAACGCTGCTTGTGGAGCCAAAGCTGCTTCTCTGGCTCAGCTCAGGGCGCGTCTGCCGTCTCTGGCGCAACTGCTGGTAATGGCCCTTGGCACCTTCTCTCTCTTGGCCCTGGTGTCTCCTCACCATCGACAACTCAACGCAACCAACGCAACCACTGACCACTCGACGCCACCACTTCTCACCACCGACTTCTTACCACCGCAACCAACGCAACCACTGACCCTCCTCTGACGACCAACCCCTCTGGCAACTGACTCAAAGTCCTCTCCTCTGGGAACACCCCACCGTGGGTTATATAGGCCCCGCCCCTTAACCTTTTCGAACCTCCCCCAAACGTTCTCTCCCCGCCCTCTCAAGCCAAACCCCTTGTTCATGGTTGGTCGAGTGGGGCTGGCTCACTCCTCCCCTCTCTGACGAGGTGGGGACCCGCCTTCCTTCCCCCAACCCTGCCTCGTGGTCAATGGCGGATGAAGGGAAAACCGCCCAACATGCAGTTGGCAATGCGAATTGCAATTGACGGAAAGGGGGGAATGGAAGTATTGGGAGTGGGAATGAAGGGAATCTATCTCTTTCACTGGTGCAATGGAGTATTTCAATTAATGGAAGACACAGCCTTACACTAATACACATAATAAGGATATAACTGTCAAAAAAGATATATCGTGTCCTGCATGTATGTTTTATGGACTAACTACGGGAACGCCCTTTGACCTTTATACAACCACAAACGGAGGGGGGAGGGGTGATATTTTACAACAACCTTTTACAACAACATTTTACCACAACAATAAAATAAAAAAACATTCTCATATCCCCAACAATATATATATATATATATATATATATATATATATATATATATATATATATATATATATATATATATATATATATATATATATATATATATATATATATATATATATATATATATATATAGTAAGTAGATCGAGGAACGATGATGAGGATTATTAGTCCCCTACCGGTGTACACCGGAGGGGACTATAGGTTTGCACTCGGTCCCTCCGTCTGTTCGTCTGTCCGTCTGTCAGTCCGTATGCAAAGAACAGTTTTCCGGACTTTTTTTCTAAACTCTTAATGCTAATGATTTCAAACTTGGTACATGGTTTCCTCATGATAAGTTACAGATCAAGTTCGAACTTCACGACGTTTCGATCATTTTTGACAAAGTTATGGCACTTTGAACTTTGGTAATTTCCCCAACAGTTTTCCGGACGACAGACTGCCGGTAGGGGACATGTATTGCAGCGCAATACTCAGAATGCTTGTTAGTCCCCTACTGGTGTACACCGGAGGGGACTATAGGTTTGCACGCCGTCCCTCCGTCAGTCCGTCAGTCTGTCAGTCTGTCAGTCTGTCAGTCCGTCACGCAAAGAACAGTTTTCCGGACGTTTTTTCTAAACGCTTAACGCTAATGATTTCAAACTTGGCACATGGTTTCCTCATGATAAGTTACAGATCAAGTTCGAACTTCACGACGTTTCGATCATTTTTGACAAAGTTATGGCACTTTAAATTTGGGAATTCTGATAATTCTGATGATCCTTAACTCAGTGCCATAACTCAGTGCCATTTTAAGTTTTAATTTCCTTTAAAAAAGATTTTCTCTGCAATAATAGGACCGATTGAGATAAAATTTTCACCATAGGAGGGACTCGGTCTGTAGAATATTTTAATGGTAATTATGACGTCACAGGTCACGTGGTTCGGCCGCCATATTGTTTTTCGTGAAAACACGAAAACCCCTTTTTCTCTGCAACGGCTGAACAGATCGAGGCCAAACTTTGCAGGCAGAATCGCGTACCCATGACGAACAAAAAAGTCAACGAGCATGATGTCATGCGTCACATGGTTTCAGAGTTATGACGTTTTTAAGCATGAACCTTTAAAACCGAGCCCCTCCCTCATTTTTGATCCAATCGAGGGGAAACTTCACAGATCTGTTCAGCATATCAATCTACTAAAATGTCGTTTTGGAATTTGCTATAGGGCACGTGGTTTGGCAGATATCGTTAATTAAACGAAAATATTTTTTTAAAATGGATATCTCTTGAATCGCTAGTACCTCAGACCGTGAGTTGGTAATTCTATAATTCACACAGTGCAATATGTGCAGGTTGCTCCACTGAGCGACCTTGCGGGCTTATCAACGAGGCGAGGCGTGACACACATGTGTCTCAGCATACCTCAGATCAAGTTTGAAAACCAGCATCAACCGTGCATAAATTTGCATATTCGATCATTTTTGACAAAGTTATGGCACTTTGAACTTTGGTAGGGGACATGTATTGCAGCGCAACACTCAGAATGCTTGTTAAAATAGATCTGCTTGCGGACTCACACACTCACAAGCTCACTGACACATACAGACTGTTTACAATAGCTTGTCCCTGATAGGCGAGGGTACTAACAACTCTAATCATGCTGTTAACTATAGAAATGTGACGTCATAATCCAGGCATTTTTCTCTAACAGATTATTGTGATGATAATACCCTTCAACGTGTGGATTAAAAGGCCTCGCGTTGAAGGGTATTGAGCAGGAGTGAAGAAATGTTGGGGTCTAATCTGGTTGATTCCGTGTAGCACCTTAAAAGTTTGAATCATATCACCACAACGGCGGCGGTGGAAAAGCAAAAACATATTCAATCTCCGGAGTCTCTCCGGATAGGAAAACTCACAGAGGGTGGGAATCATCATTGTAGCTCATCTCTGGACCTTCTCAACTTCACCAATATCCATCAGGAATCTAGGGTGCCAGGCAATGTTACCAAACTCCAACAGTGGGTGTACCAGTGCCTTGAACATCACAGGGAGGGTTTCTTCATCCAGACTCACACAGGATCGTCTGATTAGCCCAAGTGGTTCGTCGGCCTTGTTAACCTGAACTGCCACATGCTCATGGAAGCCTCATCAAGAAGACAACACAACGAACAAGACCAACAATCTAACAATGGCGTAGCCGGGCTTGTTTGATACTTTAGTTGAAGAGGATATTATGACCTGGGTGTTGCAGACCAGTTAGCAGTTATCAAATAACGGAAGTATTAATTTTTTTTGACTTGAGGCATGGACAGCCGGTTCGTGAATGACTTGGATAAAAAAAAAGGCTAATGGCAAATGATCAACCAATAAAGTTACATTTCTGTGCCACCTTTAGTCAAACGTCAGGCATTGACAGCAGGTTCGTGAAGAACTTGGACAAAAACCGGATGAGTCTGAATGTTGCTATATCCAGTCAATGGCGAAACTGCAAATGGGGAATCCGCGAATGTCACGGATGGAAACCCTTACGTCATTTCCTCATTCTGATTTAAACTCAATATCTCGATATTTTCATTCCAAATAACATCATTCATCGATCACAAATTAATACTATAATGTTAAAATATTAAAATATAATGTTAAATCACAAGTGTATTGAGATATTATCAAACCAGTGATTCGATCCGTTTACTTCCGGATTCAGGAGCAAGTTCCATGTCGATCGCATTCCAAAATCATAATTGTGTTGAAGAATTTTTGAAACCACCTACCTATCTTACGACACCCGCTGGGACCCCAAAACGTTCCACAGAAGGTTATTATATTTCCTTTTAGTAAAATATGTAACTGTAATGGTGACTAAACGCTGTTCGTGGACTTGACGTCTTTAAATCCCGATAAGAAAATCCAAAATGCTGCTCATTTAGTCATTTGCCATTTCATAGGCAGGTGATGGACGTTAAACAGATGTCCTGTCTGCCAGCATTCCTTAGTGGACATTAAGGATCCCATGGTGTCCTTCGAAGAGTAGGCGAGTTATCGCCGGCACCATGGCCGAACCAGCAAAGAGCATTGCGTCAGCGCCTCAAACACGCCCTCAGCCAATGACATTACCCCGCAGCCTTGTGCTGCATGGAACTAAGAAGAAGAAGAAGAAGTTAATTTATTATATTGCCATTGTCGCATCTCTTCAACATCAAAATATATTTCCTGTATTTTTTTACACTTTCTTTCCCCCATTTTGCCATCTCTTCCTTAAGTCTCCTCTTTTTGCTTTTCTTCTTCATCTCACTGCTTTTCCGACTAGATATTCCTTATCCTTGTCTAATCCTCTCAACATTCCATCCATCACCTTGCCTTTTGTCCTTCACGCCACGTGTCTCTTCCCTCAGGTCGTTCTCTGGGGCCGTACGGAAGAGACTTTGAGGAGTACGTGTGCTGAAGTGCGCCAGGCCGGCTCAGACTGCTGGTACTTTGTGTGCGACGTCTCAGATCGACATGCCGTCTATCGACAAGCTCAAGTCACGCGGCAAAAGGTAGGAGCACAAAGTCTGTGTACTTTGGGCAGGTAGCCCGGATGAATCGTACATCTCTGTTGCAGGCTTGCAGTTCCTCAATTTGCTGCTTTTACCTCCACCACCGAAGTTGGACAGAAATTGTTTTCACCCGTTTGTCTGTCTGTCTGTCTGTCTGTGAGCAGGATATCTCAAAAGGTTATGGACGGATTCGGACGAAACCTGGTGGACAGGTT
This sequence comes from Myxine glutinosa, assembly GCF_964187855.1. NCBI lineage: Eukaryota > Metazoa > Chordata > Myxini > Myxiniformes > Myxinidae > Myxine > Myxine glutinosa. The sequence continues at coordinate 59,749,052 of NC_136266.1, read as the reverse complement.
GGGTGTGTGACAAGGATTAAATCTGGTGGACAGGTTGGGTGTGTGACAAGGATTAAATCTGGTGGAGAGGTTGGGTGTGTGACAAGGAAGAAATTTAGTGGACAGGTTGGGTGTGTGACAAGGATTAAATCTGGTGGACAGTTTGCGTGTGACAAGGATGAAATTTGGTGGACAGTTGGGTGTCTGACAAGGACGAAAGCTGGTGAACAGGTTGGCTGTTTGAGTAGGACGAGATTTGGTAGATTGGTTGGGTGTGTGACAAGGATTAAATCTGGTGGACAGTTTGCGTGTGACAAGGAAGAAATTTGGTGGACAGGTTGTGCGTGTGACAAGGAAGAAACTTGGTGGATTGGTTGGGTGTGTGACAAGGATTAAATCTGGTGGACAGGTTGGGTGTGTGACAAGGAAGAAACTTGGTGGATTGGTTGGGTGTGTGACAAGGATTAAATCTGGTGGACAGGTTGGGTGTGTGACAAGGATTAAATCTGGTGGACAGTTTGCGTGTGACAAGGAAGAAACCTGGTGGAGAGGTTGGGTGTTTGAGAAGGACGATATTTGGTGGATTGGTTGGGTGTGTGACGAGGATTAAATCTGGTGGACAGTTTGCGTGTGATAAGGAAGAAACTTGGTGGACAGTTTGCGTGTGACAAGGAAGAAATCTGGTGGACAGTTGGTTGTCTAACAAGGATGAAAGCTGATGAACAGGTTGGGTGTCTGAGAAGGACGAGATTTGGTGGGACTGGTTGGGTGTGTGACAAGGACGGAATTTGGTGGACAGTTTGGGTGTGACAAGGCCGAAATTTGGTGGACAGTTTGGGTGTGTGACAAGGACAAAATTTGGTGCACTGGTTGGTTGGGTGACAAGGACAAAATTTGGTGCACTGGTTGTGTGAGTGACAAGGACAAAATTGGTGCACTGGTTGTGTGAGTGACAAGGACAAAATGTGGTACACTGGTTGTGTGAGTGACAAGGACAAAATGTGTGATGCACTGGTTGTGTGAGTGACAAGGACAAAATTGGGTGCACTGGTTGGGTGGGTGACATGGACAAAATGTGGTGCACTGGTTGGGTGGGTGACAAAGACAAAATTTGGTGCACTGGTTGGGTGGGTGACAAGGACAAAATGTGGTGCACTGGTTGGATGGGTGACGAGGCCAAAATTTGGTGCACTGGTTGGGTGGGTGATCAGGACAAAATTTGGTGCACTGGTTGTGTGTGTGTGACAAGGACAAAATTTGGTGCACTGGTTGAGTGGGTGACGAGGACAAAATTTGGTGCACTGGTTGGGTGGGTGACAAGGACAAAATGTGGTGCACTGGTTGGGTGGGTGACAAGGACAAAATTTGGTGCACTGGTTGGGTGGGTGACAAGGACAAAATGTGGTGCACTGGTTGGGTGGGTGATAAGGACAAAATTTGGTGCACTGGTTGGGTGGGTGAGAAGGGACAAAATTTGGTGCACTGGTTGGGTGGGTGAGAAGGGACAAAATTTGGTGCACTGGTTGGGTGGGTGACAAGGACAAAATGTGGTGCACTGTTTGGGTGGGTGACAAGGACAAAATGTGGCACACTGGTTGGGTGGGTGACAAGGACAAAATTTGGTGCACTGGTTGGGCGTTTCAAAAGGACAAATGAAATTAATTTTGATAAACATCCGGAAGTTTTTTTTATTTTAAGTGATGCTTCCCCATCGAGTGATCGGGCCAAATATGACATACAGTGATGTGAAAAAGTAAGTACACCACCCCATGCAAAGTTTTGACTTTTTCAACATATTTCAACATTCAGCTATTTGATCTTCATTTCAACAATATTGAAAGATAAAGGTGATATAATATAACAAATATCATGAAACATTTACATTTTGTAGTCCATTGTATAATTTAAATAAACATAAATGCAAATTTCGCATGTGGAAAAAGTAAGTACACCCTTGGCTCTAATAGGTGGTATTGCCCCCTTTGGCAGAAACAACCTCAAGTAGGCGTTTCTTATAACTGTCTACCAGTCTCTGACATCGACTGGGAGAAATTTTTGCCCACTCCTCCATGCAGAATTCTTTCAGCTGTGCGATGTTTGAGGGGTTTCTTGCATGCACAGCTCGTTTCAAATCCCCCCACAACATCTCGATGGGATTTAGATCCGGGCTTTGACTTGGCCATTCCAGAACCCTCCATTTCTTTCTTTTCAGCCATTCCTTGGTGAATCTACTGGTATGTTTAGGGTCATTGTCATGTTGCAAGGTCCACATTCGGTTGAGCTTCAACTCTCCGACAGATGGCCTCACATTATCCTCAAGCACCCTCTGGTACAATGAAGAATTCATAGTGGATTCTATGATGGTGAGCTGCCCAGGCCCTGATGCAGCAAAGCTGCCCCAAACCATAATATTTCCACCACCATGCTTTACAGTTGGTATCAGGTTCTTGTGGTCAAATGCTGTCTTTGGTTTTCGCCAAACATGTCTTCTGGTACTGTGGCCAAATGGCTCTACCTTTGACATTTGTCCAGAGCACATTGTTCCAGAACTGCTGGTCTTTGCCTGGGTGTTCATTGGCAAACTTTAATCTTGTCCTGATGTTCTTTCTGGACAGCAAAGGTTTCCTCCTGGCACACCTCCCATGTAGATCAAATTTGTGCAGCCTCTTTCTTATGGTAGACTCGTGCACTTTGACATCAACAGTGGCAAGAGCTACCTGTAGGTCCTGTGATGACATTCTGGGGTTCTTAGAGACTTCTTTCAGCATCTTGCGGTCTGCTCTCGGGCTGAACTTGCTGGGGCGGCCTGGCCTGAACAAGTTGGCAGTTGTTTGGAATCTTCTCCACTTGTAGATGATCTTCCGGACAGTCGAATGATTGATTTCAAATTGTTTGGAGATCTCTTTAAATCCCTTCCCAGACTCGTAGGCATCTATAACCTTCTTTCTGAAGGCCTCAGAGAGCTCTCTTGATCTAGGCATGGTGACACCGCACACTTCAACAACAAAGAGCAAACCAAACTAAATGTCTGAGGTTTAAATAAGACAGGTTCCTCCAAGATCCTCTCCAACGATGTTCTAATCATTTGTACCTGAGCTGGTGCACATGATTCCAATTTTAGGTATTTGAAGTAGTGATAAATGTCGGGGTGTACTTACTTTTTCGATATACGAAATTTGCATTTGTGTTTATTTAAATTATACATTGGACTACAAAATGTAAATGCTTCATGATATTTGTTATATTATATCAACTTTATCTATCAATATTGTTGAAATGAAGATCAAATAGCTGAATGTTGAAATATGTTGAAAAAGTCAAAACTTTACATGGGGTGTACTTACTTTTTCAAATGACTGTATAGAATATTATTTCAAGATGTTATGGATGAGTTATGACTTAACATGGTGGATGAGTTGGTGAGGTGACAAGAACAAGCCGATTAGATTTTGGTTCAGGTCCGAATTCAGATCCGGCCTATCAGTGGGATACAAAAGGTAAACAGTTCAGCCTGGCGGAGGTATGCACTCTACCGAGTGCCCTTCTAGTTCGTTCTTTGTTCCCCTTTCAAACTCCGGTCTCGGGTTGAACTTTCTCCACATTGCAATGCTGGCCAATGAGATTGTAACAGCTGTTTTTGATTACTTTAGATTACTGTTTACCGGATTTGGCCATTTTTTTCTTCCCACATTAGTGCGACTTGAAGTCCTCGTCCATCATTTTTTTTTTATCTCCATGATTAGATGCCCTGATGATGGAATCCAGTAGCTATTCCAGTGCCAAATCTTCAGTCTTTCTTTTGTTTTTGTTTCTCCTTTGTCTCCTGCCGATCCACCAACTACCAAAGGCTATCATGAAGAGGGTATAAAAAGTCACCAAGTTAAATTCACATGTACTGCACTTTATAAAGACCCCTTACGACCTTACCTCACCCATCACATCTTATAAAGGGAAGAGGAGGAGGAGGAGGAGAAGAAGAATACTACAAGTGTCTTAATCAACACATTTGAAGTACCTGTGATGGTATTGGCATGTAAATAGAAGCTGTTGTGCATCCGATATGAGTATCATTGCTATCCGTGCATTCCTTCTTGTTTTATCACCCCGAATCCCATGTGCCCATGTGCAGGGAATGCCGACAAGACAAAGTACATATCGTTCTTCCTTGTTCTGCTCAGTGTAGATTAAAATGATAATGAAAACGTCGTACATTCTAGATATGATAACAAAACCGTAACACTGAACTCTGACCTTTCACTAGTGTGTGGCAGTTGTCCACATGTTGAGTTGCTCGCCATTGGGCTCCAAGGCATCGATTTTCATTCTAGGTTTATTTCCTTATTTAAGAGTACCAGGGGATATCTGAAGATTTTGGGTTGACAGGTAACCCCGAATCCACCTAGCTCCATTCGATAATTGCTTTGGCTGCAAAAGATCCTCTTTTGGCTCCAGTTTCCAAGGGACTTGTGATTGGAGCACAAATGCAGTCAAATTGAACAAGCAGACAAGAGAAGACAAAATGCAGGATGCACAATTATGTTTCAGTGATTGCAAAAGTGCAGTATTTAAAAATACTAGAGAAGAAAAAAACCCTATAAAATGTAGGTATTGATGTGAAAAGGCAAGAAAACGAGATCGGGCTTGTGGAAGTAAACACGAGAGTGAGCTCAAAGGTAAAAATGAGAGCGTATGAAAGGAAGTACAGGTGAACAGCTCTTTTCAAAAGATAATGTTGGATCTATGAGGTCCACAACCCAAATGGAGATGGGATAGCAGGCTTCTTCTTCTTACATGTGCAGCACCTGACTGTGAGAAGCACTCATTGGCTGGGGGTGGCATTGGTGTTTCTGCTGATGCAATGCCCCTTGTAGGTTAGGGCAGGAATTTGTAATTTGTTCAGGGTCCCGGCGATAGCTCGCCTTCTCTTCACGAAGGACACCATGGGATCTTTAACGTCCACCAACTAATGTGGGCAGACGGGACGCCAGGTGTAACATCCATCCGTCCCCCCTTCCCACGCCTCCTGCCCCCAAGCCCTCTCCCTCCCACACTTCTCCCTGCTCTCAAATGTTGTGGTTGTGTGCTTCCCCTTCTCTCCCCATCTTGTCTTCCGCTCCCTCTTTTTGTATATTTTGTTTGTCTGGTTGATTTGTTTGTGAAATAAATGTTAGCTCTTTCACGAGCCTCGATTCAGTATACAAAAAAAAAGAAAAAAAAAATCCCAGGGATGGCACACATATTTATGAATAACCCTGCCTGTGAAACATCAGGATGACAGTTTATAACTGGGTCGGGATTCGAACCCAAGCGAGACGGCTTTGAGGCGAATATGCATGGTGGTAGCCGAGCCTTTATGATCCTGTCTGCATTATGGAGCACGACGACATGCAGCGACCCCTCTTGGCACAGCATAAAACGGCAGTTTTTGGTTAAGTGTGATGCTGTCAAGCGTTGAGCCAAAATCAAATGCATGTTAGTATCGAGTTCCTGCATCTCCAATACATTGATCATTCCTTTCCTTAAACCAATTATTATCATTCCTTCCCTTAAGGGTGTAGTACTGGTGAACAGGTGATATATATATATATTTTTTTAGCTGAACAGTTTCCTTATAGTCTTATAAACAAGAATCATGCTATTGGAGGTCATAGAATTACCCCTAATTATTGAAAAATTCAAATTTCAATTCAATTCAATATAATATTTTGCATGAAATTTGTTATAACTTTAAATTTGCATCATTCTTTTGGGCTGAAATTTGGACAGGATATTCAGAATATCACTTCCTTTAAAATGATGAAGGCTTTTGTTTATAGGAGTAGCCATTGTGGATTTATTGAAGGACAACCAAGTTTTATCTGGTAATTGGCATAATTAGCTAATTAGTGAACATTTGACATAATTTCACAAAATCCTCTCATCATGTAGTAGGGTAACACATGTATAATACATGTACCAAGTTTTGTGTGAAAAGAATGATAGGTGACATAGTAGATAGAAGTAGAAATGTGTTCTTTGTTTTTCCTTGTTTTTTATTGACGGTCTAATTTATGCAAATTATATGCATGTAATATGACAAAGAAGCGTTGAAACTGGTCCGAGTTAAAGCCAAGATTATATCTTTCACGAAAAACTGAAAATTAGATATTAACTTGACTTTGTTTTTGTGTAAAGGCCTCTCAAAGGTACCTATGTCGTTTTCTCAATTTTTCACCAGTACTACACCCTTAAACCAGCACTCGGTCTCATCATCGAAACACTCACCCACTCAGTTTTGGGAAGATGGTAGGATTTTTCATCTCTCATTGTATCGCTGTTAGAATCAAATTGGTGGATTATTTTGTGAAAGTTATTGTGTACTACTTTGCGAGAGTTATAATCGGCACATTGAATTTGGTGCAACCATGGTTGTCCATTTTGGTGACGGTGTACAGGTTGGAGAGGTGACCGTGCTGGTTAACAATGCCGGAGTGGTGGCTGGGCACTCGCTGCTCAATATTGAAGATGAAGCCTTGCTCAGCACAGAGCACGTGAATGTTTTGGGACACTTCTGGGTATGTATTACTTCCTGAACATCAGATTTCTCATCGTTACGCTGCATGTCATCTCTTGTCTCCTTGCTTGACCACAGATTGACATTATTTGACACATAAACCACTTTCGCTCCTGCTTGACATTATTTCCGGTTTGCTGGATTATTTTTGGAGTTTTAGAATTCTGTAAAGTTAAATGTAAAACCCAGTAAATACTACACTCTGCTGCCAATCTCTGTGAGTAATCCATTACATGCCAAACGAGAATGCCTCTCAAAATTAAAAGCTCGTCAATGTCTGCTTTGTACTCGTCTACGTCCGCTTTGTACTCATCCACGTCCAATTTGTAATCAAACTAAACTTGAAGAAAGCAGTAGCTTAAAAAAAGGAAAATTTATCAATTAGTGTTCTCCATTTTCTCATAATAAAGGTTTGGTGAAAATTTGATGGCAGACAAACTGAAGCTCAAATGGTAAATAAAGAAACAATGAAGTGATAAAAAAAATGCGGCCGTCTCATGCAGCGCAGCTGCAGACAGGCGGACGAGGCCTATTTCTACTCACTGTGACTTTGCCCTTTGACACAATTATTAATTAGTCTTCTCCATATTGTCATAAGGATTTGTTGAAAATTTGATGACAAAAGCTCAAATGGTGAAAAGGTTGTGCACTGAACGGACACACACACACACACACACACACACACACACACACACACACACACACACACACACACACACACACACACACACACACACACTGATTGCAAAACCCACTTTGTGGGGACGGGTTACAGGCTAAATGGGGAGGTTCTCAATGAAGCATCAAACCCCACCCACAGTGCTGGATACTATTGTTAAATAATAATTTAATGTTATTTTGATAAAACACAGATGGACAGGCACCTATACAAGCACACAAACATACTAAGACTGGTGTAACTACAGTTCTCAGAGCCCCATCAGCAGAATCCTTTTGTTTTATATGTCCAATAAATCCAAAACCCCACTGCCCAAACTACTTGCCGTTCAGAACCTTCCACAAATAACCACCACTGCCTAGCACAGTTATCATAACATGCACATTCATGTAATAAGGGAATTCCATATTAAGTAATATGGGACATTTTCATCCACTACCAAGATATGGCATTTTAACCCAAAGTAATTAAAAAAAAACCCAAGTTCGCCTAATGTCAAAGTGCTCAATTTATTCAATGGTTTTTCAGTGATGGCCTATTAAACTTAGATTTTGCCAACTTTGATCAGGTGACCTTAACCTTTTACGTACATCTACCAGAATATTTTTTTTCCTGGCAGACCGCGAACAACTTTATTAAGTTTAGTTACAAATCTTCCACTAGTTTAGCAGGAGCTAAATTCGCCGCCATTTACAATGCATTAGACAAAAGTTTTACCTGAAGCTGTGACCTCGACCTTGATAGACCAAAATGAAGCGGTTTCATTCTTTGCCAAGTCCAAACCTACGTCCCACGTCTCATCAAAATCTACCCACTTGCAAGGTAGTGTGAATGAACGAGTATGCACGGAAGGACGCACATGGGCACACGCGCACGTATACGCCAGAAACGTTTTCCTATAGCAGGCCAAAGTTTTTGCAGAGCCCTATGTGGGTTTAAAAAAAAAAAGTTACATAGTCGAGGCTCGTGGAAGAGCTGTAGTTCTGCCATCTTATGGGCATGTTGGGCGCAAGGTTGATGATCATCCTTAAGAATCTTACTACACATCACCTCCAAGTTATCACACATCTCGTGACATTACAGATTGTTACATATCAGTTTCCAAAATCAGGAAGAAAAAGCAAAGAAATCATGAAAAAAGGAAGGGGATTAAAAGACAACAGAAAAATGACCACAGTGTGGTCACCAGCTGCGACGTGTAGAATCATGAGGATATCCGTTGCAATATGTTCTTACCTCATACCAACGCACGCCGAGTGTATGCGCATGCGCTATTCAAAAAGGCACCCCAACAACAAGAACAACAACGCGGTCCTCTCATAGAGCTGCTCGTCGCAGCTAAAAAAAACAAAAAAAAAACGTAATTTGACTTTTAAAGTCTGCGTCATATTTCCATTCCAGCACTTCTACGTTATACAGGTGAAGTTTGTGAGCATCAGGAAGAAAAACTTCTTCACTTCAAGAAGCATCAACTTCTTGGTCACAAGTCACAAGATCAGGTTAAGTCAAGTTAAGTTAAGGTCACAAGAAGCATCAAGAAAAACTTCAAGAGCATCAGGAACTACACGTGCATGTCAAAGGGCAAACAGATATCCTCATGTATCAAACACAAAATATGGCGGATATGGATAGACAGTTCCATTTTAAAATGATACGAATATTAGTCGTCTCAACTTTGTTCGATATATTAATTTACGTTCCAGACACTCAAGGCATTCCTGCCATCAATGCTGTCGTGCGGGCACGGACACATCGTCTGTGTGAGCTCTGTACTCGCACTCGCCGCTCTTCCGGGTGCCATCGACTACTGCACGTCGAAGGCTGCTGCCTTCGGGTTAATGGAGAGTCTGTCGCTCGGCCTCGAGTCGACGCCTGGTGTTCGGACCACCACCGTACTGCCGTACCTCACCGACACCGACATGTTCCGAGGAGTGAAACCCAGGTAAGGTGGCAGGTTAATGGGGAAATGCAATTGATCAAGGAAAAAGGAATCGTCATCGAAAGAAAGACTAGAGTAATGACACATGACAGAGATGCAAAGGACATGAAACCTGAACGACACCAGAGCTTGGGGCAACACGTTTGACCACGAGGTGGTCTTCATCAACAACTGATGTTTTATAAATGAGTCACCCACAACAGACATTTTGTGTGCAGGTTTCCGTGGCTCTTCCCTCCACTTCACGCCGAGCTCGTGGCGAGACGCACTGTTGAGGCTGTGAAGAGGGAGGAGGCAGTGGTCTTCATGCCTCGATCCATGGTTCTGCTCGTCCTCATGAAAAGGTTGGGGATGAGGGTGGTTTGGTGCTATTGTTACCAACACAGATTATACTGAGAATGGTGGGATTTGAACTTTCATAACTCACGGTGTGGGTTTTAGGAACACTCTAATGTGAAATATGTGGACTAAAAAAATCAAATAATTAGATTCACAGAAAAAATCAAATCAAACAAATTAATAATATTTAAGTAAAGTACAAATTGTGTGGCGTCCGTTCTCCATAATCATGTTAATTGAAAGCATATGTGGCATACCAACACAGCTTTTCCTGTCTCATTCCCTCTCTACCTTCTTTCTTCCCAGCCTCCTACCTCAGGCAGCCGTTGATGAGATATACAGGTTCATGGGGAACTACACGTGCATGAACAGCTTGCATGTACAAAGCTAATATCAGCTCGTGATGCCAGGCCCAGGTGGCAGCATCATCGTGAAGACGAAGCATCGTGGAACGGGCTCTTTCAGACCACATCGTGGAACGCTCCGAGCCATGTCCTCGCATTGCAAGGCCACGGCGGTCCTTTAGGATGGGGCTGAGCCGAGTTTCCTTGCCTGTCGCTCTTGAAAATTGCCTTAAGAGGAATAAGCGTCAGTTAACATGATGTCTTACCTGCCTGTAACAAAAGGTTTCACCATACCCTCACCTTCACACTGCCTCAACCAATCCTTACTCATCTCTTTTCTCCCTACATCTATCTCCATTTAATCTTCACCCTTTTTTCTCCATTACCATTTGGTCAATTAAGAAACGGAGCAATTATAATTGATTTTGGTCACTGTAAATAAATTACTTGCAAATTCTTAAATAATTAAAATAGCAAAGCTTTCAAAGAAATATCTGTATAAGACTATATGAAGAGTTGAGCTGAACATATTGTAGACGTAGGATCCAAAGAATTCTGTTTAATGTGGAAAGTCATCCACATCTATTTACATATAAATGTGAACGTCTGTTTGTTCGGTTGTGCCTCATGGACAGCCTAAGGAAGTGGCTTAGAGAGGGAGGAGGGGGTCCATGGGGGGGTAACTTTTCATGACAAAAAACATGGACGCATCAGATTTAGACTAGGGGCGTGCCCAAGGGGCGTGGCAGCAGTGCGTGCTCAAGGGGCGTGGCTTCCTCTGACTATAAAAAGCCCACTAAACTAAATTGCGTGACTGACTTTATTTTCCGGGCAATGCCAGGTAACTCTGCTCGTATCACGTACACCAACTTTTGTTAACTTTGAATGGGAGCACCAGAGGCTGATCCCAATACTTAATTGGCTTGGGCTGTTTGTTGTTCACATCGGAGCACATGGTTCATGATGCTGGGATTCGGTGTTCAAATTCCATATCATGTGAGTTTGTCAATACTCACCAAATCTTGTAAGTCATGAAAAATCAAAGTATGTTTTATATGTCCCTGTCCTTGCATATGTATGAGCTCCAACTCCTCAGTCTTAAAGTCTTTTTATTATAAAGGGAGGGGGAGGGAATTGAGAAAGAAAGATAATAAGTAGAGGCCTATACTCTTTACAGACCACGGGGGCATATCACGACTGTGAGAAACTTTTCTAGGCTAGAAGTGTAATCGTGGATGCATCGCTCCGACAGGAATTTGGACTTTGGTCAGAATACCAGTGATAATTCACCTCCGCTTTGTCAAAAGTCTCATTGGGATATTTTCAAGTCCACCAACGACCAGAGCTGGGAGACGGGTCTTCTGATTTGAGGGACATCATTGATACTTCATGCATTGATACATCGCCCTATATGACACATCAAATTAATACACTGAAACACCAAGATGAGAATTTAGAGCTAATTGGGATTTAAATCCAGCTCAAAGGTGAGTGTGAATACCTCTTGTCTATTCTACCAGCTTCCATTAAAAACAGGATGGTCTGGGAATGGGATAGTAGAGCAAGAGAAAAATGAAGGGGAGGGGAGACAGTGTGTGTGTGTGTAATGTAGATGGCTCAAAAGAGAACACTTCATTGCTTTAAAGAAAAGATAAAGGGATGCAAATATGGAATTTGTTGGAGGATGAATGAAGCAATTGGAGAATCTGTTATAAACTTCTTTTTTAACGAGATTTGTAATGGGTTTTTAACCTTCACCACTATGTACACACTCTTGTAAGTTGTAATTAACTTAGATGGAGAGTTTTCATTGAAACAAAAAGGCATTTGATTAAAAACAACACTGGATGATATGCACTTCTTGGCTGGCTGGTGTGGTATACAATACGGGACCTTCAAAATGACATAAAAACGCTAACAAGCCTATCGCACATGCGCTGTGTGCGTTTATAGTGAATCACCTCCGCTACCGCTGGACACTCGACCTTGCTGTTGTAAGCGCAAAATTTTAAATTCAAGTCGTCTTTTAAACATAATTTTCAGCATATAGACGAAAGAGTGGCAATTTCAAAATGGTTCTTACAATCCCGTTACGACAAGGGAGCAGCAGCAGACACAGACACACACACCAAAAAATGTTCTATAGAAATTCTATAGAACTTCAGGACATTCTATATAAATTCACATTGGGGGAATCCATCCTCACTTTTCTATGGGAGGAGGGGGGGGGGTGGAATATGGAGGGAGGGCAAATGACTTAAGATTTTTACCCGATCTCCATCAAGTTTTTCAAATTATTCAAATTTCAAATTATTCAAAATTCAAATTATTCAAATTCAAATTTTCCAAAAATTTAGAAAAAGCCGAATGCCTCAACTCTGTGTTTGCCTCTAAATCTTGTGTCCCAAACCCATCCCTCTCTGTACCCACCGTACCCAGTCGTACTCAGCTGCTCCTGGACTCTGTGTCCTTTCCTCCTGACAAGGTGGAAAAGTTTCTGTCAACCCTCGACTCTGATTCTGTAACTGGACCTGACGGCATCAGCCCACGGGTCCTAAAATCCTGTTCTTCCACTCTTTCACTCCCTCTCTCTGTTCTCTTCACCCTCTCTTTTGCTCAAGGTCAACTGCCATCTGCTTGGAAATCAGCCAACATCACCGCTTTGCACAAAAAAGGTGCAAAAACAGATCCTAGCAACTACAGACCAATCAGCCTTCTCCCAATTATCAGCAAAGTCATGGAATCCATCATTGCTTCGGATATGAAATCTTTCCTCTTCTCCAATGGCTTGATCTTTGATCATCAATTTGGTTTCAGACCAGGTCACTCTACTCTGGAGATGCTGCTTCTGCTGTCTCAACAATGGATGGAGGTCCTCAATGCCAAACAGGAAATTAGAGCTGTCTCCCTCGACATATCACATGCCTTCGATACGGTCTGGTACCCCCCTCTGCACACCAAACTCTCCTCCTTTGGTATCCATGGAAATCTCCACGCATGGCTGGCGGACTTCCTCTCTCGTCATAGTCAACGTGTGGCCCTGAATGGGTTTCTCTCATCTCCTCTTCCTGTTCAGGCTGGAGTTCCCCAAGGCAGTGTTCTGGGCCCTGTGCTTTTTCTGGTCTTCATCAATGATCTCTCTGACTCTCTTGAAAATCCTCTCTATCTCTTTGCTGATGACTCCACTCTCTGCCGCTCCATTCCTCATCCCTCAGATCGGCAGTCTGCAGCCTCCTCACTCTCTGCAGACCTGGACAAAATCACAGACTGGGCAAACAAGTGGAACATGTCTTTCAATCCTGACAAATCTCACACTCTTACGATGTCTCTCCGAAAAGACCGACTGGACAACCCTCCCATCTACTTTCTGAATAATCCACTCCAAGAAGTTCTGTCACTCAAGCTTTTGGGTCTCACTATCTGCCATGATCTTTCCTGGGAAAACCACATTTCCAAGCTGGCCTCCAAAGCCAGTCGCCGACTGGGCATCCTCCGTCGTGCGAAGTCCTTCCTTGGCACACCTGAGCTCCTCACCACATACAAGGCTTTCATCCGCAGCTCAATGGAATACTGCTCTCCCCTCTGGGCTGGTGCTCCTGCCTCACACCTAGCTCGTCTTCACGCTGTTGAAACCAAAGCATTCAGAATCATTGGAATCTCCCGCGATGACGCTATCTCCGAGGGCCTTTCACTTACTCACCGCAGGCAGGTTGGTGGTCTTTCCGTCTTCTACCGACTCCTCTCCGGCCTTGCTCCCCCAGCTCTCTCTGGGCTCTGTCCCCCAAATATTCCTGCAGGTCGCACAAGATCTGCCTGCAACCCTCTTATGGTTAAACTGCCAAAATCAAGACTCTCTGCTCACCTTCACTCCTTCATTCCTCTTTTCTCCCACCTCTGGAACAAACTCCCTCACTCTCTTCAATCCCACTCCTCCCTCCAGGTCTTTAAAGCGGCTGTTCACCACCATCTCTTATCTCCCCCAATCCAAAACCTTGATCTTTTCTACCCCCGCTAATTTCACCCCAAATCCACTTTTTTGAGGTGACCTTTGTCTTCTTTCCTGGAAGTCCTTGGTGTCCTTGCGTTTTATACCTATCCTGCCTCCCCCCAGGCCCTCTCCCTCCCACACATCTCCCGATGTCCCTGCTCTCAAATGTTGTGTTTGTGTGCTTCCTCCCCTTCTCTCCCCATCTTGTCGACCGCTCCCCTTTTTATGTACTTTGTTTGCTTGCTTGTTTGTTTGATTTGTTTGTTTGATAAATGTTAGCTCTTTCACGAGCCTCGACTCTGTGTACCAAATGTGTTGGTAGCACCCGGGGTCAGAGCACCTGGTCACCAGATATGGTGTCTCCCTCCAACTCTCATTTTGCACAGGTACCGCTTTCTCTCAGGTACCTTTCCAAGTATTTACATCTTCTTTTAGAAGCTTTGTGAGACATTTTCTGTAACAAACCCTGTCATGCACAAACAATAGCAGTTCACGTCTCGAAAATTGCCATTGCTAGGGGCTTCTGCACATATGCACAGAGCATTCCGCGGCAGATTATGTCATCCCAAAAGTCCCGTATTGTAAGAAAATCATTTTGAGATCAAATATAATCTTTTTGCTTAACGTCATGAGGACTGGAGTTATTGGTGTGAGGTTACATGGCGGTGTACGGGAGGGAAAAGTGTGGGAAAGGTTTAGAATAATTTCACAATTAATAATTAATCTTTTAGAGCTTTTTGAATACGAGCAAAATGTTCTCCTCAAAATAAGAGACTAAATCTACAAATGAGAGACTAAAACTAAAACTACTAAAACAAAACAACAAAGAGACTAAAACTCTCCATGCAGTAAAACAAGTTTCTTAATTCTTCCTTAGCACTGTAGTCGTTTCATTTTTTGAGCCATAAGCACCAATGATGAATTTAGCCTAATTGGATTACATTTATCATATCCGGATGCATTTCGACAAAAAGGTTCCATACCTGTGAGGTCAGGAAAACTATCGTCGTGTGACTACCCTGTAGTGAACACCGCAGGGTGGCACGGAGGACCAAACGAGCTTTAACTCCGAGGCGTTCAATTCAATGGTGGACCTTCATTACACGCGAGGGAAAAGGAGGATGACGAACTCACCTGGATGGCTTCCACCCGACTTCCTCGACCCTGTAATAAATCAACTCAAACTACACGGAATTAAAATGTACAAAAAGACCGGATTTATTAAAGAAAATGCTGGTCACAAAATAATGCACGATAAAACTATATTCCTCATTGGAGCGCTCCCACAGACCCGAATACAGACAAAGGGAAATATAACTGGAAAATAAATGTGTAGTTTGTGGCACTTTGCTCAAATCAGCCCTTGAATCTCGTCAGGAATCGTCAAAACCGATCGCGTCCTTGGCAGGAAAATGCGCTCGTTTGTGCGAACTAGGCACGTCCACTCACTCCTGGCTTCGTCGAGAGCGCAGCGAGCAGGCCGTGCCCATCGACACCGCAGTTCTCGGTCCGCAGTTCCTCCTCACGATCACTATGAAGATGTCGGAACACGACAGTTTGTGATGAATCTTCCTTGCGCAAGAGCAATAGCGACCGTTCGCTATGGGATCCAGAACAAGAAGCGAAAATGTCCGCCGTTCTAATTGTTTTGTACTTTAGGCTCTGACGTCATCCTACGACGTCTCCGTGTCCGCTCCTATCAGCGAGTCCAATCTTACCAGTCCTTGTGCCAATCAAATCCCGGACCAATCACTGCTCTTCTAGGCGTGGCTCCACAGCCCTGCCTGATTGAGGTGGCTGTGGCGTATGTAGCGGCTGTGGCACCAGCAGTAGTGTTTGATGCCTGGTTTCCGGTTGGTTTTCACCCCTCAGCCCAGATTGGGCGAAGGGATATTGTCGTCCGGGCGGGCATCCGGGCGTCCGTCAACTTTTGGTTTCCGTCAATTTCAAGAACGGCTTGTCCTATTAAATTCATTTGTGCAGTGTGTGTTGGGCTTGAGTAGAGGAAGGTTCCTTTCGAAAATGGGCGCGCTGCGATTTTCAATATGGCCGACATGGCAGCCATCTTGAAATTGGTTTCCGTCAATTTCGAGCAGAACGGCTTGTCCGATTAAATCCATGTGTGCAGTGTGTGTTGGGGTTGAGTAGAGGAAGGTGCCTTTCGAAAATGGGCGCGCTGCGATTTTCAATATGGCCGCCATGGCAGCCATCTTGAAATTGGTTTCCGTCAATTTCGAGCAGAACGGCTTGTCCGATTAAATCCATTTTTGCAGTGTGTGTTGGGGTTGAGTAGAGGAAGATTCCTTTCGAAAATGGGCTCGCTGCGATTTTCAATATGACCGCCATGGCAGCCATCTTGAAATTGGTTTC
The DNA here is from genome assembly GCF_964187855.1 of Myxine glutinosa. Lineage (NCBI taxonomy): Eukaryota > Metazoa > Chordata > Myxini > Myxiniformes > Myxinidae > Myxine > Myxine glutinosa. Next base: position 59,732,861 of record NC_136266.1, on the reverse strand, counting down.
CATAAATTTCGAGCAGAACGGCTTGTCCGATGAAATCCATTTTTGCAGTGTGTGTTGGGGTCGAGTAGAGGAACGTTCATGGGCCCGCTGCGATTTTCAATATGGCCGCCACGGCAGCCATCTTGAAATTGGTTTCCACCATGCATGGGCTGAGGGGTTACGCCCGCTTTGCGGTGCTATTTATTTAATTACTGCATTAATTATGGTGTCGATTGCTTGGCTTGTCTATGGTGTGCAGTGCGGTGTCATAAGGAACACAGGAAATTATTACAGAGGCAATTACATACAGGGGATTACTGTACCCATAATCCCTCACTAAATAACATACCCCACTCCTCATGGGGACAAAGATACAAGCTTACCCGACATACGGTCTACACAAATTTCCTACTTATTAGATGGGGTTTCCTCTTCTTCACGACAGTCGGAGCACTACCTATGCATTCTACCTGGACTAAGGTATTGCCTACCTCCTACAAACGTAACACAGTTTTACCCACAAGTATCACAATTCATCCCCTTGTTTCTGCAAGATTAATCCAGCAATCATGATCAATTTGTGATGTGGTACATCCATTTTTTTTAGTAAGCAATTGCTTTTCCTATCGCAACTGCATAATCCAATTTTGGGAATCCCATGCACATACCTTTTACTTATTGCTGTATAAAAGCAAATAATTTATTAAAACCTTCATCATAGCTTCGCTCCTTCTTGCTGACATTTAAAAAAACTTTATACAGTATTGTATATAAAAGGTAGAAAAATGGAATACAGATTATAGCAGTTTACAAGTTGTCAACTCCACATATACATTACATGATACAAAACTAATCTTCGATCTAAGAACAAGAGCAGGTCCCCATATTTCCAACTTTTTTGTATGTTGAATCGAGGCTTGTGGAGGAGCTTTTCACACAGAATGGATCAGGACATAACCAAATGGAACTGGAATGGTATTCGGAAAAGCACATACCTCCGCCAGGCTGAACATTTCATGTTTTCTATCCACTGATAGGCCGGATCTGAATCCATATCTTCCCCAAACTCACATCAATTTGTCTTTGGCACACACCCAACCTGTCCATCAAATTTTGTCTGAATCCATCCATAACTTTTTGAGATATCCTGCTCACAGACAGACAGACAAACAGACAGGGTGAAAACTACATCCGTCTATCTTTGGTGGATGATGTAATAAACAAAGCACCTAAAGCCATACAAAATACCGAAGATAGGTGTTCCACTTGTTTGGGACATAGTTCATTTGGTGGTGTGCTGGTCATCGAGTTGCTTCGTGCTGGATAACTGATTCCACAGAAACTGCCATTTTGGTGCAGTGCCAAAAGTATCTGCAGCGTACATGATCCTTCAGATGGATACCTAGAGCCGGTCATCCCATCTGCATTTAGGGTGTGGATGTCAACTGTTATTAAATTTTTTGAGAGAATAGGCCACTGTGTGCTGGCAAATTCTTTGCTTGGGGTTAGGTTTTGCACTTCTTCCAGAAGGCAGGAGTAATGGGGGAATGTGTATGGCTAATAATAGGCTGAAGAGCCTTTACCTTGTAAAGCATGGTAAAATGTCCAAAACGTACACCAGATTTCAATGCAAAAAATTTACCTTTACAGTGAATGGTTTATCAGGAATATATCGTGCGTGTTTGTGTGTACGTGCGTAAGGTATGCAATCTGAGTACTTAAAGACCAATTTCCAGAAGAATTTCAACATAAAGCCTTTATATTTAAAGAATCGCACACCTCTGTTGCCAATCTTTTTTTTATGATAAAGCAACAGTTTGACCAAGAAAAATAAAAAAGCATAAGCAATTTAAAATCATTATTTTTTGATCCTGTATATTGGGGGGGTCGACCAACAAGGTGGCCCACAAATTTTCATCTCAGATTCCTCAACAGTTCAGTAACCATGCGGCCCGAGTCATGTAGCATACGCAGCATGTGGCTGCTGGTCACATGTCCTCCGGGAGGCGTGCCTGCGCCGCTCGATCTGTAAATGATTTAATTAATTGGTGAACAGCACAAAATCTGTGGAAGAATAATGAAGCGGTTCAATCACACCCTCGACCACAAAGGTAGATTCAATAAACGGTATTCTGCGTTCGCGCAAGTTGGTGAATACCCGTCAAGACCGAGGTCCATTATTACAGCGAAAAAAAGGCAGAAGCTCCGAATCACAAGTCCTGGAATTTTTACCTACAGTTCGAAGAAGTGGAGTTGTATGTGTTTGTTTGTTTACGGCATGTGTTTGTCAGTAATATGGTGGTTTTAACAATCTGCTTAATGCGATGCGCTTCTCATGCGTGTGACTGTCACTTTTATGATTGGTTGCTGCAGCTTGTCATGTGCTCAGAATATGTGTGGAGTTATTGGGGAAATTAACAAAGGAAAAAAAAAAATGAAATAAAACTCTCCATTCTCACTCAGCTGGTTTTCACCTTTTCCGAAATGAGATCGAATTTGGAAGGTCACCATTAGAAATCAATCTGATAAATCAGTTTTGTTACCGGAATATTGTTCTTCAAGACCTTCCGTAGGTTTTTATTTTTCCGAACAGTTTGGCCTCACATGATACCGAAAGTATAATAACCAGGTGTTGTATACGTGCCCGTTTCAAAACATGGCAGATATCACATTCCGACTCAGTTGCAGGCTGGAATAGTCTTAACAGACTATCTGTTAGATTATCTGTTAGAGCAGACTCTCTCTGTTCTTTTCACCCTATCTTTTGCTCAAGGTCATCTGCCAGCATCCTGGAAATCAGCTAACATTACCGCTTTACACAAAAAAGGTGCAAAAACAGATCCTTGCAACTACAGACCAATCAGCCTGCTCCCAATTATCAGCAAAGTCATGGAATCCATCATTGCTTCGGATATGAAATCTTTCCTCTTCTCCAATGGCTTGATCTCTGATCATCAATTTGGTTTCAGACCAGGTCACTCTACTCTGGACATGCTGCTTCTGCTGTCTCAACAATGGATGGAGGTCCTCAATGCCAAACAGGAAATCAGAGCTGTCTCCCTTGACATATCAAGAGCCTTTGATACGGTCTGGCACCCAGCTCTGCTCACCAAACTCTCCTCCTATGGTATCCATGGAAATCTCCATGCATGGCTTGCGGACTTCCTCTCTGGTCGTAGTCAACGTGTGGCCCTGAATGGATTTCTCTCATCTCCCCTTCCTGTTCAGGCTGGAGTTCCCCAAGGAAGTGTGCTGGGCCCTGTGCTTTTTCTGGTCTTTATCAATGATCTCTCTGACTCTCTGGAAAATCCTCTCTATCTCTTTGCTGATGACTCCACTCTCTGCCGCTCCATTCCTCTTCCCTCAGATCGGCAGTCTGCAGCCTCCTCACTCTCTGAAGACCTGGACAAAATCACAGACTGGTCAAACAAGTGGAACATGTCTTTCAATCCTGCCAAATCTCACTCTCTTACTATGTCTCTCCGAAAAGATCGACTGGACAACCCTCCCATCTACTTTCTCAACAATCCTCTCCAAGAAGTTCTGTCACTCAAGCTTTTGGGTCTCACTATCTGCCATGATCTTTCTTGGGAAAACCACATTTCCAAGCTGGCCTCCAAAGCCAGTCGCCGACTGGGCATCCTCCGTCGTGCGAAGTCCTTCCTCGGCACACCTGAGCTCCTCACCACATACAAGGCTTTCATCCGCAGCTCTATGGAATACTGTTCTCCCCTATGGGCTGGTGCTCCTGCCTCACACCTGGCTCGGCTTCACGCTGTTGAATCCAAAGCTTTCAAAATCATTGGAATCTCCCGCGATGAAGCTATCTCTGAGGGCCTTTCACTCACTCACCGCAGGCAGGTAGGTGGTCTTTCTGTCTTCTACCGACTCCTCTCCGGCCTTGCTCCCCCAGCTCTCTCTGTGCTCTGTCCCCCAAATATTCCTACAGGTCGCACAAGATCTGCCAGCAACCCTCTGATGGTTAAACTGCCGAAATCTCGGCTCTCTGCTCACCTTCACTCTTTCATTCCTCTTTTCTCCCGCCTGTGGAACAAACTCCCACACTCCCTTCAATCCCTCTCCTCCCTCCAGGTCTTTAAAACAGCTGTTCACCACCATCTCTTATCTTCCCCCATCCATAACCTTGATCTTTTCTACCCCCACTAATTCACCCCAGATCCACCTTGTTTGAAATTCCAACTTATTTCCTGGAAATCCTGGCAGTGTCCATATGTTTATACCTCTCCCACCCCCCTCCCCCCCTTCACATGCCTCCCCCCCAAAGCCCTCTCCCTCCCACAGATCTCTCGATGTCTCCATGTCTCTCGGTCCCTGCTCTCAAATGTTGTGTTTGTGTCCTTCCCCCTCTCTCCCCATCTTGTCTACCGCTCCCGATGTTATTTGTTTTATGTGTCTGTTTGTCTTTCTGTGTGATTAATGTTCGCTCTTTCACGAGCCTCGATCTTGTATACAAAAAAAAAAAAAAAAAAAAAAAAAAAAAAAAAAATTAAAACAGGGAGTGATCTTTTCAAAGTCATTCCTTTCTGGACGTCCTTTCCTGGTCACACTGCTGGAGGGTATAGGCTGGTCGGTAGCCCCAGCTGCCCTCTGGCTTTTTGTAGAGAAGTGCTGGATTTCTCTCGGTGTCTCGCCGGCTCCCCAACGACGTGTACCTGCCAGATGGAAGGGAAACAGCAGCATTGTGGTGTTATGCTCTTCATGTAGCTTATGCAGAGTTGGCCTCCTCGTACTAAAGGCACAGTATCTTCTGGCTGGTACGTATGACTATCAGTTTTTGACGTCTCCTCTTTAGTGCTTACAAATCACAATCAAAACACACACACACACACACACACACACCAAATTAACCCACTGAAAATTTCTCAAATGACTCACCCTCTATCATACAAGATGCAATATGGGACGTGCAGCGAGCGCAGAAATTCCCACACATCTCCGTAACTCCAGTTCTGCACAGTAAAGAAAATGACACCAAAGGTTGACATCATTATCGCCAACATAAATATCGTGGAATACGCACTGCAGCCAATTCATATTCATAGCTCATCCGTACTCCAGGAGAGTTATTAAGGGATCTTTTATGACAACAAATCTCACTGCATCTGTATTTGGGAAAAGGGCATCATGTAGATGGGAACACAAAGTCAGCTGTCCTTTAACCTTTATTTTGTAGATGTGTCTGCAATACAGAGCTGACTGCTGATGCTGCACCAGACGAGACATTTTAGTTGGATTTGATCGAGATAGCTTAGAAGTGAGCCTATTATCGACCAAGCTATCCTGCTCTCCCTTATCCTACCACGGTTGCAGTTGCTACCACTTCCACCAACAAAGCCCACTACCTATTGGATTTATTGCAGGTGAAGGGAGATGGTCATGCCATGCATCCTTGTTTCTCTGAGCACAGTCTTTATGGGTTATAAACACTGAATGATGAAGAAGTGCTCTATTATTAAATAAATAGTTATTATCTCGGTCACCAAAGGTGGATGGAGGTTACGTTTTCACCCCTGTTCATCTGTCTCTGTCTGTCTGTCTGTGAGCAGGATATCTCAAAAGGTGATGGACGGATTCGGATGAAACTTGGTGGACAGGTTGGTTATGTGACAATGACCAATTGATTAGATTTTGGTAAAGATCTGGATCCGGATACGATAAAAAATTTTTAATTTAAGTGATTATTCACCATTGAGAGATAGATGGGGCCAAGAATTATGCATAGCATGATATTTAAATATAGTTGTGGACAAATTATGACAAAACCTGATGGATGAGTTGGTTAGGTGACAAGAACAAGCCGATTAGATTTTGGTTAAGGTCCGAATCCAGATCCGACCTATCAGTGGGATACAAAACGTAAACAATTCAGCCTGGCGGAGGGAGGTATGCGCTCAACCCAGTGCCATTCTAGGTATGAATGCCACTCCTTTAGTCAAAGTCTCAATGAAAAATGTATTTTGCTAAAATTGTCTTTTTACTTCCCTTTATAAACTTAGTGAGCTCTGATGGTGGTTCTTCTTCATACAACTTCCTATTTAAAACTTCCACCCAACTCTGTCTCTTACCAGTAAAGGATTGATGCGCATAAATTGTGGCCAGTCAGGGTCCGTGGGTGCCATCTCCTGTAGGGTGCGGCCACCGGGATCCGTAGCTCGGGTACCCATGAGCACCGCACGTACGGTAGGATTAGAATCCCGGAACTCCACAAGAGATTCAAGCAGCCCACCCTCCAAAACACACAGTTTCACAGCATACCTGGAGGAACAGGTAGAACAGATGGAGGTAGATATGGACTTGTGAGTTCCACCCAGAAAGAAGGCCCGACATTTGTGGTGCAAATCAAACTTACCTGTGGCATGTCTGCTCAACAAACTTCTCCAGCTCAGGGAATGAGTCTGGCTGCTTCACATGGAGGCACAAAAGTGAGGTTTTCTTTGTTGGGCACTTCCTAAATTTGAGAAAGAAAGCAAAGTGCATCTATAAACTACAAAGTTAAGAAGCAGAATAAGTACCCTTTAGCGAAACAAAAAAAGATCAAAGGATTTCAAAAGTGATAGAAAAAACATTTAAAAAATACTACAAAAATTAGATTTTATGGCATGACAAACTACGATTCTTACATTATGTAAATCATCCGAATGATTCATGTTCACAAAAGCATTGCCATGTGATCATGGAAGACATCAAGGAAACGTGTATTAAACTCTGATCAGTCACATGACCTTAGATGTAGATTCTGGCTGCATAAAGACAACAAAGGATGGCATCGGGTCATGCGAGTGTTTTTCTCTCTTCCAAGACTACGTCCATTGGCATCTGTTGATGTAAAGCAAAGCCCTCCATGAAAGTTTGGGAGGTGGTCACGTTTCCGTGTTCATGGCGGATAAGGTCGTGGAAAAGCAGCCTCCGTAAATAAATCGACCCACCTGAGATAACAGGCTGAGATAAACCATGGAAGTAGTTGGTGCCTCATAAACAACATTAACAGAAGAAAGGCTTCCCAAAATGGTCGAAATAAAGGAAATACTGATGTGGAAAGGATTAAGAGAGTCAGATAGGATTAAGTCAGAGTGCTGATCGGTCCCCATGGACCGGCACTTTCCCTCTCGTTTCTCTCTCTCTCGTTCTTTCTGTCTAACTCTGTCGTGGCCCCGACTTCGTGGGTACACCATCCTAGATGTGGGGGATCTCTGGGTCGCTCCTGGGAGATCAATCGGCTGTCGCCGTGCTGCGGGTTTCACCAGTAGAACTGTCCGGGGTTATACCACAACAACAACATGTACATTAGTTATTCGTGCATGTTGTTTGTGTCCTTTATAATGTCCCCAAAAATCAGTAAGTTTCCTGTTTGGAATGATTTCCAATTTTGTTCGACTGCCAGACAGGCAAACAGACAGACTAAGAAAATTACCTTACTCCTCTGTGTGCATGTTCAATCGGGACAAGATTCGGTACAATTTGCCAAATTCAGATCCAAAGTACTGCTAAACTGCAGGTTTGTGTTCTGCCTTATATAGTGATGTCCACCACCTTCCTGCAATATTAATGCTGCTTCTGCCTTATATGATAGTATGGGGTCCACACGGACCCCAGATAAATATTACATCATAACTACATACTCCATCTGCCTGTTTCAAAAACCAAAACAGTCATATTGAGCCGAGGGTTCTCCTTGACAATTACATCAACCGATATAAATTTGTAATGATTCTGTAAAAAGATATACGACCGAGAAAGTCGTTGGGGTCCACGTGGATCCCAGTTGTGCTGGTTCGAGTTAAAACACTATTTGAGTTACAGATTTTGCGTTGACGACGGCAGGTTAAAAGTGTCCACACTAGCAGAAGTGAGTCACTGGAAAAGTACACACAGCACATGCACAAAATGCCTCGTTAGCATTCACACGTCATTTCAAAAGTCTCGTATTGCTTAACCTCGCTTTGCGCTTCGTGTGCGGGGTAATAAAGACAGGTGGGCTGGCAGGATGGCCTAGAGGTATGGAAGCTCGCCTCTGAGCTGCTTCGCCTTGGTTTGAATCTCGACCCAGCTATAAACTGTCATCCTGATGTTTAACAGGTAGGGTTATCCATCAGTGTGTGCTGTGCCTCGGAAAGACGTTAAACGGGCATCCTGTATGCATTAATTGGTGCATGTGAAAGATCCCATGATGTCCTTCAGGAAGAGTAGTCGAGCCATGACCAGCACCATGAACAAATTACAAATTCCTGACAATGATTTCATCTGTCGGAATGGCAACCTGTCGAGGATTGCAACGCTCACCAAGAAACTATTTTGGCAGCACCGACACTCTGTATAAAGCATGACACATCATCAATAAAGACTGCACTGCATTTGAGCATTGAAATGTTTTTATTTTATTTGAGCACCAAAGTCAAAACGGAAATGCCAGTACTAACCGGCACAAAGCAGCGTGCAGGAGGTGCAGCAATGCAGTGCAATCTTTTCCACCGTTGAAAGCGAGCGAGAGCTCAGAGGGGAGATATTGAGAGAGCGCAGCATGCATGATTTTCAGTGCCTCTCGTACTCGCCCTCCCAATTCAGAATCTGGGGAAAAGGGTAGGATGAGTGATACGAAACACGAATAGTGGAACAAAATAAAAACCGCACCAGGTTTGAGAGAAAATGACACTCTTCGTTTCAATTCACGATTACCCCACCTTTTTCAGCCAAAGCATACACCCGTTCCTCAGCCACCAACTCCGGCCTGGTCTCCAACTCGACTAACGCCGTGGATGGCAACCTCTCTACAATCCAGCGCTTTGCGTGCTCCACTTGGTCCTTTGACAAACCATCCACAGTCACCTTCACTCTGTGGTAGTTGCTCTGCCAGTCTGGATAGGACCCGATGGACACCGAATCGGTAAACGCTGCTTGTGCCTCAGAAAGCACACCTGCAACCGACACCTCGTCAGGCAGCAGGTAGAATTCTGTCGAAAATGTCTGCCTTCTAATTCTGAAGAGGTGCGCCAACCCTTCAAAAGAACGTTCCAGGAGCGCTGGGATGCCAGGGAATATGAATACATTTCCAACACTAACAACAGGAAATGGAAGCCGGTCTCCCGTGGTAGGGTCTTGGCCGTAATTCAGTGTTGCTGTTGCTGGCACGCAGGCAAGCTTCAGGTGTGGAGACGCTGGCTTTGATGGCCCGAAGAATTGTTGGCAAAGGGCCAGAAGCTCTGGGTGTTCTACTAGTGGTTGCCCAAAAGCCCTCGCCACGCCAGAAAAGGTGACATCATCATGCGTTGGACCAATTCCACCGGTGATCAGCACCATGGAGTGACGAGTAGACAGCCACTTGACCTCGGTGGCGATGTCAACCTCACAATCTCCAACAATCGATATCCGTGATACAAGGTGACCGTACAGACGCAGACGGTGACACAGGTAGTACGAATTAGAGTCTTGGGTCTGTCCCTTCAGGATCTCGTCACCAGTGACCAAGATGGCCACAGAGCATGGACCATGGACCCCGTTTGATAGACGCTGAGGAAAAGTGTGTTGGGCTTGGGAAAGAGTATAACGATAGATGAATGGAAAGCGTAATAATGGGGTGCGCAAGAGGCAAGACATGGTAATCCAAAGTATTTTGGAGAAAGTCTAGGAGAATGGGCACGAGACCAGAAGGAATAATGAGGACATGGAAAGAAAGAGTTAAATATACTTTGGGGTGAATGATTAAATGTACACAGTGAGATGGCCATAGGAAAAGAGGGCAGCCATGAATGAGATGCACTTGCACCCTCTGTGTGGTACAGATTGTAGTGGGGTTGAAGACCCTGGGGAGAGAGGATACTCGAAGGAAAAACTAGGGGATGAGGTGACTTGAAAAGGAGAACTGGCGCAGAACGTACTAGAACTAGAAGGAATGAAACTAGGGGAAGGAAGGGAAGTAATGGGTTTCGCCCTCTGTGGTGTATGGTACAGATTGTAGTCGGGTTGAAGTAACAATAATTAAATTAACTAGGGCATGCCCGTACTATATATATGCCCGTACTATATATCTATCTAAAATTATATCCCCCCCCCTCTATTTACATGAAATGGTTTGGTCCATTCGCAACGCCAAAGCGAACGGCGAACGGCTTGCGAGTACAGTGACAATCCCCCCCCTCTATTTACATGAAATGGTTTCGTCCATTCGCAACGACCACAGAACCCCCCCCCTCTATTTACATGGAATGGTTTGGTCCATTCGCAACGCCGGCACACGCGATCGTTCGCTGCTCTCTGATTGGTTGAATCGTTTTTTGGACATAGCTCGGTAAGTAATTGTCCGATTAATATGAAACCTTGAAAAGGCACATCCTCGGGTCCCCAGCAATATACCTGGCAAGTTAAAAGTATATCGGACCCGTGGTTGTCGAGAAACAGCGGTCACAGACAAACAAACGTACAGACGTACAGACAGACAGACAGAGATTACTGGAATTATAGATAGAAGATGTGTCAATTTCAAAAAAATAATTGGGGGAGAAGTTACCAAAGGTTGATTGTTAAAGACGAGGAATAATTAGTCGGACGACTCATTTATACTGGTTATATCGTATACTTTTATGGCGAGGGAAAAATTATTAATAAGTTGCAAACGAGAACGCGATGATTGGTATCACTATCACTATCAGGCACTCGGAGAGCATCGTTAATACAAATCAAAACATGAAATCAAATTGCAATTTTAGTTCAAATCCGGTTTCCCCAAACTTCGATTTACGCATTCGATACACCATTTGGGTAACGTTAAAGAAATCCAGTAACATCGCACATATCAACAAACCATCGCAGACATCAACACTAGAAATCCCTAAAACCACCACCGGTTACACCGCCTAACGCGCAGAATTCGAAAAAACGGACGAGACGAAATAAAGAGGCTGAGAGAAAACTACATTTCCATTATATATATATATAAAGTAACTAGGAATTATGATATACAATGTAATTTTACCTTTTTCATTAAGAGTGTAATTTTGACCATTTCAAAACAACACCCAAAGCCGAAAACTCTGCTATGAACTACTTTGCCAAGACGGATAGAGACTGCACAAAGACGCTACGCAACGGATGCGCTGGTGAAATGTAAATATAATGTATAACAACGGTTTGAGAGCTCAATTAAAGTTTACATTTGTTCTTTCACTTCAATATTCAGTTTACCTTAATCAATGAAACAGCAATGACCTAAAGCCTGATGGCATCAGTTCCGGCGGATGTAATACTAATATGCTCACATGGCGACACATATGGTGAATGCTGTTTGCTCGGTGCGCTTCTGGTCGCGCCGTGCTCGCTGCTCCGGCTTCGCTACTAATGGAGTCAGGATTACTTGCCTCCCTTCTTCAGGTCCCCGATGGCGGAATCCTCGGGACAATTCGACGCGATCTCTCTCATGTCCGACTTCACGAACTCCAAGTCCAATGTACCCACGTGCCCGGTCGTCGGTATTAAGAGTTCAAGCATCAGAGCGATGTTCAACTGTGGTCTCGTCCCGAATCCCTTCAACAGCGACTCCGGGTTCGGCTCGAACTCTGTCGGAAACATGCGTTTCGGTCTTGGAAGCAACCTCCTCTCTGAAGGGATTTGGTACGTGGAACCTGGCGGATGACCGTCCTGCTGGAGATTCGGTGGAAAGTAGTGGTGGTGGTGGTGGAGCTGCTGGAGAAAGGGATGGAGAGGGAGATGGGGTCGCGGGTTCTGGGAACGGAGAGCAAGCTCCGGGGAGTTACGGTGTCGGGGTCGCTTTGGCCACCATGGTTGTGCCGGAAGTTTTCCCGAATGTTCCAGTCCTCGCTGTGACCAGGAACCCCGTCTTTCCAAGATTCGTCAAGATCATTGAGGTAAGGATTGCTTACCATGTCGTCCCGATGTACTGAATAATTGGAATGCAGTACGAGTATTAAAACTGAATCTGAATAATTCCTTCAACCCTTTGACACAATATTTCGAGAGACAAAAAGTGAAACAACCGCTCGTGGGACCCAAACCCGACCCGCTCGTGCGACCCGACCACTCATACGACCTGACCTGACCGCTCGTGCGACCCAACCCGACCCGCTCGTGCGACCCGACCACTCATACGACCTGACCCGACCACTCATACGACCTGACCCGACCACTCATACGACCTGACCCGACCACTCATACGACCTGACCCGGCCGCTCGTGCGACCTGACCCGACCGCTCGTGCGACCTGACCCGACCGCTCGTGCGACCTGACCCGACCGCTCGTGCGACCTGACCCGACCGCTCGTGCGACCTGACCCGAACGCTCGTGCGACCTGACCCGACCGCTCGTGCGACCTGACCCGACCGCTCGTGCGACCTGACCCGACCGCTCGTGCGACCTGACCCGACCGCTCGTGCGACCTGACCCGACCGCTCGTGCGACCTGACCCGACCGCTCGTGCGACCTGACCCGACCGCTCGTGCGACCTGACCCGACCGCTCGTGCGACCTGACCCGACCGCTCGTGCGACCTGACCCGACCGCTCGTGCGACCTGACCCGACCGCTCGTGCGACCTGACCCGACCGCTCGTGCGACCTGACCCGACCGCTCGTGCGACCCGACCCGACCCGCTCGTGCGACCCGACCCGACCACTCACACGACCCGACCCTACCGCTCGTGCGACCCGACCTGACCCGCTCATCCGACCCGACCCGCTCGTGCGACCCTACAGTACAGGACACCATGTGCAACCCGACCGCTCGTATGACCTGACCCGACCCGCTCATGCGACCAGACCACTCATACGACCTGACCTGACTGCTCATGTGACCTGACCCAACCGCTCGTGTGACCTGACCCGACCCGCTTATGCGACCCGACCACTCATACGACCTAACCCGACCACTCATACGACCTAACCCAACCTCTCGTGCGACCTGACCCGACCGATCGTGCGAACCGACCACTCATACGACCTGACCCAACCGCTTGTGCGACCTGACCCGACCCACTCATATGACCTAACCCGACCTCTCATGCGACCTGACCCGACCGCTCGTGCGACCTGACCCGACCGCTCGTGTGACCTGACCACTCATACGACCTGACCCAACCGCTCGTGCGACCTGATGCGACCCTACCCGGACCGTGGCAGACAATCTAAAGAACACCAGAAAGTGCCCATTCTGAGGCAGACTTTAATATCTTTCCCAATAATCACAATGAGATAATTAATTTGTTTTTTTGTAATTGTCTGGCTGAACAATTCACTGGCTTTTTGGATCAATAGCTGTGATCCGTTCATTATCGAGGTTTTGAACCTCTCGGTCTCATCTCGGAACCTCTTCGCGCAGCTGTTCTACATCCTTGGTTGTGTTCAAACGGGGCCGGATTAACCTTTTGTAGGCCTGGCGCCAACCAAGTTTGTGGGTACCCTTTTAGGGAACCATTGCAAAAAAAATCTGCATGTGTAGTTCAGCAACCTCTTTATTTACGCCATAGTTGCGTTCTTGAAGATGTTCGTGTAAATGAAAAACGTGTAAATTAAAAAGAATTTCCCCATAATAAATACAGTACTTTAATAGGCTGAGGTTATGGGGAGTGCTGCCTCAATCCTCATCTTATTGTGCTATTTTTACTATTACAGTGGTTTATTTAAATTATAATGTTTAAGATCCACCTGACATTCCTTCTCCAGCAGTAGAAGGTCCTCATTTGAGAGCACCTCCCGGTACAAGTCCAGCAACTCCTTTACATCACCCTCCTCCACCTCATCAAAGCCGACAGTCTTAGCCATTGCGACGATGTTATGTCGTACTTTAGACACATGATTATTTATGCCTAAACCCTTGAAGCCGTGAACAAATTGAGGACAAAGTTTCCCCCATACACCACTCATACAGGAACGGATGACTTCCTTCCAAGACTCCTCAGCATTACATAGCGCATCCCTTATTGTAAAGACCTTACAAAATTCCTTTACAGTCATCTGATCATTATCAGCTAGTTGGTTTCACCAGGTTTGCAAGTGATCTTCGGAGATAATACACCTTAAATGTAGCAATCACTCCCTGGTCCTCATATCTCCTGTACGATGACCTCTTTCATACCATCCTAAAACATCCATTTTTGCATCAATAGTGATGGCCTCCCTGTCTTTGGCTCGCACTACCAACCTTACTACTCCACGGACGCTTTCCAGTCATGATTGCAAGGGTTACGCTTATTACAGCAGCAGATTTCACGCGCAAAATGGGAAACACATCACGATACGCACAATGCTAACATGGAGGGTTTCCAGAAGCTGAGGGAGAGGGAAGGCAATCTAGCCGGCATCCAGGTGTCATCACAAACTCGTTTTCATGTTCAGTGCGAAAATTTTATCGCAGCTTTATTCGCGCACACGAGTCACGTAATTCCAATCGCTCATGAACGTAAATTTTAAAATGGTATAAATGACAGGCGCGCACTATTCCAACACCACGCAAACAGAACACGCATAAAACGCGAGCATAGCATATTGGAACTGGAATGTATGCCATTAACTGTGTGGTGATGTCACACACCATGACACCAGGAAATGGTAGTATTGTTTTTCAATTTAAATAGTATGTTTTCTTTTTTTAAAGTAACGTTAAATTATTTACATATTCTTTATTGAAATGCACTGCAATGTGTACACTTAAAAAAAAAAAGTATCTTGGTCACTATGGGCCCCTCCTGATTGTGGGCCTGTCGCCGAGGCACCATTGGAGCCATTGAAGCCATCGACCTTGTGTTGAAAGTCAATTCAAATGGTTGTACAGTGGAGTGAAATTGTTTTCCAATGAATTAAAAATTGGTGAATCTGGTAACCAATCGGTCCACCTTGCATAGATCATTTGGTAAATGCTTTTCCATGCTTGCGTAGGTGAAAAGTCCACGCTTGATGGAGCTCCTCAGGCAGAAGGTGCGCCTGGCTCAGCCTTTTGCTGGGGTTTTCATGAGGAAGGATGACAGGTAGGACATGTGGTGAGGTGTTGGCATTTGTTTGTTCTTGATTTGTATCTTCTCTATGGACCATCTCATGATCGGTGTATGTTGGGGTCGGGTTCATTTGGGATTTGATGTTGAACATATAATGCCCTTCTTGTGTGTAGTGAAGCTGACGAAGTGCGATCGTTGGATGAAGTGTACTCCGTGGGGACATTTGTGCAGATCCACGAGGTGCAGGACCTCGGGGACAAACTCCGTATGATTGTCATGGGTCATCGCAGGTGGTGGAAATATCATTGTATTTACTTTTGCGGCCGATTGCTCTTTAACCTTTGGGGGCGAGGGAGGGTCCTCCTTCCTCTAAGTTCTCATTTTTAACTTTGATAAATATTTACATGCCGTTGCGATTGCCTTTCTCTTTTTGAAAGTTTGTTTAAGTCCGGTGAATGCTCACCTTGCCCATCTCTACTCATTTGTTCCTATTTTCCTCTCCTGTTCCATCAGTGTATGCTGCATGTGTGAGAAGTGTTATGATTTATGGGAGCGAGACATGGGTAATGAACGTAGAGCAGCAACGAAGGCTGGAAAGGGTGGAAATGCGAATGGTTCGGTGGATGTGTGGGGTATCGTTGAGAGAGAGGAAGACAAATGATGAATTGTGAAAGATTATGGGAATAGAGCCTGTGATGGATGTTGTGAAGAGGAACAGGTTGAGATGGTTTGGTCATGTGTTGAGGAAGGATGAAAGTGACTGGTTGAGAAGAGTGATGCAAATGAATGTAAAAGGAAGTAGAGGATGGGGACGACCGAGAAAGACCTGGCTCAAGGTGGTGGAAGAAGAAATGCGGGCAAGGGGGTTAACAAGGCGAGATGCAGAAAATAGGGCAAAATGGAGAAGATTGTCATGGGGCCCACAAGGCCAACCCCTGCTCGAGCAGGGAAAATGGCCTTAAAATGCCTGTTGTTGCTGTTGTTGTTGTTTTCCCCACCTGCGGAGCCAACTTCCACATTCTCTTCAATTTAATTCGTCCCTCCAGGTCTTCAAGACAGCTGTTCACCACCATCTCAGATCATCCCCAATCCAAAACAATGACCTTTTCCACCCTCGTTAACCCCCACCCCAAGCCCTGATCCTTCCAAATTTCCAGTTTTCTGAGAGATTCTCTTTATCCACCCCATGCGACCTTTCCTGCCCCCCATTCCTCCCCATATCCATTGGTAGTCCAAGTCTCTTTGTATTTTGTCCTTCAATCCCCTGTTGGTGCTTCCTGCCTTCTCTCTACTGTTGTTCCTTTTGTTCTGGTGTGTCCTGATCCGTTCAATGTTATAGCTCATCCAGAGCGTTGGTTGGATACCCAAAAAAGTCAAACACAGGAGTGCAGGAGACAGGAGACAACCTGCAGTGTTTCCTGTTTTGTTTTGTTTTTACAAAAAAAATCTTGATGCGACTAATTATTTTGCCAAGAAAAATCCAATGGTGTGAGCCATCTTGAATCGTATCTGTATGATTTGAAGGTTTGCCAGCATCTTACCTCATCCGTATGACCCCTCCCCTCCGCGCCCCTTCCTGTGTGCACAAGACAAGCTGCTTTCACCATTTTCTTTGTATAAACAGTGCATTCAGAAAGTATTCAGACCCCTTCACTTTTTTCACATTTTGTTATGTTGCAGCTTTATGCTGAAATCGTTTAAATTCATTTTTCCCCTCATCAATCTACACTCAATACCCCATAATGACAAAGACAAAACAGGATTTTAGAAAGTTTTGCAAATTTACTAATAAGAAAAAAATGAAATATTACATTGACATAAATATTCAGACCCTTTGCTATGACACTTGAAATTTAGCTCAGGTGCCTCCCATTTCTCTTGATAATCTTTGAGATGTTTCTACACCTTGATTGGAGTCAACCTGTGGTAAATTCAATTGATTGGACATGACTTGGAAAGGCACACACCTCTCTATATAAGGTCTCACAGCTGACGATGCATATCAGAGCAAAAACCAAGCCATGAGGTCGAAGGAACTGCCTGCAGAGCTCAGAGACAGGATTGTGTCGAGGCACAGATCTGGGGAAGCCTACAAAAATGTTTCTGCTGCATTGAAGGTTCCCAAGAACCCTGGTGTTGGGCTAGCGGCTAGGGTGCCAGCTTAGGATCCCAGGATCCTGGGTTCGAATCCCGGTCGATCGCTGAATTAACGCCAGGGGGGTTGACTCAGCCTGTCATCCTTCCGAGGTCGGCTAATTGAGTACCAGTTCACTGGTAATTCCCTGCTTGTCGTAAAAGGCGACTAACAGGGTTGGCGGCAGGAAGGGCATCCGGCCGTAAAACATTGCTTCAAAAAGGGGACCAAAAAACAACAACAACCACGGTCCCCGAAAAAGGCCAACTCCCGCTTTGCGGGGAAAAATGGCCTCTAAATGTGGTTATTTTTTTTTTATATTGAAGGTTCCCAAGAGCACAGTGGCCTCCATAATTCTTAAATGGAAGAAGTTTGGAACAACCAGGACTCTTCCTAGAGCCGGCCGCCTGGCCAAACTGAGCAATCGGTGGAGAAGGGCCTTGGTAATAGAGGTGACCAAGAACCCGATGGTCACTCTGGCTGAGCTCCAGAGATCCTGTGTGGAGATGGGAGAAACTTCCAGAAGGACAACCATCACTGCAACACTCCACCGATCTGGGCATTATGGCAGAGTGGCCAGATGGAAGCCAAACAGTTCAATCTTGGTTTCATCAGACCACAGAATCTTGTTTCTCACAGTCTGAGAGTCCTTTAGGTGCTTTTTTTGCAAACTCCAAGCAGGCTTTCATGTGTCTTTCACTGAGGAGAGGCCAAAGCTAAGTGCCGGCTGAAGGGGTTTTATTTAATTTTATTTTCCCCTGTGGGAATTTTCCCTCCTAATTTTCCCTATTTTCCCTCCTAATTTATAATTAGGAATTTAATTTACCTCGGCATTTATTTCGACATTTTCACCCCTTGCTTTATTTTCGTTAAATTATTTGTTGAATTTACTGTGGTGTTTGCATGTTTTGTGGGTTCGGGAATAAACACGTGTTTCTTTTCGTTTTGTGAGATAAACGTCTCGCAGCCTCCATCTCTCGCGCGTAATAACCACCAAAAATTTGGGAGGTTGCATCGGGAATAAAGCTGGTTCGACTATTCATCCAAGGCTGGTCTTAACTAGCTGCGGACAGGACAACATATATAAATTATTGACCAATCCCTATGCTTTCGTCTTTGAAATTGGAAATACCTTGTTTTTATGTGAGGGTTATTTATGTAATGATCATCAAAAAGTTTTTACAAACACATAATCTCAACAATCGTTATAATTCACCTACATGTCAATCGAATATGACCTTAGAGACGTACATGAACTGAACGATTGCAGATGTATGATATAGTAATTGTTTTGTCATTTTTTTGTTAGGATTCGGATCACCAAGCAGTTGGAGTTGGAGACTGAAGCAGAGACATCAGTTGAGGCTACTGTGCCTGTGTCCGAGGCAGACATTGAGAAGTCGTTGATGGACGGAGCGGATGAAGGCAAGCTTCAGTCAGACACCGAGTACATTGGCACAGTTCACGGCATGAAAAAGCCGGAAGAGGTTCTGATGGTTGAAGTTGAGAATGTGACTCACGAGGAATTCCAACAGACAGAGGAAGTTAAGGTATGTTGAGCATTGTTGTTATTATCCCCATGCTTTTTGGAAAAAACTGAGGGATATTATAATCGGCTCTGTCTGTCCAACGCACTCTCTCCTCCAAAGCTGTTGTGCAGAAATTCACCAAACTTGGTAGTTATGATCACAACACGACTTCGGGTCACAAGGGTCAAAATGGAATTTGTTTTTCAAAATTTGATATCTGGTCATTCCCGGTGGAATGTTTTGCTATCTTTCAACTTTGCTTTAGTTGGGATGTGTGGGGTTTCGCGATGGCACGCTATCGACTTTGCTCTAGTTTTTGTTGTGCAAGTGGAAATGTAGCATTAATTGCCCAGTTCATTAATTATCCTTTTGTTAAATTCTTCACCATCCTGCTCGACCCTTCGAAGGCTCTTACAGCAGAGATTGTGAAAACCATTCGGGACATCATCTCACTCAACCCCCTTTACCGGTAAGGATCTTTATTTTATAAAATATCTCCCAACAGTCTGTCTTTAATGCCCTAACATTTGTCTTGCACTGGAGACAACCTGCAGAGTGAAAGTTGCATTTCTTGATATATTTGCTTATTGTCTCATGCAAATTACACCTCTTGCAGATTTTCTTTCATTTTTTTTTTTTTTTTTTGATTTTATGTTCAAAATATTTTTTTGTGTTCAAAATGTGCCTGGAACCCTGCTTGGCAGTCTGCAAGGAACATTTCATCCTCTTCCCAAAAATTATTATGACATTGTCCATATCCGCCATTGTCCCACTACCCTCCCCATATCACAAACCTTCATCAAAACTTCCCTTCATCACATTTTATGTCAAATTATTTTTGCCATGGAATCGACCATTGAGGGTTCATACAATATATGAATGTCAAACACATGCTCTTAATTGGCTGGGCGAGCAGAGGGAGATCTTGTCTGATCACTGACACGTAATTTCCTCGTTTTCTACTATACTGTGCTGGGCTACGTTGGGTCACTCTGGCTAACTGAGCCTAGGTACAGTATGGCCTGGCCTCGGTTTGTGGTTCCCTAGCTAATGTGGCCTAGGTCGCGAACCTCACAACTGTGCTTGCAAAAAAGGTGATGCCATCAGGTAAGTTTTATGTGACCTGTTTGGCTTCAGTGGTGTTACAAGGGTATTGGAAACCACTGGTGAATTTTCTGCTTGGTGGTAAATATTATTACCTCTGCCACCGAAGGTGGACGGAGGTTATGTATTCACCCCTGTTTCTTTGTCTGTGAGCAGGATATCTCATAAAGTTATGGACGGATTTGGACTAAACTTGGTGGACAGGTTGGGTGCGTGACAAGGACGAATTGATTCGATTTTGATGAAGATCCTGATACGAGAATATTTTAAGTCGTTCTTCATTTTTGAGAGATGGGACTAAAAATGATATATAGCACAATATTTCAAAAAGTTGTGGACAAGCTGTGACAAAACTTGGTGGACAAGTTGAGTAGGCTACAAGAACGAGCTGATTTGATTTTAGTTCAGGTATGGATGCAGATTCGAACTATCCAGTGGGATATGAAACGTAAACTGTTCAGCCTGGCGGAGGTATGTGCTCTACCGAGTGCCGTTCTATTTGCTGTTTGTTTTGGTGTGTTTAAATTTGAAATGCGTTCTTGTAGCACAGCCAATTGTGATGTTTTCATGGCTATTTCCGACCGATTCCACTTCATATGGCCCTGATATAATCTTGTGAGGTTTAACATTGCAATAAACGTCGTGGTGCTTTAATGTGGGTAAGTGGCTGTCCTTGATAACATTGAACAATGTTTTCTGAATGTGCAAAAACTATGGAATATGTCTGTCTCTGTCTCTGTCTTTCCTACCAAAACAGTCTCATGGCTAGAATTAAACTGGGTGGTTTGCCTTTGCCTTCCCAACGGTAGCCAAGGCAGGAATTTGGCCTGGGTGCCCTACTCTTTATAGAAGCCACTTTGTGGTATTTTACGTCGACCAACTAATGCTAGGAGGAGCACCCAACTTAACGCCCATCCGCACTTTGTAATGAAGCACCCTTCCTGAGAAGCACAAATTTGATGGTTTATAGTTGGGCAGGGAATTAGGCATGCGTGCACTATCCTGTCACACGATTAAATCTAGACTTTATTGTGGTGGCCATACAGAACCTGCTGTTTTCATTCATGCATATGTATGGCTGCGTCTTCGCATAACTGTATTTATGCTGGCAGGGCTATCCTGCTGATACATTGATCATGGCACATGTACTCTACTGAAACAATAATTCCAACGCAATTGCTAAACCAATTTACACACAATGATAGGCAAGGCAGTAGTTTTTCCTCTCTACCTACAGTACATCTAATTTCACCTGCTACGTCGACACTGGGGTTGGCCTAATCGCACTGTTGCCGTTCCATCCGTCCTCGTCCTGTGGCCACTTCTCGTCCCCTACTTCACCCCTGCTGTTCCCTCCCTTCTTCTATGTCTTCACTTGACTGTCGCTAGTTCCTTTTCCTACATTCGATCGGGCAATTTGGGATGCACAGATGTCTTCTCTTCTACTTCATAAACTGGCTTGCTCTTCCTTAAAAAAAATGCTCACTTGACAGCCATCTGTGCCCCTTCTCTGTAATGCTGCCATCCCTCTTGCCTCTGCCACTATGGAGTCAGTCAATACTACTGTCTCTGCTTCCCATTGTACCTCTACTGCTTCTGCTTGCTGTTTTATACCTTTTCTACTGCTTTGTTTGCTGCTGTCCCATCTGTTTCTCATGCCTGTTCAACTTCCGGGTTGGTCACTTGTATCACCGAGTCGTTCTCTTCCTCCACCTGGCCGTTGTCAGTGCTCAGAGCCTTTTCAATTGGTCAAATCCATTTCAAATCATTTCAAGCTTCAAAAAGGAGACCAAAAAACAACATACAACCACGGTTCCCGAAAAAGGCCAACTCCCGCTTTGCGGGGAAAAATGGCCTCTAAAGGTGGTTATATATATAAATATATATAAATCCATTCTTCAGTTGTTTGGTCTGTATATTTGCATTTGGTGTCACATTGACTTTAATTTGGATAGATTCGCCTCTAGATGTGTAACGGTTTGCTCCCGGTTGGCTTGAGCTTAAATAATCTGACTGAAAAAAGAAATGCCTTTTGCTATACCAGCTAAGGTATTTTTTGAACACTTGGTTTTGAATTTGCATTGGACAGCAGATATAAATGACAGATAATGCAACTTCACTCTGCAGGTTGTATTTATTGACTTTATTAATCAATAACTGCAGCACATTAACCACTGACCATAAACTAAAGTATCTGAACAATTCTGCTCTTGCGCTTTGAAAAATTATGAGGCCGAGCCAAGCGAGGAATCACCTCGCTTGGCTACATGAAACACCCTGCAATCCATGCCTGCAGCAAACAGACTTTTTGGAACACCGGTCACATTTTCTATTCAATCATGTAACTTTATTAAAGAAAAATTATCCATGGGTAGGTGCTTCTATGTTGAAAGTTTTGTGTCAATCGATTAAGCGGTTGTGGAGAAAACGAACATGGGAGCGAATAAAGGTGAAAAGGTGAGGGAGGAGGAAGAAAAAAATGTGAGGGCCTCGGCCGACATTCCACAACATGGTCAAGGATGGTTGTGGATGCCTATTCCTAGTTTAAAATTATTTGTTGTACAGGGAGTCACCGACTTATGAATGAGTTGCGTTCCTGCAGTCCGTTCATTAGTCAAATGGTACGGACGTTGGAAAATACTGCCGATAACCCTATAATATATGTATGTGTACCCTACCAAGTCACGTTATACAAAATAAAATCTTTCTCATGTTTTTTTTGCCTTTAACTACCTTTATGTATCAATAATAAAATTCAATAACTTGAAATAGAGAGAAAAATTTTTTTAATGTAAAGATGTAAAATTCTCATCTTGGTCTTTATAATTGTTCCGATCGTCAAACAATTAAGGTCTAACGAAGGATCGTTTTGGGAGGGAGATTCACCTTTATCAAATCGTTTCATAACGGCCAGTTTTGTCTCCAATGTTAAGGTTATGCGTTTCTTTGTTGCAGGAACATTACTGCAATGTTTATCAGCCATGAGTAGGGTTCGTTGTCATGGTAAAATGCGTGGCACTATGAATGCAGCTGTGAACAATGTAGTACTGTACAGTCCATGTGATACTGTGGTCCATATGACATCAGACTCTTTACATCTCGCGGAAGAAAGAGTCATGCTCGGCTCAAAAAATGAGTCCTGAGTTGCTCTGCTCACGATCGGTTCGTATGTACGGGCGAATGTTCATATCTCGGACATTAAAGAAAAGATCCTCATGGGGGTTGTTTCGTAAGTCCGAGTGTTCACAAGTCAGGCGTTCGTAAGTCGGGGACTCAATGTACTTTGATCTAGGTTCTTCACTTTGCAAACACAATTTTGTTTTCCATTTAGGTCAAAGAGACGTCTTAAAATGTTAGTCTGAATTGAACCACCTGTTCCAAAATTATAGATTAAAATATTTCCTTAAACCTGGTCCTTTCATATTCTTAAATTTAAAAAAAAATCCTATGGAACAAGTTAGTCAGGTGAATTCAAAACCTTCAGTTTATCCAGACTTTTTTGGTGTAAAAATATGGAGTTGAGGTTCCAGTGTTGAGCAACGTTATTTCCTTGACGTGTGCAGCGAATCGGTGGTGCAGATGATGCAAGCCGGGCAGCGTGTGATCGATAACCCGTTGTACCTGTCGGATATGGGTGCTGCACTTACTGGTGCAGATCCCCAAGAGCTGCAGGAAGTCTTGGAGGAGACCAACGTAAGTTGAACTGAAACTGTAACCTCTAAGTTGTGGAAATTGTGGAACCAATCCATCTAGTAAACATTAACAATGTCATGTCTCCCACCCGCACTTTCTTTTCTTCCTCACTTACTCTATCCTTGCATAACACCTCCCGCTCTTCTTCTTCACATATCTGCCCTTCACCTCTTTCTCCCCTTCCATCCACATAAACACTCCCTTTGTGCTCTCTCTACAGATTCCTAAGCGTTTGTACAAGGCTCTGTCTTTGTTAAAGAAAGAATATGAGCTCAGCAAGCTGCAACAAAGGCTGGGCAGGGAGGTATGTTGACTATGGCCTATGGCATTGCAAGATTGTTTATTTTATTCTCAACTAGCCGAAAGCACCCGGCGTTGCCCGGGTTCTTTTTGAATGAATTTACTACTATAATTCAGCTTTTACTCGCGGCTGTTAAAGATTGACTACTATAATTCAGCTCGGCCTTTAATTGTGAAATGGGCCTATCCCGGCCGAGGCAGCCTCGACCGGCCTCACCACCTAGCCTATAACCTTCCCGGGGCCCGTCCTGAATTTTTAGTTCTTTTTGAATGAATTTACTACTATAATTCAGCTGTTACTCGCGGCCGTAGAACATTGACTACTATAATTCAGCTTGGCTTTTAATTGCGAAATGGGCCCAGCCCAGCCGAAGCGGCCTCGACCGGCCTCGCCACCTAGCCTATAACCTTCCCGGGGCCCGTCCCGAATTTTTAGTTCTTTTTGAATGAATTTACTACTATAATTCAGCTTTTACTTTTGTGGCCGTAGAACATTGACTACTATAATTCAGCTCAGCTTTTAATTGCGAAATGGGCCCAGCCCAGCCGAAGCGGCCTCGACCGGCCTCGTCACCTAGCCTAAAACCTTCCCGGGGCCCGTCCCGACATTTTTTGTATTAGAGGTTTCCTCCTATCTTTCACCCTTCAGGAGATTAGCGCGCACAGACAAACAAACAAAAGCTTTCTTTTATATATATATATATAATATAATAGAAGATTACTAAGATGAGCTACATATTATTGCTGTATTTTGAGATGGAACCAATATTAGAGTGAGATAAAGAAAAAATAAATTATCATGTACCTCCCCAATCTACATGTTTCTTTCTCATCTGTACACGTTGAACATCCGTTGCAGGTTGAGGAGAAGATCAAACAGACACACAGAAAGTACTTGCTGCAGGAACAGCTCAAGATCATCAAGAAAGAGCTGGGCCTTGAAAAGGAAGATAAGGATGCCATTGAGGAAAGGTTCCGTGAGAGGTTGCAAGGCCTTGTTGTTCCTCCTCATGTTATGGAGGTCATTGATGATGAGTTGAACAAGCTCTCCTTCTTGGACAATCATTCCTCTGAGTTCAAGTGAGTTCACCTTGATGATCTTTTTCTTAATCTCCCTTCTTTTTATTCATCATCCTCATCTTATTTGACTTTGCCTTATCCCAGAATTTTTTTTCCTTCCACCTTCCCCCCCTTGCATCAAGTCTTCTGCATCCCCCCCCCCCCCCCACCATCGCTATTTTTCTTCCTTTCCCACCTGAATATTTCTACCTTACGTCAATGTTTTTCTTTTCTATTTCCTGCACTTCCTCTTCCTCTTTCTTTCCTTGCCATCCACTGCTTTTTAACTTCCTGTATTTTCTCTCCCACTTCCAGTGTGACTCGAAATTACCTGGACTGGTTGACGTCACTGCCATGGGGACGCTGGAGTGATGAGGAACTGGACCTGCAACGTGCCCGTGCACAGCTGGATCACGATCACTATGGAATGGATGACGTCAAGAAGAGAATTCTTGTAAGGGGGAAAGATGTACCATAAGTTGAATGCTGTAGCATAAACAACATGGTGGACTGTGAGGCTAACCATTTGCAAATGTGACTAATGTGATGGTGAATAGATGTGAATTTGCAATTTCATGCATGTTCCTTTGCAGGAATTTGTGGCTGTAAGTCAGCTGAGAGGCAGCACCCAAGGCCGCATCCTGTGTTTGCATGGCCCGCCTGGCGTTGGCAAAACGAGCATAGCACGCTCGATCGCCTGCGCACTTCGGCGTGAATACTTCCGCTTCAGTGTTGGAGGCTTGACTGATGTGGCGGAGATCAAAGGGCACAGGTCAGGGTTTGAGTATGGTACTTGAGGTGACGGCATACAAGTCTGTGCATGTAATGTATCACCCTTCTGTAATATAATTTGTCGTCTTGGCGTGGTACCTGACTTTTTATGATGACCATTGTTGCTGCGCTGTGTCCCAAGCACAGACGGACCTACGTGGGAGCCATGCCGGGGAAGATAATCCAGTGTCTGAAGAAAACGAAAACGGAAAATCCCCTGGTGCTTATTGATGAGGTCAATACAACAACAACAACATGCATTTTAAGGCCATGTTCCCTGCTAGAGCGGGGGTTAGCCTTGCGGTCCCCATGACAATCTTCTCCATTTTGCCCTATTTTCTGCATCTCTCCTTGTTAACCCCCTTGCCCGCATTTCTTCTTCCACCATCTTTAGCCAAGTCTTTCTCGGTCTTCCCCATCCTCTACTTCCTTCTACATTAACTTCCATCACTCTTCTCAACCAGTCACTTTCATCCTTCCTCAATACATGACCAAACCATCTCAACCTGTTCCTCTTCACAGCATCAATCACAGGCAATATTCCCATCATCTTTCGCAAATCATCATTTGTCTTCCTCTCTCTCAACGATACTCCACACATCCATCGAACCATTCGCATTTCCACCCTTTCCAGCCTTCGTTGCTGCTCTACGTTCATTACCCATGTCTCGCTCCCATAAATCATAACACTTCTCACACATGCAGCATACACCTTTCCCTTCAGCTTCAGCGACACTCTCCTCCTCATCAGCACGCCACTCAGTTCCCGAAACTTCTTCCGTGCACATCTCACTCGAGCAACCGTTGCCGAGTCTGATCCACCTTCTCCATTCAGCATGTCTCCGAGGTAGCAAAATGTTTTCACACCTTCCAGCTTCACGCCGTCTCCAAGATCCAACTCAACATTTCCTCCATCTGCAGCTCTCTCTGTGCACACCTTACATTTGAATGTAGCTGCCACACTGGTTAATGACCCTCTCAGACCACTACATTTTTGATGAACCCACTCAGCACACATTGTACATTGAATGGAGTTCACTCCGACACCCTTCCTGCACACAGCACACGGCCACTTCCCAGTTCTTTCCACCTCACCACATGCTTTACCACTTGCCATCACCTTTGTCTTTCCGATATTCACCTTCAGACCTTTTGTCTCCATACATTCCTTCCACTTGTTCATCTTTTCCTTCAGTCCATCCATACTTTCCGCAATCAACACCAGATCATCTGCATACAACAACTCCCACGGTAAACCCTCCTTTACGGTCTGAGCCAGCTCCTCATTCACAGCTGCAAATAGTAGTGGACTTAGTACCGACCCCTGATGCACTCCCACCTTCACCTCAAACTCACCACTGTTCCCGTCCTTCGTCCTTACAGCTGTGCGTGCTCTTTTGTACATTGCCATCACTACTCTGATCAACCGTTCCTCCACTCCTAACTTCCTCAATGCCCATGTCAATACTTTGCGTGGAACCCTATCGAATGCTTTCTCCAGATCAACAAACCCAAAAAACAACTTCTTCCTCTTATCCATGTACTTCTCCTGCAACTGCCTCACAATGAAAAGTGCATCTGTCGTTCCTCTTCCTGGCATAAATCCAAACTGCATTTCGTCGATCTTCACTTTCTTACTTATCCTCCTCTCCAACACCCTTTCCAATACCTTCATTCCATGCTCCAATAACTTTATCGCTCGGTACGAGCCACACTCCAGAGGGTCACCTTTCCCCTTGTATAGAGGGTCGAGGGTACTCAGTTCCCAATCCACTGGAATGCGGCCTTCTTTCACCACCAGATTACAGATCTCTGTCATTCTCTTCACGCCCCAACTTTCTGCTGCCTTCAACATATCTCCCACAACTCCCGTCGGCCCTCCCGCTTTTCCACTCTTCATTGCTTTTATCGCTTCCTCAACTTCCTTCTCAGTTATCTTCTCTGCCGGTCCTAAAACTGGGTTACTCTCTATGTTGCCATCCCATTCATTCTCTGTATTCAACAGCATTTCCATATATATTTTCCATCTTCCTTTAATTCCATCTGGGTCCACAACGATTTGTCCCACTTCATCCTTCAAGCAACTCACCCCCATCACATCACACCTCTCTTTCGCTATGTGCTTTGCAATCCTGAATACTGCTTTCTGACCCTCTTCCGAATCCAAGCGTTCTCCGAACATTTTCCTACATGCCTCCTGCGCCTTTGCTACCTCTTTCTTTGCAGCCTTCCTGGCTGCCTTATAACTTTCATGCTCTGCTGTTTCTGCTCCCGTACCCTTCGCCTTCTGCCACTCTTTGAACTTCTTCCTCTTCTCGTCAATCCTCTTTCCAACCTCAACATCCCACCACCATGTTTCCGAGTGCCTCGGTGGTCCTTTTGTCCATCCACATACCTCACCAACGGCTCCCAACAGACGAGCTTTCATTGACATCCAACCACTTTCAAGCTCAACCACATCATCCTCTACCCTACTCAGCCTCTCTTTTAATGCCTCCCTTACTGTCACCTCTTTCAACCTCCACACCTTCATTCTCGGTTGGTACTTCACCCGCCGAGCTCTCCTCGCACCTTTCACCCTTATGTCGCAGACAACCAAGTGGTGCTGTGAAACAGCCTCCTCCCCCGGGATCACCTTTGTGTCCCGGAGGTGCCCCCTATCTCGCCGACGCACCATCAGGTAGTCAACGGTTGTTGTCGACCCACCTGACGTGTATGTAACAAGCTTATTGTCCTCTTTCAGGAACTGAGTATTACAAATCAACAAATCAGCTCCATCAGCAAACTCCAAAATCCTTTCACCTTCTCCATTTCTCACACCATATCCGTAACCCCCATGAACTCCCTCAAAACCATCCATACTCCTTCCCACATGTCCATTCAGGTCTCCTCCCACCACAACAACTTCCTCATCTTTCACGTTTTCCATCAGCTTCTCTATCGCACACCAGAACTTGTCCTTCTCTTCATCGCTTCGACCAACCTGCGGAGCATATCCCGAGATGACGTTCACCAAGAGCTTTCCAATCATCATTTTCACCATCATCAACCTATCACTCACTCTAGTCACACTCACCACACTGTCTACAAACTCCTCAGAAAACAGGACACCAACACCATTCACGCCCTCCGGGCACCCTTGCCACACAAACTTGTATTTCTGTCCCTGCCTACCCTTCACCATTCTCACACCACTTCCCTTCCATCTCGTCTCTTGCACACAACATATGTCCACTCTTCTTCTGACCAATACTTCCACCACTTCTCCTGATCTCCCTGTCATTGTCCCCACATTCCATGTCCCAAACCTCAGAACCCGATCTCCACTTCGGGCTGCACCCTGCCCATATGTACTTGTGATTATACATGGTTTTTTGATTATTTGAGGTCAATGATTATACCAAATAACTCTATTTTTATTTATTTATTTATTTATTTTTTATATATATATATTTTAGTTGGGTGAATCTTATATCCATCCATGAACGTTTTATATAAATTGCAATTTAGAAAATGGGATTATACGACTTTATCTCAGTTTGTTTTTTTTCTTTTCTTAAAATTTAAACAAAGAGTACCTTTTTGACCACAGGGTGGCATGATCATGCATTATGCAAGCGGCATGTTTCCACGGTCTCGTGGTATATTGCAAGCCTTCTTTGTTCAGCTCCACTAGAGTGGTTTTTAACATCTGAACACATGTATTTGATGACAAAGGCCACACTGTTGTAAACTTTGGATTCCTGAGTTGTTTGAAGAAAGTGTTGGTGGTGTGTTCTCTACACTGCGGTGGGTGCATCCTTCACAAACGTGTGCAGTATCACTTTGTCCGCAGGCAGGTAGGGGTTTTCAAAGATCCATTAGTATGTACATAGCCAGTGAAACAAATGGTGCGTGAAGTTGCCAAAGTGCCGAGAGCATCCTCTTGTACAGACAAGCACAATATAATTGTTATTTTTGGAAATGATTTAACATATTTTTGTGCCACCAAACCTCTTTGTCGAACCAGGTAGACAAGATGGGCCGCGGTTACCAGGGAGATCCAGCTTCAGCACTGCTCGAGTTGCTGGATCCGGAGCAAAATGCAAACTTCTTGGACCATTACCTGGATGTCACAGTGGATCTGTCAAAGGTTGGGAATCATCACACAATGCTCATCTTTTTTGTGCTTTGGTAATGGTATATGGAGTGGTATTTCTGTCCATGTTTCTAACTTTGTTGGGCAGCGTGACGCATCACAGTGTTGGGATGGGGACGTTCGTCACTCATTAAAAAGCCATGAATGAATATTAAAGTAGGAACTGAGGGGTTTACATTCTATGCATTCTGCTTCATACGTTTTTTTCATTTATATGTGTGGTGTTGCCAACTCCAAGTATAATAAACTCATTTGAGAAGGAGGTAATAGCAAAATGAAGATGAATGAATAAATAATTTTTTTCTCATTACCTTCTCAAAATTTGTCTCATATTTCATCTTTATGAGCAGCCTGCAATAGTGGAGAGAAATTGAAAGTTCCTCTTTTGCAAATATATATTTAAAATCGAGGCCCAGCCTAGTGACATTCTGGAAGCATTTCTTATTGTTTTACAAACGTTAAATCACTTTATGGTGTGTCTATGTATGAAATGCACAATGAAAATGGGAGGAGGTAGGAATAAGCGATGGGGAGTGTGAAGCGGAGGGGAATATATTGAATGTATAGAGGGAAGGGTGCTGAGTTGGGATGGTTTGGATGAAAACTATCACTTAGAGAACTTAGGTAGGGTGGAGATTTTTTTAAAATGCCATATATGTGTATGTACTATGTAGATGGCCCATAAGGTATTTGATTTCAAGTTTAATTAAATAAAGATTCTGTTGTTGTAGTTCCTGGAGGAACTTTGCAAATGACTTATGGAACATAAGGTCTAACAGTGTTTAGTCGAGGAGAGGCATTGTGTTACGTGGTCCCCTCGGTGACTACCTGGTCTCGGTGACCCCCGGACCGTGAGAGGAACTTCGCCAGAAAGTGGTATTATATATGCGCTTTCGCAACGCAATCCCTATGAATTCCACCCAAGAGAAAACTGATTTTCAATGATATATTTCAATGGTAATGATACCATACAATTTCAATGATACAATCAAGGATATATTCCCCGAGCAATCCACCATCCACAATTCACACTCAACAATCAATCCCCTAGATGATTAAGATGGCCATCTTACATACGTGTATCCCCTTTTGTACTCACGACCCCCTTTGGTCTCTGTCCCTCACAATGTCTCTGGGCCCCTCCTGACCAAGATGATGGTCGGCTTCGCCGCACTCGGGCGGTTGAACGAACCCCGGGTGGACGTTTTTCCACCGGGCATGTATCGTACCGGGAACCCCGGCTGCAGCCCCCTCCTGGCCACGCGAAGCGGGTACTGTAAAGCAGGCAAAAGCCACACGCCGCTTGCAACGCGTGGTAGGCCCCAACGTGCGACCCGTACGCGTCTTTGTAGACGGTGCCGCGAACGGTGCCAGACGCTGGGTCGGTGCACGGCCCCACGGCAGCTTGACGTGTCCACCGGGTAGGTACCCGTCCCGGTAACTCCTCTCGCCAAACGGGCTTGGGAACGCCGCTTTTCCACACGGCTCAATATCGATCCCACCTCTCGTCGGAGCGGGGCGAGGAAGAAGAATCCTCGTCGCTTCCCTCGACCTCGTGTCTTTCTGCTTCCGTTTCCGGTCTCTTTTTCCAGAAGGGCTCCTGACCCTCCAACCACAACAACCCTTAATCGACTACACATTGATAAGCAAAGACCTGAATAGTAATTCACATACATTCCCATAAATATGTAACAATTGCGGTGTTTAGTCTTGGTGTCCAGATGTCCTGCTTTTTGGAGAATAATTTTCCCATTATTTGATATATAGATTTTTTAAATTACTGTTTAATTGTCCATTTTTTTTTTTCAATTATTTAATTCTTCAATTATTCATTTTTTAAAAAATTATTATGGTTCCCGGAGGAAGCCATTATTCTCAGTGTCTGTGGTGTCCTGCTTTTTTGGGGAAGGGGGTAGGGGGTATTTATTATTATTTTTTTAATTACAATTTTTTAATGAGTTTTTCAATCTTGGCAATGAAATCCGTTCACAAATTAAACATTAACAAGAACTTGTAAACTGTTACTTGGCATGGTGTGGAATGAAGGTTTTACAAGTTCTTGTGAATGTTTAATTTGTGAACGATCTCATTGCTAAGTTTGAAAACGTAATTTAAAAAATTTAAAAACTTTCAGATTAGAGCACCTTTTAAAACGTTTATAAAATCATAATCATTGTTGGTGTATTTAACACCAAACAATAATTGATTGTATCGATACATTATTTTAAATAGCGGCTTAATTTGGAATGATTACTTACCTGAGTTTATGTTCAGGTAGACAAATAATGCTTTCGACTTTAGAATTCCAGAATGTGTTTGATTTTTGATTTTTTGCTTCCTGGAGTCTTGGCTTGAAAAGTCACTGGAAGACCGGTATCTCGGGTGGAAAACTAACGGCTCTGCATTGTGCAGGTCCTGTTCATATGCACTGCAAATGTCACTGACACGATTCCAGAAGCCCTTCGTGACCGCATGGAGATGATTCAAGTGTCTGGTTACGTAGCCGAGGAGAAACTTGCTATTGCTCAGGTACCGTAATCATTGATTTACAGTTGTTATACATTGGAGGGGGAGGTCAACCACTGTGCGGTTACGTCAAAGGGCAATTGCAAACTAAACAGGAGCAATAAATATGACATTGGATGATTATGGACCTTAAGCACATCATTCAATGATGATTTGTTGCCATAAATTACCGAAGGATGACGACTCATCTGAAAGAGGTCAACCCAAGCCTGTATTCAATCATGTCTTGCACATGTCTTTTAGACTCAAGGCTGCAACGACGAGCAATCCCTGGTGTTGGGCTAGCGGCTAGGGTGCCGGCTTAGGATTCCCTAGGATCCTGGGTTCGAATCTCGGTCGATCGCCGAATTAATGCCAGGGGGGTTGACTCAGCCCGTCATCCTTCCGAGGTCGGCTAATTGAGTACCAGTTCACTGGTAATTCCCTGTTTGTCGTTGAAGGCGGCAAAAAGGGTTGGCGTCAGGAAGGGCATCCGGCCGTAAAACATTGCTTCAAAAAGGGGACCAAAAAACAACAACTACCACGGTCCCCGAAAAGGCCAACCCCCGCTTTGCGGGGAAAAATGGCCTCTAAACGGTGGGTTTTGGTTATCTCGATCTCAAAGAGATGAACTTATAAAATGGGTCGTGGTGGCCGGATGTCCATCCGTCCAGTCGGCTGTTAACTTTTTTGCTATTTTTACTACTCCTCCCATATCACCTGGCTGATTGTTCTGAAACTTGACACATTAATACAAGACAGTAGCCCACATAATCGCTTGGGCTTCGATTTTTCGATTTTGGACCATGGGAGTTCCTCTGGGGAGTTACCCCCTGAAACCTCGGATCCCAACTCGTCCCTTATTTACCAACCAATTGCTATGAAACCCGATGCAGCCCTTCTACTCGATGGTCCGCAGGATCGCTCGGTCTTCGATTTTTCGATTTTGGATCGGAGGGGCTTCCAGAGGATCAGAGGTCTCCCGGGATTTGGGGTGGGGGGGCGGGGAGGGGAGGAGAGAGGGGGATTGAAGAGGAAGGGGAGAGTTGTGGAAGGGAAGGGGCAGCAGTGAATCACGATGAATCAGCAGAGATGGCAGGGAAACAATCCCCACATGCACGGATTAGCACATTAATATTAATTAATACAATAATAAATAATATGCACAATAAATGACACAAAAAAAATCTATATCCAGAAAACCTTTTTTTTTCTCACTTCCACACCGACTACTTCTACTTTTTATTACTTATTGCTTTTTCTCTCAACCTTTCCTTACCCTTGGTAGCAATACCTAATTCCCCAGGCACGGGTGGCAGCCGGCCTGAGTGAGGAGCAAGCCTACATCTCTTCAGAGTCCTTGTCTCTACTCATAAAGCAATACTGCCGGGAGAGTGGTGTGCGTGGCCTTCAGAAGCACATCGAAAAGGTCATTATATAATTAAGCATCACCTTCAAATATGAGTTTACAGCTGAGGGAGTGCGTGGCATGGCTGCACCATTGATGCAAGGCCCCCTGTATGTTAGAGCACGACTTTGTAATTTGGCGATGGTGCTGACGTTAGCACCCAACTCTTCATGAAGGACTCCATGGGGTCTTTAACATCCACCAACTAATGGTGATAGACAGGACACCCAGTTTAACGTCCATCCGAGGGACGGCACACCAATTGATGTCTGGCCCTGCCTATGAGACACCAGGTTGACAGTTTGTAGCTTGGCTGAGATTTGAACCCAGGCTAGATGGCTTGGAGGTGAGTGTACATACCTCTTGGCCATTTGCCAGCTTTGTGTCTTTTATTAAGTACAGGCAATTATCACCATCTCCATAACCAAATTCCTTCCCTCACCTACATGGAACACTATCGGTGGCACAATGATTTTCCCAGAAATTAAGCAACCAGCATTGAGGTGCTGTGAATGAATGAATGAAAACCTTGACATATTAAAACTAACAAAAATGATTGCCATATCAATTGGTTGGACATTGACTCCACAAACTTTAGAAAATGTCTTTATCGTTTTTTCCTTATTTATGGTGGAATGAAATATGGCTTTGGGATCCATTGTTAATTTAGAAACAATTCCTGCAGATATACTGGAAGGGTGCCTACCATTTGGTAGAGGGCTCCATCAGCAAGGTGTCCGTGGAGCCAGAAAATCTGCACGAGTACGTTGGAAAACCTCTGTTCACAGAGGACCGCATGTACTTGCAGACACCTCCAGGCGTGGCCATGGGGCTTGCATGGACTGCCATGGGTAGGTTACTGAAGCTTCTCTCATGTTCTGTTGTTCTTCCTACTCTTTTTGATCTTTCAAACTAATAAGGTACAGTCGTGGCTGAAAATATTGGCACCCTTGCACATTTTCCAGATAATTCACCGTTTCTTCCAGAAAATTGTTGAAATTAAAAAATATTTTGGTATCCACATATATATTTCTTTAGTTTTCAGTGGAGCAAAACAAAAAAAAACTGAAAAAATTACTAAATCTTATTCCACACACAAATCCTAAAATGGCCCGGACAATATTATTGGCTCATTTTAGAAGTTGTTAAAAAAATTGGATTTCAAGCACGTGATTCTCCTTTACTTTGGAATTGAACTCACCTGTGATGAGTTGCAGGTGCCTGCAATATTTAAAAAATCACTCATTCAACCAGTTTGAATAGAGAAAAGGAGTCATTCTGCTGTTTGTGTTTTGGGACTGTGTGTACCGCAATGAGCATGGAGAAAAAGAAAACCAGAGAATTGTCTGAGAGGGTCAGACACAAGATTGTAGCCAAGCATGGACAATCTCAAGGCTACAAGCCCATCTCCAGAGACCTTGATGTTCCTGTGTCCACCGTACACAATGGTGTCAGGAAGTTTAAGGCCCATGGCACTGTAGCCGACCTCCCTGGACGTGGCCGCAAGAGAAAACTTGATCGTAGATTGCAGCAAAGGATTGTTCGAATGGTAGAGAAAGCACCTTGATCAACTGCCAAACCGATTCAAGCTGACCTGTAGACACAAGGTACAACAGTTTCAACTATCACCATCTGTCACCACCTCAATGAAAGGAGACCGAGGAGGACCCCACTGCTGCTGAGAGAGAGAGAGACATAAGAAAGCCCGACTGGAGTTCGCCAAAACACACCTGAACAAGCCAAAATCCTTCTCAGAGAATGTCCTGTGGACAGATGAGACCAAATTAGAGCTTTTTGGTAAAGCACATCATCTCTATGTTTACAGAAAACAAAATGAAGCCTTCAAAGAAAAGAACACCTTCCCTACAGTCAAAGATTGAGCAGGTTCAGTGATGTTTTGGAGTTGCTGTGCCTCTGGCACTGGGTGCCTTGAATGTGTACATGAAATCATGAAATCAGGACATTACCAAGGCATTTTGGAGCACAATGTGCATCCCAGTGTCAGAAAGCTGGGTCTCCATCAAAGGTCATGGGTCTTGCAGCAGGACAATGACCCCAAACACACAAACACTCAAAAAGCACCCATGAATGGTTCAATACAAAACGTTGGACTGTTCTGAAGTGGCCAGCAATGAGTCCAGATCTAAATCCCATTGAACACCTGTGGGGAGATTTGAAAACAGCAGTTGGAAGAAGGCATCCATCAAATCTGGGAGAACTGGAGCAGTTTGCACAAGAAGAGTGGGCCAAACTGCCAGTAGAGAGGTGTAGGAAGCTCATTCATGGCTATAGGGAGCACTTGACTGCATTTATTTTGTCCAAAGGCTACCAAATTTGTGCTACCAAATAATAAGTCTCGGGTGTCAATAATTTTGTCAATGCCATTTCTATTTATTATCTGATTTAAAAGGATATATTAAGTTCTGAATCAAAAACAAAAATCAAATATTAACAGTGAAATAATGACTTGTGGAGACCAAATACTTTTGTCAATTTAAAATTATGTTCCAACCCCACCTCTTCATCCTTCTTTATTACCCTTGCCAGAGGAGAGGGTATTGCATTTGAGTCCGTTTGTTTGTTTGTCTGTCTGTCCACACAGAATAAGTATGATTTTCTCTGCAACTGTTGGGCCGATTGACAGGAAATTTTCACCATAGGTGCCCCTCCACCTGTATAATTTTTTTTTTAATGATAACTATGACATCGTAGGTCACGTGGTATTCTACAGGGCAATTCAGGGCATCTTGGAATGAATGAATATGAATGAATGAATGATCGTTTTAAGGCCATTTTCCCCGCTAGAGCAGTGGGGCGGTGGAGTTATGGGGGTGGAGCTAGAGCGGTGGGGTTAGCCTTGCGGGCCCCATGACGATCATGGTTCCCTGTTTGAGGCATCTTGGATAAAAAGCTTTACACCTCTACAACTCCAAAAGCGCTGCCCATAAAAAAATTGAGACATGGCTTATTGTAAAGAACTCTCCATGGGGAATAATATATGTTGATGATGATGTCATAGGTGCCTCCATTATGACGTCATAATTCGACAATTACAAAAACTTCATCCGATAAAGATGAAATTTATTGATCGTCATCTAGGGATAAAGTGGTGGAGAAAAAATAATTGATGACGTCATCAGTCACGTGGTTCGGCCGCCATATTTATTTTAACCCAAAAGCCTTAAAAACTACTGAAAACGCGTCCTAGCGAGGATCTGCAATCTCCGATTGCTCTTTCTTCTTCATAATGTTTTTTCCTTTTTACCTCCGCCACCAAAAGTGGATGGAGATTATGCTTTCACCCCTGTTTGTTTGTTTCTTACTTGCAAAATCAAAGATTTTTCAAGTATATTGGTTGGTCTTGTGCGTTATTATGTCTGTCTGTCTGTCTGTCAATCACCTACAGGTCACAATTTTAAACTGATCTTCACAAAACCTCACCAGGTGGTAGAGTTGGTCAAAAGGAAGAAGCCTATTGATTTTGAGGTCAAAGGTCATCTTGAGGTCAAATTTCTGAAATTGCCATTTTTCATCTGATTGACTTGAAAATTGAACAGCATTTGCAATATTGAGTCATTTAATTGGGAAACCAACTATTTTTGAGGTCAAAGCTCAACTCAAGGTCAAACTTCCAAAATCATCAATTTTCATCCGATTGACTTGAAAATTAAACATCAATTGCATAGTGCCTCGTTGAATTAGGAAACTACTTTTAAGGTCAAAGGTCAACTCGAGTTCAAACTTATAAAATCAACAATTTCGTCTGAAAAATCATCACTTTTCATCCTATTAACTTGTAAAATTAAAAAGCAATTGCATAGTGCATCATTGAATTGGGAAACCATTTTTTAGGTCAAAAAGTCAACTCAAAGTCAAACTTCTACTATCTATTTTCATCTGAAAATCATCAATTTTAATTCAATTGACCTGAGCTTTGATTTAGATTGTCAATTTTGATCTTCATGAAATGGACAATTTGTATCCATGGCAATTTTTTTATTTTGGGGAGAGGTGGATTTTGCAAATATCGTGCTCTGCATGATGTCGTCTTGTTTGTAACTTGCAAAATCAAAGATTTTTCAAATATATTGGTTGGTCTTGTGCATTATTGTCTGTCTGTCTGTCTGTCTGTCTGTTTGTTTGTATGTCAGTCGCCTACTGGTGTCAATTTTTAACTGATCTTCACAAAACTTCACCAAGTTGTAGAGGTCGTCAATTGAGAAGCCTATTGATTTTGAGGTCAAAGGTCATCTGGAGGTCAAATTTCTAAAATCGCCATTTTTAATCCGATTGACTTGAAAATTGAACAGCATTTGTTTATCGAGTCACTAAATTGGGAACCCAACTATTTTTGAGATCAAAAGGTCAACTCGAGGTCAAACTTCCAAAATCATCAATTTTCATCCTGTTGACCCGAGCTTTGATCAAGATCATCAATTTTGATGTTGATGAAATGGACAGTTTGCTGGATCAAATGC
The DNA here is from genome assembly GCF_964187855.1 of Myxine glutinosa. Lineage (NCBI taxonomy): Eukaryota > Metazoa > Chordata > Myxini > Myxiniformes > Myxinidae > Myxine > Myxine glutinosa. The sequence continues at coordinate 59,694,810 of NC_136266.1, read as the reverse complement.
AACCTTTTTTTCTGGGGGGGGGGGGGGGGGGGGGCGAAGTGTATTTTGCAAGTATCGTGCTCTGCATGATGTCTTATTGTATGTCTGTCTGTGAGCAAGATATCTCAAGTTATGGGTGGATTCGGATGAAACTTGATTGAAATAATTGGGTGTGCAAAAAGGATTAATTGATGAGATTTTGGTGAAGATCCCGATACGATAACTTCAGTGGTTCTTCACAATTGAGAGACGGGGCCAAAAACTATATATATTAGTCAATATCTCAAAAAGTTGTGGGCGGTTTATGACAAAACTAGGTGGATGAGTTAGGTAGGTGACCAGAAAAAGCTGATTCGATTTTGGTTGTCAGGATAGAAACCTGGCCTTTCAGTAAGACACAAAATGTAAACTGTTCAGCCAGGCGGAGATATGTGCTCGACCGCATGCTGTTCTACTTTTCGCTTCTGTTTCTATAATTTATGTGACCTGACATAAGTTTTTGCCTCCTGTATCTCCCCCTCTCCCGATTATTTTGTCAGTTCACCCACTTTCACTTCACACAATACTCTCACCAACTCCACCCCCTGCCCTCCTGAACCACTCCTGAATCTTTCCATTTATTTATTTATTTTAGCTATGTGCCCAAACTACATTCACCATCCTCCTTTCTGCATAATTTATATTCTTCATCCATATCCCCTCCCTCACAGGAGGTTCCACGCTGTTTGTGGAGGTGGCACTACGGCGTCAGTTGAACCCAAAGACTGAGGATGAAGGCTCCATTGAGGTGACTGGACATCTTGGTGATGTGATGAAGGAGAGCATTAAAATTGCCCTCACCTTTGCACGGTCCTTCCTGCTCCAAAAAGATCCAAAGGCTGCGGTGTTGCTCACTTCCGGGCACCTTCACCTACACGTTCCAGAAGTGAGCAGAGAGTATTGACAAGTATTGATGAAGTTGAGAAATTGGCAGCTTGAGTGTCTTATTTTCCCTCTATCTTTTTATGCCTCACTTATCCATCTCTATTTTCTTTCTGTGTACTCAATTGCACTCCCTTTATTGCACTCTAACTCAAATTTCACTCATCCATTTTCCTCTTGTTTTATTTCCCTTCCATTTTCCTCTTTCTTCTCAATAGGGTGCAACGCCTAAAGACGGACCAAGTGCTGGCTGTACTATCGTGACAGCGTTATTGTCATTGGCTATGGGTCGTGCTATACGAGCAGACCTGGCTATGACAGGGGAACTCTCACTTACTGGCAAAGTGCTTCCTGTCGGTGGCATTAAAGAGAAAACGATTGCGGTGAGTGGCCTACAGTAGAGGGCACTGGTACTCGGTATGGGATTTAGACTAATGTTGTGCTTTATTTAGAATTTCCAAAACATTAACATGCATTTCAGGGTTAAAAATTGATCATTGTTGTCGACGACTCACTTGAATGGTAGAACATTAAAGGATACTTGTGTTGCTTATTGTCATCAGCCTTTTGTAATAAGTTGGGATTGAAGGTCCATGAAGTATTTATTGTCGAACCAAGGCTTTCATGGACTGGCTAGCCAGGGTCAATGTTCGACCGGAGCTAGTTAATGCTGGGATTTGGAATTTAGTCAGGATGCTAGCATACTCGCTTATAAACACTATGGGATCTTTGATGTACATCGGTGAGAGATGGCGTTAGATCTTTAACATACACTGGCAACCAATGCTGGTAAACGGGCTCCCATCTTAACATTAACATCACACGGATTGTGCACGACTTGATGCCTTTGAAACACCAGGGTGACAGTTTTATACTGGACTAAAATAAACTGGAAGTTGGTTGAGGTGTGATAAACGCTGTGGAAAGCAAGGGGAAAATGACATTTTGGGCGTTAATTCTTCAGGCCGTCTTTTGCTAGGATGAAGGATTAATGCCCAAAACCTCAGCTTGCTTCCCATTGTGGTATGCATACCTTCATAAACCTCCTGCTGATTTCATCCATTGTTCTATGTCTGTCGACGCAGATCGACACTAGCTCGCCTTCACCGGCAAGACTAGTTCTTCATTCTACTGACAGTTTTATATTTGGGTCAGGAATTGAACCCAGACGCGATAGCTCTGTCGGAGGCGAGTGCGTTGATTATAAGCTAACCTATTTTTCTTGTGCAGATGTTTTGTTAATATTTAAGTCACTGGTTTCTTTTATCATCTTTTATCATGTGTTTTGTGCATGTATTTATTTATCACTATAACTTTAAAATGTAATGAAACTGCCTGCGTGGCTGCGTGCATCTGAAGCCTTCTGGTCAAATCCCATTGGTTGGACAGCTGGCCTGACTCCGCCCACAATTGTAAGCAGGAAAATCATAATTCTGCCATTTTGGTGCGATGGTTAGCCTAAAGACATCTCTGGAAATCATAAGATAACATAACAATAACTTTCCCGTTCATGGTAAAACAACCAAAACAACTGTTAAAGGGATCATCAAATATTTAAAGATTGAAGATGTTAAGCATCACGACCCTTGTGAAGGTGATGGACTTCAGGACTAAAGCGTCAGCCTACGGGCCAGTGCTATCTATCTGAGCTATATAACCATGATGTATTATATACGTATGCACATAGGCAGTGACCACGATTTTGCTTCATGTACGTAACCCAGGTTGTTTCATACTTTTGGGAGCGATTGAGGCAGTGCTCTGTTGCCAATACATCGCCCAAATAAAGGGAGGAGCAATTTGGATAATAAATGAGGGTTTTAGCTCGACAGAGCTTGCTACACTTGTCCGTCAGGCAGCTCTCATTGTGTGGGATGAAGCACCTATGACATATCGCCATATGCTTGAGGCAGTGGGCCAGATGTTGTGTGATCTAATGCAGGAGGATTTGCCATTCAGAGGCAGGGTTGTTTTACTTGGTAGTGATTTCCTTATACTTGGTAGTGCCAGGTACTTGGTAGGTTTTTGCTTGGCAGTGCCAGTAGTCAAACGTGGTTCACAGGTACAAATAACAGATGCACGCATTAAACGCTTTGCTCTGTGGCAGTACTTCCACATTTATGAGCTACGCGAAAATATGCGAGTACGGCATGGCAACATCGTCAAGCATGGTGAGAAATATGCCAAATGCCTTGTACAACTGGGTCATGGTGAATGAATAAAGCTTCCAAGAAACACTGCAATGGGTCGATTGTAATAATCACATCTCTAATGGTATGTGCATGAAGAGATAAAATAACTTTGCAAGCAACGTCATTTATTTTATTTCCCTTTTCTGTGCATAATCTCCCAGGGGTTTTTGGTGATTTATAGATCGGTATATAACCTTTACTTTGCATCGTAATGTGGGGATTTTGAGATTTGATACGAAGGTGGAAATGAAACTATCCGTTCTTCCCACAGGCACGGAGAGCAGGTGTGATAATCATTATTCTTCCATCTGATAACAGAAAGGACTTTGCAGACTTGGCAACATACATCACAGAGGGTCTCGAGGTCCATTTTGTAGAAAAATACAATGACATTTTTGACATTGCCTTCCATGAACCATCTTCCTCTCTTGCTGAATCTATGACATGAGCCATCTTCTTGCTAACCGGAGCAGTTTCTACTTTATGTGGAGAGAAGAAGGAAGTGCATTTATTTTGTCTGCTCCCTTGCAATCAGCAGGCATCTGCAGACGATCTCCACAGATGTGCAATGAAATGTGTCCGAGGGATGTATTATTGTTAAAACAATTGAAATCAGCAACAACTTTGCTTTGATAATGCTTTTGAAGCACAATTGAGTTGTAACATTCCTTTTATGTTGCTATGATGTTGGACAACATTAATGTACGAGATATCCTGGTAGAGGTTGACAGGTGCAACAGATAAGATCTTTGAGGAGCAAGTTGGCACCAGAACATTGTTCAGCAAGATGGTGTGCGTAGCTGCTTGTCCTCTTTTAGGTGTTTCCGGCTGACAGTATGACCACATTTTGATGTCAGGTAGTGAATAACCACAAACTCATTCCCAGGTTACCAGTAATCGGGGGCCTGGATGCATTAATATGACGTTTAAAGCAGAGGTTTTGGACTTTATCACCTATAAATGAACCAAATGAGTTTGCTTACCAGCTTGACACCAAGCCTCAGTGTGCCCACTTAAACTTGTGGGTGAGTGTACACATGAAGAATCCTTCAAACTTGCTATTGAAAACAAAATGCATCCTTTTTGCAATCCAAGCTGTCATTTTCGATTTGATACATTTTGTGCCATATGATATTCATTCAAACCTGTAGCTCTCATGAGCTAAGAGAAGTAAAAAACAAAAATACAAATCAAAATGTCCTGTTATCTTGTCTCTATTTTAAAATTTCTTTACTTTGATATTATGATCATGGGTTGGATTGGATTTGCATTTGTGATTATAATCTTATCAACCCTCCTCCCACCCCCCAAAGACTGAAACATTTTCATCGGCTTGGATTTTATCATCATTTTGTGTTGGAACTTATCCACATAGGTTTCAACATTTTGGGGCAAGAACAGAAAATATAAACCCATATTATTTTGTTTTGTTGGTTATATCTGAGGAGGTAGGTGTTGGTGTGTGGAGGCGTTTTAAACAAGCGGGGATGTAGGTGGGCAAAGGTGGAGAGCGGCTGCAGAAAGGTAGTAAAGAAGAGGCCCTGGAGATTATATTTCATATCCAACCAATATATTATATTAGTTGGTTATGAAATGATGATATGTAAATACAGCTTTACGCACACAGCATTGTCGTCGCGGAATTGGAAAGGGATCACAATTCATGAACAGAACAATAGACGGTCACCTGTGGTTGCAAAAATGGTTTGCAGCAAGGTTTCACATTTGGAAACTTGTGGGAGTCATTTTTTGGGCAATAGGAGTGCTTTCAGAAAGTTGGATGAGACCCAAGTAGGAGGGTTGGTGTCTTTCTTGGAATTGACTTAAGAAGATAAAGCTTTTGGGCCGGATAAACATCCAAGAGTACTGGAGATGTCAAAGCAGATGGACATGATGTTAACATGTATAATATAACATCATGTTTATCTGTTCAGCCGACACGAGTCCGTGTCGTTAATGTGTTACAGGCCTACCTTTGCTTGTACAAAGTAATCACCATTCTTCACAAGAACATCACCGATCCATGCAGACTTCAACTAGTTGTAGGCATCAAAACTTTCCATGCCTTCACATCTTCCAGGGTGTAAATACTTTTTGTAATCCATGAAATCCGGATATAAAATGGTTGGAAAGTTTCTCACTTCTGGTTCTTGTTGTATTCGGAAATTCGTCTGAGTCTGTGCAGAGCCCTTTATACACAGAATTTGGCCAACTCGGTTTCAGTTTTTAGCGATCACGTGACAACACGCGCCATGTTAAAGCCCTACGCGCGAGCTACAAAATCTAACTAAACAGGTCTACGGACTACTGCCGTACATTATTCGTGATCGCTTGTAAATGTGAAATTAAAAAATTAGAAGGGAGAGGGGGAACATGATAACTAGGCAATGTTTAATATCAGGATTATTTTTAACTGCTTGTGTAAGTTGTAAACTTTATTTAAGTGTGTCATTGATACAGCCATTATTATTTATTTATTTTTGCTTATCAGAAGGAAAACATGCTTATCATAACCTACATTTGAATTGATTTGTAAGGTAATGAAAAGCTTCAGCCATTCATTGCCGATTTTCCACACTTCTGACCAGATCTTATAATGTGCAATGAGAAGTGTATGTTCAATTGCCAAAGATTATTTGCCCAACATTGTGCAATTAAAGTGTCAAGTTAACCTGAACATACATTTGTAAGCTTCCTTGTAACACAATCAATAATCAGTATCACTTCGAAGATGGAAGAGGAGAGGCAAGAGAGTGAGAAAGAGTGAAGATTAAATTGGGAGAGAGGGGAAAGGAGGCAGTGGAGGAGGAAAGGTGTCGAAATAGGGAAGAAAGAAGCATATTAAGGACAGAAGAGTGTAAGGAAATAGAAAGAAAGAGATTTTGAGAAGTAAAAATGAGAGGAAAAGGGAAATGCATTTAAGGAAAAAGAGTACAAAGAGAGCAAGTACATGGATGAGGTAGAGACCTAATCATGTATAAGTATGTTACGGAACCGGGGGTCGGCGCTCCCCTTACCAAGGAGGGGTAATCCCCTTGTCTTTTACACTGGCTGATCCTCCGTTCCTGGAAATCACATGCTCCTTTGCGGGGTGAGATTGGTCAAGGGGTTCCCAGATACCTTCGCCAATCTCTCCGCAAAGCAGGGATATAATTCCCTGCTCGGACCCGGACAAGATGGAGTTTGCCGAGCGGTTAGCAGTCCGAAATCCGAGCCGTTAACAAGACTAACCCCGATTACAACGGTCGGCCACATCGTGCCACGTATATCAATGGAGAAATCACTAAAGTGACCGGATGAGAGGAAACCCAAAGAATAAGAAGGAAGAACACAGGTTTATTAATTATGTACAAAACCAAAACCAAGGAAGAAACGAAAGGGGAAGTACAGTGAAGAAGAAGAAGCAGATACACAGGGCAAACCTTATACACTCTTAAATTATCACTCCCAGGACAGAACAAACACACTTACACGAAAGGATGGAATGGCAGGGCTGGTGGGAAGGAAGAGAAGGGTCCGGGCAGGTGGTAGGTAGGCGTCGATGGTAGGCGGTGAGGTCCGGCTCCGACCTCGCGCTCCGGGTGTTCACTCGTACCGCGGCAACGAGTTGCCGGCAGCTTCGCGTGGCGTTTAACGTGAGCGGACAATTATATCGCGGGGGGGGAAGACTGGGATGCGGCGTACGTAATAAATTGACCCTTAGCCTTCGGCCAGTTGTGCGCCTCCAATGGTCCGTGACAACGGCAAGCAGGGACTCCTTCACCACTCTCGGGTCGTCCGTGTCTGCCGTCCTCTCCCGTATCACTCATCTCTCGAAGTAGTCCCATGTGCCCGCTTATATTGGCCTATCGCGTATTAAGCCGCTTACCTTTTTGGATACGCCCATCGGTGAGCTACCTCGGCCCTGATTGGTCATGAGGGCTCACCGGTCCGCCCCTTGATGGTGCGTTGGTGGGCCACGCCTCATTCCTGGAGCTCCTCCCTTCTTCTCCAATTCTGCCACGTGGCTTATCGCAGCTTGCGGGATAGAAGACCACTCGCACTGATGTTGAAAGGAACTTTGGGGCCTACTCTTATTTAATTAATACAACGCAGATTCAACTATTGGAAACAAATCCTTACCTGAAACACATACTAATGAAATAACTAAAGAAGATCCTATGGTGTTCTACATGTTGCAATATGACCTAACTAGGGTGCGACCTTTGACCTTTCCACAAAAGTGGGAATATTTACATGGGATTATTTATAAGGGATTATTACAAACTAGCCGAAACCCGTGGAACATCCACGGAAGGGAGGATGTGGTGTATGGATAGAGTGTACCATTATGGATGGCATAGGGGATTTGCTTGTCCGAGTAAGAGTTAGGAAGAAAGATGAGAATGAAGAGTGCGTATATGAACAACGATCACCGGGACAAATGCATGCTCTGGATTGTCCACTCAGTGGACAGCTTGCTTTCACCTTCGCCTGTCCAATCAGCGGACGCCGGACGGCTTGCTTCGCCTTCGCCCAGCAGACGCCAATACGATGGCGTCGTAGAATGGCGTCATATCGGCAGTTAATCGGATGCTTTTGGGCCCCAACGTCGGCTAATTCAGATTTTTCGAGTATGGCTGTACATGATAAACAAAGAGCACGGTTCGTAGATCGTAAATCCATTAGTGCCGTGGGCATCGGGTCACTGGGTGCGGCGTAAAAGGGATAACAAAGTCGAGTCCTTACGCTATTATTATATAGATATTTACAATGTGGAGGGTTTTAAAAACCGCAACACAGCACCCTCATTTCCTCCAGGGCCGTCCCGGCCCGAAAAAAACTTTAACTTAGTGTGACACTCAGGTGTGTTAACCCTCTACTATTAACTTCACCCTGAGTGCGACATTTTTAAAAACAAATAAGTATGTCCCGCCTGCTGCGTTGCATTCTATCTATCAGATTCACGCCCACAGAATAACCGAATTACGGAATTAATTTTCAAACTACACATTGACGGTGGGGAGCATTATTTACAAAGACACTAGTTTGGTATTTACAACGCGAACCCAGGACCTGTCTTTTGGGAAACAAAAGAAGAACTTTTGAAAAGAGGAAAGCATGTACACTGCACTGCACCGATACCACCAGCACCAATATGAAAAAAGCACCAATATGCACAAAAAGCACCATCCCGTGCACAGTCATACATTTCAAGAATAATCAGCAGATGACTTGCGATGTCTTCTCTGCTGGGCCGATGTTCTTGGCTGCTGGGCCGATGTTCCTGATGACTTATTGCTTGCTGCCTAGTTGGTAATAAAAGGGCACAAAACACGTCCACTTTTTTAAATTATGGCCAGCAGGGGCCAACTAAGGGTGGTCCACCTGCATGGCTTAGGTGCCACCTCAACCGTGGTCCGCAAGCAAGATCTCCCTGGCCACAATGGCCGGTCCCCAGCAGAGGTGCCAGGCCCCAAAACGTGGGGTCTATGAGTGTGGTGCTTGGCCACAGACCTGTGATCCATATGGTGCTAGGCCGCAAGACATGCGGTCCATAAGTGGGGTACCTGTCCAGGCAGGCAGCAGCGAGGGCGCGGGCACACAACTGCGACACCTGCACACTTTCCCCTCGGCACACAAAGACCACGGTCCATGAGTGGGGAAGGAAGACAAAGCAGGGTTAGCGGGGTGCAAGGGCGCAAGAGAACACATCAACACAAGGTAATGCAGAGGTGAGGTGCGCAGGAGAGCGAGCCGAGAAAGCTCGTCCCTACCGTACGTTCCCCCCCTGTCATCTAATCTACCCTTGCCCTTACCCCGTATTTACACAATTTACAAATCCGTCGCTAATGTCCTGTCTTCCCCATATCTCCCCTAATCGAAATTCGTCATTGATCCCTCTAAACCAAATTTGCCACCAATCAATTCCTCATCAATCCCTCCTAGGGAGGAAGAGATGGAACATAAACACAATGTCACCCCCCACGTCATGATGCGTCTTACATACCAAATGTCTGCAAACGACGGTGGTGTGGAGTCCTGTCACCTTGGTGAGTGGATGCGGATGGTGTGAAGAGACTTTCAATCCTAACTACCTTCTAAATGACTTTAACACACTTTACACTACCCAGGTACTTTCCCTGCCAAACCATTGGCCATTTTACACGATGTGGTTCTAAAAACCAATTCCCATTGACCAAACTGTGGTGCTCACCAATTTGGGGTCTCACTCCCCCGATTCTACTCCCTGTGCCCTCGCACAATTTCCGGGTTGGGTCGTGTGGTGCTCCCAGCAGGTCCGCTCACCTGCACACCTCTGCCACTGTAGTTGTCTCCTGAGCTTACCTGCTCCTTACCCTAACCGACCTGGGGAAGGCCCTCTGGCGCTCTCACCCCCTACCGCCCTCTCTGGTGTCGGGCTACCCGGGTCCGTCCTCCGGATCCTCGGGCCCCATTGAACAACTACTGGCTCCCAGAGCCTACCTGCGGCCTCACTTGGCCGACAGACTAACAGCGGTGGAGTGCCCATTTAATCACACACACTAACAGGCCACACGCCCAGCCAATTTACTCCACTAATGCACCCAACACAACACTTCTGTGCAACTACTCGCACCACAGATGCCAATATCCAACCACAATTTACCTACTCCCTCTACCTACTCTTAAACTACCCTCCCCGGGTACTCGTGAGGGGTCCATCCTGTCCCCACTCACCCTTTCGCACCATACACTCCACTCCACGTATTCCACACTACTCACTCCACACCATCCATTCCAAACTCCATTTATTCCATGCCATCTATTCCATACAACCATTCTCACTTGCCACCTGTATTCCACCTGCACACCTGCTGGCACTTGCACACCTGGTGGCACTTGCACCCTCCTTTCCTCCAGGCGCATTCACTCAATATCATGCCAATCATCATGCTCACCACAAATACTCGCGTTCAATTTCTCATTTCATCACTCTCACTCCAAACACAGAGCATCGTCTAACTAACTACTCCCTTCTGAAACTCGTGCTCCCCGTCTTCCCTTACACTATGCACTCCCTCATCGTTATCATCCAACTAATCGCTCTACATCCCCTCTACAGGTATCATGTCGCTACTTAAATCTACTGTTACCTATGGTCATGTCTAAACCCTAACATTATCCAAGCCCTCCCTGGCTAGGCTTTCACCGCCATAACCCCATAAACTAATGCTCATGTGCCCCCAAGATGTGATGTGAGGGATGGTAAATATACCATCCCTCTACACCATATACCATTCGCCATCATCACTATCGCTAATCCAGTCACTACTCTGAGCCTCTCGGTACGTCATTACATTTTCATCACAGCTCGGCTTCAAAAAGCCGAGCAATGAATTCGGGTGGTTTGGTCTCCTGCGGTTGGGTCCGTCCGGCACTCGATTCAGGGGAGGAGGTTTCGTTGGGCCAAGGCTCAAGGCACCATCCCGGCGCAATGCCTTGCGCTCCCATGAGCGATGGCCCAGCCTTGCCTGGGTGGAGCGCCGCCACCACAAGGGGGCGCCGTGCCGGCCCCTCCTACCTCCCCTCGAACCGGGCCGCCCGCTTTGCCTGGCAAAGCGCGGACTCGACCGTGCAGGGCGGAGCCCGGCGCGGACTCGACCGTGCAGGGCGGAGCCCGGCGCGGATCGCGCACGGCGCTCCGAGCAGGAGCGACGCGACACCGATCCCCGCCGGCCCCCGCAGCACACAACGAACACCACGGACCGAGGGCTCGCGTCGGCTATCCGTCAGCCTAAACGCTGTCCCGGTTAACGTCGATTCTTTCCTTACATGCTCGCACGCATACGCGACCCCTTTTACACTCACACATCCAGGTGTCTCCATACACTCCGTCAATTCCACCACCACACTCTCTGTTACACACCACTCGCTGTTCGCACACTGCTTCATTACACACTCCTCTGTTACACACCTCGCCTCCGTTACGTACTCCGTAACACTCGTGGGTGTGCACTCTTGCACATACCCACGCAGCGCACACCTACCCAGGGGTGTGAAATCCCTCGTCGCACACCCCATCACGTGCTCCACCACCAACTCGGGTTTGCCTCCTCGCACACTCTCTCCATCCATCTCACTCTCCGTGTCACAATCGCACTCTGTCGTGCATTCATTCTCACTCACTGTAACACACTCGTGCTCCGGCGCCATCCGCACACGCGCGCCGTTCACCTTCACACACCTTTTCCTCACACGCACGCCATTCGTACCGCAGCACACCAAGGACCTTCCACCAACGCCCGGGTGCTTTCGCGATCCCAAGCGCGCGAAAATTCTTTTCGCGACAAACACTTTGCCGAAAAATCTCTTCGCCCCATATACCAACCTACTCACCTTGGCGCTTCTTCCTCCTCCTCGCTCCAACACCTGCAAATCTTTATAAGGATTAAGCATGGCATCATGATGCAAGCACGGACTTTGCACATATTCCATTTCTTCACCCCGCGAGTGCCCTGCTAAGTCTGGCGTCTTTCCAATTTCCACTGTTGGTTCGGTTTCTTTTCCAATTCTAATTTCTTTTTCCGCAGCTGCACATGAATTTGCCCTGTCCAATTCGGCGGCCGTCGGGTTTTTCACACCCCGAGTCACGATTTCTATCCCGGTCCACGTGACATTGCCTTGCTCAGCCTCGCTTTCTCCGCGCTTCTCAAGCCGCGCCACCTCGTCGTGCACAAATGCGACCCCCTCGCCCAACCTGCGGTTAACCTCCTCTCACACTTTCTTACTTCATACCGGGCTTGCCCCCTCGCCAACCCCTCATTAATTTATTTGGCTTGGCCATTCATGCCTTCCAATTTGCATTCTAGCCCCCCAATTTGGCTTCCCAATTGCTCTCTCTGAGCCCTCACTTAGTCCCTCATTGCATCCAGTTTTTGATTCCTCCTTACCATCCATGCCATCATTTCAGCCATAAACAATTGGACGTCCCCTGGTATCGCGGGCTCGGCTGCCGCGGCCATGTGCGACGCGCCGCGATTTTGTGTGCCTGCAACCCCCTCTACCGCACCTTCTTCAACCCCCTCTTCTATTGCTCCCACTTCTTCCCTTGGGTCCTGGGTCGATTCTAACCCCTCTTCTATCTCCCCCACCGGCATCCGATCGCCTTGACCATCCATGGCATGATAGAAATTTGGTTGTTAAAAATAATTTTGGCCGCTCCTAAATTTTTGACCAAATTTTTGAGATGGATTAAAAAATTTGGTTCGGGTCCAATCCCACTCCCAGACACCAATTGTTACGGAACCGGGGGTTGGCGCTCCCCTTACCAAGGGGGGGTAATCCCCTTGTCTTTTACACTGGCCGATCCTCCGTTCCTGGAAATTACACGCTCCTTTGCAGGGTGAGATTGGTCAAGGGGTTCCCAGATACCTTCGCCAATCTCTCCCCAATGCAGGGATATAATTCCCTTCTCGGACCCGGACAAGATGGAGTTTGCCGAGCGGTTAGCAGTCCGAAATCCGAGCCATTAACAAAAGACTAAACCCGATTACAACGGTCGGCCAAATCGTGCCACGTATATCAATGGAGAAATCGCTAAAGTGACCGGATGAGAGGAAACCCAAAGATTAAGAAGGAAGAACACAGGTTTATTAATTATGTACAAAACCAAAACCAAGGAAGAAACGAAAGGGAATGTACAGTGAAGAAGAAGAAGCAGATACACAGGGCAAACCTTATACACTCTTATATTATCACTCCCAGGACAGAACAAACACACTTACACGAAAGGATGGAATGGCAGGGCTGGTGGGAAGGAAGAGAAGGGTCCGGGCAGGTGGTAGGTAGGCGTCGATGGTCGGCGGTGAGGTCCGGCTCCGACCTCGCGCTCCGGTCCACGCTCCGGGTGTTCACTCGTACTGCGGCAACAAGCGGCCGGCAGCTTCGCGTGGCGTTTAACGTGAGCGGACAATTATATCGCGGGGGGAAGACTGGGATGCGGCGTACGTAATAAATTGACCCTTAGCCTTCGGCCAGTTGTGCGCCTCCAATGGTCCGTGACAACGGCAAGCAGGGACTCCTTCACCACTCTCGGGTCGTCCGCTTCTGCCGTCCTCTCCCGTATCACTCATCTCTCTAAGTAGTCCCACGCGCCCGCTTATATTGGCCGATCGCGTATTAAGCCGCTTGCCTTTTTGGATTTTTTATTTTTTTTGGACACGCCCATCGGTGAGCTGCCTCTGCCCTGATTGGTCGTGAGGGCTCACCGGTCCGCCCCTTGATGGTGCGTTGGTGGGCCACGCCTCATTCCTGGCGCTCCTTCCTTCTCCAACTCTGCCACGTGGCTTATGGTGGCTTGCGGGATAGAAGACCACTCGCACTGATGTTGAAAGGAACTTTGGGGCCTACTCTTATTTAATTCATACAACGCAGATTCAACTATTGGAAACAAATCTTTACCTGAAACACACTAATGAAATAACTAAAGAAGATCATATGGTGTTCTACGTGTTGCAATATGACCTAACTAGGGTGCGACCTTTGACCTTTACACAAAAGTGGGAATATTTACAGGGGATTATTTATAAGGGATTATTACAAATATTTACAAAGTGGAGGGTTCTAAAAACCGCAACAAGTAGACTAGTGAATTGAACCAATCTTCATCACTTCCGATATACCAGCAGAAAGTACAGAGTGAACACTACACATCGTCAGTCATTGAACCTGTTGACACCAAAGCCACCAAATACATATATTTTTGGAGCAAAAATATTTCTTTATTTCATCATTCAAATTGGCAACATATTGTACACCGCACCTTTCCTATGCCATCTCCAGGCATTGCAAATCGTCATTGCCGGGCACCGAAGGGGGCTTGGCAGTGACGCACGCTGAAAGGGAGTACTCAGTTTTCACTCTGGTTGTTGTACACCGCACCTTTCCTATGCCATCTCCAGGCATTGCAAATCGTCATTGCTGGGCACCGAAGGGGGCTCGGCAGTGACGCATGCTGAAAGGGAGTACTCAGTTTTCACTCTGGTTGTTGTACACCGCACCTTTCCTATGCCATCTCCAGGCATTGCAAATCGTCATTACCGGGCACCGAAGGGGGGGGGGCTCTGCAGTGACGCACGCTGAAAGGGAGTACTCAGTTTTCACTCTGGTTGTTTGTTTGTTTTCTTGCTTTCTTGTTTGTCCGGACAATATCTCAGCCATCCTTTGAGCTAGGAAGCTGAAATTTCGGCACAGTAGTGAGCAAGTCCTTTGTCAAAAACGGTATTTTTTGTTTTTTGAATAATCAATTAATTGAGGAGTTATTTAATTATTAGCGATTAATTAAGTACTTGTTTAATTAATCAAATTTCCTTTCTCTTCTGACCATTAACTCAGGCACCTTTTGAGTTAGGAAGCTGATATTTGGACATGCCAATGACCAGGTGATTTGGCTGCAAAGGCTATTTTTGATTTATTAATTAATCAATTAATCGATTAATTATTTAATTATTCGATTAATGTCAAAAATTGTTTTTTTTTTTAAGTTACAGATTCTGATGAGATGGTGGTGGTTTATGTGTTCTCTGACCGAATTGATTAATAATTTAATTTTTTAATTATTATTATTTATTTATTTTCATTATTAATCATTTATTTATTTTCTTTCTCATTTGGCCAATATCTCAGGCACCTTTTGAGCTGGGAAGCTAATATTTGGACATGACAGTGACCAAGTGATGTGGCTGTCAAGGATATTTATGATTTATTGATTAATCATTTAATCGATTAATTATTTATTGATTAATCGATTAATTATTTATTGATTAATCAATTCATTATTAAATTTTTTCTTAATGACTTATTTAATTAAATTTCTAAAAGATACATCTTTGGATGAAGCACTAGTGGTTTAGTTATGCTATTAGCCAATTGATTAAGAAAATATTTTGTGATAAACTTTTATTGATTTTAATTATACAATTAATCAATCAATTAGTGTACACCTCTCCCTCCCAATGCAGCCACTATGAGCTGCACTGTGGTATTGCCGGGCGCCAAAGGCCGCGCTGTAGGATATTTAAATATTTGGCATGGGGGCGGTGTACTTTGAATGTATCTGTACTTGTTTTCTTCTTTACTTATATTGATACTTCAAAAAGTGATGTATTCCATTACAAATGAAAAAATGAACATTTTCATATAATTTTTGTTCAAACATTGCTAATTTCCATTAGAAATGGTGATTTTCAATCATCAAAATTGTTGCCAATTTAATGATTGACCAATCATTTTGCATTCAAAATAGGCCCTATTCCTGTGAGCAAACTTTAAATTGAACTGTGAAAAATGTGAGCTCAAATTGTGGAGAATATTTTTCTCTTTCTGTTGATCGATCTTCTAAGATTTTTTTTATGATTCTACATCACGAGTTATTACAAGATTTGTCAAAACTCCACATAATGCGGAGTCCAGTGTCAATTGATGGGTTAAAGTTAAACACACAAAGGGATATAAATGAATTAACATTAAAAAAAACAATTCATTCCATCCCATATAGATATAATAGACAAAACATAATGGATGTAGCATGGAGATTTTTATTCTTCAAACGAAAGAAGTGAAGCCCAGCAATTCAACGGCCCTCGTTTGGGATGACTGAATGTGAAAAGAACAAAAGCTTAATACACTGTGAATGAAAAATAATGGCCCAGTGAAATTCCAACAAATCTAATCAATACTTGTACATACATTTGTGTAACAGGGACAGGATTTGCAAGTGACTAAACAATGAATGAAACTCGGGATCATAAAAAGAAACCCGTCTCTAATAGCAGAAAGTTGCATGCACGCAGAGACTTAATATGTAACCCCGTGCATGCACGCTTGAACGCACGCGCGCGTGCACTTGACGTCGGCTCCAACATGGCGCCTATTACCGAGTTGGCCAGACTCAGTGTATAAAGGGCTCTAGGTCTGTGTTACCGATTACCTGTATTGTTATAATATTGCTCCATAGACAGTGTCCAACGTATCGACATATCCACGGTTTGATCCCTATAATGTACCAAAGACAAACTTAATGCACTGTCGATAATATGCGTTGTGTTCCAGTATTTGCTCATCATTCAGCAGTATTCAAAGCATCCAGTGATGGACTGAAATTAACACAAAAACCGTGTCAGATTAACCTGTATCAAGTGAACACGCAACTTCCAGATGAGCGGCACGGGAGGCCAAGCAGGTAAAAATAACTCCGTACCTCTTGACGCAAGTCCAACCCACTTCACTTCAAAAGGTCCAAAGTAATCCATGCCTACATTCGTAAAGACGTGTTCATTTGGAGTGAGGCGTTGTTCAGGGAGATTGGCTACCTTTTGCTCGATTGCTTTAGCCTGGTAGTTTCTTGGTATAGGCTTGCCTGGATAGTTGAAAATGACAAAACAAATGTAATTCCTTAATGTAAGTTTTTTTAAAAACGATGCAGCACCCAAAGGGTTAATGAGTGTTATTTGATGTGAAATCCTCCACAGATGACTGACTGGTGGGTACCTTCATGGGTTTACAGGTTTGTATCTTGGTATATTTTGTTTTTTTTGAGGAATTGTGTGTCACAGTAAGCTGGTACTCATTTTGCCAATCTTGGAAGGATGACAGGCTGAGTCAACCCACCTGGTGTTAATTCAACATGACAGGGGGGTTGAACTCGGGTGACAAGTGTGTGCGTGTGTGCATGTGTAATACATTAAATACATATTTTCCTTCATGGGTGTAGGTAGGGGAGTGTTTTAGGCACCTCCAAAAAAAATAAATACAGAAGTCAGGAGACGACGATGGTTCACGAGCGAGCGGTATTCAATGACAAAGGACGGACTATAACCGAAACAGGCCTGGACAGGCCAGGCCCGGAAATGTCAAAACGAAGGTTACTGACCTTGAAATGAGATAGAAAATATTGTATAATCAGTTATGGGGTTAGTTAGCTACACAATACCGAAAATTCGGTTAGATTCCGACAACTTTGAAAATTTGACCTTTGTGACCTTCAAAGGTCAAAGATTCTGAAATTTCTTGGAAAACTTGTATTTCATGATGTAGGTGATAATATAAGATCATGTACGACACTCTCTGCTCACCTTCACTCCTTCATTCCTCTTTTCTCCCACCTCTGGAACAAACTCCCTCACTCTCTTCAATCCCACTCCTCCCTCCAGGTCTTTAAAACAGCTGTTCACCACCATCTCCTATCTTCCCCCATCCAAAACCTTGATCTTTTCTATCCCTGATAATTTCAGCCCAATTCCACTTTTTGAAATACCAACTTCTGTCCTGGAAGTCCTTGGTGTCCTTGTGTTTTATACTTCTCCCACCCCCCCCCCCCCCCCCTTCCCACGCCTCCTCCAAAGCCCTCTCCCTCCCACACATCTCCCTGCTCTTAAATGTTGTGTGCTCTCAAGTGTTTGTGTGCTTCCCATTCTCTTGTCTTCCGCTCCCTCTTTTTATATATTTTGTTTGTCTGGTTGATGTGTTTGTGAAGTAAATGTCAGCTCTTTCACAAGCCTCGATTCAGTATACAAAAAAAAAAAAAAAAAAAAAAATTCACCCGATCAGGAAGCAAACAATCTAGTAAAACCATCAAAAATAGACTTTAATAAATTTTGTGACCTTGTGACCTTGACCTTGGGGCGAAAATGAAAAATCGAGCTCCGTGGGGCTAGACACATGACATTGGCCTAACCAAATACCGAAACCCCTGTCAGATTCCACCAACTCCCTCGGAGATAATGTAGCTTGAACTCGTTTACCCCTTAAAAAGACATCTTTTTCGGGCGTGGCTCCGCCCACAATGGGCGCAATACGCCCACTCTAGGCAGGACACAACTAGATCATGATATCAACCCCCCACCCAAGTTTCATCAAGATCGGATGATATCATCGGGTAGTTATTCTGTGGACAGACAGACAGACACACAGACAGACACCCATGACGAATATAGTGGTCACTCTGTTTGATAACTCATGAACCAATATGGGTGAAAACATAACCTCCATCCACCTTTGGTGGTGGAGGTAAGAATAACACTTAAAGAAAGTACCATGAAAATATCACTTCTATCTCATGAACAATACACATGATGGTACCATCATTCCCCAATATCCCATCAGATGGGAGGGTTGTCCAGTCGGTCTTTTTGAAGAGACATTGTAAGAATGTGAGATTTGTCAGGATTTAAAGACATGGTCCACTTGTTTGACCAGTCAGTGAAAAACCAGTTTTTATTCAAATAGACAAAAACAATCACCTCGACAAACTTTTCAACTAAATTGCTCAACATTTAATTTCGTTCATGTTGATGTAAATAATAAACAGCTCGGTATGTAACTCTGCACTTTGAGGAAAACTCGTTCGTTAATGCTCGTGAAAGAAGAAGAGGAATACGAGACTGAGGAAAAGAGCGTATTCCCATGTGTGCGAATTACTGCACCCCGAGACTCTAAAGAAGAAGAACCTGCTGTCACGCTTCTCGGAATCCCTCGGTTTTTCCTTTTTTTCGTCGTTCCTTATTCGTTGATGTGCTGACGCGCTTTCCTCTCGTGGGACGACCTTTGGTTATTACCAGCATCTCCATCATGTCGCACTCTCTGTCTTTCTGTCTGTGCGTCGCCCTCTTCTTGGTCGTCGTACATGGACGGGAACCTGGACCACAGAAGCAACCCTCTCCGTCCAAATCTCAATTCCGCTGTGTCGTAATGACTCCCTCGGGTCGTCTATCCTTGAGAGACGTTCTGGGTGGACCGGGAACCGTCGCCTGTGGGAATTTTACCGAGAGGATGCAGGACACGGGGTTTGTGACCTTTCACTACTTGTAATTGTATGCAGTACCTACCTTTCTCTACACTTGTTAGTGTTAGCCTTCTTACAATCTCACCAACCAACCTCCATACGTACCGATTTGAGTTCCCACTTCCCTACCTGCCATTGGTTCATTAATTCTAGAAAATTTGTTTATAATTACAATAACTCCAATTATTACAGTAGCGATTGTTGGCATATTCATATTGTATTATGTATTCATATTGTATTTTGTATTCATTTTGTGAAAGCATTATGCTTGTTTTCGTCTTCAATAATTTATTTATGTCATTAATTAACGCGCACTACGCCGTCATGGCCACATTTTACAGTTTAAACAAATACATTCACAACTGGAAGCATCCATCGCAAGGATAACTTAGTCTGCGAGTTTGACACACACACACACACACACACACACACACACACACACACACACACACACACACACACACACACACACACACACACACACACACATCCTTCGTTGAAAGAAAAGCAAACTAGAATTTGACATTATGTACCTCGACTCCAAGAGGCATTGCAGATTGAAGACTACTTGAATATTATCCACATTGCGCAGACTTGAGTCCAATGGCCTCCTACATTGAGGTTTCTTGTGAAACGTCTTTATCCCAGTCACAAGATAAAGCCACGGTTGGTGGGATTGTCATCCCATGGAACGCTCCCTGGTGGAATTGTGGTGCAGTTGGAAAAGGTGTGTGCTTGTGTACATTGTTGTAAAAAGTTGCAAAAGGCACTTGTGTGCGTTGTTGGAGTTAAATAAAGGGCAGGCACAGTTCTCGCATGCAAGTCCGGCAAATGTAATTTGATTTTTTTTTAAATTATTGAAGGAACCTGAGAATCCATGTGCATACAAATACATGTAAGGGTGCCCCACTTTAGCCCTTTGTTTATACCAAGGGAGCCATCAGGTCCCACCCCATATTAAATATTACAAAAACAACCACCTTTAGAGGTCATTTTTCCCTGCAGAGCAGGGGTTGGCATTTTTTGGGCACCATGGTCCCCTTTTGTAAGCAATGTTTTATGGCTGGATGCCCTTCCTGCCGCCAACCCTGTTGGTCACATTTTGTGACACAGGGAATTACCAGTGAGCTGGTATTCAGTTTGCTGACCTCAGGGGGATGGTGGGCTGAGTCAACCCTCCAGGTGTTAATTCAGCAATCGACCAGGATTCGAACCCAGGATCCGAGGAATCCCAAGCCGGCACCCTAACCGCTAA
Source organism: Myxine glutinosa (assembly GCF_964187855.1). NCBI lineage: Eukaryota > Metazoa > Chordata > Myxini > Myxiniformes > Myxinidae > Myxine > Myxine glutinosa. The sequence goes on along the minus strand of NC_136266.1, from coordinate 59,674,661 downwards.
GCCAACACCAGGCTCATATTAAACATTACAGAAAACGTCTATTTGTTTCATCGACCTGTTGAGACTTATCGGTTCATACAAATGGTTAAACAGAATTTGTCATGGACTGTACCCACTGCATTCCCAGGATATCAACACATTGTTTGTGATGAGATACTGCAAGGATTTCCACCTACTCCATGTATGTCTTGAGGTGGTAAATAAAGGATTACATGACTCGGTCACAATGTGGTTGGGATGGGGGAGTATTGTGGTGACGTCATTTGCCAAAGGTCGAAACTGTTAGTCTTTTGCTTCAGATTAGTGAATGGAAGATTAACTGAATTTAAAAAGCAATATTTACAAGAGATTGAATTATACTTTGCTTATATTGTTGTAAACTGCAACATTTTTGCTTTTGGCCTTTCTCGTGATTCATTGGGCTGACAGGATGGCCTAGAAGTAAACGTACTCACCTCTAGGCTGTCTAGCTTGGGTTTGAATCCCGATGCAGATATAAACTGACATCCAGGTGTTTCATTGGCAGGGTGATTCATCAATTTGTGTGCCGTCCCTCGGATGGACGTTGTACAAGTTGTTCCGTCTGCCAGCATTCGTTGGTGGATGTTGAGGATCCCACGGTGTCCTTTGCGAATAGTAGGAGAGCTATCGCCGGCACCCTGAACACATTGCAAATTTCTTCGCTAGCTACTGCTGGTATCCGGTATGGCAATGGCAAACCACCCAGTATGAAACTCTTGCCAAGAAACTGCCTTGGCAGCACCGGCGCTCTAACAAAGTATATTACATCAGAATCAGAATCAGAAGTGATACGTTGAAATCAAAATAGGGAATCTTAACATTTTTAGCTGCGTCGCAGACGCTGCTCATAGAGTGCCCTCTGCTGTTGTTCTTGTTCTTCTTCTTCTTGTTCTTGCAGAGAAGACAAAACCTCAAAGCTCCACCCATTCTGGGAACCATAGCTCCACCCATTGTGGGAGAGGCTTCATATAAACAAATATCCACCATTTTATTAACTCGCATAGCTTTGAGGCCTGTTTTGTAGGCCCGTGGTGTCTTGCTCTCTCACACAGTTTTCTTTCAAATCAAATTCGATATATCATTTCATTTTTCAGTCGCTAACATAGTTTTAGACTCGGTTGAAAAAAAACGTGAAGAAAATCCGATGAAAGTTGCCCTTTATAGAACGAAATGAATTCTCAAAGGCCTGTAACTTCAAGTCCATTGAGATATATTTTGTTTAAATCGCGGCATGCTCAGTCATCTGAGGTGAGGTGTCTAGGTAGGCGGAGCTCCAACGCGGAGTCACGAAATAACAGATGGGAAAATGCCGAGATATATTAAAAATTCGTCCATTTGATGACAATCGTCACGATGAAATATTTAATTTATACGTCGTCACGATAATGTGGAGAGAGGAGCATAGCTTCGTTCACGTGTCGCCACATACGGGAAATTGCCGAGATATATTTTTTTTAAATCGCGGCATGGTCAGTCATACACCGCCTGAAATAACAGATGGGAAAATGCCGAGATATATTAAAAATTCGTCGCCACACACGGGAAATTGCCGAGATATATTTTCACTTTGCACAAAAATAACATCAAGTAATCGAATCAATAGGAATGTCCTGTGCCTATAACATCGACGTTATAGGCACAGCTGCATCTAGGCATTGTGTAACATCGACGCGGCTTTTGTTTTAATTAAAACTTTTTGTACTTGTTTAAACATCAGATGAAACTAATAATGAAATCTTAAATAAAAAATAATCTGTTTTGTACCTACTCTAATATATTGTTACAGATCGCGGTTTAGATGTTATGATGACCGAGCGGTGGTGTATTACCGCGACCTAACAGGATCCCCGACTCACCCGATTCCACCCAAACGTTGGCCGGATCGCACCGCAGCTACTCAATAGGGAAAAGACAAAGGCGACGAATGCAAAGAGGAAAACGAAGGCAAAGAAAGGTTTGGAAATACTACTGAATTTATTGACTATTTACACACAAGCAAAAAGAAAGCAGGCACGTTTATTTACAAGCACATAAGACGCAGGTGACACAGGGAAAATACTAGCTTATACAGACTTAATTAACCCAGGACAGAACAAACAGAAGACAGACTCACGCGGGGAATGACAGGAATGGCAGGAGGTGGATGGCTGGAGGTGAACGCTTGGTGGAGCCAACGCGGAGCTTGGTGGAGCTTTGGTGGAGGTGAACGCTTGGTGGAGCCAACGCGGAGCTTGGTGGAGCCTTGGTGGAGGTGAACGCTTGGTGGAGCCAACGCGGAGCTTGGTGGAGCCTTGGTGGAGGTGAACGCTTGGTGGAGCCAACGCGGAGCTTGGTGGGTTGGTGTGACGGGTTCTCTCTCCTTCCCTCACAAGCTTCAGGACTCTTTCTCTCTCTTTCTTAGTCCCACCCAGTCCAACAACTTCCTCTCTTGCTTAGTCCAACTCAAGGCCTTCCTGTCTTCTGATCTCCTCCCTCCTCGACTCCTCACCGCAACCAACGCAACCACTGACCACCACCACCGACTCCTCACTGCAACCAACTGACCACCGACTCCACTGACTGACTCTTCACGACTCTCTCTTGACGACCAACTCTTTGTGACCAACTCAGACCAACTCACGACTCCCTTCCGTGCGCGCCGTTTATAGCGCCTCCAGCGATTAAGCCGCCGGCGTTTTGGACACGCCCATCGGGGTGCTCACCTCGGCCCTGGTTGGTCGCGCGACCCTCGGGCTCCGCCCTTGATGACGACGGGCGGGTACGCCCCTCCTCCCCTCTATGACGAGGTGGAGACACGCCTTTCTTCTCCGACCCTGCCTCGTGGTCAATGGCGGTTATTGGAGGGGAGGTGATTGGGAATCGAGGGCTCAGCAATGACGAGAGGGGATGTAATATGGGCAATCGAGGCTCGGCAATGACGAAAGGGGATGTGATAGGAAATGGAGGGTTTTGGGGATGGGAATGAAAGGGGATCTATTCTCTTTCACTGGTGCAATGGAGTACTTCAATTAATGGGAGACACAGCCTTACCCTAGAACACAGAATAAGAGATAACTATCAACAGGGGTATTCTATTACTTGGCTGACGTGTATGCTTGTGGACTAATTATGGGATGCCCTTTCACCTTTACACAGCTCCGGAGGTAGGGGGGCGCAGAATAACCAATAATAATAATAGTACAGCACACAATCAAAAAATATACAGTCCTCATCTCCGCAACAATATTTTGGCTTGAAAGTGGAAATGAGAGATTTTTTTTTAATTGGCTTAAATAAAACTACAGCAACATTAAACAACTGAGACATTGCATCAAACTAACTACTATATTTATGAACAGGAACTTGGAAACATCCGTTGAGTAAATTGTGTTTGACAACTAAAATGCCATTCTTGGTCAGAAACTAGCACATATGGAATACTGCAGGACCTCGACATTCGCGGTTCCGACATTCACGGACCCCACGTATTTGCAGTTCATAAAATGTGACCTGCTTCTACATTCGTGGTCCTTTGCCTCGTGTATTCGCGGTTTTTCGTGGGGGAATAATGCTATCGACGCGACGCCCAGTTTAGCGTCCATCTGAGGGATGGCACACACATTGATGAATCAGTTGAATCACCCTACCTGTAAAACACCGGGACGACAGTTTATAGCTGGGTCGGGATTCAAACCCAAATGAGACAGCTTAGAGGTGTGTGTGTGTGTGTGTGTGTGTGTGTGTGTGTGTGTGTGTGTGTGTGTGTGTGTGTGTGTGTGTGTGTGTGTGTGTGTGTACATCTCTAGGCCATCCTGTCAGCCAGTTTTTATGTTGAAGTTGATAAATATTTTGTCTGACAGTTGTTTTGCTAAGGATTCCTTGAATGGGTCATGGAGGTGGATCGAGTGCTTTATTTTAAGAAGTATTCAATTGTCACCTGGAGTGGATTTATTGTGCATTGTTTATTTATTTATTGCACGTTGATTGTACAAAACGACTGGGAAGATGAATTCTGTGTTTTTACTTGATTAATAAAATCAGTGAGTGAGTCTGCGATGTCGGTGTACCTGTTTTTGTTGATGCACAGCTGGCAAATTGCACCATTTTCAAAACATTTTAGAATGGTTGCTGTTTTATACAAGGTAGCATTGTAGGTTTCCTGCATGGGAGCATGAAAGGGTGCAACAAGGTTTTAACTGGTACCAAAGGTGAGCCAGAACAGGCAGGCATATTATTACCCCCTCTGTGAATGATCTTCGGTTAATTACCTCTGTGTTATTTATCCATGGATTATTTCATAATTAAATTGATATATGTGGTAAAATTACATGCTCAGACCAGGAATCGAGCCCAGTCCTCTGGAAAACCACACCAGTGCTCTGCCATCTGACCTATCTGGGTGACCCTGACTGAGCATGTAATTTTCCCACACATATGATTGCCACTCTCTTTCCGTCAATGCTTCCGGGGCACTCGCTGCCAACCATAGGAGCACCAACAGTTTGTGCCTGAATACGAGAGGGTCTTCCTCCAATGGGGGGACAAATCCAAATCCAAGAGAGTGGCAATCATATGTATGGGAAAAATTGCATGCTTAGTCAGGGTTGCTCAGATAGCTTAGATGGCAGAGCACTGGTACAGCTTCCTAGAGGACCTGGGTTCGATTCCTGGTCTGGGCACGTAATTTTCCCACATATATTAATTTAATTATTAAATTCTGTTCATTAATCTAACAGATGATATGATAGTTCTGGGACTTGCTCAATTTCCAGAATAATCGAAATAGTCCTGGATTAGATTAGAATCCACAATCGTCCACGAGGCCACTCCTGCTTTCCTTTTCATTCATTCTTAGACCTTATACACTCAGGGTGAGGGAACATTCCTATCGCTTGACTTCCTATTATTTCTTCCTTCATTTACTTTTAAAATAATCGAACGACTTCTTTTGTTTCCTGGTCCTAAATGATCCCACCTGATTCTGTTTCCCTTGCACAGGTGGGATTACTTTACCGTGACCACCAACAATTCTTACAGCGATGAACAGCAGGCATATTCAGCAGGATTTGTGGAAGGCAACATGACAGCCAAGGTATTTTGGGGATTGTGTTCAGAAGAGATTGTGTAGTGTGGGGAAGAAAGGTTGATTACTTAGAGCCAGTGTTTTTCCATGATCACGGAAAATGGATGGAATTCATGGAATTGGTAACTTGAAACAAACTGAATCTGACGTACGAAATGTAGTAAATTGCAGAAAAAAGTCAAGATTATGTTGAACTTGCAGGGGCTACCCGGTGCTGCCCGGCTGCGTGAGCACTGCCTGATGCCCACGCCCAATATGCACTTTATAGTGGCCTCAAAACGGACATCAAGGCCAACTTGTCGTAGCTTAAAGCGTTACCCAGATCCTGAAGTACCTACACCCAAAATTTGGGGCCTATCGGTGCTATGGTTTGGCCGTGAAAGATTAACGTACAACACACAAAAACTTGAAAATATTTATAAAGATTACAAATATAATACTTGCTATATTGTCTGATTATGTGTGTAAGATTCTACACAGTATTATTTAAAATATAAATCACAATGTGTATCGTAATTATGAAAAGTAGTACACAATAAACTAGAACGGCACTCAGGAGAGAGCATACCTCCACCTGGTTGGCCATATCACTTAATGGTGAAGTCTTTAAAAACTCAATCACTTAAAAAATTCTACTAGCTCGATCCGGATCTTCACCAAAATTGAATCGATTCTTCCTTGTCACACACACAACCTGTCCAACAAGTTTCGTCCAAATCCGTCCAAATCCGTCCATAACTTTTTGAGATATCCTGCTATGTATCGTTTTGGCCTTATCTATGTATCGTTTTGGCCTTATCTCTCAATGGTGAAGAATCACTTAGAAAATTAAAAATTTCTCATATCCGAATAAACATTCAGATCTTCACCAAAAACGAATCGAATCGTCCTTGTCAGACACCCAACCGGTCCACCAAGTTTCGTCCAAATCCATCCAGGTGAAGAATCACTTAAAAGATTATAGTAGCCGGATCCGAATCCGGATCTTCACCAAAATGTAATCATTTCATCCTTGTCACATACGCTACATCTCTCCGCATCTCTCCATCCGAATCCGTCCACAAATTTTGTTCACAAACAAACAAATAGACAGACAAACGGACAGACAGGGGTGAAAACATAACCTCCATCCACCTTTGGTGGTGGAAGTAATGAATTGTGAATATCAATCTCAATTTCTGCCACTAAATACCGAATACAATACCATCTACCAATCTCTGGGGAGCCAAATTAAAACGAAATTCCATTTGAAAGTAGTTGCCCCACTTTGAAAATTTGGTTTAAAAAATATTATTTCAAAATACTGTACGATCGCTAAAACAAATTACAAGTCATCACATGCACGTGCGTGCACCTTTGGAGAAACTTGATTTTTATGGTGAAAAATCGTTGAAATACAGATGAGATTGGCAAAATAATTTGTAACAAGAATGACCGCACTGCGTTCACAACATGCGTCAAAATGTGGTACCAGGCTGATTGGGAAACTCACATTTAAAGCATTCTTAAAAGATGAACAGCATGATTGAGAAACACATTTAATGCGATTTTTTGGGGGTCACTCATCATGAGTAACACTCAACCCAAACAAAGCCAATGGCGGGCAGTGAATCAGCGGGCAGTGAATAAATCAGCAGAGGCCTCGAGGCCTGATGTCTTCGGCCCACAAGAAAACCAAGATGGCGGCGTTATTTCCTCTGGATGCCATGGTGGGTGGAGTCAAGTGACCAAATGTGTGGGGTCTGGCAGTTGTCCGACCAATGAATGCACATTTCAAAAATCGACCCCAATAATAATAACAACAACAACAACAACAACCTCCTGTGGACCTGTGACATGTTGCAGGTAAAAACTTTTTTTTTTAACTCGTGTGTTTATGTCAAAGTACTTACTGCCATGTATGTGTATTTCCTGTGTAAGTGGGCATACATGGACATCGTAATCGAGATTAATTTAGTTTAAAGTGCCACATCCCATGAATCTGGTTTCCACATTTTTCTCACCTGCAGTTTATAACTTGGTTTTCATTTTATTATTCTCTGCATTTCCATGTCACCCTGATGGAAAAATACACCACTCAGGGGTATTGTAGAGGATTTTTGGTTCAGTGACTCGAGTAAAATTGTACAGTACTTTTTCCGACGCAAATTCACAAATAAATGTTTCTTCTTCCATTAAAAACACGAAACGGAATTTAGGTTTTTTTAGGAACGAAAAAGCACCTTTTTGAAATTGAAAATCACTGGTTCTAATTGCTTACCTTATGACACAGTGTGTTGTAAGTAATGTATTTCGTTGAGTCTTGCTTATTTAGTGTTGATAAGTGGGCCAATAATTTAATTATTTTGTTAGGTCAATAATTAATTGAACCACATTGCCAATACATGATTCTTGAATCTTTCTGAATGATACTGTTGAATCTTTGAATCTTTGGCAGTCATGAACAAGGGCAGCTGCAGCTTTAATCATACATCTTAGCTCGATGCAATCTGTTTCATTCTACTGCTTTTTCTCCACGTAGTCCATATACCTGCATTGGTTGAACAACATGGACGGATACTGTAAAATTCCACCCTCTCCTAACTCGTCATGTGCTCACGTCGAGGGTTTTGTCAACAAGAACCTTATCTGGCTGAACGAACAGCTAGAAGCACACCCAACATCAGAGTACTGGCATCAGGTACAGAATCTAAAGGAGGGTTTTTGATGTGAATGTTTGATTTAATTTTGCATATCACTGTTACAAATTGATTTTGCATATCACTGTTACAAATTGATTTTGCATATCACTGTTACAAATTGATTTTGCATACTGCTGTTTATTTTGTTCTTTACATCATGTGAAAATTCAGCAATTTTATGTATGTATGTATGTGTGTGTATGTATGTATGTATGTATGTATGTATGTATGTATGTGTGTATGTATGTATGTATGTATGTATGTATGTATGTATGTATGTGTGTGTATGTATGTATGTATGTATGTATGTATGTATGTGTGTATGTATGTGTGTATGTGTGTATGTATGTATGTATGTATGTGTGTATGTATGTATGTATGTATGTGTGTGTATGTATGTATGTGTGTATGTATGTATGTGTGTATGTATGTATGTATGTATGTATGTATGTATGTATGTATGTATGTGTGTGTATGTATGTGCGTATGTATGTATGTGTGTATGTATGTATGTATGTATGTGTGTATGTATGTATGTATGTATGTATGTATGTATGTCTGAACAAAACAAACAAAAACGGCTTGGCTGATCACCAAATTTTGCTGATGTCGTCGAGGTACCAGGGATAGACAGGCCATGGGCCCAAAATAATCCCCTTCTTCCCCTATCTCCACCTGCGCAAGTGGTTTAACCACTGACCCCTGCTGGAGGGAGGGGGTATTGTCACCATATACTGCTGCCGGAGGGAGTAAGTATTACCATTATGGAGGAAATGGGTTTGTTAATGAGAACTAATATCCACAATAAAGTTGTGTTTACCCTTGCCACCGAAGGTGGATGGAGGTTGTGTTTTCACCTCTGTCTGTTTGTCTGTTTGTTACTTGCAAAATCGAAGATTTTTCAAATGTAAATTGAAGATTTTTCGAAAGATTTTAAAAAGATTTTTCTTGAAAAATAAAAGTTTTCAAAATCTAAGATTGTTTTCAAAATCGAACCTAAGACAATCAAAATCGAAGATTTTTCAAGTGTATTGGTCAGTTGCGTTTGTTATTATTAGGCAAATTTTTTTTTTGGACAAGTATGGTGATCTTTTGACAAGTTTGTGTGTTTGTTTGTCTGTCTGCTCACTTATACTTGCCTACAGGTCACAATTTCAAACTGATCTTCACGAAACTTCACCAAATGGTAGAGTTGGTGGTCTGACAAAATCCTATATATTTTTGAGGTCAAAAGGTCAACATAAGCCAAAGGTCAACCACCTTTTTCAAATTTCTAAAATCCTCAATTTTCATCCGATTGACTTGAAATTTGAATAGGATTTTCATATCAGTTAACTGAATTCAGCGAACAACTATTTTTTCAGGTCAACATACACTACCGGTGAAAAGTTTTAGAACACCTCAATTTTTCCAGTTTTTATTGAAATTTACACAGTTTAATGTCTCAATATACGATGAAATTAAGCATAGAACAAATAAACAATTGGAGATAAAAAGAAATCATAGAATCATTTTGTTTAACAAAATTTAATTTAAATTTTTGATTCAGCAAAGTAGCCACCTTTTGCAGATATAACCGCCGAACACACTCGTGGCGTTCTTTCTACAATGGAAATCAAATATTGTTCGGGAAGTTCTTCCCAACACTGTTGCAGAAGTTCCCACAAATGTGTTGCACTTGTAGGTTGCTTTACTTTCACCCTTATGTCCAGTTCATCCCAAACCAGCTCGATGGGGTTTAAGTCTGGAGACTTTTTTGAAGCCTACCGTCCTGTTCTTTTCCTCTAAGGTAGTTTTGACATAGCCTAGAGGTGTGTTTAGGGTCATTATCTTGCTGTAGGATGAACCCCTGACCAACTAGGCATATACCAGAGGGTATTGCATGGCACTGCAAAATGCTGTGGTAGCCCTTTTGGTTCAGGGTGCCAGTCACTCTGTGCAAGTCGACGACTCTGGATCCACCAAAAGAGCCCCAGACCATCACGCTTCTTCCTCCATGTTTGCCAGTTGGTGTCACACACTGAGGAACCATCCTTCCGCCTACTCGACGGCATACAAAAACCCTGCGTGATGAACCAAAGATTTCAAATTTTTGATTCATCGGTCCATAAGACCTTCTTCCAGTCTTCAGTAGTCCACTGGTGGTGCTTCATGGCCCAGGCAAGCCTCCTTTTCTTATTTTGCCATCTTAGCAATGGCTTTCTTACTGCCACTCGACCTGTCAAACCTGCAGCTCGAAGTCTTCTCTTCACAGTTGAAACTGAGACTTGCTTACTTCGACCAGTGTTAAGCTGTACTTGAAGCTGTTGCCCTGAGAGCCGCCTATCACACAAGCTGTTGACTCTCAGAAACTTGTCTTCTGATTCTGTTGTGGATTTGGGTCTGCCAGACCTCTTCCTGTCAGAGTTTCCTCCAGTTTCCAATATACTACTTCCTGCAGTGCAACCCAAATAATGCTTCAGAGGGTGTAATAACAGTCTGTTCCAATACTGCTTTTATACAGCCAGGGAGTTTGTAATCAAGTAATCAGCAGAGGTTGGGACACCTGTTGGAATTGTTTGCATCAACTTTCAAGGCTTAATTTACTTACATTGCTGCAGAACAGCTGTAAGTTGTTAACCCATTACTTGTTCCCTGAAGAAGGCCTTTTTTTACAATATAGCTGTGCAATTTACATTATTTTCCCGTTTTTGCTAACCTAAACTTTTTTTTAAACCTCGAGCAGTTTACTGCTTACCTTTGCACCATTTCAGTTTATTCACTGGACTTGAATTGCTTAAATTTCAATAAAAACTAGAAAAATTGAGGTGTTCTAAAACTTTTGACCAGTTGTGTAGGTGAGAAATATTGAAACCAAATATTAAAAACACAACGTGTAAAAATCAAACAGAGACCCTGAATCACACATAACTAAATTGTAAAAAGGGAGGACAACCTCGAGCACTCAATAAAAAACATGAAAAGCAGTTTCAGGGGCATCGCATAAGGGACACAATTCCGAATTGTCGGAACATATGTGATGGGATAAAAACACTGCAAGGCAGGATGTATTGTGCCAGCCGCCATTGCAAATGCCGAGAGCACTTGATGATAATTGGTTCCTTATACATCACGTGCCATTTAATTATTGGGCTTGCCTGAAGCAGCACCCTCCAATGAGCCTGTGGCTCCACGGGATTGCCAGGAATGAGGGTTTTAACGCTTAGCCTGTGCACCGAGGATTTCTCCATCAAATTAAAAAGGAATAAAACACTGTGAAACGAAGCTAAAGGGGCATTGGGATAAAGGGGGGGCAGACAGACAGACAGACAGATAGACAGACACTGTGAGACTGACGGTATCAGAGAAAGGGGGTTTGAGGGGGTGGAGGGGTGGGGGGGGGGGTTGGTTTGATCTTCCTCTTTGTGTGTTGTTGTCGAGTATTTGTAATTCAGTTATTAAAACGACTGTGATTAATATCCTATTAACAATATCCTCACTCCCAGAGTGTATAGCTAGGGCGGTACGATACATCACCTAATTTTATTTTTCAACAACAACTGTTTTTTTAACTCAAATGGACTATGTCCAGCTGAGTTTTTGTTGACACCCAGTGTCCGTCGTCTGTCTGTCTGTCTGTCTGTCTGTCTGTCTGTCGTCTGTAAACAATTCGACGTCTACGCTCTAAAAGTCACAAATATTGATTAAATTTGATGAAACTTGTTATGCAGCATCTTTAAGACATAAACTACAGACTTGGCATTTAATATGGAATATATTTTTTTTCTTGACTTGGGTTTAATTTCTGAACTCGGTATATCAATCTGGTGAGTTTCTTTTACGCTTCGGTGATTTCTTTGTTTAAAGAACCATGTCACTGATTGTCTGTCGCAGCAAGAAGTCTATGACAGGATTATATCACAGGTGGCGTGACAAAATGTACGGACAGGTACATTTGACGATTGGCTTCACAATCGGGTATATAAGGGTTGTTGCGTTCTGTCTTAGTGGAAAACAACTGCTGCACGTCTACAAAAGTTATTGCCGCTTCCCCTGGAGATGGTCCGTCAACTCTACAATGCTGTTTGTCATTTAGTGGTGACTTTACGAAATTCCGGCATGTAACAGCGTGCTATTGCTTGGCAGTATGGCATCACTCAAGGTCAGGTGTCAAAGATCCTGAAACGAAATGCTCAGAGGGGTGTCCCTACTCCAATACCGAGGCCAGGACGTCCTCGCAGAACCACAAGGAGGGATGATCGCCAGCTGCACCGGTTAGTCCGCAATGGCCGTACCAAGTCAGCTAATCGGCTTAGGGCTGAGTGGCAGCAACTGACAAATGTGCCTGTATCCAGAAGGCTAGTCGACCAACGACTGGTTCAAGCAGGCTATTGTGCCAGGCGTCCCCTGAGAAAGCCACGTCTGACCAGACAACACCGCCAGCGCCGATTGCAGTGGGCCAGAGAGCACCGTCAATGGCAGCCAGGACACTGGAATCACATGATCTTCAGTGACGAGTCTAGATTTCTGGTCTATCGTCAAGATGGCCACGTCTGAGTGCGCAGACAAGTGCATGAAGCCTACAACGAAGATTGTATAGTGCCAAGAGTCCAAGCTGGAGGTGGTGTGGTGACCGTTTGGGCTGCTTTTTATGCAGGGGGCAAAACTGACCTGGTTGTTCTGAATGGAAACCTGAACTAGTTCAAGCACAGGGCCATTCTGGAAGAAACATTGCTTCCATTTGCTCGTGCAGCCTTTCGAGGAAACTTTGTCTTCCAAGATGACAATGCACGGCCTCATCGTGCTCGCATGATCCAACACTTTCCTGCTGACCATGGTGTAGAGCATATGGAGTGGCCTGCCATGTCCCTGGATATGAATCCGATAGAGAACTTGTGGGCAAAATTAACGCGTCAAATCGACAACTTAGACCAGCAGCCTGCCTCTGTGCGTGAATTGCAGCAGGCTATTGTAACTGCATGGCAAGCGATTCCTGTCCAAACCTTGGCAAGTCTCGTGAACAGCATGCCTCAACGTGTACGTGCTCTCCTGAATGCTCGTGGGGGTTACACGAAGTACTGAACTGTAATTTTACTGTCCGTAATCCCAGTCGTAATTTATCTTTTGTTTTTGTTAAAAAAAATTTTGGCTAATGTGCAAAATAAAGAGATACTTCTGGAAAACGCACAGAAGTTTAACACAGTACTGTCCATGAATTGAGTTCGATATCAGTTTACATCACTTTCAAGGATCAATTTATTTGCTTCGAAATGTCAAATGTGGTTTTTGTTTCTTTTAAAGGTCACATTAACAAAATCTAGAATAATTTCAACATAATTCCAATGAACTTTTGGTTCTAAGTCATCTTGAAAAGTAAGTTCACCCCCACAAAAAAATATTCCATATTAAATGCCAAGTCTGTAGTTTGGGATTGCATTTGGGCGTTGCACGCCCAAAAATGGGCGCGGCAGGGCGGCCATATTGAAAAATCAATTTTTGTTGATATAGAGCAGTTGAGTTCAGGTTCCCTGGAACCTCTAGTTTAGCAATTACACAAGTATTGGTATTCCCGTCAGTGAAGCGTTAGATCTTATATATTCCAGTCATTATAAATAGGATACGCAGGCAATCCTACAAGCTGTTTGTTTATCCCACTGACCCCATTGAGTGATGATCATTCTCCTGTCCTTGTGCAGGTGCGTTTGGCCTTGTTACAGTTCAAGGGTTTAGAAGACGGCTATAAAGGGAAACCTGCCATACTTCCTCGTCACATCACCTTCTCTCCATTGGGCCTTTAGTGAGAGCAGACTCCATAATCCTTATCTGCCACACCCAAATTGCACATATGCTTCTGGTTGTTTGTATATGTTTCCCTTCATGTCACTAAATGTCTAATTGATTTTCATGTGTGAACAATTCTTCACAGTTACCAAGTGAGGGATCAAATTGCATTTGAACTGACGCTAAAGTAGATATTGGTAACTGCATTTGTGTACCCACAATCAATACACGACTTTCAAAATAACGTATGAATGCTAATGAGACCTTTTGAGCATGCGCTTGTGTGCGCGTTTTCAGTGATTCCGTTCTGCTTGCTGGGCATTTTTAACCTGCCGTTGTTAGCGGCATCTTTTAAACATAATTTTCAGTATTTGGACGAAAGAGTGGCAATTTCAAGATGGTTAACCATAATTGTTCTGTTCCTGAATGCAAATCAGACTTACAGAAATCTAGAAAATATGAGACGAGTCGGGTTTGTACCATTTCCTGTTTCTACAAGTGAGTGGTGGCAGTGAATATAAGACACACACACACACACACACACACACACACACACACACACACACACACACACACACACACACACACACATGTCCATTAAATAAATCACCAAGCCTGCCATGTCCACATGAGGTAGTCCTGCAAGGACCAAAGTCCACTCACTGACAAGGATGATTGGGAAGGTCGGTTAGAACGTGCTGTTCACAGTCCTTGCACGGGCCCACATCGTAGGGAGTTTTTGCAGTACAGGCTGCAAGATATCAACTTTTTGGGTGAGTTGGTCGGAAAGTTCTCTAAATCTTTCGATGTGCAGAGACACACCCCTTTCTCTCAGGTACATTTCCAAATATTTTTGGGTTGTTTTAGAAGCTTTGTGAGTCGTATTTGGTTAAATTTATTATCTGGCACGCACGATATACATTTCCTGCCCATATGACCGTTGTTGCGAGGGATTTTTGTGCATGCGCGCAGAGCATTCTGGTGTGGATTACGTCATTTTGAAAGTCACGTATTGAGTGAACAGTATTTATTTCGGGGAGGCGGTGGGCGGAGGAGGGGGGGGGGGGGGTTTGGGTGATGGATAGCACGAAATTATAGACGAGAAATTTTAAGATGGTTTGCTACAACCTGAATTCAGATAAATGTATATCTGTAATTTGAACCGGAAGGAACCACGAACTAGTATACAGTCACGTGAAAAAGTAAGTACACCCCATGTAAAGTTTTGACTTTTTCAACATATTTCAACATACAGATATTTCATCTTCATTTCAACAATATTGATAGATAAAGGTGATATAATATAACAAATATCATGAAACATTTACATTTTGTAGTCCATTGTATAATTTAAATAAACATAAATGCAAATTTCGCATGTGGAAAAAGTAAGTACACCCCTACATTTATCACTACTTCAAATACCTAAAATTAGAATCAGGTGTACCAGCTCAGGTTCAAATGATTAGAACATCGTTAGAGAGGATCTTGGAGGGACCTGTCTTATTTAAACCTCAGACATTTAGTTTGGTTTGCTCTTTGTTGTTGAAGTGTGTGGCGTCACCATGCCTAGATCAAAAGAGCTCTCTGAGGCCTTCAGAAAGAAGGTTATAGATGCCTACGAGTCTGGGAAGGGATTTAAAAAGATCTCCAAACAATTTGAAATCAATCATTCGACTGTCCAGAAGAACATCTACAAGTGGAGAAGATTCCAAACAACTGCCAACTTGTTCAGGCCAGGCCACCCCAGCAAGTTCAGCCCGAGAGCAGACGGCAAGATGCTGAAAGAAGTCTCTAAGAACCCCAGAATGTCATCACGGGACCTACAGGTAGCTTTTGCCACTGTTGATGTCGAAGTGCATGAGTCTACCATTAGAAAGAGGCTGCACAAACTTGATCTACATGGGAGGTGTGCCAGGAGGAAACCTTTGCTGTCCAGAAAGAACATCAGGGCAAGACTAAAGTTTACCAATGAACATCTAGGCAAAGACCAGCACTTCTGGAACAATGTGCTCTGGACAGATGAGTCAAAGGTCGAGCTATTTGGCCACAGTACCAGAAGACATGTTAGGCGAAAACCAAAGACAGCATTTGACCTCGAGAACCTGATACAAACTGTAAAGCATGGTGGTGGAAATATTGTGGTTTGGGGCAGCTTTGCTGCATCAAGGCCTGGGCAGCTCACCATCATAGAATCCACTATGAATTCTTCATTGTACCAGAGGGTGCTTGAGGATAATGTGAGGCCATCTGTCGGAAAGTTGAAGCTCAACCGAAGGTGGACCTTGCAACATGACAATGACCCTAAACATACCAGTAAATCCACCAAGGAATGGTTGAAAAGAAAGAAATGGAGGGTTCTGGAATGGCCAAGTCAAAGCCCGGATCTAAATCCCATCGAGATGTTGTGGGGGGATTTGAAACGAGCTGTGCATGCAAGAAACCCCTCAAACATCGCACAGCTGAAAGAGTTCTGCATGAAGGAGTGGGCAAAAATTTCTCCCAGTCGATGTCAGAGACTGGTAGACAGTTATAAGAAACGCCTACTTGAGGTTGTTTCTGCCAAAGGGGGCAATACCACCTATTAGAGCCAAGGGTGTACTTACTTTTTCCACATGTGAAATTTGCATTTATGTTTATTTAAATTATACAATGGATGACAAAATGTAAATGCTTCATGATATTTGTTATATTATGTCACCTTTATCTATCAATATTGTTGAAATGAAGATCAAATAGCTGAATGTTGAAATATGTTGAAAAAGTCAAAACTTTACATGGGGTGTACTTACTTTTTCACGTGACTGTAGCTGCGTAGTAGGCAAGGCTCAGGTGCAGCCATAATGACAATCCTTCCCTCCTGAACTTGCATCTATCTCCTTCAGTAAACTTTCTGTAAAATGTAATTTTCTCCAGCTTACTGCAGATCAGTGTAGAGCTTGGTGATCTTGAAGCGGCACTAAACACGGGTCTGAAAGATTTTAAGGAGGAGAAGACGAGTAGACCCCAAAGAAGGAGCGAGGATGGCCGGTTTGGAAGCAAAATGAACGTGGACAGTGCGAAAGTGGCTGGCCCTCTCTCTCACGACCACTGCTCTGCCTTGATCAAGTTGCTGCCTGGAAACAAGGAATTGATGGTGTCCCATATAACATGGAGCCCGTACCAGATGATGATGCGCATTGTCAAGCACTATGACCTACGCATGGGATCAAGTTCACCTGGTAAGATATGGGCCAAGTTCCTTTTTCTTTATAGGGTTAGCGTTATCTGGTTATGGTCTCTTACTTTAAACCCAATCGTCGCTGCTTTCCTCCTGCCCTATCTCTTCATTGACATTACGTGTCTGTGTCTGTGTCTGTGTGTGTCTCTCTCACTCTCACTCTCACTCTCACTCTCACTCTCTTATTCACATGTGCACATGTAACTCATTGCTTCGTTCAAGTCTGTGAAAGACACATTCCTGCCCACTGCTAAATGCAGTGCCAGCTGCTGCACTGCTACCCCCACCATGTAGGTCAACCTGAAGGTTTTGTACACCTGCAGCTGAAGCTGGAAGTTGCACTTTCACTTTTGTATCTTTTCTTTTTCCACTGCGACAGTTCAGAAACCTCTAACTGTGTAATGATGCCTAAACAAGGTTGATGTGTGGCAGGTACCAACAGTTGGTTAGGACCTTTGCAGGACTTGCTGATTTAGCACAGGTGTCTATACGTCTGTGTTGTGTGACGTACGCACCTCTGTTCTTACACAAAATACCATGCACTGATATGCATCGAGGTGTATTCTGATGTGCAAACCAATTTATTATGTACTTGAATGTATTCTTCCATGCTTGGCCACCAGACTTTATTTCTCTTTCTGACTTGTGGCATATGCTGGTTAAGGGTGTTATACATACAGCACATATACACATCCAGCATACACAGTGCATTCAGAAAGTATTCAGACCCCTTCACTTTTTTCACATTTTGTTATGTTGCAGCCTTATGCTGAAATCGTTCAAATTCATTTTTTCCCTCATCAATCTACACTCAATACCCCATAATGACAAAGAGAAAACAGGATTTTAGAAAGTTTTGCAAACTTATTGAAAAGAAAAAAGTGAAATATCACATCGACATAAGTATTCAGACCCTTAACTCAGTACTTAGTTGAAGCACCTTTGGCAGCGATTACAGCCTTGAGTCTTCTTGGGTATGATGCAACAAGCTTTGCACACCTGGATTTGGGGATTTTCTGCCATTCTTCTCTACAGATCCTCTCAAGCTCTGTCAGGATGGATGGGGACCGTCGGTGGACAGCCATTTTCAGGTCTCTCCAGAGATGTTCGATTGGGTTCAAGTCAGGGCTCTGGCTGGGCCACTCAAGGATCTTCACAGAGTTGTCCCTAAGCCACTACTACGTTGTCTTGACTGTGTGCTTAGGTTCATTGTCCTGTTGGAAGGTGAACCTTCGGCCCAGTCTGAGGTCCTGAGCGCTCTGTTTCAGGTTTTCATGAAGGATATCGCTGTACTTTGCTCCGTTCATTGTTCCCACAACCCTGACCAGTCCCCCAGTCCCTGCTGCTGAAAAACAATCCCACAGCATGATGCTGCCACCACCATGCTTCACTGTTGGGATGGTATTGGGCAGGTGATGAGCGGTGCCTGGTTTCCTCCAGACATGACGCTTAGAATTGAGGCCAAACAGTTCAATCTTGGTTTCATCAGACCACAGAATCTTGTTTCTCACAGTCTGAGAGTCCGTTAGGTGCTTTTTTGCAAACCCCAAGCGGGCTTTCATGTGTCTTTCACTGAGGAGAGGCTTCCGTCTGGCCACTCTGCCATAAAGCCCAGATTGGTGGAGTGTTGCAGTGATGGTTGTCCTTCTGGAAGTTTCTCCCATCTCTACACAGGATCTCTGGAGCTCAGCCAGAGTGACCATCGGGTTCTTGGTCACCTCTCTTACCAAGGCCCTTCTCCCTCGATTGCTCAGTTTGGCCGGGCGGCCAGCTCTAGGAAGAGTCCTGGTTGTTCCAAATTTCTTCCATTTAAGAATTATGGAGGCCACTGTGCTCTTGGGAAACGTCAATGCAGCAGAAATTTTTTTGTAGGCTTCCCCAGATCTGTGCCTCGACACAATCCTGTCTCTGAGCTCTGCAGGCAGTTCCTTCGACCTCATGGCATGGTTTTTGCTCTGATATGCATTGTCAGCTGTGAGACCTTATATAGACAGGTGTGTGCCTTTCCAAATCATGTCCAATCAATTGAATTTACCACAGGTGGACTCCAATCAAGGTGTGGAAACATCTCAAAGATGATCAAGAGAAATGGGAGGCACCTGAGCTAAATTTCAAGTGTCATAGCAAAGGGTCTGAATACTTATATAAATGTGATATTTCAGTTTTTTCTTTTTAATAAATTTGCAAAACTTTCTAAAATCCTGTTTTCTCTTTGTCATTATGGGGTATTGAGTGTAGATTGATGAGGGTTAAACGATTTCAGCATAAGGCTGCAACATAACAATATGTGAAAAAAGTGAAGGGGTATGAATACGTTCTGAATGCACTGTACATGCACTCTTGGCCAAAAATATTGGCACCCTTGCACTTTTTTCAAATAATGCACCACTTCTTCCAGAAAATTGTTGAAATAAAAAAGTCTTTTCGTATCCATGTATGTATTTCTTTGCTTTTCAGTGGAACAAAACAAAACAGGACCGAAAGCGGCGTAGCCGGGCTTGTAAAATATTATAAACCACAAACGCACATGATTAGCTTTTTAAACAGTCACTAATGCTGTTTATAATATTAAACAAAGAAATTTGGAGGAACCCCGACATCCGTGAAGTAAAGTTTTACTTACAGAACTGAGGGAAGATCTACTGTAATCTATATACCTCACAAGGGTTGGGTTAATAACATGCGATCAAAAAACCGAGGCTAAATCCTTACTTCCACGGTTCTTAGTCCGTACACCGCTTATCACTGATTCATGAACCATACATCGCTTTATTCCATCAATTTTGTATTCACGACATTGGAATTAAAGTGTTATGGTCATATTTATTATATTATTATTGTTACTTTTACGAAAACGAAACTATATACTACTGTATAAAGAAACCTGGGCTTAATTTGTCCGAAGCGGCCCAAAGGGTAGGCATAAAGCCTAAGGCTTATACGTACCGTTTTGTTGCGAGAGAACAATTTAAAGAAACAATTTAAACTTAAAGACATACCATGCGATCATTTTGGGCCCTGTGCTTTGTCTGGTCTTCACCAATGATCTCTCTGACTCTCTTGAAAATCCTCTCTATCTCTTTGCTGATGACTCTACTCTCAAATGCTCTGTCTCAAATCAAATGAAATGTCCCTGCTCTCAAATGTTGTGTTTATGTGCTACCCCTTCTCTCCCCATCTTGTCTACCGCTCCCCTTTTTATATACTTTGTTTGTTTGTCTGTTTGATTTGTTTGTGTGAAAAATGTTAGCTCTTTCACGAGCCTCGATTATGTATATAAAAAAAAAAAGAAAAAAAAAAAGAGACGTAACGTTTGAGGGGTATACGTTTGAGGGGACATACAGTCACGTGAAAAAGTAAGTACACCCCATGTAAAGTTTTGACTTTTTCAACATATTTCAACATACAGCTATTTGATCTTCATTTCAACAATATTGATAGATAAAGGTGATATAATATAACAAATATCATGAAACATTTACATTTTGTAGTCCATTGTATAATTTAAATAAACATAAATGCAAATTTCGCATGTGGAAAAAGTAAGTACACCCTTGGCTCTAATAGGTGGTATTGCCCCCTTTGGCAGAAACAACCTCAAGTCGGCGTTTCTTATAACTGTCTACCAGTCTCTGACTTCGACTGGGAGAAATTTTTGCCCACTCCTCCATGCAGAATTATTTAAGCTGTGCGATGTTTGAGGGGTTTCTTGCATGCACAAAACCACCTTTAGAGGCCATTTTTCCCCGCAAGCGGGGGTTGGCCTTTTTCGGGAACTGTGGTTGTTGTTGTTTTTCGGTCCCCTTTTTGAAGCAATGTTTTACGGCCGGATGCCCTTCCTGACGCCAACCCTTTTTGCCACCTTTAACGACAAGCAGGGAATTACCAGTGAACTGGTACTCAATTAGCCGACCTCGGAAGGATGACAGGCTGAGTCAACCCCCCTGGCGTTAATTCAGCGATTGACCGGGATTCGAACCCAGGATCCTAGGATCCTAAACCGGCACCCTAGCCGCTAGCCCAACACCAGGGATAAATCTTGCATGCACAGCTCGTTTCAAATCCCCCCACAACATCTCGATGGGATTTAGATCCGGGCTTTGACTTGGTCATTCTAGAACCCTCCATTTCTTTCTTTTCAACCATTCCTTGGTGGATTTACTGGTATGTTTAGGGTCATTATCATGTTGCAAGGTCCAACTTCGGTTGAGCTTCAACTTTCCGACAGATGGCCTCACATTATCCTCAAGCACCCTCTGGTACAATGAAGAATTCATAGTGGATTCTATGATGGTGAGCTGCCCAGGCCCTGATGCAGCAAAGCTGCCCCAAACTATAATATTTCCACCACCATGCTTTACAGTTGGTATCAGGTTCTTTTGGTAAAATGCTGTCTTTGGTTTTCGCCAAACATGTCTTCTGGTACTGTGGCCAAATAGCTCTACCTTTGACTCATCTGTCCAGAGCGCATTGTTCCAGAAGTGCTGGTCTTTGCCTAGGTGTTCATTGGCAAACTTTAGTCTTGCCCTGATGTTCTTTCTGGACAGCAAAGGTTTCCTCCTGGCACACCTCCCATGTAGATCAAATTTGGGCAGCCTCTTTGTAATGGTAGACTCGTGCACTTTGACATCAACAGTGGCAAGAGCTACCTGTAGGTCCCGTCATGACATTCTGGGGTTCTTAGAGACGTATTTCAGCATCTTGCAGTCTGCTCTCGGGCTGAACTTGCTGGGGCGGCCTGGCCTGAACAAGTTGGCAGTTGTTTGGAATCTTCTCCACTTGGAGATGATCTTCCGGACAGTCGAATGATTGATTTCAAATTGTTTGGAGATCTTTTTAAATCCCTTCCCAGACTCATGGGCATCTATAACCTTCTTTCTGAAGGCCTCAGAGAGCTCTTTTGATCTTGGCATGGTGACGCCGCACACTTCAACAACAAAGAGCAAACCAAACTAATTGTCTGAGGTTTAAATAAGACAGGTTCCTCCAAGATCCTCTCTAACGATGTTCTAATCATTTGCACCTGAGCTGGTGCACCTAATTCTAATTTTAGGTATTTGAAGTAGTGATAAATGTAGGGGTGTACTTACTTTTTCCACATGTGAAATTTGCATTTATGTTTATTTAAATTATACAATGGACTACAAAATGTAAATGTTTCATGATATTTGTTATATTATATCACCTTTATCTATCAATATTGTTGAAATGAAGATCAAATAGCTGTATGTTGAAATATGTTGAAAAAGTCAAAACTTTACATGGGGTGTACTTACTTTTTCACGTGACTGTACATACATACATAATACATACAGACGGACAAACACTGTTCTAGATGGCTTTTCCCTATGGGCTACACCGTAAAAATCTGACAAAATTACTAACTCTTAGCTTATTCCACACAGAAATTCTAAAATGGCCCGGACAATATTGTTATGTTTGTGGGGGTAGGAGATGAAATTCCTCAGTGGTCAGGAATGTATAGTTTAGCATGGACCATGTGACGCGGCATAGAAAGCCCATTTCGATGTACATAAGCAGGGTAAACGTGCAGGTCAAGAGTGTTTGCATGTCGCCATAAGGGGCGTGGCTTTTGTGTTAACTCGTTCTAGGGCATAAGATTAATAAACCCCAGTGTGCAATTGGCCCCCTGTGATTTTTCCCCTTTGTTATAAAATTCACTCGGCCAGCCATGCAATCGGCACATTGCCACAACCACACCAACAAGCCCCACAGAAACCCAGCACATTTGCCGATCAGCAAGGGAACCCCGCCCCCAAACATTCTCGATGGGTGTCAAGAAAGGCCGTGAGGCCCGCCGCAAAGGGAACGATTGGTCATGGCCATGGACTGAAGTGGTGGGACGTGGGGATTGGTTCGAGTTTGACGTCGGCGAGAAGAGGGGAGGGTGCGTTTCCCCCTCTCTCGCCCTCTTCTGGTCCTGGCTTCATGGCGAGCGGATGCTTTTTGTCTCCGGCTCACGGCTGTGGCTGGAGTTCGTGCGCTTTCGGAGGTGAACTTTGTGGAGCCCTCACCGCGTTGAAGAATGCGGCATTGGAGCTGGGGACCGTGTTGTGCTGGCTGGCTCGGGATCAAGCGGGAGACGTTTTGGCTGCCTGCTGCACGGCTCAACGTGCTGGCGCTATTGACCAGCACCATTGTTGGGCGTTTCGACGCATGGTCCTCTCGTCGACCACCCCCTCCAACGTGCTCGTCGAGGCCAGAGCTGAGTGCTAATCAACAAACATTTATTTCCTTTTATCTCATTCCCCTGTCTGTAACTGAGTCTGATATGGAGACGTCTCAAGTAGGACGATAGTTTTTACGTCGCATTTATTTTACCTGGGTTGAAATTATTTATAATAAACCCATTATTTGTGCATTTCATTTCTTGTCTTGTTTCATTTCTTTGTTCTGTGGGTTCGGATTCATCCCTTGTGTTCCCGATTATATAAGGCATCGCGCCTTTCCCGCGCGCGCCGAGGACAATCCCGTCAAGTTTCGAAATACGCCTCGGAGTTAACAACGTTCGGTCATTCATCACCCAGGGGTCTTAACCCTGGGGACACGACAATATTATTGGCACCTTTTAGAAGTTGTGAGAAATAATTAGATTTCAAGCAGGTGATTCTCCTTTAATTGGGAATTGAACTCACCTATGGTGAGTTGCAGGTGCCTGCAATATAAATATCACTCATTCAACCAGTTTGAATAGACCACGTTTTGGTTTTGGCCACGTTTTGGCCATGACTGTACACATTTGTAGATAGAGTAAGTTTTGATTGTAACACTATGCATGTGTGTGTGTGCACCCTCTTGTGTCTGTGTCTGCACAGATGGACAACCACCACCAGGTCACGTCGAAGCATTCACCTCATATCCCGGTGTCACCTATTCCATCGATGATTTCTACGTGCTTAGCAGTGGCCTGGTGAATACTTTCTCTGCTCTACCGACCCACCACCACAACTTAATGCATCAAACTTTATCTTTTCATTCATTACAAACTTTTAATCTTTGTGTTTCATTCTTTCCTTTCTACATCCCTCATCAACTTGTTCTTCGTATTGATCGAATCAAAGTGTGAAGACATGTAGATGTGAGGCAAAAGGCAAAGTCTAAAAATTTTTTTACCTACGAGGGTTGTTCACAAAGATTGGCTGCAGCCATGGGTTACATGATTTGCTCAAGCTCTGTCACGTTGGATGTGGAGCATCGGTGAACAACAATCTTCAAATCTTTCCACAGATTCTCAATGAGATTCAAGTCTGGGCTTTGGCTGGGCCACTCAAGGACTTTCACGTTCTTGCTTTGAAGCCATTCCAGTGTTGCTTTAGCTGCATGCTTGGGGTCATTGTCTTGTTGGAACATAAATCTTCGCTGCAGTCTGAGCGCGTGTCGGGACCTGGTTCGCGCCATTGACCGAGTGGTTCGCCCCAACCGGAGCTGTTTTCGGATGACGTGCTGATGTCCTTGGACTTCGCGCCAGGCTCTGGGCCGACCGGGCCGACGTGCATCAAAGTCCTTTCCAAGGGTGTGGTGCTGACCGGGCCGCCGTGGTGCTGACCGGGCAAACGTGGCGTGGTGCTGACGGGCCCCCCGCAGCCGTGATGCCCCCCCCCCACCCCCTACCCCCCACCACTCCCAGAATTTCCATGTTTTAAACGTTTCCCAGTGTGTACCCTGGATTAGAATAGGTACACCGTATCCCTGCGTGTCGTAAGAGACGACTAAGAGGGTTGGTGTCAGGAAGGGCATCCGGCCATAAAAACATTGCCTCAAAAAGAGAACCATGACAATTACAGCTACATATGGGCAGGGTACAGCCCGAAGTGGAGATCGGTTTCTGAGGTTTGGGACATGGAATGTAGGGACAATGACAGGGAGATCAGGAGAAGTGGTGGAAGTATTGGTCAGAAGAAGAGTGGACATATGTTGTGTGCAAGAGACGAGATGGAAGGGAAGTGGTGTGAGAATGGTGAAGGGTAGGCAGGGACAGAAATACAAGTTTGTGTGGCAAGGGTGCCTGGAGGGCGTGAATGGTGTTGGTGTCCTGTTTTCTGAGGAGTTTGTAGACAGTGTGGTGAGTGTGACGAGAGTGAGTGATAGGTTGATGATGGTGAAAATTATGATTGGAAAGCTCTTGGTGAACGTCATCTCGGGATATGCTCCGCAGGTTGGTCGGAGCGATGAAGAGAAGGACAAGTTCTGGTGTGCGATAGAGAAGCTGATGGAAAACGTGAAAGATGAGGAAGTTGTTGTGGTAGGAGGAGACCTAAATGGACATGTGGGAAGGAGTATGGATGGTTTTGAGGGAGTTCATGGGGGTTACGGATATGGTGTGAGAAATGGAGAAGGTTAAAGGATTTTGGAGTTTGCTGATGGAGCTGATTTGTTGATTTGTAATAATCAGTTCCAGAAAGAGGATAATAAGCTTGTTACATACACGTCAGGTGGGTCGACGATAACCGTTGACTACCTGATGGTGCGTAGGCGAGATAGGGGGCACCTCCGGAACACAAAGGTGATCCCGGCGGAGGAGGCTGTTTCACAGCACCACTTGGTTATCTGCGATATAAGGGTGAAAGGTGCGTGGAGAGCTCGGCGGGTGAAGTACCAACCGAGAATGAAGGTGTGGAGGTTGAAAGAGGTGCCAGTAAGGGAGGCATTAAAAGAGAGGCTGAGTCGGGTCGAGGATGATGTGGTTGAGCTTGAAAGTGATTGGATGTCAATGAAAGCTAGTCTGTTGGGAGCCGTTGGTGAGGTATGTGGATGGACAAAAGGACCACCGAGGCACTCGGAAACATGGTGGTGGGATGATGAAGTTGGAAAGAGGATTGACGAGAAGAGGAAGAAGTTCAAGGAGTGGCAGAAGGCGAAGGGTACGGGAGCAGAAACAGCAGAGCATGAAAGTTATAAGGCAGCCAAGAAGGCTGCAAAGAAAGAGGTAGCAAAGGCGCAGGAGGCATGCAGGAAAATGTTCGGAGAACGCTTGGATTCGGAAGAGGGTCAGAGAGCAGTATTCAGGATTGCAAAGCAGATAGCGAAAGACAGGTGTGATGTGATGGGGGTGAGTTGCTTGAAGGATGAAGTGGGACAAATCGTTGTGGACCCAGATGGAATTAAAGGAAGATGGAAAAGATATATGGAAATGCTGTTGAATACAGAGAATGAATGAGATGGCAACATAGAGAGTAACCCAGTTTTAGGACCGGCAGAGAAGATAACTGAGAGGGAAGTTGAGGAAGCGATAAAAGCAATGAAGAGTAGAAAAGTGGTTAGGGCCGACGGGAGTTGTGGACGATATGTTGAAGGCAGCAGGAAGTTGGGGTGTGAAGAGAATGACAGAGATCTGTAATCTGGCAGTGAAAGAAGGCCGCATTCCAGTGGATTGGGAACTGAGTACCCTCGTCCCTCTATACAAGGGGAAAGGTGACCCTCTAGAGTGTGGCTCGTACCGAGCGATAAAGTTATTGGAGCATGGAATGAAGGTATTGGAAAGGGTGTTGGAGAAGAGGATAAGGAAGAAAGCGAAGATCGACGAAATGCAGTTTGGATTTATGCCAGGAAGAGGAATGACAGACGTGCTTTTTATTGTGAGGCAGTTGCAGGAGAAGTACATGGAGAAGAGGAAGAAGTTGTTTCTTGGGTTTGTTGATCTGGAGAAAGCATTCGATAGGGTTCCACGCAAAGTATTGACATGGGCAATGAGGAAGTTAGAAGTGGAGGAATGGTTGATCAGAGTTGTGATGGCAATGTACAAAAGAGCGCGCACAGATGTAAAGACGAAGGACGGGAACATTGGTGAGTTTGAGGTGAAGGTGGGAGTGCATCAGGGGTCGGTACTAAGTCCACTACTATTTGTAGCTGTGATGGAGGTGCTGGCTCAGAACGTAAAGGAGGGTTTGCGGTGGGAGTTGTTGTATGCAGATGATCTGGTGTTGATTGCGGAAAGTATGGATGGACTGAAGGAAAAGATGAACAAGTGGAAGGAATGTTTGGAGACAAAAGGTCTGAAGGTGAATATCGGAAAGACGAAGGTGATGGCAAGTGGTAAAGCATGTGGTGAGGTGGAAAGAACTGGGAAGTGGCCCTGTGTTGTGTGCAGGAAGGGTGTCAGAGTGAACTCCATTCAATGTACAATGTGCGCTGAGTGGGTTCATCAAAAATGTAGTGGTCTGAGAGGGTCATTAACCAGTGTGGCAGCTACATTCAAATGTGAGGTGTGCACAGAGGGAGCTGCAGATGGAGGAAATGTTGAGTTGGATCTTGGAGACGGCGTGAAGCTGGAAGGTGTGAAAACATTTTGCTACCTCGGAGACATGCTGAATGGAGAAGGTGGATCAGACTCGGCAACGGTTGCTAGAGTGAGATGTGCATGGAAGAAGTTTCGGGAACTGAGTGGCGTGCTGATGAGGAGGGGAGTGTCGTTGAAGCTGAAGGGAAAGGTGTATGCTGCATGTGTGAGAAGTGTTATGATTTTTGGGAGCAAGACATGGGTAATGAACGTAGAGCAGCAACGAAGGTTGGAAGGGGTGGAAATGCAAATGGTTCGATGGATGTGTGGAGTATCGTTGAGAGAGAGGAAGACAAATGATGAATTGCGAAAAATGATGGGAATAGAGCCTGTGATTGATGTTGTGAAGAGGAACAGGTTGAGATGGTTTGGTCATGTGTTGAGGAAGGATGAAAGTGACTGGTTGAGAAGAGTGTTGGAAATGAATGTAGAAGGAAGTAGAGGACGGGGAAGACCGAGAAAGACTTGGCCAAAGATGGTGGAAGAAGAAATGCAAGCAAGGGGGTTAACAAGGAGAGATGCAGAAAATAGGGCCAGATGGAGAAGATTGTCATGGGGACCGCAAGGCTAACCCCCGCTCTAGCAGGGAAAATGGCCTTAAAATGCATGTTGTTGTTGTTGGTTGTTCACAAAGATTTTGGAACAAGCTACCACAAAAGACCAACAAAGGCAGTAGTGTACCTTCTTTTTGAATATCTAAATGGTAGAAATTTTTGCCTCCACCACCAAAGGTGGACAGCTGGACTCCAGCAGATATACACGCCGGCAAAGGTTTTTTTGTTTGTTTCACCAAAGGTGGAGGTGGTAGCCTGGTGTTGGCTTAGCAGTTAGGGTGCCGGCTTGGGATCCTAGGATCCTGGGTTCGAATCCCGGTCGATCGTTGAATTAACGCCAGGGGGGTTGACTCAGCCTGTCATCCTTCCGAGGTCGGCAAATTGAGTACCAGCTTGCTGGGATGAATGATCACGGCGTGTACCCCGATTTAAAATAGGTACACCGTATCCCTGCGCATCGTAAGAGCGTGACCAAGGGTTGGCGTCAGGAAGGGCATCCGGCCATAAAAACATTGCCTCAAAACAGGGAACCATGATTGTCATGGAGCCCGCAAGGCTAACCCCCGCTCTAGTGGGGAAAAATGGCCTTAAAACGATCATTCCTTTTTCATTCACCAAAGGTGGATGGAGGTTATGTTTTCACCCCTGGCTGTCTGTTTGTGAACAAGATGTCTCAAAAAGTTGTGGACGGATTCAAACGAAATTTGGTGGAGATGTTGGGTATATGAAAAGGACGACATGATTAGATTTTGGTGAAGATCTGGATTCGGATCCGGCTGCTATAATTTTTAAGGGATTCTTCACCATTGGGAGATTGGGCCAAAAACGATATACTGTATAGCAGGATATCTCAAAAGGTTATGGACGTATTTTGACTAAACTTGGTGGAGAGGTTGGGTGTGTGACATGAACAAATCGATTCGATTTTGGTGAAGATCTGAATATGGTTTTGGATACGAGAATTATTTAATTTCTGAAGTGATTCTTCACCATTGAGTGATAGGGATAAAACCTATATATATATTTATATATATATATATATATATATGGAGGTTATAGTCTTTTGGGAGCCGTTGGTGAGGTATGTGGATGGACAAAAGGACCACCGAGGCACTCGGAAACATGGTGGTGGGATGATGAAGTTGGAAAGAGGATTGACGAGAAGAGGAAGAAGTTCAAGGAGTGGCAGAAGCCGAAGGGTACGGGAGCAGAAACAGCAGAGCATGAAAGTTATAAGGACATATATGTATGTATATATATATATATACTGGATCAGCTGGACTCCAGCGTGCTGGGGAGGGGGAGGGGAGGGGGTGGAGGGTGAGGGATGGGAGGGGGATGGGAGGGGGAGGGGTAGGGGTGGAGGGTAGGGGGGGAGGGGGGAGGGGGGAGGGGGATGGGTAGTAGGGGTGGGGTAGGGGGAGGGGGGAGGTTACATTACACCGATTTACATTGAAAACTGCTGAAATATGTACGCAACTTCAACTTAGCACAGTTTAGTAAATACTCGAGATAAATCCATGCGGTAAAAGATTGCTGAGAGTTGCTAAGACCTACGACTTAGAAATTCCACCTGGACACACTTCAGGGGGCACTTTCAAAGGGGAGATGTGCTTATTCTTTCTAAAAAATATTTTAGGTGTGGTATAGACACGATATTTGCATGCATCGGTTTAAAAAATCGAGCAAATATGGTAAATATTACTCACGTGAAACCAGGATCCGTCTCGGTGGTAGCCATGAGTGTGCAGATGTCACATGATCGGTCATGAAGAGTGGTTAAGTCCAAAATATGGCATACCATGGCATAAAAACGATTTGCCCGCAAAGCGTTGCACCGCAACGGCGGTCACAGAGTGCCATGCACAGCGTGACGTAAATAGTGCGCGCAGCGCCCCTGGCGGAATTACCGGTCCCTATCAAAGACATTTAATTCATATCGCACAAAATCGACAAAAATCGACACAAAACACGATCACTTTTCGCTCTGAATTACGTGCAAACGTGTGACGGAAATCACCATCGCCCAGCATCGAATGCCAACCAAGATGGCGCCCGGTAACTGCATCTCCACCTATGTGGAGTGAATGGCAATGGTCACATCACGTGATCGCTCTGAGCGAATCAGCGAGCTGCTCGCACTGGCTGAGATTAGCGGGTACTTCGCTGAAATGCGCTGAGGTAAATATGAATAAAAAATATGGATCTCGTCAAATATTGTTTCGGCCATGTTCGTCCCAGGCTCAATGGCCATGTCTATGCCAAATATCAAGGACGTGAGCCTCTCCGTTTCGGAGTCTATCGGTAACATTACACACACACACACGCACACACACACACACACGCACACACACACACAAACTGTTTTATATATATAGATAAATGTGTGGAGATAAAGAACGAGTTGCAAATCGAAGAAGAAATCTCGGCCTCAAATTGAACGAAGAGACAAATTTACTGTTGCACACCAAACGGTCCCCAATAGTGATCTCGCCCATGTGCGGAAAGATTAATTAATCGAGATATTGAGAATTATCAATCATATAGATTGGTGGTTTTGCACCACAAAGCGCTATTGCTAACCAATGTAACTCTGTGGTAGCTGTAGGCTTGTGGGTAGCCTCATTCACTGCCTGGATCTTGCGATGTATTATGGCAGTGAAAATTTACTAAATAATATCGTGTGTTACAGATTCGTCACTTCCGCCTTTGTTGTTATTATATATTTGTCGGATTTTTAGTTTCAGGTAATATTGTTGTTAGGATTTCTGTGTGAAATGGAGATAACTTTAGTAAAAGGTAAAAAGAAATGTTTGTGGAGGAAAAAGAAAAAATGCGGCAAAGAAACCGGAAGAGGAGGAGAGAGGAAAATCGGCGGGGAAAAGAGACAGCCGTGAGTCGCATAGAGGCTGCGAGCGGACTTCCTCAGTATTGGTCGCAAATGAATTTAGGCTTCCCATGAAGGGGATTGCGTGCGACATTGTCCCATATTGCGATTGCAATTAAGCCTGCGTCTCAGGTTTTGGTACCAAGCGTGAACTATTGTTGGCGGGAAAGCAAGCGCCTGCATTACAGGTCAATCTGCCATTTTACTTCGAAGAGGCCGTCTGCCTGATGCATCGTGTTTTGTTGTTGGGATTCCCATATCGACATCGTGTTGATCGCCGTTGGTTTCCATATCGGCTTAATCGTTGGTGGACGTGGGGTGTGAATTACACTCATGTTTTGGGGGTTCGTTACCCCGCGCCGCCATCTGCCCGAACTCTTCCCAAGAAACTCCTCGTTCATAGCCGTGCCGATACCTGCCTATTGTTCTTGCCATTCTGCACGACTTCGCCCTTCACCCAGCGTGGGGATTCGTTTATTGCTTTGAGAGTATTGGGGAATGATGGTACCATCTTGTGTATTGTTCATGAGATGGAAGTGATATTTTCATGGTACTTTCTTTAACAGTGTTATTCTTACCTCCACCACCAACGGTGGATGGAGGTTATGTTTTCACCCCTATTGGTTCACGAGTTATCAAACAGAGTGACCACTATATTCGTCATGGGTGTGTGTCTATATGTGTGTCTGTCTATCTGTCCGCAGCATAACTACCCGATGATATCATCCGATCTTGATGAAACTTGGTTGTGAGGTTGATATCATGATCTAGTTGTGTCCTGCCTAGAGTGGGCGTATTGCGCCCATTGTGGGCGGAGCCACGCCCGAAAAAAGATGTCTTTTTAGGGGGTAATCGATTTCAAGCTACATCTTCTCCGAGGGAGTTGGTGGAATCTGACAGGGGTTTCGGTATTTGGTTAGGCCAATGTCATATGTCTAGCCCCACGGAGCTCGATTTTTCATTTTCGCCCCAAGGTCAAGGTCACAAGGTCACAAAATTTAGAAAAGTCGATTTTTGATGGTTTTATTACATTGTTCGCTTCCTGATAGGGTGAAATGTCGTACATGATCTTATATTATCACATACATCATGAAATACAAGTTTTGCAACAAATTTCAGAATCTTCGACCTTTGACCTTTGAAGGTCACAATGGTCAAAGTTTCAAAGTTGTCGGAATCGAACCGAATTTTCGGTATTGTGTAGC
Source organism: Myxine glutinosa (assembly GCF_964187855.1). Taxonomy (NCBI): domain Eukaryota; kingdom Metazoa; phylum Chordata; class Myxini; order Myxiniformes; family Myxinidae; genus Myxine; species Myxine glutinosa. Next base: position 59,642,974 of record NC_136266.1, on the reverse strand, counting down.
TAACTAACCTCATAACAGATTATACATTATTTTCTATCCCATTTCAAGGTCAGTAACCTTTGTTTTGACTTTTCCGGTCCTGGCCTGTCCGGGCCTGTTTCGGTTGTAGTCCGTCCGTCCTTTGTCATTGAATACCGCTCGCTCGTGAACCATCGGCGTCTCCTGACTTGTCTGTTTTTCTGTTTGTCTGTCTGTTTGGTCCAGGCAATCTAGCACATTTTTTCACTCAACTTGGAACAAATTGCAACAGAATTTTTTTTGCCACAATGCATTTCTACAAGGTCCCCAGAACAACATACTAAAAGTCCCAAGCAATCCCAACATGGGAAATATGTCTAATTTGCATAATCCAATATGGCCTCCAATCTGCAATTATAGAAGTTAGTAATAGCAATGAAATAATAATTATAACACTCTAATTATGTACTTTTGTATTTTCAGGATGGTGATGTAATACCTTGAATAATGGAAAGATGTTGCCTTTGTTCTGAGTCAAGCACAGATGGAAACCCGCGAAATGAGTTTCCTGGGTAGCATCGGGCATCTGATGGCAGGTTCCGGATTGGAAGAAGTCCTTGAGGTTGTGTACGCTAGTAACACCGTGAGCCACACGTTGACTGGCAAGGCTGTGTCCAGAGCAGTCCTTGGTCACATACCAGTAGATGCTGTACTGAACACCATCCTTCTGTCCAGCACATACAATGTACCAGTGCCATCCAAAATGAAAGCAGAGGACCCTGATGAAGTGATGACAGGTGATGATGTCGGAAAACATTCTGACACAACCGACTTGACCATAGCAGCATAAGTATATGACAATGCAGTTTCCTCTACAACATCTGTAGAAAACGTGTGTTTGGCAGATGTCTGGACCAGAATTCGAAGCAAACTGAAGGAAAAGAAGGATATAATGACCCCAATGCGGACCGCAGAACTCTGGGTACAATATATGGAAATGGTAGACATTCTACAGAGGTTTCTCAAGGCTGAACACACAGGCAATTGAAAAATGCATCTCCAATCAGTACGTGAAATGTTACCATACTTTGCAGCATCTGGACACACACTATATGCAAAGTCTGCATATATCTATCTTCAAATGATGTTAAATCTGCCAGAGACACACCCAGAAGTCAACCAGAAATTTGAGCAGGGATACCATGTGGTGCGACGCAGCGACAGATATTGGTCAGGATTGTCGACCGATCTCATTATTGAACAAGTGCTCATGAGAAGTGTTAGGACAAGTGGGGGACTTACAAGAGGAACGGGGATGACAGAAACCCAGCGCTTGGTGTGGGTCCTATCTATGCCAGCGTGTGCAAACATCAATGATGCCATGCAAAAGCTCAGTGGTGTGTCATATGAAACCAGTGACCAACACAAGGACATATCATCAGCAAGACAAGCTAGAGATGTCAGCGACACCCTTGACCTTATCAGTTATCTTGAAAAGAGAAACCCATTTGTTAATAACAGTACACTGCTCAACATTGCAAATGGCATGACAGCTCAGGAAGGAGTCAATGTTGAAAGATCAAGAGAGGTTGGTGAACGGATTCTCGCGTCAATGGTTGGGAAATCTGTCGATGAGTTTGTCTTCCGAAAAGCTGATCAAGCAAAGACACTCGGTACAAGATCAACTGTCAAAATCAAAGGCGAATCTGTGAAGGTGGATCCACAGCTGATATTCCAGAGGCTGATAACTGTCGCTGAACGCTGTGAAGATGTTCCATCACTGTTCAAGTATGAACTCTGTAGTCACCCTCCTGCATTGTTGGAATCTTCCTCCCTTCCACTGCAGGCCAATAAGGCAACTCTTGCTGATTCTATCTGGAAAGTCATCCCAGAGAAACAACGAGAACCTACTGAAAATGTCCAGTACATCCTTGATGGTGGTGCTCTACTTCACAGACTACCCTGGCCAAGAGGTTCTACCTTTGATTATGTGTGTGATCAATACACCAACTATGTTGTACAGAAATATGCTGATGCTACTGGTGTCTTTGATGGCTACAATAATGACCCATCAACGAAAGATGCCACACACATGAGAAGAACAGGAGCCTGTACTGGTGTGACAGTTCACTTCGCGAGTGAAATGGTGATTCAATCCAGAAAAGAGGATTTCTTGAACAATGCGAGGAACAAACAGCGCTTCATTTCTTATCTGAGTGACAAACTGGAGACAGCTGGGTGCAATACATTTCATGCGAAGCAAGATGCTGATTTGTTCATTGTTCAAACAGCTGTCGTCTCTGCACGAACAACAGACACTGTCCTGGTGGGAGATGACACGGACTTACTCATCCTTCTTATTCACCATGCTGAAATGGACGCACATGACTTGTTCCTGATACCAGAACCAAAGCAAACTTCAAGAAAGAACAGGATTTGGAACATGAAGCAATCAAAGAATTTGCTTGGCAGTGATGTATGTGACTGTATGCTATTCGTCCATGCTATTCTTGGTTGCGATACAACTTCTCGCCTGTTTGGTTTGGGAAAGGATCTAGCACTGAAAAAAATCATGAACGATGCCTTCTTCAATCAACAAGCTAAAGTTTTCAGTCAAACACATCAAATGGAGGAGAAGGTTATCGCCAAGGCAGGAGAACATGCACTAGTGTCCGTTGTATGGAGGATCTGAGGAGGAAGGATTGGACACCTTATGGTACAAGCGGTTTTGTGAGAAGGTCACCAAGAATGTTTCACATGTAGAGCCACAGACCCTGCCACCCACCTCTGCAGCTGCAAGATACCACAGTCTTCGTGTGTAACACCAAATACAGCAGTGGAAAGGGATCGATCTAAATCCACTGGAGTGGGGATGGCACATAGTAGATGGACATTGCCTACCAATACTGACAGATCAGGCTGCAGCACCATCAGCACTCCTGGACGTCATCTGCTGCAACTGTAAAAAGGACTGCAATACACGAAGATGTACTTGTAGAAAATATGGTCTCACATGCAGTGCTGTGTGCGGGGAATGTCATGGTACAAGTTGTGTAATGAAAATCAGTTCCACAACTTTGACCTAGTAGTAGGTTTAATGACAATTCGATCTCTGGCAACATCCTGTAAAAATACAATCATGCAATATATCAGGATTATGGAATCATGGAGAAAGTTCAGTAATATCAATCAATGCAAGCAAGCCTGGATCATCTACGTATACGCACCATTCGAGTCTACGTGTCATGGATTAAATGTCACAGGAATGTTTCAGAGCGATGGTCGTCCGAGTTCTTATAGACGCCTCTCAGTGGTTAGAGAGAGCATAACACCTGGGTTCAACTTAGATACATTTTCATTACAAGTTGTACCAATGCAGAACTGCCAGATTTCACAGAGGAGGATGACAAAACTGTTTAATCGTATGACTTGGATGTTCCAGCATTTTGTAGACCTACAGCAATCACTACAGCAATTTTCACTAGCTGAACATCTTTATATAAGCATAGTATGGTGATTTTGTAATGAAACTCGTGTATCTGTCACCAATAGACAGAGCATCATTCGTTATATGAGAGAAATATTGCAGATTGGTGGCCATATCGGATTATGCAAATTAGACATATTTCCCATGTTGGGATTGCTTGGGACTTTTAGTATGTTGTTCTGGGGACCTTGTAGAAATGCATTGTGGTGAAATAATTTCTGTTGCAATTTGTTCCAAGTGAAACCTTATTTTGCCTGGACTAGTTTGTTTGTGAACAAAATATCTCAAAAAGTTGCGGAAGGATTCGGAAGAAATTTGGCAGAGATGTAGCATATGAAGTGTGTCTGTGTGTATGGATGGATTTGGCAGAGATGTAGGATGACATCAGGTGGCACAAATGATACATATCAGGATATCTCAAAAAGTTATGGATGGATTTGGACAAAACTTGTTGGACAGGTTGTGTGTGTGACAAGGAAGAATCAATTAGATTTTGGTGAAGATCGGAATATGGATTTGGATATGAGAATTATTTAATTTTTTAAGTGATTCTTCACCATTGAGTGATATGGCCAACCAAGCAGAGGTATGCTCTCTACTGAGTGTCATTCTAGTTGTGTATGTGAGAGTTCATAATACATTTACTTGTTTTGTTCTACACAATTGCATTGGTGTGGTTTTACCATGGCTTATTAGAACACTCAAAATAACAAATCTTTCTGCCGCGTTCCCTCTCGAGGCTGGGGGGCACCGTAACTGGAGTTTGGGGAGGTAACATATAACAATAAGACAAGTTGGAATCGGTGAATCCTTTTGAGGAAATGTCGAGGTCTGCCTCCTAAAGGCTCCGAAAGTCTTGAGAGAACAAATTATTGACAGTCAAAGGATATGATGCATTTTAGAAACCTCTTACACTCTCTGTTCAGCAATGTCATCAGACTTTTTCGGACATGATGAGGCACTTTATGCCTCCCTTTCCCCTCCTGGCAAAAGGCATGAGGGGAAATTGCCCCTAATCCCTGGCCTCCGCTCTGGTGGCACAGGAACACTGATTTTACTTCTGTTTACTCCTTTGCACAACTTGAGTACCTCCCTGAACACATCAAAATAACCTGAAAATGAAGAAATTAATTACTTTGGTGTGAGTTCTGATTTGGATTCCACAAGCGGTGTAAATTTGGTGGAATGAATTTTCCTTAAGACCAAAGAAGAAATATTTGGGATGGACCATGTATATAATAGATCAAGTATACTCTCGCTTTTTGGAGGTGTGGAAATTCGAGTTGTGAAAAAAATGCTTCCGAAGCCAAAAAAGAATGTTGTATTTGATCTAATTGAGCTGTTCAATGAAGTCTACGTCAAGATGGTAATTGGAACCATGTTTAAAAAAGACTTTATGTTTGAAAAAGGGAGAAGATAGATCCTGATAGCACTGCAGTGACAATGACTGTCATAATTGACAACTTATTCACACGCCAACAGGTGGTCATGGAAACTACGATTCAGAACAACAACCCCAAGTTGTGGGCAGCAGTAACCCCACAAACTATTCCTGAATGGTTGAGAAATGTTGTTGCCAATCGAATGGCAAGGAATGCGAGTCATTGGGCACAAATCTTCAAGCAGCACAACAGTGGAACGTGAGTTTAGTACCATGTTTTTTTTTACAGGAAGTGTAACGGTGCGTGGTTGTAAGTGGCCCAGAGCAGCACTGCGCAGTTGTAACAGTGGTTTGCTGGGGGAGGTGGCACCACACAACGTCCCCCGGGGTGGTTCCGCACACGGTACCAGTCGTCTCCTCGGCCCTGGCAGTGGCACTGCGCGTCCGTTACCCTGTCTGTGGCACAGTGCATTCGCGGTCCTGGTGGTGGCATCCGCGGCCCTGACTGTGGTACTACGCATCCATGGCCTGGGTGGTGGCACAGGGCATTCGCTGCCTGGGCGGTGGCACAGTGCATTCGCTGCCTGGGCGGTGGCACAGTGCATTCGCTGCCTGGGCGGTGGCACAGTGCATTCGCTGCCTGGGCGGTGGCACAGTGCATTCGCTACCTGGGCGGTGGCACAGTGCATTCGCTGCCTGGGCGGTGGCACAGTGCATTCGCTGCCTGGGCGGTGGCACCGTGCATCCATGGACTGGGTGCTGGCACCACACGTTGCAGCCTAGGCAGAGGCACCACATGTTTGTGGCCAGGGCAGAGGCGGTAACATCGCGCATTTGCAGCCTGGGTGGGAGGCACCACACGTTGCAGCCTAGGCAGAGGCACCACATGTTTGTGGCCAGGGCAGAGGCGGTAACATCGCGCATTTGCAGCCTGGGTGGGAGGCACCACGCGTTTGCGGCCTCGGCAGAAGCACCGCACATTTGCGGTCGGGATGGTTGCACCACCCATCCGAGGCTGATGCGGGGTCATCATGTGCCCATAGTGCATTTCAGGTTTTGTCCAAAAAAACCTCTTTCTGCAGTGTTTGAAAGCATTTTGCATTAAATGTAAAAACAAAAAAAAAGATGTTTTTGTTGTTGAAAGTGATTGTGTGAGGAAATGCATTGCTGTGGAATAGCAAGGACAGTCCAATTTCTACGACTTTTCATTTGTTTCATTGTTTTTTCTCAATTTGTCAGTTTCAACACTGAACCTTTCAATTCTTTTTTTTTTTTGTCTGTCATCCTGATTCAGGTACAACAACCAGTGGATGGTGGTGGATTACAAGGCATTCAAAGTTGGGAAGGTTTCAACTGAGAATGTCCTCGTTGTTTTGGAACAAATGCCGTGAGTGGGTGTGACATGAATTTGGAAGGTAGTTGTATGGTGGATAATGAGTTGATATTCAATCAAATAACTGACTAAATACAGCGCTGGAGTATAGTATTGCAATTATAGGTACAGGAAGAGGATTTGCAGTGAATATTATGGTGTTGCAATGTATGTGTGTGTATAAAGTGTATTCAGAAAGTATTCCGACCCCTTCACTTTTTTCACATTTTGTTATGTTGCAGCCTTATGCTGAAATCGTTTAAATTCATTTTTTCCCTCATCAATCTACACTCAATACCCCATAATGACAAAGGGAAAACAGGATTTTAGAAAGTTTTGCAGATTTATTAAAAATAAAAAACTGAAATATCACTGACATAAGTATTCCGACCCTTTGCTATGACACTTGAAATTTAGCTCAGGTGCCTCCCATTTCTCTTGATCATCTTTGAGATGTTGAGATCTTTGAGATGAGATGAAAGCCCGCCTGGAGTTTGCAAAAAAGCACCTAAAGGACTCTCAGACTGTGAGAAACAAGTTTCTGTGGGCTTTCATGTGTCTTTCACTGAGAAGAGGCTTCCGTCTGGCCACTCTGCCATAAAGCTCAGATCGGTGGAGTGTTGCAGTGATGGTTGTCCTTCTGGAAGTTTCTCCCATCTCCACACAGGATCTCTGGAGCTCAGCCAGTGTGACCATCGGGTTCTTGGTCACCTCTCTTACCAAGGCCCTTCTCCCCCGATTGCTCAGTTTGGCCGGGCGGCCAGCTCTAGGAAGAGTCCTGGTTGTTCCAAACTTCTTCCATTTAAGAATTATGGAGGCCAATGTGCTCTTGGGAACCTTCAATGCAGCAGAAATGTTTTTGTAGGCTTCCCCAGATCTGTGCCTCGACACAATCCTGTCTCTGAGCTCTGCAGGCAGTTCCTTCAACCTCATGGCTTGGTTTTTGCTCTGATATGCATTGGCAGTAGTGAGACCTTATATGGACACGTGTGTGCCTTTCCCAATCATGTCCAATCAATTGAATTTACCACAGGTGGACTGCAATCAAGGTGTAGAAACATCTCAAAGATGATCAAGAGAAATGAGAGGCACCTGAGCTAAATTTCAAGTGTCATAGCAAAGGGTATGAATACTTATGTCAGTGATATTTCAGTTTTTTCTTTTTAATAAATTTGCAAAACTTTCAAAAATCCTGTTTTCTCTTTGTTATTATGGGGTATTGAGTGTAGATTGATGAGGGAAAAAAGAATTTAAACGATTTCAGCATATAAGGCTGCAACATAACAAAATGTGAAAAAAGTAAAGGGGTCGGAATACTTTCTGAATGCACTGTAGATATTATATACATATATGTATTGTATATACAAGCGAATGAGCCATTACTTGTTTGTGAGCTTAGGCCGCCATCTACAAGGGTAGATCCATATATACAATGCTTTATAAAAAGCCCAACATTTTCAGATTTAAACCCGAATACCTATATAATTGGTGAGATATGGTGAGCTCCGATTGTCAAATATGCTATCAGATGTGGAAAAGTAACTGTTTGTTAAGATGTTACAACGATCGGCAAAGGAGTCATGTGACCTCTGAAATACGCTAATCGCGAATTATTCCAAAACCTGGTCATGAATAAATGAAAGCAGAGTTGTGAGCTCGTGCTAAATAACATCATGATGCTAAGTTGTTTATTCTTGACCATATTAAGTTCGTTAATAAACAGATTGCACCCTCTAACTTGATGAAGCAGCAGGGCACAGATTGAGCCACTTACGCTCGCTGAGGCTGAGGCCTATTTGGCCGAAAGCTTGTCACCAATAAAGATCATCCAGAAGCTACGCCCATAACTCATTTGATTTCTTCTGGTTATATATTTTATATAAATGAGGCACGTGATCTGTAATGTGGAGGTCTGCTATTTCTCATTTTATACATTTCCGCACACGATTAGAAACTAAAATGCGATATGCCCTACAAACTCTTAATCTAAACCGATTTTCAAAATTTAAACTGCAGAATTGAGCTTAACAGCAGTTCCGACTACTACGAAAAGTGTTCATTTGCTAAAAACGTTTCATTCAAAAAACGTGTCTCGGGGTGGTTATGGCGGTGTTTGGCCGACCAAAAGTTCCCCCCCCCTCCCTCCCCCCAAAGTACCGGTCGGGGTGGCCGCTACCTTCCCCCCCCCCCCCCCCCCCCACACACTGGTGCATGCAGTGGAGTGATACCCTATCCCATGGAAGTATGAATTGAGTTAAAAATTACTATGAAGTTAAATGAAAAAAAAACCTAACACCAGAAGCAGAATCACAGCCTCGCTTAAATAAATGAATATATACACTTAGTTATAAAATTGCTAGACATGGTAAATTTTGTCGGATTTCACTCCAGATTTGGACATTTATATAGTCTACACTCTACAGCATCCAATCCTCATATCTGAATCCAGATTTTGATGATATGCTTCAATTATGTAATGATATAATCGATCGTGTTTCCAAGGCAAGGCATGTTTGAGTAGGCCAAAACAAAATGGTGGCTTAAGAACCCAGCGAAGTGCAGTGGTCTGACCAAGATGGCAGGCCACCATATTGGTAAGCCTCTTTCGGTTTTTTTTCTTATGAGCACCTCGTTAATCATCTTCAAAAAGGGTGTTATAACACACACAAACACCCAGTTTTCATCATTGCAATCTGTTGGAGGTCCAGGTGTATCCATGCAAAGTTTGGGGCTGCTAGGTTTCATGGTTTTGGAGTTATGGAGGAGACAGACGGATGGACGGACACTGCCGTTTATTATTATAGACTAGCTTGAATGCACCCGGCGTTGCCCGGGTTCTTTTTGAATGAATTTACGACTATAATTCAGCTTTTACTCGTGGCTGTAGAAGATTGACTACTATAATTCAGCTCAGCTTTTAATTGCGAAATGGGCCCAGCCCGGCCGAGGCGGCCTCGACCGGCCTCGACACCTAGCCTATAACCTTGCCGGGGCCCGTCCCGACATTTTTTGTTTCAAAGGTTTCCTCCTATCTTTCACCGTTCAGGAGATTAGTGCGTGCAGACAAACAAACAAACAAAAACTTTCTTTTATATATATATATAAGATAGATAGAAGAAGATATATACAAGGTGTTTAAAAAAAAAAGTGGACGATTTGATCAGTCTGAAATTCTGTCGTTTTAATGCTCTACTCTTTTCTCTTACATGTTATGATGGTATGTCATTTCTAACAAGTAGTCAGTAGGACCGCACGTCAACGATGGTGTTCACTGTGCAACAAAAAGTGAAAATCGTGAATTTGTGGTGTGAGACAAAATCCTTCATGCAGGTGCTCCAACGATACTGTCAGTATTACAATGTTCACACCCGTAATAGGCCTTCCAGTGGGAGAATTGAGCGGTTTGTGGAGCACTTCCAAACACATGGAAGCGTGAAAAATCAAAATAAAGGCAACAGTAGCCGCCCACCAAGTGTTACCAAAGACCAAGGGAACATTGATCTTGTGAGAGATTCTGCTATTGAAAGTCCTGAGAAATCCCACCGTCGGCGTTCCTGAGAACTGGTGATCTCAGCCTCATCTGTGTGGCTCATTCTCACTTCTGAACTCAAGCTCTAACCCTGCATCATATCTGTAAGGCATAAACTAACTCTAAATGACACGGAAAGATGAGTAACAATGTGCGATTGGTTCAGTTTTGTGTGGCACAAATAAATTGCAGGCTTTTATTGTGGAGACAAAGCATACATTTCCTAAAATGACCCTTTAAAAAAACCCAAGATGTTGTGTGTATGAGTTTCTGAACAACCTTCTCCAAAGTGATCGTTAGAAAATGCAATTGATTGCTTTCCTAACAGCATAGATCATGTTTCACCCAAATAAAATTTAAATATTATCTTATTGTCTCTACAGGGGCTTAGTTGTTTGTGAAGACATGACATCCAAGTTGTACAAGCAAGGATACTGGGCCAGTTACAACCTCCCGTAAGTGTTTCTCTTTGAAGTACTTTTTCCTTTCCTTCCCACCTTGGCAGTGGTGAAATGCGGAGCGTTAATTAAATTCGAACAACGGAATATTCATTGGAACCCGAGAGCTGCGGTGTTTGCTCATTACAAACCTGCATTCTTTGCTTGTTAAATGCCAATCGTTTCGTTAATATATGATATCGCTTGTCGTGTCTGAGTGTGATCCAGAAGTTTTCTGTTGTACAATTATGGGTCTTGAAAAACTGAACATCGAGTTGTCAATATATCTGTTTTTTTTCTTTTTTATGCGAAGTGCCAGCTGTCCTTCACCAGTTAATTGCAGCTCACCATCAATTGTATTACTCGACATGCAAACCCTGGCACACTGAGGCATGTATATATGTGTATATATATATATATATATATATATATATATATATATATATATATATATATCTATATATATTGTTACAGACGCGGTTTTGGATGTTAGTTTACCGAGCGGTTTGGTATGACCGCGTCTGCACAGTTTACCCGATTCCACTCGAACGTTGGCCAAATCGCGCTATGCTAAATCAATTAAGGAAAGGACACAACGGCTGGGTTAGATGACACGACACCAGGGGTACAGTTCTCAAGACCTCCGGAGGAGGTTATAATATTTGTATGCAGAGCGTTGAGATTACAAGGACAAGAGGTACAGCATAGGAAGGTAGGCACTTAGACACACTTATCTTATTCCCGACAGACCACAGATAAACGGGACAAGACTGACTCACACAGGGATTGATGGCAAGGAAGGGCAGATAGTCGCTGGACAGCACAAGGTGCACCTTGGCTCAGGGACAGGATAGCGCGTTCCAAAAGATGCAGGGAGGTATCGTCGCGCTGGAGGTGGCGTCTGGTTCTCTTCAAGCTGGGGGCGCATCTGACGTCACCTCCGGTAAGTGGCTGCCTATATCCAGCGGGGAGTGACACGCCCTCGGCTCGTTAGCTCCGCCCCAGATGGAATCGGTCCGCCGCTTCCATTGGGTGCGGGGGTTACCGGGCTCCGCCCTTGACGAGGAGCTGACAGGGAGCCCCTATTTGGTAACCCCGTCGAGCACATGGGCAATGGCGGCTAACCAAGCCGGAGTGAGGACGCACACTCCCCGCGCGCTGTTGTTGTAGTTGTTGTTGTTGTTGTAGTTTCATGAGGAAGATGGGAGGAGGTATGGGGAGGTCCTAAACTCACTACTGGTGCCATACAATCACATTCTGGTGCAACGAAGAGTCAGAATTAATGGAAACGAGTCCTTAACTGACATAGACTAAGAATAACTAGCAAGATGTCCTATAGTTGTCTACGTGAGATGCGGTGAACCTGGGCACGACATTTAATGGGGGAAAAAGGGGAAGGTCGGTTCTACAGAGTGTTGTTTACAGACAATGGGACTAGGGAATGGGGGATTGGGGATAGTTGGGGAGTATTGGGGAAATAGGGGAATATTTACAAGCGGATATGGATGGAGGCCAAATCCCATATCCGCAACATTGCACCCTTCTCTACCCTCGGGGCGTCCCGACCCGATAAATTTTTACCTACTTTAGTGTGGCACTCAGATGTAGTTCCCTCTACTATTAACTCTACCCTGAGTGCGACAGTTTTACAGATGTTCACAAATGAGTAAATATGGCCCCCTGCGACGTTGCACCCTTCTCCTCACAGAAACACACCCACAGGATAACCGAATCGCGGAAAGAATTCTCAAACTAAACATACAGCCAGTAGGGAGCATTATTTACACAAGACTACGCTGATATTTACACCGATCCAGGACCTGTTTTTGGAGGAACACATGCAGATGTTATGCATAGAGAGAGCACGCATGCCAGCATCGATACACCAACCCACGAGTGCTCTGTGGCCTTACGGCCTTTAATAATGTGCAGAGCACCCCTTCCAAGCACCAAAAGCACCACCCCATAACACAGTCAGCACCATCCGGTGCACCAATAAAATGTTCAACGTCACCGGTGGTGTCGCAGCCGGCCGATGTTCTGCCGCTGGTCTTGCCTTGGAGCCCACTTGGTGTTCTGGCTTCTTTCAAAAATAAAGAAAGGCGCCAACCGCGTCCATTTCTTTATTGTGGCCGTCAGGGGGCCAACTAAAAGTGGTTCACCTGTATGGCATAGGTGCCACGTTGATCCATAGGTCCATCGACGGGTGGTGCTTGGCCGCAAAAGACTGCGGTCCATGGTGGGCGGCCACAAACATTGCGGTCCATATGGTGTATCGATCCCGGCAGCAAGCAGCGAAAGTGCAGGCCCACAACTGCGGAGCCAGCACCTCTCTCTCCTCTCTCTCTGCCCCAAAGCCAGATCCTCGGAGGTGGGAGACAAAAGAAAAGACAAGTGAGTAAGGTGGTAAGGGCGCAAAAGTGCACGCAATGTAAGGTAATGCACACTGGGGGCACATGGGAACCAGGTGAGACAGGTACGTTCCTACCGTACTCCCCCCCCCCCCCCCACCAGGTAACCTACATGGCCCCTCCCTTACCCCTTACTGTATCCACAAAACACAACACTACCCATAAACATCTATTTTACAAATCAACAAACGTCCCTACTGTCTTCCCCGTTCCTCCCATAAACCAAATTCGTCTTCTCTCCCTCCTAACCAATCAAATTTGCCATTTTCAACTCTCATCAAAATTTGCCATCTCCAACTCAACATCATAATTTGCCATCACCAATTCATCATCATCAGGGAGAGATGGAATCACCCCAATGTCTCATCCACGTCGTGATGCGTCTCACCAATCCACACAGCAATTCTCATTTCCTGCACACAGAACAAAGAAACACAGGTGTGGAGTCATCATCACCACAGGTAAGTGGCTGCGTATGGTGCGACAGGTTCATCAATCCTAACTATTTCCTAAATGACTTTAACAACTTTACATTACCCGGGGTCTTTCTCTGCCAAACCATTGGCCCTCTTACACTATGGGTTCTAAAAACCAATTCCCATTGACCAAACTGTGGTGCTTTTCAATTTGGGGTCTCACTCCCCCGATTCATCTCCCGGTGCCCTCGCACAATTTCTGGGCCGTGACGTGTAACTCTCCCAGCAGGTCTACCCACCTGCACACCTCCACCACTGCAGTTGCCTCCGAGCTTACCTGCTCCTTACCCTAACCTAACTACCTGGGGAAGGCCCTCTGGCGCTCTCCCCACTCAGTGCCCTCTCTGGCACTGGGCTACCCGGGTCCGTCCTCCGGATCCTCGGGCCCCACTGACACTAACGGCTCCCAGAGCCCACCTGCGGCCTCACCTGGCCGACATCCTCACAGTGGTGGAGTGCCCAACCAACTACACACACTAACAGGCTACACGCCCAGCCATTTCCACAACACTAATGCACCCATCCGCAATACCATTCTGCAACCGCACCACAAATGCCAATATCCAACCACAATTTACCTATACCCTCTACCTAACACTTACACTACCCGCCCCGGGTATTCGTGATGGGGGTCCACTCTTCCCCCATTCACACCTTCGCACCATGCACACCACTCCGTACCACTTACTCCAACTCTCTCCACACCAGTCATTCTCTGCTCCATATATTCCACACACCTGTACTTGCACACCTGTGCTCTCACTCTTGGTGCCGCCTGCACCCTTCTCTCCCCAAGCGCATTCACGCTGATCCACACACTCACTACTCATCCACTGCTCCACACACCTGTCCAGTTCTCACACGGCATCATCTCCTCTAACTACTCCCCTCTGAAACTTGCGCTTCCCAGTCGTCCCTTTAAACTATTGCGCTCCCTCGTCATTATCATCCACTCTAATCTACCTGCGTCCCCACTACAGGTATCAGTCACTATCTAACCTTAACGTTACCTAATGTCATCTTCTAGGGCCCTATCAATATCCTAACCCACCCGGGCTAGTTTTCACTGCCATACACCCCATAAGCTATTGCGCATTTGCCCCACCTTTTTGTGAGGGATGACAGAGTTGCCATCCCACCACATCGGGCATCTCCCACTACCAATTTTGCACATCAAATTTCAAGAAATCAAAAATTTGCCAATCACTGCCCATCATCTGCCAATCATTACTGCCAATCCTTTGCCAATCATCAAATTTTGTTTTTCTCTAATTTTGGGGCCAAAACACTAACCTCATCACACAGTCTACTCACTAATGCCTCTCGGTGCGCCAATTTACTTCTAAAGCTCGGCTTCGTACAGCCAAGCCATGAATGCGGGTTGTTCTGTGCCAGCGGCTGGATGCGTCCGGCATTCGGTGCAGGGAAGGAGGTTTACCCGGGCCGAGGTCCCACGCACCTTCTCGGCACGGAGCCATCCCATGGCTCGATCTCGACCTGCCGGAATGCCTCAACAAAAAGTGGTCGCCATGACGACCCTTCCTATCCAGCCGCCCGCTCCGCCTAGTGGAGCACGGACGCGGCCGTTCAAAGCGAGGCCCAGCACGCACCGAGGGCCCGATTCGGCTAAAAGTCGCTCTAACCGCTAACCCGTTTAACGTCGATGCTTCACCTGCATGCTTACACCCCGCAGCCCGTTCCTTGCTCACACATCCAGCCGTTCCCATGCTCCTCGTACCTTTCCTTACACACCCAGGTACACTCATTCCACTCACAGCCTTGGTCACACACCTGACCACCGAACACTTTGGCACACATTCGTTGGTCGCACACCTCACCAACACACCTCTTCGCGCCCCCTCCTCTGTCACCTCCTCTGTGACAATCACAGGTGTGCCCTCACTCGCACACCCAACCACGTGCCTCACTACCAATTCCAGCGTGCATTTCCACTCACGCTCTACCATTCCAGGTGTGCTTCCTTTCTCACCTGTCACAACCAACTCACGCTCCTTGTCACTCTCACTACTCTCACCACCACTCCTGACAGCGCACTCACCCTTACTCTCGACAGCGCACTCTTCCCTCATGCACCCGTCCGTTACACACCTTTCTCGCGCACACTCTTGCGCACACTCTCCCGTCACACCCTCTGTAACACTCACCACAGGCGTGCATTCTTCCTTGCCTTTGACAGCGCACTCTTTCCCCATGCACCTGTCCGTCACACACCTTTCTCGCGCACACTCTTGCGCACACTCTCCCGTCACACCCTCTGTAACACTTACCACACCGCGCTTCCATGTGCTCCCTCGCACACGCGCTACGACCGACTCACTCTCGCCAGCACCCTCACTCCTTGGCACGCACTTTTTCCTCACACACCCCAGTCGGACTTTCTCGCACACCTCCTTTTTCGCACACCTGACCTGTCGCACACTTCACCCACGGCCTCTCACGAACACCCGGGTCCATCTCGACCCCCAAGCTTCTTAAATCCCCTGGCGCATCATACGCACGACCATATTGGTCACCACTTACACCGGGTCCTCTTCCTCTTCGCTTCTCCTCCATCACCTGCGAATCCCTCATCCGGTTAATGAGCACATCATCACGACCCAAACACAGACTTTGGACCAATTCTTTTATCTCCTCTTTTATCTCTTTCTTATCCCCTCTCCGTCGCTTCTTAATTTCGCTCACCCCTTCTTCCACTTCTTCTAATTTCTGCTTCACCTCTTTTATTTCCCGGTACGTCTCCTCAAGCTCGTCCTCCGAGGCTACCTTGACCGTTTCCATGTGCGTCCTCACCTGCCGGTCCTTCGTCTCCATTACCTCTGTCACCTCGTCCAACCTCGTTGTCAGTCCCTCACGTACCATCTGACATTCCCTCTTCGTCGCTATCAAGTCGTCTTTTAGTTCTTTCTGTGTCTCTTTTAACCCTCCTAATACCGCAGTGTTCCTTTGAACCTGCTCCGTTAGTCCTTTTTGTCCCTCCGTCAGCTGTTCTACTCCCAGCGTCAACTCCTCTATACCCCCTTGCAATTTTACAGTCCCCTTTCTCACCTCCTTCTCCATGCGCTCCTTACAGTGCCTCACCTCCTCGCGCACTCCTCCGACCTCCTCACTCACACCTCTTCTGATCTCCTCTCCCATCACTTGCATCTCCTGCCCAGATGCCACCCTCATCTGCTCCATTTCCTCCCTGTGAGCATCCAGTTTGGTTTCTACCCCCATTCTGACCCCCTCTATCTGCTGCCCCATTTGTTTAACTTCCCTTTCCGCTTGGTCCCTCATGTCCCTCAATTTGCCTTCCATCCTGTTTTCTAACCCCTCTAACCCCTTTTGCATCCCTTCCATTTGATTCTCTTGAGCGGCCATTCCGTTTTCTACCCCCATTAACCCATTTCTCACCTCTTTTATCCCGTTGTCTAACCCCTCAAAATTATTGTCTAACTTCCCAAATTTCTTGTCTAACTCCTCAAAATTATTGTCTAACTTCCCAAATTTCTTGTCTAACTCCTCAAAATTATTGTCTAACTTCCCAAATTTCTTGTCTAATCCCTTAAAATTATTGTCTAACCCCTCACCGGTACCCCTCGCTTCATCCCTCATTGCCCCCATTTGGCCCTCTAATCGCTCACTATCAGCCCTCAATCCCACAATTTGGTTTCCCAATTGCTGACTATTAGCCCTCATCTCGTCCTTCATTTCTTCACCCGACTTAACCATAAAGGCCTTTATTTGTTCCATAAATAGGCCCCAATCCATTGGCGGCGCTACCACGGTCGCGGGCGCGGTCGCCGTGGCCATGTGCGAGGCGCCATTTTGCGCGCCCGCAACCTCGTGCGCGACGATGCTATTTTGCGAATCTGCTACCCTCACTGCTTCGCTCTCCTCTTGTCCCTCATTTTGGTCCTGGATCGACCCTGCCTCCCTCTCCTTTACCGGAACCCAGCCGTCTTGGTCTGCCATAGCGCGACTTTCAAAATTCGGGTTTTTATTTTTTTTGTAAAACACAATTAAATTTCGCTGTTATAATTTCGAGCGCGTGAAACGCGCTCCGGATCGAATCCCACTTCCCGACACCAAATGTTACTCTAATAGTACAATTGGTGTTCCAAAATTTGGGCTAAATGAATTTAGTCCCAGGTCCGAATCCAACTCCTCGACACCAAATGTTACAGACGCGGTTTTGGATGTTAGTTTACCGAGCGGTTTGGTATGACCGCGTCTGCACAGTTTACCCGATTCCACTCGAACGTTGGCCAAATCGCGCTATGCTAAATCAATTAAGGAAAGGACACAACGGCTGGGTTAGATGACACGACACCAGGGGTACAGTTCTCAAGACCTCCGGAGGAGGTTATAATATTTGTATGCAGAGCGTTGAGATTACAAGGACAAGAGGTACAGCATAGGAAGGTAGGCACTTAGACACACTTATCTTATTCCCGACAGACCACAGATAAACGGGACAAGACTGACTCACACAGGGATTGATGGCAAGGAAGGGCAGATAGTCGCTGGACAGCACAAGGTGCACCTTGGCTCAGGGACAGGATAGCGCGGTCCAAAAGATGCAGGGAGGTATCGTCGCGCTGGAGGTGGCGTCTGGTTCTCTTCAAGCTGGGGGCGCATCTGACGTCACCTCCGGTAAGTGGCTGCCTATATCCAGCGGGGAGTGACACGCCCTCGGCTCGTTAGCTCCGCCCCAGATGGAATCGGTCCGCCGCTTCCATTGGGTGCGGGGGTTACCGGGCTCCGCCCTTGACGAGGAGCTGACAGGGAGCCCCTATTTGGTAACCCCGTCGAGCACATGGGCAATGGCGGCTAACCAAGCCGGAGTGAGGACGCACACTCCCCGCGCGCTATTGTTGTAGTTGTTGTTGTTGTAGTTTCATGAGGAAGATGGGAGGAGGTATGGGGAGGTCCTAAACTCACTACTGGTGCCATACAATCACATTCTGGTGCAACGAAGAGTCAGAATTAATGGAAACGAGTCCTTAACTGACATAGACTAAGAATAACTAGCAAGATGTCCTATAGTTGTCTACGTGAGATGCGGTGAACCTGGGCACGACATTTAATAGGGGAAAAAGGGGAAGGTCGGTTCTACAGAGTGTTGTTTACAGACAATGGGACTAGGGAATGGGGGATTGGGGATAGTTGGGGAGTATTGGGGAAATAGGGGAATATTTACAAGCGGATATGGATGGAGGCCAAATCCCATATCCGCAACAATATATATATATATATATATATATATATATATATATATATATATATATATATACATATATATATATATATATGTATATATATATATATATATATATATATATATATATGTTGGAATTGAGACTTAGGACTTGGGACTCAGAAGACTCAGAGAAAGGAGCAACGGATATTTTTATTAGAACTCTTTACACAAGCTTGCGGAGAACAGGGTGTCGCAGGAAGCTCACACAAAATGACCAACACTACAACAAGATGCTCTGAAATAATTCGATTAAAACTTGCTTTATATAAGGAATATCGGGTGTGGTTTTAGCTCACAAGATACAGAGACAGAATGGGCTCATTGGTCCTCCCACCATTAGTCCCATCCTGTTGTTCAGTTAGTTAGAGGAAGCTCATCCAAGGCCACTCATGGGTTAGCTCAGATAAGGAGATGGTCAGCAATATGTGGCAACATGTTTACAACTTTCTGTATAGAGACCTTGGTTGGGAAAGTACAAAGGGAGTGGGCACTCATAAATGTGTCAGCCTACAGGATATTGGCAAAGTCATGAGGGAGGCTGAGAGATAACAGCTGCAACCAAGGCCAGGAAGGGGAACAAGAGATTATGCCAACACAGGGCAAGAGCTCACAAGCACAGAACTCCTTATTAGGGTATTACACATCCTCAATGCACAAGAAAGGACTAAGTATCTTAAAAGAATACAGCAATCAGTCAAAACAAAACATATAATTGGTTATACTTGGTAATTGGTAAAGCAGTAAGAAAATACAAAGGGAGAGGGGAATAATAGCTCTCCACATACCGCCCTTTTGGATCTAAGATACAAAGTTATCTACGAGCCAATCAAAGGCCTTTATTTCAAAACAAAGCAGAAACAAACAAATCAGAAAAATCATTCAACATATCACGCGAAGGCAGCCCAGTGAGCATGTAGTGCCCAAAGCACTCCACATCGCACCCAGCAGGATGATTCACGTCTGTATGTGAGTATGCAATGTAAGTCCATAAAAACAGGGTGATCAAATGGCATGAAAAATCCTCCAAGAGAGGTGAGATAGACAGTGTAAAAGGTTCACTAAACATACCACGCGGATGCAGCCCAGTGAGCATGTCCCGTACCCAAAGTACCACACATCGCACTCAGCAGGATGATCCGCGGGTATGTGGGTGTATGTGGGTGTATGTGGGTGTATGATGTAAGTCAGGTGTAGATGGGTGTATGAGGTGAGACCGTAGAGGCATGAAGATCGAATAGCACGTCAAATCCACAACGAAGACCTCTGGTTCCGCCGGGGTCCACACCCAGGAAGATCTCCCGACCCACCCTTGGAGCACAGAGGTGCGGCCAGGACTCCTCCCCGACGGGAGCTCGCCCAAGCTTCCCCAGGTGAAATCCTTGTAGATCTTCGGCGCTCAATCGATATTCATGTTCATGAGGTCTCTTACATGCTGGTGATCTGGGGAAGACACAACATCATCAGTATCAGGTGGCTTAAACCTATGGCCATAAAACAAAGCATAACGGTCCAAAGGAGGGAGAGCAACTTCCTTTGGGTCAAAGTCGAGATCGTCCGAGGCGATGCTGCTTCCACCGCTGTTATCCATGGACGAATCTCCAAAACAATCAGATTCGGAACTCAGAGTATCTCCACGATTGAGTTCCTCTCCATCCGGGCTTGGGTTTGCAGTTGGGTCCAAATCCCGGACTGGGTCAGTGACGTTTGACTCACTGTGAGCTTGTGAGACATAAAGGTGAGCTCGTGAAACATAAAGAGGCAAGGCCTGCATTGAGACATAAACATCAGTCGGGGACCCTTGCAAGTGGCCCACATCATCATTGGTAACATCATCAGTAACATTATTCTCAGGTGGCGTAGGCCTGCGGCGTCGGTGGCCAGCAACAGTCATAGCCTTACACATCGAGAAAAAACGAGAAGACTCCCTTAGGAACTCGTTGGCGTCTGCATGCGACATGTTGGGGTCCAGTGTAATCGGCCTCCTGGCAGCCTGAAATGCTCTGAGGTCCGCAACTGTGTAATCAAAATCATTATCGGTAATATCAACAATGGAAGAACAATCTTCGGAAGCGGAGATCTCATTGTCGCAGCCCAGTGACTCGTTCGGGTCGTCGTTCCAGGATCCGCGGTCTGCAGTCACGTCGACGGCCGGTGTGTCATCTGGACCCGCGATCAGCTTATCGATCATCACCATGGCCTTTTCTGTTGTCGTCTTCAGTGTCCATCCTGTGGTAAACTTTCTCACACACGCAAGGACTAAAGCCTTGATTATTACACAACTGACCACGATTCCAAGGACTATTGCCAAGGCGGTCAATATCCACTTTACTATCGTACCTGTCCATCCTTTGAACCAGTCAGTAAGCCACTGGTGGGAGGCTTCCCGATCCATTCGATCCCTTGTCAATATATGAGCACTTTCCCTTCACCTTATAATAGCAGCACTGACCCCCTGTGAAGGATCAGGAATAAAAGTACAACATCTACCCTCAATTATCCCACATACCCCTCCTCGTTCTGCCAGTAGCATATCTAACGCAACCCTATTTTGCATAACCATTGTACGCAGGTGGACAACCGTGTTCAACATTTCGTCATGTGCTGTAGCGGTGGCGTTGGCCACACTTTCTAAGATTAACGCAATTTTGTCAATGCGGTAACTGCTCATGACCGTCCCAGCCCATGGGAAGAAGAAACCAACGGCCTTCTCCCAATCAGCGCCGTGTAAGGTGGTGGTGTCGTCGTCGTGCCAATAGGTGCTTCGTTGTGTCCTTATGAGTGCAGGGGTATTATACAAGTGTTGTCGCATTTCCATTTCTGGGAAAACTGATCCTAAATAGCAAATACCTCCCCAATTATCAGGTAAATACGGGTAAGCTTTGTTCCCGCATACAAACATGGTCCCGTGTGGAGCCACTAAATGGGTGGTCATGCAAGAGCGAAGGCCTGGGATAGTGTTCGTCCCATTTTCCCCTTCCCATGCCAACTGGAGGTGTGTGAGGTTATGTAAGGGCGAACTTGTAACATTCACTAACAGCCTGTGTTTCCCTTCCCTAGGGTCCGCGGGGAGGGTATCTCTACACACGGATTTACCTACCATTACTCGGCCCTTTCCTTCTAAGCAGAGGGCCCCCCTCGCCGGTTTGACCCAAACCGGCGCCGGACGTTCCTCAAAGTGTCGGGACTGGATGGGAGGGGAGTACTGGAAAACTCGTTTACACGCGGTTCCATCAGAACCTTGGCTTGTCAGGGTTGTACTAATGCATTTGGTGTCTAGTGGCTTCGAGCACAAATCATTGAGTGATAAGGGTAACACTACCATGGGTATTCCTACTGTGCTGGTGCGGGGAAGGTGCATACACATCCAACACCGTGTCCTGTTCTGTACTGTGGCCATACGCCGTGCGACCTTCCAGTATGTGTTCTCCTCTGGCTTCCTTCTTACTTCCTGGGCAGGCGGGGTTTTAATGACGTAAGCGGCACAACTAGGTCGTAAGTAGGGTGCAGTTCCATTTGGGATTATCGTGCGAGGGGGCCATATTCCACATTCAAGTATCATTGTTGTATCCGGGCCAATGGGGGTATAATGCAATAAGAGGGTAGTATTCTCAATGCCCTTGCCCCATCGATATCCTGGGGCATATCGACTACTTATGTCCCCAGTGTATGTTCCGTTTTCCACTTTCCTAACCTTAGTCAGGACTAGGCGTGGTCTTGTCATGCGTGCCTGTGGTGTCTTATTGTGTACCACTATAGCTTCCACCCATCTTACAGATAACCACTTAAAGCTTGTTTCCAAGTTACAGCAATTCACCGCTATTTTGTCTCCCCAGCGAGCCGTTATATACTTGACGGGGTAGAGGGGAAATGCTGAATAGTTGTCGGGTCCTGGGTACTTGGGGAGGTCCTTTCTCGATAGCTCAAAGTGCAAGAGCCTATCTTTGGCAGGGGGTTTTCGGCAGCTACCCAGAATTCCCATCATCATGACCGTCATCGCCGCCCTTAGGAGACTGTAGTGCCCTAGACGGTGCATTGTCTTCAGCAATGTGAGGTGCAGTGTCTTGTGTGGCTTGTGGTGCGGGGATGGACAACTTACAATGGGTGGCGTGGATCCACGAAGGTTTACCCTCGCAGAAGACTGCCGTCGGTGTGACCAGTAGCACCTGGAATGGTCCCTTCCACCGTGGCTCCAAAGCAGCCTTGCGGGTGAAGTGCTTTACGAGCACCCAGTCGCCGGCCTGGAAGTCGTGGATGGCGTGGCCTATTGGTTCAGGCAGCGCCTCTCGTACTCGAGCATGGATGCTGCGTGCCACATTGGACAAGCCTATGCAAAATCTCAAAAGCATGTCATCCATTACTGGCAAAGCAAGGGTGGACATGTCCGTTGGTGCTGAAACGGGCAAGCTCATAGGTCGTCCCATTAATATTTCGTGGGGGGAAAGGCCCGTAGTGCGACCCGGGGTGGAACGGATGCTCATCAACGCAAGCGGGAGAGCCTCTGGCCACCTCAAGCCTGTGTCTGCGCAAAGTTTCGCTAGTTTATTCTTTAAAGTCTTATTCGTTCGTTCCACAAGTCCCGATGACTGTGGGTGGTAAACGCAATGGAAGGACTGTTTAACGCCCAACGCCTTCAGGATGCCCTTGACCACCTGCGCCGTGAAATGGCCCCCTTGATCTGACGAAATTATCTGGGGGATGCCAAATCTGCACATAAAATCCCGCACGAGGCGCTTCGCATCGGACTTGACGCATGGGTAGGCTTCGACCCATTTGGTGAACGTATCTACGATTACCAACACATATCGAAACGACATGCTTGGTTCCAATTCTGTAAAATCGAACTCGATAGTTGCGAACGGCCCACTTGGCGGGGGCCGTCCCCCGTCATGTGCATGTCTCGGCGGCGCCCCTCTATTGTGTTGCTGGCAGACCACGCACGATCGGCACACTTCGGATACAATCCGTGACAGTCCTGGCGCTGCCCAAGTGTAGTTTATCTGTCCCATCACCCCCCTCTGGCACACATGACCATTCTGATGAGCCATGTGTGCCAGCCAAGGCAGTAAGGCCTGGGGTGCTATAGGTTTCCCCTCAAGGGTCCATATTTCTCCTGGCCCAAGGCGTATCGCCCCTCGCTTGAGCCAGTCCTCGTGTTCGGCCGTCGGTGCAGCGTTCTGCAAATTTATGATATCGTCCTTAGTTGGTGTGGCGGGTGGTCCCACAGTCGGTATGTCAGCAATCTGTGCGGATGTCTTCTTTGCTCGTGTCACCATCGGCATGTTGCGTTCTATCTGTTGGTTGGCGGCCTTTCCTGCCGCCTCGTCCGCCCTTGCATTGCCCCGGGCAACGTCAGTGTCCGCCCTTTGGTGGCCACGACATTTAATTACCGCGATAGCGCGGGGAAGTAAAATGCTTCGGAGGAGCCCTTCTACCAACGCGCCATTCTTTATCACTGAACCGGCAGATGTGAGAAAACCTCTCATCTTCCAGATGGCCCCTTTATCGTGGACTACGCCGTGAGCGTAGGCCGAATCTGTGTAAATGTTGACGGCAAGGCCTTCCGCCAAGCTGCACGCTCTGGTCAAGGCGCACAGCTCCGCCTGCTGTGCGGAAAAAGTAGGTGGAAGACGCCCGCTTTCTACCGTTTCGCTATCCGAGCACACGGCGTACCCGGACAACAGGGACCCGTCCCATGCGCGCCTAGCTGATCCATCGACATAATATGTACAGTCGGGGTATTCTAGGGGATTGTCCTTTAAATCCGATCGCACCGTGGAGACTAGCTGCACAACGTCGGCACACACATGGGGTTCGCCCTCCTCAGGGGTGGGCATCAGTGAGGCTGGGTTGAGTGTCGTGCAACGTTCGATCGTGATGTTGGCTGCAGTGATCAGTGCGGATTCGTATTGCATTAATCTAGTGTTAGACAAATGCTGTGTGCTTCGCTGTAACAACAGCGAAGTGACGCAATGCGGTACCCGTAGCGTTATTGGGTGTCCCATAACGATGTCCGCTGTTCTTTCTACTGCGTACCTGGCCGCTGCCACGGCTTGCAGGCACACCGGAAACCCTCGTTCGACCGGGTCTAACTTTTTACTAAAGTAGGCTACCGGCCGCTCCTTATCCCCATGGGTCTGTGTCAAAACTGACTGGGCGAAACCTCCCACGGCGTGAGTGTAAAGGGTAAATGGTTTCGCATAATCCGGGAGTCCTAATGACGGTGCCGTGACCAACGCCTTTTTCAGCCCGTCAAAACATCGCCTCAATTCATCCGTCCATACCAATGGATCCGGGGCGTTTGCTTTGGTCGCCTCGTACAGTGGCTTAGCCAGCAGCGCAAAATCAAGTATCCAAGTGCGGCAATATCCCGTCATACCTAGGAAGCGCAGCATTTGCCGTTGCCAGCGAGGGCGAGGCAACTCCATGATAGCGGTCACCCGTCCAGCATCCAATTCTCGTTTTCCGTGCGAAATGGCGTGTCCCAAGTAAGTTACAACCTTCCGCACAAACTGAAGTTTTGGTCTGCCTACTTTGTGGCCTTTGGCCGCCAAGGCCTTTAATAGGGCCATGGAATCCATTTCGCACGCCTCATTCGAAGGGGAGCAAATCAACAAATCGTCAACGTATTGCAACAACACTGACCCTCCCGTCAATTCCACGTCCGCCAGGTCGCGGTGCAGCGCCCGGGAAAACAGAGTGGGGCTATCTGAAAACCCCTGAGGTAGTACTGTCCAAGTATACTGGCGCCCCCTATGGGTGAAAGCGAACAAGTATTGTGACTCAGCCGCGATGGGCACAGAGAAAAACGCAGAACAAAGGTCGATAACTGTGAAGTATGTTGCGTCCGGCGGGATTGACATCATGAGGGTTTCTCCATTTGGAACTAGTGGGTGTATGCCCTGTATCACCTTGTTCACCTCCCTTAAATCCTGTACAAACCTCCATTTGTCTTTCGACGGCTTTTTTACTGGCAGAATTGGTGTATTACACGGGCTGTTAGTTTCCACGATAATTTTCTGTTCCACTAGGGATTGAATTACTGGTGCTATGCCTACGTCGGCCTCAGGTCGTAGCTTATACTGTTTTACGTTTGGCAAGCGCATCCCCGGCTGCACTGCTATCACTAGAGGTTTGGCGTCTCGCATCCGTCCAACCTCATCATCGCTCCGAGGCCATAAATTGTCTGGCACCTCCGCTAGGAGGTAATCTGACTCACCCGGGTCCGTTAACACTGCCCTCATGGCATAGGTGCCCTTAGGAGGCAACTCTGCTTCTTCGAACACTCCCTCCCTTCGTTGTGGTTTCATGTCAATCGAGAACCCTTCACCATTTTGGAGCCGTTTCAAAGTCCAGCGGCCCCTTTTACACCGATAACCTTGTAAGGGAACTTCTCGTAACCGCCCCACCATCCAACCTACACTTTCCGGTGGCCACCCCTTGGCAGTAGTGAGGGTAACATGGGCGACCGCTCCTTCGGGGTATTGGGTCAACGCACGCTGACTCAAGGTTAGAACTGCCTCGATACCTATCCCCTCACGGCCGATCCATATCCGTGATAAGTGTAGGGGCGTGCGCTCGCCCAGCTTTTCCTTAACCTTCTCTCGATAATTCTCGTCCTCGCCCGTTGCATCATAGTACGCAGTGCAATGGGGTGGATTATCCTTTAAGTTTTTTATCGAAATTTGGTGCAGTTGTAGCCAATCTCGCAGAACTGAACTGTCCAAACACACATTATCTATGATATGCGTCCAAGTAGCCAGAGCCCCTTCATCCAAGCGCCACCAATACGCGGTGGGGCCGGGCCGAGACAATGCCATCATCAACAAGTCGCGTTTAGATTCCGCGACGTCTACGAAAACTCCCTTCTCTGTACATGAGATTTGACAGCCCAATCGGCACAACAAGTCCCGTCCCAACAAATTTGTCGGGGCGGTAGTGGTCATCAAGAACGCATGTTTAGCCTCCAGCGGGCCGCATGTTACTCGCACTTCCTCCGAAATAGGAAGCGCTTGGGGTAAGCCCGAAACACCCAGTATTTGAACGTTCCTCGCCGTGGGGCGCAAAGAGGGCAATTGCCCCTTGTTAATTGTGCTGCGAGTCGCACCCGTATCGACGAGAAATTCTAATTGTCTTCCCTCCACGTCCAACGTCAAGGTCGGTTCCTCTGCCGGTGTCATGGTCAAGAGAGGACACTCCTTGGGCGACCCGCCAGCGTCCCGTCAATAGGCCCCTCTATTGTATTGGGGCGGAAACCCCTTACGAGCACTTGGGCAATCACGTCTCCAGTGTCCCATTTGCTTGCAATAAAAGCACGGTTCCTGCGGAACCGGTGGTGCGGAGGGCATAGGTCGTCCCTCTACAGCGCCCCTTCCACCCAGCCGGCGTTCTGGCGGCCCCCACTGTGACTGGTTTACTGGTTGCCATTGCGGCGGACCCCGAGGCGGGGCCCAGTTCCGCCTTGGTCCATTCTGCATCCCACTATTGGGGGGTGGTCCAGGGGTTTGGAGAAGGGGTCTTGGTGGGTACCAATTTTGGGGAGGGGGCCCTTGCACGGTCCAAGTTTGAGGGTTTTGAGGAGGAGGGGGAAGAGGGGGTGGTATTGTCCATTGTTGTTTTATCTCGTCCATATTAATTAGTCCAAAATCTTGGTCAGTACAACCATCGCAGTGGTTGTTTTCGTGGTGGATCCACTCTCCGTTGGGGAATTGGCCCCTATAGAAAGGCAAACACCCCCTCCCATGGTCCTCATAACCCCGGACAGGCCCCCACTTCTGGCACTGTTCGCGTATGTGGTTCTGACTCTGATCCCCCTTTTTATTTTGATTAAATTGAGCCCGTTTCTCCTGGACAAACATTTGCAATATTTCCTCCTTAATATCCTTCTTCTCCTCTAAGGAGGAGCCCGGGCATTGTTCCAGCTTGTCGCATAATTCGTTGGTTGTCATTCCCTTCCAGCCGAAGAGGACGGACTGTACCTGTTTCTTTAATGCCGGCCGAAGCCCCTCGATTAGATATTGATTTACCAATGGTTGGGGTAGCCCTCCCAGCTGCATCGGACCCAGTCCTCCCCAGCGCGCGATGGCCTTTTCCAACCTTTCTCGGTAATCTCCAATTGATTCTCCTGTCTTTTGTTTTATGGCCCCGATTTTTCCCCAATCCGGACCTCCTGCTGGCAACAGCGCCAGCGCGATGGCATCTAGCAGCCGGACCTTCAGTTCCTCCCATTGCGCTAGTGTTATCTGGTTTGCACCCACCGCCCTTGGGTCATCCATCGGCCACAGTGCTCTTTGTCTAGCCCTATCCCATACCTTGGGTGGGAGCACGGATACTCCCATATGAGTTATGTCTCGATAGTCGCACTCGCCAGCTAAAACCCAATTCGACATGGTTGGCACTATCTGCCGTGGGTCCTCAATAAGCAAATGTTGAATCCTTTCCCGCATTACTGTTAAAGAGGATTCTTTCCATGGTACCCTTTCTCGAACCCCCTGACCTTGAGCATTAACTCCAATAATTTGTACGGGGCACAATGTTTTCCTTCCCTTTATTTCCTGACATTCCAATGGGGTAGTTTGTGAGGTCTCTTTCCCATTACAGCCTACCAGTGAGGGG
Source organism: Myxine glutinosa (assembly GCF_964187855.1). Classification (NCBI taxonomy): domain Eukaryota; kingdom Metazoa; phylum Chordata; class Myxini; order Myxiniformes; family Myxinidae; genus Myxine; species Myxine glutinosa. Next base: position 59,615,048 of record NC_136266.1, on the reverse strand, counting down.
TATAACCCATCCTGTCCTATCGGTGGCGGGAACCCTGCGATGTCGGTCCCGTCATCTATCCCGTTAGCCCCGAGTTGTGCAAACGGACTTCCCTGGCTCGGATGGTTCTGGGGTATCTGGGGCGCGATGGTAGCGGGGTTACAGGGAGGTGGTGGCGGGAGCGCAGAAAGGATAGGTGGTGCCTGAAACCCCGGGACAGGGCTTAGGTCTGGGGCTGGGGAGGGTAGATTGGTCACTACTTCCCCTACCGCGGGGTCTGGGTTTTCAACGAGCGACATCAGTCGCGCGTTGGCCTGCCTCTCTAATTCTTTAATCGCTTGATCCTGCATTTTATTCGCCTGTTTTCTCAGACCCTTGAGTTTTGATACCTCACCGGCCAAGCTGGCCTGTTTCGACTTTGCATGTCGCTTCATCGCTTCTTCCTTCCACCAACCAAAGACTTTCCAATAGTCAGGCGGGAAGTGTTTCGTGGCCTGTTCTAACTTTTCTAATGCCTCATACAACACGTCCAATTTTTCCAGCGCAAAAGACCCTCCTTCGGGCCACGGTTCACCTAAATCCTTAGTCAGCGCAACCCATGACTTCCCTGGTCTCGCAGCATCATAGCCATACCTCCGAAACATGAAAAATGCTGGGGTATTTCTAAGAGGTTCACCTGCCTTTACAGTCTTATTACCCATCCTGTTCCCCATCCTAGGAAAATTTAGTTTACCGACGTAGCCTTGTACCCGTGAGGTTCGCCCGCCTCGCGAGGTACGGCCGTCTACCTAACTCTTGAGAGGCTCGTAGCCTTGTACCCGTGAGGTTCGCCCGCCTCGCGAGGTACGGCCGTCTACCTAACTCTTGAGAGGCTCGTAGCCTTGTACCCGTGAGGTTCGCCCGCCTCGCGAGGTACAGCCACGCTACCTACTCTCCTGAGAGGCTCGCCCTCCTACTCAGCTGTCTAACCTACCCTTACTATACTCTCCTGGCGTCCTACGCCCTTATAATACTTCTAATCTTACTTATAATTCCGACGTCTCCCGGGTAGGCCTTGGATCGGGACGCCGCCCTTATCCTTACCTTCACAACCCAGAGATCTATTACTCCTTATCCTCAGGCGCCCAACATGGGGCACTTCCCCTTACGTAACGTTACCCTGACGAGTCCATAAACAGTCAGTTGCTCCGGGACCCAAGCGGTCCGTATTTAAATTTAGGTTCGTGGATCAGGTTTGAGCAGGGAACGGAACAAACGGCACCCGAGCAAGAGAGTGGGTTACAATTTGGACTGACCCCCAGGCTATAAAGGAAAAACAAAAGAAAACCACAGCTCACCTGACCCGGATCAATTGCCAGCTGGTCTCACCACTCACTTGCCTGGGACCGCGTCCCGGACTGCACAGACTGATCCCACCGCTGCCACCACTTGTTGGAATTGAGACTTAGGACTTGGGACTCAGAAGACTCAGAGAAAGGAGCAACGGATATTTTTATTAGAACTCGTTACACAAGCTTGCGGAGAACAGGGTGTCGCAGGAAGCTCACACAAAATGACCAACACTACAACAAGATGCTCTGAAATAATTCGATTAAAACTTGCTTTATATAAGGAATATCGGGTGTGGTTTTAGCTCACAAGATACAGAGACAGAATGGGCTCATTGGTCCTCCCACCATTAGTCCCATCCTGTTGTTCAGTTAGTTAGAGGAAGCACATCCAAGGCCACTCATGGGTTAGCTCAGATAAGGAGATGGTCAGCAATATGTGGCAACATGTTTACAACTTTCTGTATAGAGACCTTGGTTGGGAAAGTACAAAGGGAGTGGGCACTCATAAATGTGTCAGCCTACAGGATATTGGCAAAGTCATGAGGGAGGCTGAGAGATAACAGCTGCAACCAAGGCCAGGAAGGGGAACAAGAGATTATGCCAACACAGGGCAAGAGCTCACAAGCACAGAACTCCTTATTAGGGTATTACACATCCTCAATGCACAAGAAAGGACTAAGTATCTTAAAAGAATACAGCAATCAGTCAAAACAAAACATATAATTGGTTATACTTGGTAATTGGTAAAGCAGTAAGAAAATACAAAGGGGGAGGGGAATAATAGCTCTCCACATATATATATATATATACTAGACGACCCATGACCCGTTGGGTCAGTCAGTTTGAATAGATATGAGAATAGAACTAAAGCGAATGCTGGACATCATCAGGGAGATTATTTGGGCCAGCCAGCCATAAGGCTCACCTCTTCAGCGTTCTAAATCACTTATCTGTGACACGTGATTTCGGCCCTTATCTCCGATCACGTTTTTTTTTTTTTTTTTTTAGAAAAAACACGCGACCCGTGGACTACCACGATTTTGTTGTCAGAAGACACTTCTGATGACGATGTTCTTTGTCGACGATCCTCCATTTACATAAACTCGCACGTTCTCTTTCCTCTTCCCTCGACTGAGCGCCACATACAGCTGACCATGCTGGAAGACCGGTTTCTCCAGGTAGACCAGCACATTCTCCATAGTTTGCCCTTGCGCCTTATGGATCGTCATTGCGAAGCAGGATTGTATGGGGAACTGGCAGCGCTGCAAAGGGATATCCTCAGCTTCCGACAGATTTAGTCGGATCCGAGGGAGCATTACAGTTTCGCCTTCAAACGTTGAACTTATGATCCTCGCAACTATAATATTTCGAAGCATGTCCTCAACAATCATGCGCGTCCCGTTGCAAAGTTTCGGAGGGTCCAAGTTCCGCATCAAAATGATAGGGGATCCTTTTTTGAGCTCGAGGTTGTGCGGCGGCAATCCCGAGACTTCAACGGAATCTAGGAATTCCGTTGGGAAGTGCGTCGCATCAGTACCCTCAGTCACACTGTTGAACGCAGCATACTCTTTGCTAGCACCAGGGAACCTTGTGATGCATCTTGAATTGATGTTTCGCATCATATCGTTGAGGGGCACTAATATAGACCTTGCTGAAAAAACCTCCATCGGATTGGCGAATGATGGATATATGGTATCGATGCACTCATCGAGCCCACTCGCTGTCAGCAGTATATCCTCTGGCAAATCTATCTCATCATCCGCATTTTTCTCGATTCTATCCTCGCCGATGTCGAGCAAAAATCTTGAAAACTGCCCACTTCCGTCGGTCAGTCGCATATTAGTTCTCAAGTGAAACATTCCAAAGCTCTGCCATAAGTAGGACTTCTTTATGCACGCATTCTCAACGTCAGCATCACACCCTCTTTTCACCACGGGCAGAAGTTGATGGAAATCACCACAGCATATCGTCAAGATCCCTCCATAAGGCTCGTCTTTGTCACATACATCACGCAACGTGCGATCCACAGCCTCGAAACTCTCTCTCCTGATCATAGGACACTCATCCCACACGATGAGTTTTGTACTTCGAAAGAGGTCTGCGATAGTGGAATTTTTATCGATGTTGCATACGCCATCTTCCCTCGGTGTCAGAGGGATTTGGAACCTTGAGTGCGCTGTTCTTCCACCAGGCATGAGGGTAGCAGCTATGCCAGATGAGGCCACCGCAAGGGCAACTTCTCCACTCGCTCTCACTTTAGAGAGAATCAGGTTAATAAGAAACGTCTTCCCTGTGCCTCCAGGCGCGTCAATGAAAATCATTGATGACTGATTCGTGCGGATGCAACCGCACGCAAAGTCATAGACAACTCTCTGCTCATCATTGAGCAGAAGCTGCCTTTCGTCTACGATTCGCTGTTGTTCCTCCGTGTCGTATTGGAGTTCTCTCAGTAGGTGAATGTTGGCAATCCCTTCATGACGAAGAACAGTCGTTGGAGTTGGCAAGTGAAAATGTGCAACAGTTCTGTTCAACAATTGCAGTTTCTGCTGCAAATACGATAGAGCCAAGTCATGATGGCGCTCGTTGATGGCAATATTGGGATCATTTGCAGATCGTCGATGAGCTAGAAGATAATCTTCAGCCATAGCGTCCTTGAAACGTTCCCATAGATCCAATGGATTGTCGACTTCACTTTGTGTGAGGAGCACAACGAACAAATCCCTCATGGGTCTGGGAAGGCATGTCCTCTCAGCATCCTCCAGAGTCTCGCGCCAGACAGCGTTTCCTTGCAGCAAACTCATTTCTCTGCAAGCGTCTTTGAATGTGGGTAGAATGACATTATCACACATTCTCAGGACTTCGAACGAAGTCGGCCCTCTCACGTGGTGGAGGAGTAGTCGGAAATAGTACAGGTCACCAGTACGCGGCGAAACAGTGTAAACTCGTCCCAATATGTCATCCTCAAACATTCCAGGGTTGCCCTCCACCGGTCTGCCCTGTTTTCTTCGTTGCCATCTCTTCTTGGTCCATGTATAGAATCTCGGAACATCCACGTACAACAGTGTCTTAGCGAAATGGTCACGTCTGCAAAGATCCATAAACTCTGTCAACGTGGTTTTGGCCATATTGGGATTATTTCTTTGTTCACGAACGTTCCCAGCAAAAAATACGTGTTGTTCATTTGGCAGATGTACTCCTAAACGGATAACGGCCGGCTTCCTGTCATGGACTGAGAATCCAAGAATGGAGGCAACAGCCTCTGAAGGTCCAATGTATCTACCCGTCAAGTACTCCGTTATCTCGTCGTTTGTGCGCAGTGCATACGTAGCTTGATCGCTACCTTTCATGGCATACTTAATAACACTAGGGCATGCCCGTACTATATATATGCCCGTACTATATATCTATCTAAAATTATATCCCCCCCCCTCTATTTACATGAAATGGTTTGGTTCATTCGCAACGCCAAAGCGAACGGCGAACGGCTTGCGAGTACAGTGACAATCCCCCCCCTCTATTTACATGAATGGTTTGGTCCATTCGCAACGACCACAGAACCCCCCCCTCATGCAATGGTTTGGTCCAAAGCGAACGGCTTCCGGAGTTTGGTAAAGCAATCGCCATCGCGTGCACAAACGCGCAGGAAAGCGAATGAATCGCAAATTCGTTTTTATTAGTGATACGAATTGAATTGGGAGAAATTGGGAGATGAATGAATTGGGAGAAATAATGCGCATAAGAAATCGAATTACGTACCGTAATGGCGGTCAGCTCGTAACGCGCTCAGCTCCGCTCGTCTCACATCGGCCACGCCTACGCAACAAAGCGTTCTGTGATTGGATGCCGGAAAGCGTGCTGCCGGACAGTCGTCACTGTCCGGAAGTTCGCAAATCGCAGTTAGGATGAATCGTTTTAATTTAATCGCAGTTTGAATTCGTTTTAAAACATAGTTTAACGGCAACATAGTTTTCCAACGTGAAATAAATGAATACGCTGTCAAATGTGCCGTCCGAGGCAGAGTCTGATCGCCACGTTCGGCACACGTGATAGCTCGCTGCTCTCTGATTGGTTGAAGCGTTTTTTGGACATAGCTCGGTAAGTAATTGTCCGATTAATATGAAACCTTGAAAAGGCACATCCTCGGGTCCCCAGCAATATACCTGGCAAGTTTCAAGTATATCGGACCCGTGGTTGTCGAGAAACAGCGGTCACAGACACACAGACACACAGACACACAGACACACAGACACACAGACAGACACACAGAGATTGCTGGAATTATAGATAGATACTTGATCGACTTTATAGAGCAGCATATTTCAACGTTGATGTGGCAATCAAACGTTTTCAGGAGATAGAGATTATGGGGAACAACCCACTGATTTGTAACAGGTCGTCGTTGCCTCCCTTCTTGGTGCCCTTCAAATCCTCCCATTTCTGGGGATCTTCTTCTATATATGGGGTACGAATCGTCTCCGCACCGTGTGTACGGAGCATATGACCGCGGGTATCTGTGTCTGCATGCTCCATTCTTCCAGCATCCAGTTGCTGTGGAACAATATGGACCATGGATCATGTGCTTCAACACCAGTCTGTGTCCCTCTGGATCTTCATCGGGATCTGGTATTTCAGCTTGTACAAATCGATCATAGTCTTGTGGTCTCGGCTTTGAAGCTTCATCGAGCCACAGCAAACAGTGTATGTGAGGGAGACCTCACTTTTGGTACTCCACACACACAACGTGAGCGATACAGTTCCCGAAGAAGCCTTCTGATCCAGTGAGGTATTTAATGAACACCATTTTCTTCAACTCGAACACTCTCGCAATGAGATCCGGTCTGTCGTTCTCACTTTGGTGAGGAAACAGGTTATTGGAGATTTCAGGCCACTTTGGATTACACGTCATAGTGATGAAGTAGGTCGCGTTACCATATTTTCTTACGTACATCATGGCATCTTGACATCGCTCCATCATATACCTCGGCCCCCCTACAAATGTTGATGACAGTAGTACGCGGCGTCCGATGTTGGACAAATCGTCATTGTCATTGAGAGCATCAGTGAAGCCACTGTATGTAGCAGACCTCAGCGATGCCTGGTTCAGTCTTATAAACGCCAATCTTGTGCCTTCCATTTTGGCTGCCATATCAACAAGATACTGCTGGAACAGACGCCCCCTCTGAGGAGGTAGTTGAACTCATCCTCGTGGTTCATTATTCGGTAGGAGTAGTATTTCATGGCAGTCAATCTCCTGCCATTGGTCATGTTCATTTCGGGCTGCCATCCGTCATCTCCGAATGGGAAGAAAAGAACATACTGGAGTGCGTCGTAAGAACGGTGCAACTCAGAAATACTTTGCAGCGCTCCTCTTGCTTTCAATACAATGTGACGCGCTGTAGCTTGAGGATCGACAGTATTCTTCACAACGACACCCACTTCATCAGCGATTTGACCATTGAACCTCCTCTCATGTTCACCAGCTGGTCTCCTGTTGGGATCAATAAGAACGAACGCCTCTGGCAAATTGCCTATTTCCTCGCGTGCCATGCGGAATGAGTGAACGTAAGGATGCACTTGTCTCAGCACGGTCTCTAATGCTCCAACTACATCACGGTGAATACCAGCATTGGTGAGTATCCGCATCCTCAACTGTACGCTGTCATGTGGATCTAAGAAATAAATTTGGAGGAATTTCGGTTGTTCATCCGCATTTGGCAAGAAGGAACCGATACGATGATGTATTTGACCCTGAATTATGACCGATGGGCTCCATGCACCATGCCGAGGAGAAACTTGGCTTCCTCCAAATGATGTCATTTGAAATAGACAGTTGTATTGTCTGATGTTCCTGCGGAATTCGTTCGCTGTGGGTCCATCGCCGGCAAACAGATTGTGTAATTGATGGGGTAAAGGTCCCAGATTTCCCAAGGACACCTTTCCATTCGTGCAGCAAAAATGAGCTGTTTCACCTTGGAAAAGAAGCGTTCTACAATGTGGACAAATCTTGTCCATCGCACCGACGTCAGCAGAAGTGAAATTTCTTGCATTCTGCGCGTTTCTCTGCCTTGTCTCAAGAACTTCCCTTATCCTATCTCTTTCTCGCTGCTCCTGAAGACGCTGTGCCGTCTCCTCTGCAGATTCCGCATCTCTCCTCATACGATCTCTTTCTTGCTGCTCTTGATGGCGCTGTGACGTCTCCTCTGCAGATTCCGCATCCCTTCGCAAGCTGACTCTCTCTCGTTCCTCCTGAAGACGCTGCGCTCTCACCTCCTCCGTCTCAGCACTCCTTCTCATCCTTGCCCTTTGTCTTTGCAGCTGAAGGCGCTGTGACCTTTGCTCAGGCGTTTCAGCATGTCGTCTCTTCCTTTGGCTTTCTCGTTGCTGCTGAAGACGTCGTAATCTCCCATCGTCTGTTTCAGCACCCCTCGGAGATACTGCTTCCGCACGAGAACTTGAAGGAATGTTGCTATTCGCGTCCATAGACGTGAGGTGTGATTCGTTGTCCGCGTCCGTAGCGCCGTCGGAGGGTTGATACGACATTCTTCCTGCAAATAGTATTGTTTTTGTGCTATCGTTTTGCCGATCATCAAATGACAAATAAATTACATTGTGACAATTAAAGATTTCAAATAAACCTATTTAAAGTGTATGCGCATATAAATAATTTAAAAAATCGAAGAAATATCTCTCGGTAATTTCCTGAAACATTTTACTTCCGGGTAATAATGTTGAATGAAATAACGAAGATATATACTGTATGCCTGGTATTTTAGGCGGTGTATTTTCGTATATCAACGTGGCGCGATTTTTAAAATATATCTCTGCAATTTCCCGTGTGTGCGTGAATGTTCTCAATTATTTCTTTTACCGAGTCTAAAACCATCGATAAAAATGAAATCAGATGGAAGCGGTAATAATAAAAAAAATCGAAGAAATATCTCTCGGTAATTTCCTGAAACATATTTTTGCCGATCATCAAATGACAAATAAATTACATTGTGAAAATTAAAGATTTCAAATAAACCTATTTAAAGTGTATGCGCATATAAATAATTAAAAAAATCGAAGAAATATCTCTCGGTAATTTCCTGAAACATATTTTACTTCCGGGTAATAATGTTGAATGAAATAACGAAGATATATACTGTATGCTTGTTATTTTAGGCGGTGTATTTTCGTATATCAACGTGGCGCGATTTTCTTCCCGTTTTTTTTCAACCGAGTCTAAAACTATGTTAGCGACTGTGAAAAATGAAACGATATATCGAATTTGATTTGAAATAAAGTTGGGAGAGAGAGCAAGACACCACGGGCCTACAAAACAGGCCTCAAAGCTATGCGAGTTAATAAAATGGTGGATATTACTACTCTCTCAAAGGGGTAAGCCACGCCCCCGGACCAATCGAATGTTACACACAAACACGCAAGATTTCAATTTTATAATTATATAGATATATATATATATATATATATATATATATATATAGATATATATATATATATATATATATATATATATATATATATATATATATATATATATATATATATATATATGTATATATATATTGTTACAGACACGACTTTGATGTTAAGATGGGCCGAGCGGAATGGCCGTCGTGTCCGCACAAATTACCCGATTATACTCGACGTTGACGAAGTCGCGTTACGCTGGCTCAATAAGAAAAAGAAGACACCCGGCTGGGTTATAATGACAGACACCAATGTTTCGATTCTCAATTATATTCGTACGGAAAAGGTTAGATTACAGGGGCTAGAGGTATATCACAGGAAGACAGGCACTTAGACACACTCTTATATTGACCCCGGACAGACGACAGATAAACGGGACAACGGCTGACTCACACGGGGGTTGATGGCAGGGAAAGGCAGGTATCGGTGGCTCCAGGTGCACCTGGGCTCGGGGCAGAATCCACACGGTTCGGTCCGGTCCAAAGATGCGGGGAGGTCACAGCGCTCGGAGGTAACGTTCTTTCTCAGGCGGGTTCTCTTCCTCTCAGCGATCGCAGGCAACGTTCTTTCTCAGGCGGGTTCGCTTCCTCTCAGCGATCGCAGGCAACGTTCTTTCTCAGGCGGGGCGCCTCTGACTCAGCGCGCGCAGGTACTTCTTTCTCCAGCTGGGGGCGCATCTCTCTCAGCGCTCGCAGGTACCTCTTTCTCCAGCTGGGGGCGCATCTCTCGTCACGTCCGCTAAGTCGCCACGTATATCCGGCGGGGAGTGACACGCCCTCGGCTCGCTAGCGCCGCCCCAGATGGAATCGGTCCGCCCTTCTGATTGGGTGCGGGGGGTTACCAGGCTCCGCCCTTGAGGAGGAGCTGACAGCCAGCCCCTCCGTGGTAACCCCGTGGAGCGCGTGGTCAATGGCGCTAATCGAGCCGGTGTGAGGACGCATCCTCCCCCGCGCCGCCGCCATCTCCTCTGTTGTTGTTGTAATTGTTGGGGAAGAAGATGGAAGGAGGTATGGGAAAGGTCCTAAACTCACTACTGATGCCATATAATCACATTCTGGTGCAACGAAGAGTCAGAATTAATGGAAACGAGTCCTTAACTGACATAGATTAAGAATAACTAGCAAGATGTCCGAAAGTTGTCTACGTGTGGTGCGGTGGACCTGGGCACGACATTTAATGGGGGAATAAGGGGAAGGTCGGCTCTACTGAGTGTTATTTACATGCAATGGGACTAGGGAATGGGGGATTGGGGAAAGTTGGGGAGTATTGGAGAAATAGGGGAATATTTACAAGCGGATATGGAGGCCAAATTCCATATTCCCAACATTGCACCCTTCTCTACCCTCGTATATATATATATATATATATATATATATATATATAGATATATATATAATTGTGAGGTACAGAACCTAAAAAAAAAAAACGTTTTGAGAAATTTTATGAAAATTTCTTCCCATTTTTGGAAAAGTGCATGGTACCCCAAAAATTGCAGAAAAAAATTGGTGGGGCTGCCCCCAAACTGTGGGAGTACCACTGTGTTAAAATTAATATACCTTTAACTCTAAGCCTACCATTCAGTTGAACATCAGGCATGGACAGCCGGTTCATGAATGACGGCGAAAAAACAGCGAACGCCAAACCATGCAACAATAAATTCCACATTTCTGTGACACCTTCAGTCGAACGTCAGGCACGGGCAGCCGGTTCGTGAAGGACTTGGGCAAAATAACTTACTGCAGTTGACCCCAACAGAAGTAAGGTGGGTAATATATCTTTGATGTCAATGGCGAAACCACAAATGCCGAATCCCTGAATGTCACTGGTGGAAACCCTAACATCATTTCCTTATTCTACTTTGAACTCAATCTCTCTATTTTCATTCCAAACACCATTATTCCAATCACAAATGAATACTATGCCATTAATATAACAAAATACAATGTTACAAACACTCGTGATGGAAAACGAATATAGACTCTGATCTGATATGATAACCAATACAGACAAATCAGCCAGCGAGCAAGGGCGGATACGAAACACTTCGTACAGATCTAAAGACAAAATCGTAATTGTATTGAGAAATTTATGAAACTTCCCCTACACCTTAGGACACCCGCTGGGAATCCAAAACGTTTCACAAAATATATATATTGTTACGTTTGTGGTTGTAGGAGATGAATTACCTGAGTGGTCAGGAATGTATAGTTTAGAATGGACCGTATGCCATGAAGACGAAGAATCTCTATATTAAGTAGGCCGACTGTGCGGTTAAGAGTGTTTGCATGTCGCCATATGGAGGGTGGTTTTGTGCAAGTTAAATAGGGCTTATGGTTAATAATCCCCAGTGTGTAACGCCTCCTGTAATTTTCCCTTTGTTCTTATAAAATTCACTCGGCCAGCCGTGCAATCGGCACATTGCCACAACCAAACCGACAAGCCCAACAGAAACCCAGCACATTTGCCGATCGGCAAGGGAACCCCACCCCCAAACATTCTCAATGGGTGTAAAGAAAGGCCGTGAGGCCCCGCCCCGAAGGGAACGATTGGTCATGGCCATGGACTGAAGTGTTAGGGCGTGAGGATTGGTTCGAGTGTGACGTCAACAAGAAGAGGGGAGGATGCATTTCCCCCTCTCTCACCCTCCTGGTTTTGAGTTGGTGGCGAGCGGACACGCTTTGTATGTCTCAAATTGAAGGTAATGGAGGAAGGAGCGAGGACATTTTTTTGGGGGAAGGGGGGAGGGGGGTGAGAGAGGAGGCAGATGGTGGCATAGAGCATTGTACTGTCAGTGAAGCAGTAGGTCAACATGAGAAGCAATGGAATGACGAGAGAGGGGATGCCACCTGCAAGTAAAAGGAGTGAGTAATGGATGGGGTTAATGGGGAAGAAAACATTTGCAGGTTGGGATGGGGGATGATATGAAATTGGAAGGCCCTGGAAGAGTTGTCTTGAACGGTCTTTGGAAAACAGTCCAACAAATGGAAGAAAAGAGGAGATGGACAGTAAGCCTGGTTTAACCAGGAGGGGATTACCAGAAGAATGCAATGTCTTCGAGATGCTTGGGTCGAGTCAGAGGGCTGAGAATGCGGAGATAGCAAGGATGGAGGGCAGATGGTAAAAAAAGACAGGTTGGCCCAGGAGATGTCATAGCCTCTCCTACTCCTACATCTGCTATTGTCATGGCATAGGTCATTGATACTCGTTATATCTTCAATGTTAAGAGATTTCACAATGATTCTTCAATCTTTATCTGTTCAAGCTCCATTATTAATTGTTGTTGTTTGATTTCATTTTTTTGCACTTGTTGCAGATTTTTCCCAACGATAAGGAACGCTTCAAACCAGCAGGAACTGGTTGATCGCTATGGACCTATGTTTGAGTTCGAGCAATGTCCACGTGCAAGGATATTCCGCCGGGATCAGGGCTCCATCACTGATGTAAACTCTATGCTCAAGATGATGAGGTGATGTTTGGCAGATGGTTCACCATAATCTTGCAAATGCCTGTTGGACCGTGGTTCATTTTTGATTTTGGCCAGCTGGTTGCATCACCAGTGAGGTCAGAGCAATTTGGCCAGTCTCTCCATTCCTACTTCTTTAATGACCCCAATTATTCCCAACTTCTTGGGTCGGCGAGGTAAAGTTTTTGGCCAAAGCTATTTTCACAAACTGGCTGGACAGACCTGACGTTTGGCCAGGGTTTGGCACACAATGGCCTGTTCTAGTGAAAGACATTGTGGGTTGTTTAACATCCCATAGCAAATGATTGCAGATGGGACATCTCTGAAAGACAGCATACATCCTGGTGCAAAGCCCCACTTGCAAAGTACCATGGTGACAGTTCATCGTCTGTCTTCCGATTTTGGTGAAAAAGCACAATTTTTGTCCCCCTCCCGTTTCAGGTACAATGATTTTCAACACGACCGACTATCGTTGTGCCCTCTCTGCAAACCGCATCCGAACGCCGAGTTGTCAATTGCCTCGCGCTCGGACTTGAACGCAGCCAATGGATCCTACCCGCTGCCCTTTCTTTCACAGCGGTGTCACGGGGCGACCGATGCCAAGGTAGCTTCCTCTCATTAAACCCCCTCTCGTTTTGATTTGCCACTTGCCTTCTCTCATTCATTATGAATCATTCCCTTTCCTAATCCCCCAGATCTCTTGGTCCGCTCTGCATCCGACACAGAATTTTCTTGCACAGTCCGGCCCAACGGCCGCACAACAACCGCCATTCCGCTGGTCAAGCTCTCCATACGCTCATTATCCCCACTTTGGACATCCTGACCTTTGGAACTTCTTTCCGGTGTTTATATCCTGGAATTGAGCTTTCTTTACTGAAATTTTACACAAATGGTTACTTTGTAGAATTTCTTTAAAGCGCACTTGCTCACATTTTTATGTTCTGAGATTCTCACACATTTTAAATATTTTTTCTGAGATTCTCACAGAAATAATAGATCCAAATGATCAACGGTGTAAATAATACACTTTTAACTTTTATGTTAGTGCAACAGTAAACAGACATAAGAAATTTCAAAAGTTGTGGTATTGTAGGGAATGAAATATTTTGAACTTTTATTTTTGTAGAAATTGCCAACCGGGGTGCATGGGGGAGCTATGTGCATGGGGGAGCTAGCTTTCAACAATTACTATGTCAGATCCGATGTACCATGCTCCGTTACAGAGCATCGGTGCTGCCGAAGCAGTTTCCTGGCAATAGTCATGCTTGGTGGTTTGCCATCCCTCTGCCAGCAGGAGTTAGGAAAGGAATTTGGAGTTTCTTAAGGGTTCCACGACAGCTCGCCCGCTCTTCGTGGAGGATACCGTCAAAACTTTAATATCCACCAGCAAACGGGACACCCCGTTTAATGTCCATCCGAGGGATGGCACACACGTTGATGAATCACCTGCATGTGAAACACTGGGGCGATAATTTATTGCTGGGCCGGGGTTCAAACCCAGGCTAGACGGCTGAGAGGCGAGTTTGCGTACCTCGAGGCCAACATCTCAGCTTGATGAGAATATTATCCAGTTCCGTCAAGTCATGGACAACTTCTGGTGATATTCATGGTCAGAGTTCTTCAAACATCCCTATCTTTTGGTAGAGACACACAAATTACTGATTAAATATGCATTGATATATACCAAACAATATGGAATTGGAAGACGAAGTGGCACGTGGCATTGCATTTTGGGGCTTGTGGACACTCCCCCTCCCCCCCCCCCCCCCCCAGTACACAAATGGGTCTTGACTCTCTGCCATCACCATTTTCTACTTTAAAACGAATTGTACTCTTCATTGGCACATTTGTAACGGAACATTACACACTTGTAACATTGCAGTGACCATAGTTGAGGCAAGCACAGAACTTCATGCCCCATTGCATTCTGGAATGTGGTAAAATTGACCTTTATTTGTTTCTCTTTTGGGAAAGAGAAGACCCAGGTTTGCATTTTCATTTCGGGAGGCCTGATTAGGAGCCACCCGTCTCGGTCCGCTTTCCACGCTGATACAGATGATGTTTACTCTGGGCCATTTTAAAATACCCATTGCAGCCTAGAGTTAAAAATATTTTATCATTAAGAAACCTGATTACAATGCTGCATCTACATGGTGATTGAACAAAAACAAAAAATTGAAATAAAAACCTCATGATTTATGCCTTGGTGTAATTATTACTTCCGCCACCGAAGGAGGATGGACGTTAAGTCGTCGTTGTCGTCTTCCCCCCCCCCCCCCTCCCCCTTCTGTTTGTCAGTGAACAGGATAACTTAAAAAGCTTGAATGGATTTGGATTAAATTTGGTGCACCTGCTGGATGTGACACAAATTCATTCGACTTTGGTGAAGATCCAGATCCGGATATTTTAATCATCAAGGGATTCTTCACCATTGAGAAATAGGGCCACATATTATATAAAACATGATATCTCAAAACGGTATGGACGGATTATGACAAAACTTGGTGGACGAGTTGATTAGGTGACGAGGACAAGCCGATTAGATTTTGGTTCACGTCTGAATCCAGATCCGGCCTATCAGTGGGGTACAAAACATAAACTGTTCAGCCTGGCAGAGGTATGCACTCCACCGAGTTCTGTTGTAATTTATCACATTTTAAAATAATGTTTACCAAAACTGTTCTTCAGTCACGTTTATTGAGAAGCTGTTTGGTTCTATGAACATGACATCATCTAAATTTCCCGACCCGGATCTCAGTCAACGGAGTATCTTCTCATCTAGACTTGGTTATGACAAACTTCCCTGCAAATGTCTGCTGCTCTTCTTCTGCTCCAATCGGTTCTTCTGATCATTTGCTTGTCAAAGTGGATATCTCTATGACCATTCTCAGAGAGCCTCCTCAGCGTCTACGAGTCTGGCATTTCGCTCAGGCCAACTGGCACGGTCTTCAAGCAGCCATCAATCATCTGGACTGGTCTCCCACCTCTACCGCCTCTGACATCAACTCATCCTGGTAATTCTTCCAAAGTAAACTGCTCTCTCTCATGCACAGATTTATCCCATCTCGTCTTCAGTTGTCACACCCTTCCTCCCATCCATGGTACATGGAATCTTTTGGTGAGGCTGTTGCCCTGAAGCAACTTGCCTTCACCTCCTGGAAGGCAAATCCAACGGAAGGCAATCTCATTTCCTTTCACAAAGCCCCAGAACAAGTGTGTGTCCACCCTCAGGAGAGCCAGGAAACAATATCTCTCACCTCTCAAGACTGAACTCTCAAACCTGTCTCCCTCTTCCAAATCCTGGTGGCGTCAGGTCAAATCTGTTTCTGGTGTTTATTCCCCCTCAATCCCCTCCTACCTCAAACGGCTACACAGTTGACACCACACGTGACAAAGCCGAATGCCTCAACTCTGTGTCTGCCTCAAAATCTTGTGTCCCAAACCCATCTCTCTCTGTACCCACCTTCCCCAGTCGCACCCAGCTGCTCCTCGACTATGTCCTTCTCTCCTGACAAGGTGGAGAAGTTTCTGTCAATCCTCGACTGATTCTGCAACTGGACCAGACGGCATCAGCCCACGGGTCCTAAAATCCTGCTCTGCCACTCTATTTCACCCTCTCTCAATTCTCTTCACCCTCTCTTTTGCTCAAGATCATCTGCCATCAGCTTGGAAATCAGCAAACATTACCGCTTTACACAAAAAGGTGCCAAAACAGATCCTTGCAACTACAGACCAATCGGCCTGCTCCCATTTATCAGCAAAGTCATGAAATCCATCATTGCTTCAGATATCAAATCTTTCCTCTTCTCGAATGGCTTGATCTCTGATCATCAATTTGGTTTCAGACCAGGTCACTCTACTCTGGACATGCTGTGTCTGCTGTCTCAACAATGGATGGAGGTCCTCAATGTCAAACAGGAAATTAGAGCTGTCTCCCTTGACATATCACGTGCCTTCGATACGGTCTGGCACCCCGCTCTGCTCACCAAACTCTCCTCCTATGGTATCCATGGAAATCTCCATGCATGGCTTGCGGACTTCCTCTCTGGACGTAGTCAACGTGTGGCCCTGAATGGGTTTCTCTCATTTCCCCTTCTTGTTCTGGCTGGAGTTCCCCAAGGCAGTGTTCTGGGCCCTGTGCTTTTTCTGGTCTTCATCAATGATCTCTCCAACTCTCTGGAAAATCCGCTCTATCTCTTTGCTGATGACTCCACTCTTTGCCGCTCCATTCCTCATCCCTCAGATCGGCAGTCTGCAGCCTCCTCACTCTCTGCAGACCTGAAAAAGATCACAAACTGGTCAAACAAGTGGAACATGTCTTTCAATCCTGACAAATCTCACACTCTCACTATGTCTCTCCGAAACGACCGACTGGACAACCCTCCCATCTACTTTCTGAACAATCCTCTCCAAAAAGTTCTGTCGCTCAAGCTTTTGGGTCTCACTATCTGCCACGATCTTTCTTGGGAAAACCACATTTCCAATCTGGCCTCCAAAGCCAGTCGCCGACTGGGCATCCTCCGTCGTGCGAAGTCCTTCCTTGGCACACCTCAGCTCCTCACCACATACAAGGCTTTCATCCGCAGCTCAATGGAATACTGTTCTCCCCTCTGGGCCGGTGCTCCTGCCTCACACCTAGCTCGACTTCACGCTGTTGAAACCAAAGCTTTCAGAATCATTGGAATCTCCCGCAATGAAGCCAAATCCTACAGCCTTTCACTCACTCACTCACTCACCGCAGGCAGGTTGGTGGTCTTTCTGTCTTCTACCGACTCCTCTCCGGCATAGCTCCCCCAGCTCTGTCCCCCAAATATTCCTACAGGTCGCACAAGATCTGCCTGCAACCCTCTTATGGTGAAACTGCCAAAATCAAGACTCTCTGCTCACCTTCACTCTTTCATTGCTCTTTTCTCCCACCTCTGGAACAAACTCCCTCACTCTCTTCAATCTCACTCCTCCCTCCAGGTCTTTAAAACAGCTGTTCATCACCAGCTCTTATCTTCCCCCATCCAAAACCTTGATCTTTTCTGTCCCCACTAATTCACCCCAGATACACTTTTTTGAAATACCGACTTCTTTACTGGAAGTCCTCGCAGTGCCCATGTGTTTTCTACCTCTCCCACCTCCTCCCCCGCCCCCCCCCCCCTTCCCATGCCCCGTGCCCCCAAGCCCTTTCCCTCCCACAGATCTCCCGATGTCCCTGCTCTCTGCTGTAGTACTTGTGTGCTTCCCTCTCTCTCCCCATCTTGTCTCCCGCTCCCTTTGTCATATGTTGTATGTGTCAGTTTGTTGTTATGTGATTAATGGTAAATCACCTTTCTAGATTTGGAGTCCCAATCAAACAGCACTGCCATCTTATCATCTTCCATATTTCCCTACCACATTTTATTTTTAAAATCCCCATTGATCCTACCTAACACTCTTGCATGTTTCTGTGTTTGCACCTCCTCCCTTCCCTTTTCCTGTTCATTCATTCCTTTGCTTTGTATCCCACTACCTATTCAGGTAATCTCCCATCCATGATCTTTTCTCCCTTCATTAACCCTCTGTAAACTCATTCCATTCCAGGTTATTGTGTTTCCTCCTCTCCCTCCATCCACCTTTTCCCATTGCTGTTTAATCCTCGGTTTTCTGTTTTCTTTGGGCCCCTTCTTACTGTGTTTGACTTTGTATCCTGCTTGTTCACCCTGTGACCTCGTCCCCAGTCGAGATTGCTCAAATTCTTCCTTTGTCTCTCTTTGCTTTGGTGTTGGTGTTTCCATGAGCCTCAACCTTGTAAAGAAAGAAAGACGTGTAGCAGACTTTATTTGGCACATTAATCTGTAAGATTAAGTGCATTTAAATTACTAGGGCATGCCCGTACTATATATATGCCCGTACTATATATCTATCTAAAATTATATCCCCCCCCCTCTATTTACATGAAATGGTTTGGTTCATTCGCAACGCCAAAGCGAACGGCGAACGGCTTGCGAGTACAGTGACAATCCCCCCCCCCCTCTATTTACATGAATGGTTTGGTCCATTCGCAACGACCACAGAACCCCCCCCTCATGCAATGGTTTGGTCCAAAGCGAACGGCTTCCGGAGTTTGGTAAAGCAATCGCCATCGCGTGCACAAACGCGCAGGAAAGCGAATGAATCGCAAATTCGTTTTTATTAGTGATACGAATTGAATTGGGAGAAATTGGGAGATGAATGAATTGGGAGAAATAATGCGCATAAGAAATCGAATTACGTACCGTAATGGCGGTCAGCTCGTAACGCGCTCAGCTCCGCTCGTGCTCGTCTCACATCGGCCACGCCTACGCAACAAAGCGTTCTGTGATTGGCTGCCGGAAAGCGTGCTGCCGGACAGTCGTCACTGTCCGGAAGTTCGCAAATCGCAGTTAGGATGAATCGTTTTAATTTAATCGCAGTTTGAATTCGTTTTAAAACATAGTTTAACGGCAACATAGTTTTCCAACGTGAAATAAATGAATACGCTGTCAAATGTGCCGTCCGAGGCAGAGTCCGATCGCCACGTTCGGCACACGTGATAGCTCGCTGCTCTCTGATTGGTTGAAGCGTTTTTTGGACATATCTCGGTAAGTACTTGTCCGATTAATATGAAACCTTGAAAAGGCACATCCTCGGGTCCCCAGCAATATACCTGGCAAGTTTCAAGTATATCGGACCCGTGGTTGTCGAGAAACAGCGGTCACAGACACACAGACACACAGACATACAGACACACAGACACACAGACACACAGACAGACACACAGAGATTGCTGGAATTATAGATAGATGGTCGTTATTTTTCTTTCGAAGGTGGACCCGGAGAGTTTTCCTGTTTTCTTCGTTAAAGCCACCCATACACAGAGACGATCCATCCATGAATTGCAAGCAATTACCATAACCTATTACATTGCCTTTATCACTAAAATGAATACCACCGATATGCATTCCAGGGAGACTTCAACTTGCTCAACTTCAAAACGTCATCCTGACAAATATCACACTCTCAAAGGACCGTTTGGCAAACTCTTCTAATTTCTTAACAATCCTCAAGAGGAAGTTCAGTTACTCAAACTCCTGCGTTTCACCAGCAGCCATGATCTTTCTTGGGCAAACCACGTTTCAAAGTTTTCCTCCATCAACTTGGCATCCTCATTTGAGCAATGTCCTTCCTTGGTACACCTGAGCTCCTATCTACCTACAAGGCTTTCATCCACAGCTTGTTGGAGTACTGCTGTCACCTATGGGCTGGCTCCCCTGCTTTACATGTTGCTCAGCTTGATGCCGTGGAAACAAGGCCTTTAAGATTATTGGAATCTCCCGTGATGAGCCTGAGTCTATAGGCCTATCACTTCGCCATCGCAGACAGGTTGTTGGTCTCTGTCTTCAACCACCTCCTTTCTGGTCTTGCACTCTCTGCTCTTTCCGTGCTTTTTCCACCTTCCTCCCTCCCCGGGTGTTTCTGCAGGACTCACATGGTCCACCATCAACCGCATTCTGGAGAAACTCCTGTTACGGATTCGTCACTTCTGTTGTTGTGGTTTTCATCCACTGTAAACATTTTTGGTTGCATGTACTATTATTGTTGTCGTTTAAGGGAAATAGAGATTACTATTTCAAAAGGTAAAAAAGTTAATGTTTTAAATGAAACCGGAACCTGACGACGACGAAGAGTAAGAGGAGGAAGAGAAGGCGGAGCGAGTGAGTCGGACAAGAAGCCGAGCTGCTTCAAGGTCCTGAGCAAACGTTGGCGAACGAGGGTCACGTGTGAACTTTGGGTTTCCTGGGAAAGGGATTCCTATGACAGAGTTGTTATCACTGTGACAGATAAACCTGCGTGACAGGTTTTGCGGTTGATTCCGACGAGAATCATCGGAGTGCCGTTACACCACGAGAACGGGCCGTTGGCCATTTTGACTCGCGCGCTTTGCGCATCGCTCAAGGTTTTTCACTTCGCTTCAGCCATTCTCACCGCATCCAGACGTTAATTTGGTGTGTGTGTGTAACGTGGCTTTTGAGTGGGAAATCTGCGGTTCGCCGATTGGGAGCCGTGGAACGTCCATACCCGAGGGTGTGATTTCCCAGTCGCCTGGAGGGCACCTTTGCGCAGCTTTGGCAGCGTGACTGTGACTGTCATCCGAACGGGATTCTGGTCTCGATTCGACATCGTTCTGACGATCACTGGAGCGGATTGACTTTGGCTTGATGCCGGAAGAGAGACATTGGGAATGTTCTTCTTTTCGCTCACTTGGAGCACAGTGAGTTATTTTGTACGAACCTGATGGTACCATCATAGGAAATATATATTGGTTGTACAATTGATTACTATTGTTGTTGTACTGTTATTCTTGTGTGATCTTAATACAATACTTGTTTGTTGGTAACAATTGGTGTGGTTTCACCATTGATCTTTGACATACAGAATAACACATCTTTCTGCCGTGACTCCTCTCGGGGCTCGGAGGTACACTGTAACCGGGGTTTGGGGAGGAGCACGTAACACTACCCAAATCCAGCATAACACAGCTCACCGTCACCCATTTGTTCCTCTTTTCCTGCCTGCAGAATCAATTTCCACATGCCTTTCAATCTCATTCTTCCCTCCACATCTTTAAGAAGGCTGTTCATCACCATCTCAAATCGCCCATTCAAAACCACGATCTTTTTTATCCTCCTTTACCCCAAAGCCCAACTCCTGCCAAATTTCCAGTTTTTTTTTCTTCCCGAGTTTATTTTGTAACCATCTTGTTCACCTATTTATTCCTCCCCAAATTCCTTATTTGTTCAACTCTTTGTCTTTCAACCCTGCTGTTGGTGCCCGCCCCTCCCCCCTCTTTCTACTGTTCCTTGTGCTCTGTTGCGTCCTGATCCAGTGTTCTCGCTCTTGCACGAGCCTTGACTTTGTATTCAAAAAAGGTTAAAAAAGAAAAGGAGAAAAACCATGATTGGGAGATGGACAACTCCATTAGACATAGTCCTCATCCTGATTCGAAGGTGCATCCATTGCACACATGGAAAACCCTGATCCATTGCCACTTACAGGAAGATATTCAAGTGATTCGTTGGCAAAGCCCATGTGACACACATCCAGTTGAGATGAGCTTGAAACGAATCTTAAACGCAGCTCCAAGCTCCAGCATCATTGATACAAATCGCCCAGTATTCCTTCGGTGTATGGCTTGGCTAAACGGACTCGATTTGACGATATGAAAAAACAAAAAACATTAATCCATTGGTTGTTGAGGCTTTTGTAGCTTTGCATTAATTTTAGACCAAAATGTGAAATTAGAATCATTGTGTTTACAGTACGCACATGAAAATTACCACAAGTACAGCACAGCAGGTTTTATTTTAAATTCATACAATATTTACACCAAGATAAATCGAAGGATGGATTAAACTTTAAGGGAGAGCACAAGGTTGGTGGAATTAAGAGCCAAGTAAATGTAAGGCAGGTAGACCTCAGGATTATTCTTCCATGCTGAGGACACAGTCATCTGTTCGGCAAGAGATGATGAAAACATGTGGAAAGGTAATCGACCAATAATAGTCACACAGCCTTCACTTCAATCAGAATCCCTTCCTTTGGTCCTTCCTGGCTGTTTTTGTCGATTCATATGCAGCATCTGGTTGCATCATTTTTTTCTGGATGTGTGGCTGTGCCCTGATGCAATGCCCCCCTGTTAAAGCAGCAAGCTGCAAGGGATGCAGCAAGCTGGTATTTATTTTGCCGACCTCAGAAGGATGACACGCCGAGTCAACCCATCTGGTGTTATTTCAACGGCACAACAGGGGCTCAAACTCGAGACCCTATGACCTTAAGCCAGCCACCTTAACCGTTAAACCAACACTTGGCTTGGTCCTTCCTGGTGGTTGCTCTTTAGTAAAATAATGGAAAGCTATCGTTTCTCACCTTCCTTTCCATCAACTCACGTATTGCTCAGTTATCTCTATTTATTCTCTTGGTTTCTCTGACACCTCAACCTTCAGTCCCTGGCCCTCTCCCTGTCCCGGTCTTTATTCCTTTTCCATTCTCTGACATCTTCTGTGTTGTTGTGGCGATTCTGATGAGGCCATTCCTTTTCTAGAACGTCTCTCGATCTCGCTTTGTTTGCTTGCTCACCTTCCTCAGTCCGTCTTCCCCTCTCGCTGCTCACCCTTCCTTTATCCCTTATTTTGCCATCGGACTCGAAAGCTCTCATGAAGTTCCTTCTTCTTCTTTCCCCACCGAATCTCTTAAACCCAAACCTCCCTTCACGTTCTCGTGCTGGCATCAAGATGGGTTCACGAAATGGACGATCTCGTCCTCCAAACCTCAGCTGGCCAGACTCCTTCTTGCCTCCAAGGCCTCCACCGAGACGTCTCGGAACCCAGCCAGTGAGAGTACGCCCAAGTTCCCAATCTATAAACACCTGGAAGCAAAATGAAAAATAACAGGAAAATGAGGAAGTTGAATGATGGAAATTGAGATATAATGGTACATTCCTGCTTCCATCACAACAATACTCAACACATGAACTGATCCACTCAAGTAAACTTATCACAGAAGGACGGACGGACGGAGGGATGGATGGACAACCCAAAAACATAATGCCTCTGCCCATAAAAATTCCACTATGGGGTATGTGTAGATGAGTGACAAAAAAATCTCAATTTAATCCATTTTAAATTCAGGCCCTAACACAACAAAATGTGAAAAAAGATAAGGGGTTTTAATACTTTCTGAAGGCACCGTATGTAAATGGGCTGCGGCTCGAGGCCAATATTAAGAACCAGCATGGCCACAAGAGGAGGCCTTAATGACTTTAAACGGGGTGTGATTGTTGGTTCATGCTTGCCAGGGGCTTCAGTTGAAAAGGCTGTGGAAATTAACATTTCACGAGAAACTGTTTTGATGGTGATGTCAGCCAGAAAAAAAAGAAAGACATCGAAGGGCAACAGTGGGCGGAAGCGAATACTTGCCAAATGTGATGCACGGGCATTAGTCCAGACTTCGAGGTAAAACAGGAGAGCAATGGTGGACAAACTTTGTGCAGAGTTCAATGTGGGCGTTAACGTCAAACGGTTAGAAGGGAACTTTAAAGGACGGGATACTATAGCCGGGTTACTAGGCACAAACCGCTCATAACACCTGGCAACACCAGTTAGCATATACCATTGACTGCCAAGCAGTGGAGGAATGCGATATGATCTGTGGTGTCGTGTTCTCGAGGAATGGGAGGGTGCATTTGTGGTGACAGCCTAAGGAGCTACAGCCCTGAGTGCCTGGTTCCAACAGTAAAAGGTTCCGGCAGTTCCATAATGGTGTGCGATGCATTTTCATGGCATGGCTTGAGTCCACTCATTCCATTAAAAGGCAGGGTTGATGCAGAACACAATGTTACCATCCTGAGCGATATCACCGGGTGGTTTGAGGAGCACAAGGACAAACTTACCCATCTTCCATGGCCCTCCCCATTGCCACACCTCAATCCCATAGAGCATTTGTGGGACTGTCTGGAGAGGCACCTCAATCATACTGACATGAATTGGAGGACTTACTTTTGGAAGAATGGTGCCACATTCCTGCAAAACAATTCAGAGCCGTTGTTGACTCCATACCAAGTTATATCCACGTCCTTCTGGATATAAAAGGAATAGTAGAAAGAGGGGTAACATCAACAGCAGGGATGAAGGATGAAATAGAGGGAGACTTGGACAAACAATGAATGAGAGGTAGGGGAGGATGCATGGGGTGGACAAAATGGATACAGAAGCAAACACTCAAGAAGGAACACTGGGGTTTTGGAAGGAAGTGGGTTTGGGGTGGGAGTACAGGGTGAGGAGGGAGGAGGGGGTAATGTTAAATGGGGGGTAGAAAAGATCATGGTTTTAGATTGGGTAAGATCTGAGATGGTGGTGAAATGCTGTCTTCAAGACTTTGAGGGAAGAATGAGATTTAAGAGGACAAGGAAGTTGATTCCACATGTGGGGGAAAAAGAGGAACAAACGAGCAGAGGTGAGCAGTGATCCTGAATTTAGGTAGTTTCACCAGAAGGGGGTTGATTGTTGGCTGCATGTGTCCTGCAGAAACTTGAGGGGTGGTTGGGGGAAAGAGCACAGAAAGAGCAGAGGGTGCAAGATCCGAAAGGAGGCGGTAGAAGAAGACCTGTCTAACGTAAAAGCAACAAACTCCGCTTCATCACAGGAGATTCCAATAATCTTGAAGGACTTGGTTTCTATGGCATAAATCTGAGCAACATGTGAGGCAGGGGCGCTGGTCTGGAGGGCAGAGCAGTACTCCATCATCTTGCAGATGAAAGCCTTGTAGGTGGACAGGAGTTCAGGTGGGCCAAGGAACGACTTTGTACGACAGAGGATGCCCAACCGACTGGCTTTGGAGGCCAAAGTTGAAATGTGGTTTGCCCACAAAAAATCATAGCTGATAATGAGACCCAAGAGTTTGAATAACTGAACTTCAAGAGGACTGTTAAGAAAGTAGATGTGAGAGCTTGCCATGTGGTCCGTTTGGAGAGAGAGAGAGGGAGACAGTGGCTCTTACCTTTCGGATATGAAACAATTCTCTCAAATGCGCAAAATGAAAGAGCAAATATGTTTAACATGCAGTCCATGTGTCATGTCATTACCATGCCCCGTGTTAGTAATGGCATTACATTATTTTGTCACAAATAAACCTCCCCCCACCTCTCCACATAGAGATGAGCACAATGCACCCACGGCTGAGAATACTTTTAAGTGCCCCCTATTCCCAGTAAGCTGGTACTCATTTGTCCAACCTCGGAAGAATGACAGGCTGAGTCAACGAACCGGCACAACAGGGACTCAAACACAAGACCCGATATCTTAAGCAAACACCAAGCTTTCTCAAGTATTTAATATGCTGCAGAATGCCGTACCATCACACCATCGATGATCATGTGGTTTCCATGGTGACAAACCCTTTCAGCAATCTCCCTGTCGTAGAACTCCACAAAAGCATAGCACTTTGATGTTCCGGTCACCACATCCCGCACGAGGCGTGTGGAACGAATCAAACCCCAAACTGACAATGACGCTCGCAAGCTGTCCTCAGTTGTTTGGGGAGACAGCCGACCAATAAAGAGTGTCCGAGAAGGATCCCCTTGGACTCCCTGAATGTGGAGTTTAGGGGTTGGGGATTTCAAGTGACATCAGTTATCCAATTAAATACAATAATCATTTCATTTTCAGACACAAGAACTGCAGCGTTCAGAAATCATTATAACCTTTTGTGATTTGGTTAGGGGGATTTTGGGTGGCATTGAATTTTCATTAGTAGCATTTTATTGTCCATCCCGAGTTACCTCGACGGCATTAACAGTCAACCACAAGGTGTCGACTGGCATTCATTTGCAGACCGGACTCGGCAGAACATGCAGAATGCATCTCCCTGAAGGTCATTAATGAAGCAGCTGGGTTTTTAACCAAGTCTGATATGATAGCGACACAAAATCATACATGCAGTAACAATTCTCAAAGCAATAGAAAAATCGCATCTGATTCAGTGTGAATGAAGCGGTTCAGTTTGGCATTTTTAATATGAAATCGGCAAAGCCTAGATACGAATGAAACCCTTGAGAACCCCCGATAATTACTTTAGAAACCACTAGAATTACTCTTTAGAACCCACTAGAATTATTATTTAGAAACCACAAGAATTACCCTTCAGAACCCCTAGCATTACATTTAAGAACACTCTAGAACTACCCTTTATAACCCACTAGCATTACCCTTTAGAACCCACTAGAATTAAACATGGTGGGCTAAAAAGGTTTTTCTTCATTTTTGATGGAGGGGTGGCAGGAAGGAGAGCCAATTATTATTATTGAAGTGACTTCACCGCTTAAATATATGTAAATGTACATGAAAGAAGCACACAAATAACAACAACAACAACCACAGTCGATCAGAGTTAACCCAAGCATTCCATGCTGTGAGACCCGTGCTCACGGTTAACAGAGCTCTTCAGGTAACAGTTCCAGTGCTCGATTATGCCAACATTTTGCTTTCAAACTCACAATGAGAAACATCATGACCATTCTATAGCACATCCGATTCATGTACGAACACGCATTGCGACTGCACACGCTTGCAATATACTGGAATTGCTTCATTTCGTGTGACAGGAAAATATCCGAGTTATTTTCCGAGTTGACAGACAAATCTGCCTCGACTCAGACTCGGAAGAGCAACTCCCAGAGTTTGAGTTCAGGAACTCGGTTTGGGTCCAACACTAATACATACCACTACATCTTTACAAAGTGAGAGGAGGTGAAGGTGCTTGCCGATCGTGAATGAAAAGTGAAATCATGAATGAAATGCTCCTCGAGGGCCACCTTCACCTAGCTGTGGCTGCCCAAGTTGTAATAGAGAGTTCCTCAGGAACCTGCGGCTGTAACTTTATCAGAATCTATCCAGAGCCTGTGATTGCGTACTTGAAACTATATTTGCCGGTGTATGCCGAAAGACCGACTCTGAAGACTATTTTCTTCGTCAGTGTATAAACCTTCAATTTTCTGTTGCTCAGCTTTTGCAGGAGCCTGCATATTGAAAATGAAGCATATCCCTGAGCTTTAGTCACTCCATAAAATACAAAGTGCCTGCGGTGAGAGAGCAGCAATACCTTACACAGTACTGAAGGAATACACACCTTGTTCGGCTTGTATCGTGCTTGTATGGCCCGGGCTATTCCTTGATCGTGTGGTTTGTCATCTGTTCCATCGATGCTGCCTGCTCGGAGTGGATTGTACGTCCTTGCTATGGGAGACCAGCTTTCAATGTCCTCTTTCATTCTCAAAGAGAAAACAGCACTAGGAAAATAAAAAGAAAGAAAAGGTAGCAATACGAGTAAAACAGACAAATAACAACCTTTACAAAGGTTATAGAGACCACCAAATACGACATTTTAGATTCATGAAAATTTGTTTGTTTTTTAACTCACAGGTAATGTGCTTCCACCAGGCTGGTGCAGTTGGAGAATGTTTACTTGTACAGGAATTTTAAAAAACATTAGACAGAACTAGAAATGATGGGGCGATCGCCATAATGTACGACAACGTGTGCACGATCAGGAATTGTGAGACTTTCAAGGTTTCACAATCCCTGCTCACAGACAGGGGTGAAAACATAACCTCCATCCACTTTCGGTGGTGGAGGTGATACCTCACCTAGTTATTCAGGTACTAATTGATCTACATACAAACTTACTCTCCATCTCATCATCTTGGTATCAGGTATACGAAACATTAATTACTTCTGCCACCAAAGGTGGACAGAGGCTACATTTTCATCCCAGTTTCTCTGTCTGTTAGCACGATATCTGAGGAAGTTGTGGACATATTCAGACAAAACTTGGTGGACAGGTTGGGCATGTGACATGGACGAGTTTTTTTAGAAATTTTGGTGAAAAAAAACAGAAAAAAAGATTTTTTAAAAAGTGATTCTTCACCATAGAGTGAATGAGCAAAAACGATTTATAGAATCAAATAAGCTGGACGTCCTGTCTGCTTGGAACAGTTAGTGGACGTTAAAGATCCCACGGTGTTTTTCATGAAGAATAGGTGAGTTATCACTGAAAGTCTGAACAAATTAAAAAAAATTAACAAAAATCGATTCCAGTTGAACATCAGGACTGGCCAGCCGGTTCGTGAATGACTAACGCCAAAAGGACAAGAATGAAGACAGTTCCAAGGTGAGGAATGATGAAATGAATGAACACTCATGGACAGCACATACACTTTTTGCCGAGATCCTTAAATAGACATCACAATCACTACAAATGTAAATAATAACCAATCCATACCCACGCAACCGACCAATCCTGTCAATCCATATCAATATCCATGTACATTGTACCCCTCCAATCCCATTGCTTACACTTACAGGTAAGTACCTATCCAATTCTACTTCAACATATCCACTGTTTCTGCTGCCACTACCTTTCCAGGCAAACAATTCCGTACAATAACGTCAACATGTGTGCAAATGAATCCTTATGTAAGTACAATACCTTCAGCAACATCAACACGATTGACAAAACCATTATCCCACCGGATACAGCGGATGAGACATATTACCTTTAATTTGTGGAGAAAAAGGAAGTGACGTTATATTTGTTCCTGGTTACTTTGGTTATATAATTTTAAATTTGGTACGACATAAGAAGTTATCATTGTAATCATAGATTAATCCTTATTTCCGACTTGCAATTAGCGAATCACAGAGCAGTGAAAGAGAGAGAGGAAAAAAAGGCCGACGACCCACAGCCGTGCTAATACAAGTACGTATATCTAAAATTAATTTAAAATAGCTTTCACTTGATATAACAACTAAACACAAATATAATACAAATAATTTCAAACAGTAATCTTAACTTTAAGCATAGATGATGTAATTAAAAATAAAATCAAAACAATACAGTACATTTCTTCAT
This sequence comes from Myxine glutinosa, assembly GCF_964187855.1. Classification (NCBI taxonomy): domain Eukaryota; kingdom Metazoa; phylum Chordata; class Myxini; order Myxiniformes; family Myxinidae; genus Myxine; species Myxine glutinosa. The sequence continues at coordinate 59,586,353 of NC_136266.1, read as the reverse complement.
AAAGGAATAAGGTGGTGAGCGTACATCGCTTAAAGTTATGGTGATTATACACCCTAGAAACTTGAACCACCCAACGTATTTGTAGATGTATTTTTGTAAATATTAGTTGTACCAGCAAGGTTGTATTTATAATGAGGTGCAGATCTTTGTTTTTTTTTTATTTTACACACTTAGAACACGTCACCATTGGCTCATTCACATTGAGACGTGATGTCGATTTAAATCACATGACATCACGAGGTACGTCATTACGGCTGGGGTAAAGTAAAGGTAGCTTGGTTGATTTTATAGTCTAGTAGGAAGACTAGGTCCCCCTGCATCCCCCGGAGATATACTTCTAATCAGTGTTTCTAGATTGGAAAAAATGTGTAGAAAATGACTAGCTATGGCCCCAAGCTGAAAAAATGTCCCACATACCATTTTTATGCAAATTACTGCTGCAAATTTTATGCAAAATTATGCAAATTTTATGCAAATTTTTGATGAGGAGTAGAGTTGAGGGGTCTTTGAGGGCTTCATCGAGGTGCTCTCGGTTGCAAGACTGGGTCATTCTGAGAAGCACAGCAGGGTCAGAGATCATGATGTTCTCCTCCTCAGTGAATCTCTCCATCAACAGCCTCTCCATTGCCTCACACACTGTTTTGAGGCAAAAGAGGGACTTTGCGTAGGCCTTTCCACTGAGAACACCTTTGAGAGATCCACTTGTTACTAGTTGTGCCTCAAAGAGAATCTCTGCATATCCAGAACCACGCATCTTGTGTCCAGTGAGCATCCCGATGTAGTTCATGGATGTGTGGAAGGGTCCAATCGTTACTACATGACTAGCAAATTCATTTGGCCAGCGCCAGATGATGGGAAGGGCTTTCATGCAGACACCCAGATCAAATGTATTCAGGACCCATCTCTGACCCACCTCAGCAGTTGCTGCCTCGGAACGCTTCAGTAGCTCACGAACAACTGCGTTGTCTGTGATCGGTTGGTGGATAGGCGTGCAGTAGTCGACTGTTGATTTGCTGGGTGGGGGAGAACCAGTTGCAGAGGTGAAACCCCCTAGCCCAGGCACAGGCTGCAGGCCATTGCCATGCCATGCAGGCACCAGGCACAGACCGATCACAGACAACGCAGTTGTTCGTGAGCTACTGAAGCGTTCCGAGGCAGCAACTGCTGAGGTGGGTCAGAGATGGGTCCTGAATACATTTGATCTGGGTGTCTGCATGAAAGCCCTTCCCATCATCTGGCGCTGGCCAAATGAATTTGCTAGTCATGTAGTAACGATTGGACCCTTCCACACATCCATGAACTACATCGGGATGCTCACTGGACACAAGATGCGTGGTTCTGGATATGCAGAGATTCTCTTTGAGGCACAACTAGTAACAAGTGGATCTCTCAAAGGTGTTCTCAGTGGAAAGGCCTACGCAAAGTCCCTCTTTTGCCTCAAAACAGTGTGTGAGGCAATGGAGAGGCTGTTGATGGAGAGATTCACTGAGGAGGAGAACATCATGATCTCTGACCCTGCTGTGCTTCTCAGAATGACCCAGTCTTGCAACCGAGAGCACCTCGATGAAGCCCTCAAAGACCCCTCAACTCTACTCCTCATCAAAAATTTGCATAAAATTTGCATAATTTTGCATAAAATTTGCAGCAGTAATTTGCATAAAAATGGTATGTGGGACATTTTTTCAGCTTGGGGCCATAGCTAGTCATTTTCTACACATTTTTTCCAATCTAGAAACACTGATTAGAAGTATATCTCCGGGGGGTGCAGGGGGACCTAGTCTTCCTACTAGACTATTACGTCTTTCCACAATACACTCGTTTACTCACATTTCAGGATAGGCAGCACCCCCGGTAGCCGGTTGTGCAATTGAGTAATTCCTTATGGATGGGATAATTCCCCTAGAATTGGCGTATTTTGGTAAGACTTGTAATTAGAGTACCTGTATATACAGTTACGACTGACGTGTCCGAAAAATTCTGGTCACGTGGTCCGTGCACGCCATTTTGTCATATTAGCCTTCCCCCCTCAAACCCCCATGAAAAAAGGTTGTAATTGATCCAGCAAATTCTCCATTTCATCAATATCAAAATTGATGATCTTGATCAAATCTCGGGTCAATAGGATGAAAAATGATGGGTTTTCAGATGAAAAATTATGATTTTGGAAGCTTGACCTTGAGTTGACCTCAAAAATAGTTGGTTTCCCAATTTAGTGACTCAATGTGCAAATGCTGTTCAATTTCCAAGTCAATCGGATAAAAATTGACGGGTTTTCAGATGAAAATGGATGATTTTGGAAGTTTGAACTTGAGTTGACCTTTGAGCTTTTGACCTCAAAAATAATTGGTTTTCAAATTTAGTGACTCAATGTTCAAACAAACAAACAGACAGAATAACAAACGCAACCGACCAATATACTTTTAAAATCTTCGATTTTGCAAGTGTTACGGATTCGTCACTTCCGTCTTTGTGGTTTTCATCCACTGGAAGCATTTTTAGTTCCATGTACTATTATTGTTATAGTTTGAGTGAAATGGAGATAACTGTCTTCAAAAGGAAAAAATTAGTGTTGTAAAAGAAAAACGAAATGGATCGAGAGAAACCGGAAGAAGAAGAAGAGGAGGCGGAAGCGGAGCAAGTGAGATCGGGAAGAGAAAGGCCAATTTGCTTCGAGGTGTCGAGCGGACGTTGGTGAACGTTGGTCAAGAGCGAAAATTGGTTTCCCCGGGAAAGGGATTCCTGTGACAGTGTCTTTAATGCTTGGATAATAAACTTGCGTGACGGGTTTTGCTGGTGATTCCAAAAAGTGAATCATTGTTGGAGAGCAGGTACGCCTCCATTACGGGCCCGTCCGCCATTTCACCTCGCGCCAGCCTTTTCATCGCGCACCAGCCGTTAACCTGGTTCTTGTGTGTGTCGTGGATTTCGATTGGGAATTCGCTGTTTTCTGCTTGGGAGCCACTGCTCGTTCATATCAGCGTCCTTGTCTGGTGAACTGAAGGTGTGAATTCCCAGTCGCCTTTTGGGTGAACTTTTGCCTGACCGGCGTCGGCCTGACACCCACCCAGCGGCTCTTCGGCAGCGTCGACTTTCAGCCGTTCTGGGTTCAGGTCTCGGTACGACCTGTTTTCTTGTGATCACCAGAGCGTGGATCGACTTTGGCCTGGTGCCGGGACAGTGACTTTGGGGGTGTTACATTTCGCTCACGTGCAGCACCGTGAGTTATCGAGTTAAGAAACTGGTGGTACCATCATAGGAATTATATGGTATTTTGTTGTGCAATTGAAGTATATTGTACTTGTGCTGTTATTATTAACGCACAGGTTGTAAACCTGGTGCGTTATAGCGTTTGCCTGGGAATTTCTGTCTCTCCAAAAGTGAAGCTCCGTTTCTGTCGCTCAGATGTGTAGCCAGTTTCTGTCGCTCAGATGTGTAAACATGACGTCATCAAATCTATATTTAGGCTAACCATGGGCTACCCCTTTGGCTGGTACGCGGCCGCTCGCTAGTACATAATATAGGATATATTTGTTATATGTTATGTTATAGGATATATAGGATATATGTTATATGATATAGGATATATATAGGATAGGTTATAGGATATATATGTTATAGGATAGGAATATCTATCTATAATTCCAGTAATCTCTGTCTGTACGTTTGTACGTTTGTCTGTCTGTGACCGCTGTTTCTCGACAACCACGGGTCCGATATACTTTTAACTTGCCAGGTATATTGCTGGGGACCCGAGGATGTGCCTTTTCAAGGTTTCATATTAATCGGACAATTACTTACCGAGCTATGTCCAAAAAACGATTCAACCAATCAGAGAGCAGCGAACGATCGCGTGTGCCGAACGTGGAGGACACACTCTGCCTCGGATGGCACATTTGAGAGCGTATTCATTTATTTCACGTTTGCAAACTATGTTGGCGTTAAACTATGTTTTACAACTAATAAAAACGAATTTGCGTTTCATTCGCTTTCCTGCGCGTTTGTGCACGCGATGGCGATTTCTTTACCAAACTCCGGAAGCCGTTCGCTTTGGACCAAACCATTGCATGTAAATAGAGGGGGGGGATTGTCACCACTCGCAAGCCGTTCGCTTTGGACCAAACCATTTCATGTAAATAGAGGGGGCGGGGGGGGATATAATTTTAGATATAGATATAGTACGGGCATGCCCTAGTAGGACCCAAATGACCCAGAGGACCCAAATGACCCAGAGGACCCAAATGACCCAGAGGACCCAAATGAACCAGAGGACCCAAATGACCCAAATGACCCAAGAGGACCCAAATGACCCAGAGGACCCAAATGACCCAGAGGACCCAAATGAACCAGAGGACCCAAATGACCCAAATGACCCAAATGACCCAGAGGACCCAAATGACCCAGAGGACCCAAATGACCCAGAGGACCCAAATGACCCAGAGGACCCAAATGACCCAGAGGACCCAAATGACCCAGAGGACCCAAAGGACCCAGAGGACCCAAATGACCCAGAGGACCCAAATGACCCAGAGGACCCAAATGACCCAGAGGACCCAGAGGACCCAAATGACCCAGAGGACCCAAATGACCCAGAGGACCCAAATGACCCAGAGGACCCAAATGACCCAGAGGACCCAAATGACCCAGAGGACCCAGAGGACCCAAATGACCCAGAGGACCCAGAGGACCCAAATGACCCAGAGGCCCCAAATGACCCAGAGGACCCAAATGACCCAGAGGACCCAAATGACCCAAATGACCCAGAGGACCCAAATGACCCAGAGGACCCAAATGACCCAGAGGACCCAAATGACCCAGAGGACCCAAATGACCCAGAGGACCCAGAGGACCCAAATGACCCAGAGGACCCAAATGACCCAGAGGACCCAGAGGACCCAAATGACCCAGAGGACCCAGAGGACCCAAATGACCCAGAGGACCCAAATGACCCAGAGGACCCAAATGACCCAGAGGACCCAAATGACCCAGAGGACCCAAATGACCCAGAGGACCCAAATGACCCAGAGGACCCAAATTCTATGTATGTTTCTATGATGATGTATGTTTTGGTGAAAGTACATAATGTGAATACTAGTAGCAATTTTACAAAAACCATGGCATAATTTCAAATCTTGACCCGAGATGATAATTATGCTACATCATAATTTCCATGTGCCAACCTGGGCGGAATCCAAGTGGATTCACTTGACTTGTTTTGCGATACTAATACAATACTTGGTTTTTGGTAACAACTGATTGGTGTGGTTTCACCATTGGTCTTTTTTTTTTGTCTGTCTGTCTGTCATTGGCACACATAATAGCACATCTTTCTGCCGTGACTCCTTTCGGGGCTTGGAGGTACACCGTGACCGGGGTTTGGGGAGGAGCACGTAACACAAGTAATAAAGTATCTTTATTTAATTGATTATTCTTTTTCTCCTTATAATTATTTATTTAATTTTCACTCGTTCCTCATGTCCACTATATCTATCTTTTTCTCTGTATTTCCATCACTTTTGAATTTCATCTCTTCAACTTTTTTTTTTCTGCCCATCTTCATTTACTTTTCTCTCCTTACTCCTTACCTCTAAATTTACTTTGTCGCATGGATTATGTTACATTAACCCAATAAAAAAATAAAATAAATAATCTAATCGCCATCTCGGATTCAGGGAAAGTGGGGTGGGGGGGGGGGGGGCAGGGGTTTGGAAAATGAACATGTGGTGATGGTGAACAGGTTGTGGGAAGGGGGGCGGGGGGTTGGAAACGCCATTTTCTCTGTCTTTTGATTAAACCCGTCAGCGAAGTGCCGAGCGGGATCCGTTGGCTGTCGCCATGCTGCGGGCAAGTTTGTACAGAACAATAGCATATATGGATGACTGTGCGGTAAAGGATCTCTGACTCATTCCTGCGAGATCTTACAAGAAAGCAAACTGTCTTCGGGGCATATGACAAATGAAGCCCCCATGAGCCACAGAATGATCTGAAGGCCCTTCATAAACTGCTGAAATATTCCCGTATGCTGGTTGAGCTTATCATGCTCTACGAGTCTACAGACTCAATAAAGACACAGTGAACCAAATATAGCAATTTTTGGCAAACAGGACGACTAATTGGTCAGTCAGCTAAGCGACAGGTAGGTTCTGGTATTCTAGTAATATAAATAACTACTTGAGGCCTAGCTCTGAGCTTGGATCACATGGGTGTGGCTTCAAATCAATAGGTAAGTCTCGCCCGGTAAGTGTCGGTACGGCGTCGTGTTTCAGCAATTTCCAAAGCTTGTTTCACAGGTAGTGATCGCCTTTTGATGAAACATGAACGCTGACGGCTCGAAGTGGTTTTTGCAAACAACGTGATATTTCAATGAACATAGGTGTTGATGTTGAATTTGATTGTTCCCAGGTTTTTCAACCACGAAGCACATGATCGTTGACGATCTTTTTGTGGGTCAGGATGCAAAAAACGACTTCTGAGTTCTGTGGGAAAATTTGTTGACGATTGGAACAGTTGAAAGCTTGGCACGTCAGCAACTTGAACTCCAGAGTAGAATAACTTGTGATGAAACACAGATGTGCACGTTTGTCAATGAGTTGTGCCCACATAACGTCACGTGAATCGATGGCAGTAGCTCATTTGCATAACGGAAGTGAAAATAGTCCGATTAAAAACACGATTATCTGGTTTATTATTGTCCCCCCAAATTTTTTTTGGTGGTAATGGGTCAGGCAGATCATCCTCGAAAACATATCTCTTCAAAAAAGTTATGATTATGAAAAAATATTATAGGATCCAGATCCAGATCTTCACCAAAATCGAATCAATTCATCCATGGCAGATATCCAACCTGTCCACCAAGTTTCATTCAAATCTGTCCATAACTTTTTGAGATATCGTGCTATATATTGTTTTTTTGCCCTTTCTCTCAATGGTGAAGAATCACTTTAAAATTCGAGTATCCTGATCTTCATCAATTCTTCCTTGTCACACACCCAACCTGTCCACCAAATTTCGTCTGAATCCATTAAATAACTTTTTGAGATATCCTTCTCACAGAGAGACAGAGACAAACAGACAAGGGTGAAGACACAACCTTCGTCCACCTTAGGTGACAGAGGTAATAAAACATTACAGCTGAAATAGCTGATTCTGGATTTTAGTTGCAACCTGTTAAAGACACAGAACCAGCCACTACAAATAACCTTTCGCTACTATATTGTTACCTTCAGTATCGGTCAGCAGCCTTTTTTTCTCACTTGCTAGCCCATGCCTTGGGAAAGGAATCAATCCATGGATGCATTTCTGGCTCACTGGCCGTCATCAGCAGGGAGAGGTCTTTCCCTAAGAGTTCACTCTTCACCGAGTCTTGGAGGGTTGCAGTTTGAGATTCAGACCCTGGCTGAGTCATAAAAAGACTTTTAGAAAGGGCCAGAGAATGAGACTTAACTCCTTTGGAACCAAGTCTCTTCGGAGAATCCTTGGCTATCGCTGGTCGGACTTTGTGTCCGACGAGCGGTTGCTGAGAAAGACTCAGATGAGATTTGTTACCTGTATGGTCCGTGAGCGTCAGCTGCGGCTGTATGAACATGTGGCTCATTTTCCGGACGCTGACCCAGCTCACCAGATACTCTCAGCAAGGGAGCTTCGTGAGTGGAGGAGGTCAACGGGCCGACCACATGCCTCGTGGTTGCAATAGGTCGATCGGCATCTCAACGAGATAGGGATGGGCCAGGCCTTAGCCTGGGGGATGGCCAGACAGAGGCCCCTGGAGTACCATCGGAAAGTGCATGTTCCCATACCTGACCTGACCTAATGCTACATCACTGATGCTGAGCATTTAGAGAATAGAGTGCAGCTCCATGTGGGTTGGAATCCCATTGAGGGATGGGAAGAGGTACGAGGGGGGGGGGGGGGGGGGAGAAAAGATTCTCGCTTAGACATGACTTGCTGACCGCGGAGAGAAAGGTGCCACCACAAGATGGCACAACTGTCACGCAGTGTATTCTGGAAAGTTACATCTCCCAAGGTCAATGGCTATGTTTATCTGAGATTCTGAGGTCAAGTCCTGTGTTGTCTGGTCTCTGTCTGCATGTGACACTTGTGAACCTTAAAAACCAAAGCAAAAAAAAGTGAGAAACTGTTACATTACAGAAAAACCAAATCAGAATTCAAGCAGTTGGGATTATAAGTGTTTAATCTTCTGCCTTATTTGTCCAGGTACATCAATCACCACATGCTTTCCGTCTCTTTCGAGGAGTATCACGTTTCCAAGCGACGAGGACGTGAAAGAAGATGCCCTAAAATGGCTACGCGTCAGTCCTAAAGGTTTATACGCTTCTGACAGGTTGCAGGAGCGAGGTAGAGTTGAAAGGACATCTGCTTTCACATAATGACGTGATCAAGCTATTATGTTCGGTATGGCATCACCTTGAAATAAAATTTCAAAGAAATTGCTTGAGTTTCAATAACTTCAGTTCTCTTTAGAAGTCCCAGGAGCAAGGCTGCAGGTCCTTGTGTCCTTCTCCCCCTTCCCTGATCTCACTTCCACTCTGCTGCCATTGTTTGCCACTTTCTCTTTTGTTCTATTCCATTCTGCTCCAGCTCTTCCATGAGCCTCGACCATGTATACAAAAAATACGAAGAAGAAAATCCACTTTTCTTTTATGAAAAGGCACATGAATATTTATTGCTGCCAATCCTGCCACATAATGAATAAGAAAATATAGTGTGTAGTGGAAAATTATTGTCATCATTACAAATAAGAGTCAACATGAAATAAATTACACAAAACACAATCTTCCACTTATATGTCCTCTTTTAAATCAACGTGAGTGAGAACAGTGCACTCGACAATATAGATGGCTGGTAATTTTGAAAGGTGTATATATAATATTTGGACAACTTTATAAATATCTTCCACTTCTAGTTTACCTCCACCATAATAGTTTGAAGATTGGGGGTAGTGAGGGGAGGGGGTGGGGGGCAGGGAGGGGGGTGGTTGGGTGGATGGGGTTGAAAAGGAGGGGGCAGGGTGAGTGGTGCAGACATGAGAAAGATCAGGGGTATTGGAATTAGTCAGCCTCACTAAAACCCAGTACCAAACCATCATATTATGCAGATAATTACTAATACAACCAGCTCAGCAAATACTCAAATCAAATCCGGGTGAAATACGCATTCCCTCGGTGATACACAACATAACCTGGACCTTCTGACTGAATACATGACGCTGATATCATGCACATGTGTAAACCATGGCTTAGACGTCATGTACATATGTGTAAACCATCAGCGTCATGTCGTATTCAGAGTCTGAAGAGCTATTTTTTGTTTCATTTATCTTGCCTGCTTGCACCCCTATTTCCTAAATGGTGATCAGTAGGGCAGAGACAAGACGTTCGTGTGGGAGACGACGCTTGTTGCCAACAGATCGTACAGCAGTTGCTGTTATGGGACTCTGTCTGTGCCTCGCTGCCCCCACCAAATTAAGGGGATATACAATATATTACATATGTATGTAGTTATATATATATACATACATACATACATATACACACATCTAAATATATCCCCATTCACCATTTTCTGTCTCAAAATGTCAGACGCTGATGAAGTAGTTTCTTGACGAGGGTGTTATGCTGGGTGGTTTGCCATTGCCTTTCCTTTGCTTTCCAAAATTTGGAATTTCTTAATGGTGCTGGCGATAGGTCTTCTACTTTTCGCAAACTACATTGTGGGATCTTTAACATCCACCAAGTAATACCAGCATCCGGGACGCTCAGTTTAACGTCCATCATGGACGACACAAACATTGATGAATCACCCCACCTGTGAAACACAGAATTTATAGTAGTTGGGTCAGGATTCGAATCCAGGCTGCACAGCTTAGAGGCAAGTGTGTGTACCTCTAGAGTCTAGGCTATGTGTGTGTGTGTGTGTTTATATATACATTAAAAAAAAAAAAATTTATATTTATATATATGTATATGTATACATATACATATGTGACTGGCTCTGGCAAAAGCAGACACTAAGGGGCAAAAATCAAAATTGAGATTTTGATATAATCTAATTCCCCATGCTTTTCTCTTTCATTTGATATATACATTATGTTAATTGGATGAAAATTAACGAAGTTATGGTATTTTAATGACAATTATATTTTCGTTTAAACAATGGAGATAATTAGGTTCAAAGTTCACAATACAGTTCACACGCACAAACAATGTGCGCACGTCGAGCATTTCATTCATACCAAACATGTATGTCAGGGATCTCCTTCGAATTGCGATGTGTGGCTCGTAGTAAAACGTCTAAATTTCGCGGTCTTCGTGACTTTCTGAGCACATTTTGAGAATGATATTTTAGATTCTTCGTCGAATTTCACAACTTTTCTGTTGTTTCCTGGAAAAATGTTTTGGTGCATAATAATCTGGAGAAGTTAATCTTTCTATCCATATAAAAATCTCAATTTGGTCCCTGTGGTCATATTTTGACTCTCTTCGGCTTTTTCTCGCCAAGAGAAATGCCACAAGTGTCTGGTTTTGCCAGAGCCAGTCACACGGGTGTATATATATATATATATACACACACACGCCTCGCTCAAAACCCAAAAATGTAATTTCCTTTAAATGTTGCTGAACTTATTTTAGTCTCATAAGCCGATTAGAATCGAGCAAATGCTGCTGTAATTATTATTCATTCCAAAGCATCAACAATTGTCAATTAATACAAATCCAAATATTTTCTCGGTTATTTACGAAGTATCAAAGTTGAAAAGCATTAACAACATCAAAATGTATATATTTTGTTAATTTCTTTTTAGGAAAAAATTGAACAGACAGCTCGGTGTCGAAGCCCACACTATTTAGACTTGGACAATGGACGACATTAAAAGAGTGACATAGACAGCTGGGCACCATGAAAATAAATAGGTTGTTACCAGCGATGTTCAGCGAATTTGTTAACTGTAATAAAAAACAGATGTGAAATGATGGCTGACAAACATCACAAATCACACAAACACACACAAACGTACACACGTACCAATTCACCATATGCATAGCTCGGTGTAGACAGCAAAAGTTATCATACTAGCAGCTACACACGTTACATATAGCACGTGATGCTATTAGCAATAATCACGTCACTGTCAAAGTGGTACACAAGTCGTTTAGATTCAACATCTAGTCAGTCATTCCACATTGGTCGAGGCTGGAGATGAATTGGAAGAGCAAACTATTCTAGACAGAAGCCCTGTAGCTCGTCAAGTTTGCTAAAAGGTCATCCCTCCCTCCCTCCTCCTCCCTTCCCCAAACCCCCTTCCCCCTCCGCTAACCCCAGACGATAAGAATTGATCTTCAATCATTCGCCCCAAAATAAGTTGCTTTAATGTAAAGGACAAGTACAAAAAGTTTTAATTAAAACAAAAGCCGCGTCGATGTTACACAATGCCTAGATGCAGCTGTGCCTATAACGTCGATGTTATAGGCACAGGACATTCCTATTAATTCGATTACTTGATGTTATTTTTGTGCAAAGTGAAAATATATCTCGGCAATTTCCCGTGTGTGGCGACGAATTTTTAATATATCTCGACATTTTCCCGTCTGTTATTTCGGGCGGTGTATGACTGACCATGCCGCGATTTAAAAAAAAAAAATCTCGGCAATTTCCCGTGTGTGGCGACACGTGAACGAAGCTATGCTCCTCTCTCCACATTATTGTGACGACGTATAAATTAAATATTTAATCGTGACGATTGTCATCAAATGGACGAATTTTTAATATATCTCGGCATTTTCCCGTCTGTTATTTCGGGCGGTGTATGACTGACCATGCTGCGATTTAAACAAAATATATATATCTCGGCATTTTCCCGTCTGTTATTTCGGGCGGTGTATGACTGACCATGCCACGATTTAAAAAATATATATCTCAATGGACTTGAAGTTACAGGCCTCTGAGAATTCATTTCGTTCTTTCAAGGGCAACTTTCATCGGAATTTCTTCCCGTTTTTTTTCAACCGAGTCTAAAACTATGTTAGCGACTGTGAAAAATGAAATGATATATCGAATTTGATTTGAAATAAAACTGTGTGAGAGAGGAAGACACCACGGGCCTACAAAACAGGCCTCAAAGCTATGCGAGTTAATAAAATGGTGGATATTTGTTTATATGAAGCCTCTCCCACAATGGGTGGAGCTATGGTTCCCAGAATGGGTGGAGCTTTGAGGTTTTGTCTTCTCTGCAAGAAGAACAAGAAGAACAAGAACAACAGCAGATGGCACTCTATGACCAGCGTCTTGCGACGCGGCTAAAAAACCGAGTCTAAAATTTCCCTAAAAATGGCCATGGGGTACAGTATCTTTTATATAAGGATACCTAAGGAACGTGGACCCAGGAGGAGATCATTTGTTCCATCAGGCTGGCGCTACATCTTTTCTCATCCACATACCCTCGAAAGCCCGCAAGCTGAGCAGCATAGACAGGTATTTTGAGCAGTTGCAGCATATAAGCAACCCATCGAGCAACCAAGCCAGTCGAAGACTATATCACCTTGCGGATCGTTCATATATATATATATATATACATACATACATTAGGGTGGCCCTTAAACAGGGTGAAAATTTTAAAATGTTAATTTGAATATTCTCATGGCCTAAATGTCATCTATTTGGGATAGAAACACTGCAGTCAAAATTTCATACAACTCTGTTTATATTTAGAGGTAGTCCAGGCACCTTCAATAATCAAGATTTTATATATATTTTATATTTTTTATATTTTATATTTCTAGTCCAAAGATGTGATAATTATTCATAAGCATGTTTTATCAAACGGTGTTTATTTATTTCTGTGATACATACTGCATTATCTGTGATATGTGTTTTTAGTGTTACGTGATCTCAATCAAATGGCCGACAGGGGGAAATGTTCAAGGGTGCTGGACTACCTCTAGATATTTATGAATTTAGCCGACATTTAGCCTGTTGTGTTTTTAGGGCAAATGGACGAGTTGTAGAGGGTGAGAGCTTAACACTTCAAACTTTCAAAAATAAAGGCCACCCTAATATACATATATATATATACAGTATATATATATATATATATATATATTAATTAATTTTAATTTATTTATTTATTAATTATTATTTAATAAATTTCCCAATTGGGGCACTCTTTCTCACATATATATATATATATATACGTATATATATATACGTATATATATATATATATATATATATATATATATATATATATATATTATATATATATATATATATATATATATATATATATGTATATATATATATATATATATATACATACATATATATGTATATATATATATATATATATATATATACTATATATATATATATATATATATATATATATATATATATATATATATATATATATATATATATATATGTGTGTTCCTTCCCTTGCTCTGTAACCGCAACGAGAAAGCAGTGGTGTGTAAATGTCTTTGTCACTCCCACCGGCCACGTCCTCGTCTATATATCGATTGCACACTACCAATGTGTTGAAGAACAGAAACCTCTCCCAATGAAACCAACTTTTGCGAACCGGAACAGCACTTATTACTCATATTGCACAAATCGTGACACAGGCCCAAGGCTTAGGCTGTGAACGAAACTTTTGCATTACAGTTACAGTAGGTAGCTCTTCGGTAACCTTTGACCTTTGCATACAAACTGGTTACGAAAATTGGGATAGTGCCAATGCGCATCAGATGAGTTTCATATTAAAGTGTCGGGTGGGTAAACGTCGGTGTGGGGGTTGCGGACGATTCTCTTGCAACCGAGGCATGTAGGTTATGGAAGTGGCCTGCTTTCGTCGCCCGCGTCCCCTCGTCCACACGAAAAGGAAAGCCAGGCAGAAAAGCACAACGCCCAGAAAGGTGAAGCAGCCCATCGCTGTTGCGATGACAATCGTCATGACAGCGATTGGCTCAAATGCGGCGCGTCCCATCGTGTTATTTGCTGTCACATTCTCGGTAAAGACATGGGTAATGAGTTCATCCTTGGTATCGGCGACGCCTACAAAACAGGAGGAATGGGTCCGCCTAAGCCCTGCACTCTTGTGCGTTTCATTCGCTATTCTTTGGTCGGTGACCTCAATTTTGCTCATCTCCCTGATCCCATTATTCGTGTTCTCTCCTTGCCATGCCACAGGTTCTTTTAACCAGCTGGTGTTGGACTGAGACTGACAAGCTGGCCACACTTCTGTCCTTGAGCGCTGCTGCTTTTGCCACCCAATGTCTCGTGTGTCACAGCGTTTAAGGCCGGATAACGTAGAAGACAGCAAGGCGGAAAGTTTCAAACCTCGGCTCTCTGATGGGCTAGAACAGACTGGTTCTGGCTTTCCAAAGTCCAGTTGCGCAGTTAGCAACCATGACAACCGACAATCACACATCAGAGGGTTTCCAGAGAGACGTAAAAGCTGGAGGGAGAAAGGTGGTTGACCAAATGAGGATTTCTCCAAATCTTGAAGTTCGTTATTTGAAAGGTCAATAATCCTCAGAGCTGGCACTCCAGCTAGCGCACCATAAGCCACACTCTCCAGTCCTGTATCTTCCAGATTCAGCTCCTGAAGACAGTGGAGCGGTGGGAAGGCAAAGGGCAGCAGTCGGGTGAGGGGGTTATGCGAGATGTCAAGGTGACGGAGCCATGGCTGCGACACCAAAGCAAGATGTGGCACAACTGACAGGTTTGTCCACGTCACAGAAAAAGAACAAAGTTTTAGTCCCAACAAAGAATCTGGGTTCATCGAAGAGAGGTGTGGCCAACCCTCCAGTGTGATGTTGTGCAAAGTGTGAAGGCCAGCAAAAGCGTTGGCTGGGAGCACGGTGAGAGGAAACCAACGGAGTTGGAGCTCCTGTAGTGAAGTCAATGGTGCAAGGGCTGAAGTTGGAATCGCCGAGAGGTTGCCACCATCCAGTGTCAGCTGGAGCAGTCCTGTGAGGCCCTGTAAAGCCTGTGGAGCTACAAAGACCAGCTCATTGAAACTAATATTGAGGCACTTAAGTGAGCTTAAGTGGCGAAACCCACCATCAAGCAATACAACGAGTCCATTGTAGCTAAGATCGAGGCTACTGAGATGGTGAAGCCCATCAAAAGCTCCAGCCACCACCAGAGTCAGGTAGTTCTTGGTTAGATTCAGCCTCTGCAGCCTGGGAAGGCCAGCAAAAGCTGCACGGTCAATGATGGATATTTCATTTGAGCTGAGATCCAGGTGTTCAATTCCAGGCGGAAGGCTGAACAGTTCATTTGGAGTGGCAGCGAGCAGGCGGTTGCCTGAAAGATCAAGAATTCTTGTCTCGTCAGGCAAAGATATTGGTGCTGAGGTGAGTAAAACAGCACGACAAGATACAGAGTCATTGTATGGTGAACATGAGCAAGATGTAGGGCAGGCCAAACAAGGCCGCATCAATATAGCTAATACTAACAGGGCAAGCAATGGAATAAAGGGTGGAAGGCTTTTGTGAGAGGAGATTGATAATCTGTTTGATAAACAAGAATAAGAATGAGGATTTGACTGAGGGAGAGAAGTGGAAAAGTAAGGTACATGGAGGCAGGATGGAAAATGAGGAGATGCTTGTGGATAAAAGGGAGAATGAACATTGGAAGGGTATGTTGATGGAGGCTGAGAATAGAAACGACAAGTACATAAGGAGATTGGATGAGAAGAACGGCATTGCATAGGACGAAAACAGGAAGTTGAGATAGCGTTAGAGATGGGAGGAGGCGTAATAGTAGGAAGAGAGCGTGAATGTGGAATGTTCACGAGTGGAAGAGAAGAGCATGGGTGATGAGGAAAGGAACACTGCCGAGGAGAATGAGGACCATGAGATAAGATGCAGAGATGTAGAGATAAAGGAAGACATGGCTTGAAAGGAGAAGGGAAGATAGTGAGCAATGAAGGAGAGAAGATCATTGAAGAGGGGAAAATCCAGTGGGGTGAAGATAGAACATTTTTGG
Source organism: Myxine glutinosa (assembly GCF_964187855.1). Taxonomy (NCBI): domain Eukaryota; kingdom Metazoa; phylum Chordata; class Myxini; order Myxiniformes; family Myxinidae; genus Myxine; species Myxine glutinosa. The sequence goes on along the minus strand of NC_136266.1, from coordinate 59,570,345 downwards.
GATGTTCTGTTGACTGAGTCTCCATGTCTCCAGTGCCCTGTAACACACAAACGCATGCAATTAGATTTCGCCCGGAATAATCAAACTCCCACTACCAACAATACTAGCATCAAACACATTGCTTCACAGAGGTTATAAATATATATATATATATCTATATATATATATATATATATATATATATATATATATATATATATATATATATATATATATATATATATATATATATTGTTACAGACGCGGTTTTAGATGTTTTAGTTTACCGAGCGGTTTGGTATTACCGCGTCCGCACAGTTACTCCCCGATTAGAACCCTATCCCGCCCGATTCCACTCGAACGTTGGCCAAATCGCGCTATGCTAAATCAATGAAGGAAAGGACACAACGGCTGGGATAAATGCTACGACACAAGGGGTACAGTTCTCAAGACCTCCGGAGGAGGATATAATATTGGTGATGCAGAAACGGGTAGATTACACGGCAAGAGGTAAAGCACAGAAAATATGGGCACTTAGACACAGTCTTATCTTATCCCCAACAGACCACAGACAAACGGGACAAGACTGACTTACACAGGGATTGATGGCAAGGAAGGGCAGGCAGTCGATAGCTCAAGGTGCACCTTGGCTCAGGGGCGGAATCAAACGCGGTCCGGTCCAGAGATGCGGGGAGGTATTCAGCGCTTGGAGGTGGCGTCTTCTCTCTCCAAGCTGGGGGCGCATCTCATGTCACCTGCCTCTTCCTGCGCATGTCCAGCGGGGAGTGACACGCCCTCGGCTCGTTAGCTCCGCCCCAGATGGAATCGGTCCGCCGCATCCATTGGGTGCGGGGGGTTACCGGGCTCCGCCCTTGACGAGGAGCTGACAGCGAGCCCCTGCGTGGTAACCCCGTCGGAGCACATGCTCAATGGCGGCTAACCAAGCCGGAGTGAGGACGCACACTCCCTGCGCCGCCGCCGCTGTTGTTGTAGTTGTTGTTGTACCATGAGGAAGAGCTGCGGGGAGGTATTGGGAGGTCCTAAACTTTCTAACGGTGCCATACAATCACATTCTGGTGCAACGAAGAGTCAGAATTAATGGAAACGAGTCCTTAACTGACATAGACTAAGAATAACTAGCAAGATGTCCTCTAGTTGTCTACGTGAGATGCGGTGAACCTGGGTGCGACATTTAATGGGGGAAATAGGGGAAGGTCGGTTCTACAGAGTGTTGTTTACAGAAAATGGGACTAGGGAATGGGGGATTGGGGATAGTTGGGAAGTATTGGGGAAATAGGGGAATATTTACAAGCGGATATGGATGGAGGCCAAATCCCATATCCGCAACATTGCACCCTTCTCTACCTCGGGGCGTCCCGACCCGATAAATTTTTACCTACGTTAGTGTGGCACTCAGATGTAGTTCCCTCTACTATTAACTCAACCCTGAGTGCGACAGTTTTACAGATGTTCACAAATGAGTAAATATGTCCCCCTGCGACGTTGCACCCTTCTCCTCACAGAAACACACCCACAGGATAACCAAATCGCGGAAAGAATCCTCAAACTAAACATACAGCCGGTAGGGAGCATTATTTACACAAGACTGCACTGATATTTACACTACGATCCAGGACCTGTTTTTGGAGGAACACATGCAGATGTTATGCATAGAGAGAGAGCACGCATGCCAGCATCGATACACCAACCCACGAGTGCTCTGTGGCCTTACGGCCTTTAATAATGTGCAGAGCACCCCATCCAAGCACCAAAAGCACCACCCCATAACACAGTCAGCACCATCCGGTGCACCAATAAAGTGTTCATAGTCACCGGTGGTGTCGCAGCCGGCCGATGTTCTGCCGCTGGTCTTGCCTTCATGTGGTGTACTTGGCCTTCTGGCTTCTTTCAAAAATAAAGAAAGGCGCCAACCGCGTCCATTTCTAAATTGTGGCCGTCAGGGGGGCCAACTATAAGTAGTTCACCTGTATGGCATAGGTGCCACGTTGACCCATAGGTCCATCAACGGGTGGTGCTTGCCCGCAAGAGAACTGCGGTCCATGGTGGGCGGCCACAAAAATTGCGGTCCATATGGTGTATCGATCCAGGCAGCAAGCAGCGAAAGTACAGGCCCACAACTGCGGAGCCAGCACCTCTCTCTCCTCTCTCTCTGCCCCAAAGCCAGATCCTCGGAGGTGGGAGACAAAAAAAAGAAGACAAGTGAGTAAGGTGGTAAGGGCGCAAAAGTGCACGCAATACAAGGTGATGCACACTGGGGGCACATGGGAACCAGGTGAGACAGGTACGTTCCTACCGTACGCCCCCCCCCCCCACCAGGTAACCTACATTGCCCCTCCCTTACCCCTTACTGTATCCACAAAACACAACACTACCCATAAACATCTACTTTACACATCAACAAACGTCCCTACTGTCTTCCCCGTTCCTCCCATAAACCAAATTCGTCTTCGCTCCCTCCTAACCAATCAAATTTGCCATTTCCAACTCTCATCAAAATTTGCCATCACCAATTCGTCATCAGTCCCTCCTAGGGAGGGAGAGATGGAATCACCCCAATGTCTCATCCACGTCGTGATGCGTCTCACAAATCCAAACAGCAATTCTCATTTCCTGCAACACAGAACAAAGAAAACACAGGTGTGGAGTCATCATCATCACCTCAGGTAAGTGGCTGCGTATGGTGCGACAGGTTCGTCAATCCTAACTATTTCCTCAATGACTTTAACAACTTTACATTACCCGGGGTCTTTCTCCTGCCAAACCATTGGCCAACTTACACTATGGGTTCTAAAAACCAATTCCCATTGACCAAACTGCGGTGCCTCTCAATTTGGGGTCTCACCTCCCCCGATTCATCTCCCGGTGCCCTCGCACAATTTCTGGGCTGTGACGTGTAGCTCTCCCAGCAGGGCCACCTGCACACCTCCACCACTGTAGTTGCCACCCGAGCTTACCTGCTCCTCACCCTAACCTAACTAACTGGGGAAGGCCCTCTCGCACTCTCACCCCCTCAGTGCCCTCTCTGGCACGGGCTGCCCGATCCACACCCGGGATCCTCAGGCACCCACTGACACTAACGGCTCCCAGAGCCCACCTGCGGCCTCACCTGGCCGACATCCTCACAGTGGTGGAGTGCCCAAACCAACTACACACACTAACAGGCTACACGCCCAGCCATTTCCACAACACTAATGCACCCATCCACAGTACCATTCTGCAACCGCACCACAAATGCCAATATCCAACCACAATTTACCTATACCCTCTACCTAACACTTACACTACCCGCCCCGGGTACTCGTGAAAGGGGTCCACTCTTCCCCCACCCACACCTTCGCACCATGCACACCACTCCGTACCACTTACTCCATGTATTCCACACACCTGTACTTGCACACCTGTGCTCTCACACCTGGTGCTACCTGCACCCTTCTCTCCCCAAGCGCATTCTCGCTGATCCACAACACTCACTGCTCCACACACTGCTCCACACACCTGTCCAGTTCTCACACAGCATCATCTCATCTAACTACTCCCCTCTGAAACTTGCGCTTCCCAGTCGTCCCTTTAAACTATTGCGCTCCCTCGTCATTATAATCCACTCTACTCTACCTGCGTCCCCACTACAGGTATCAGTCACTAACTAACCTTAACGTTACCTAATGTCAATCTTCTAGGGCCCTACACACCATATATTCTAACCCTCCCGGGCTAGTTTTCACTGCCATACACCCCATAATCTATAGCTCCTTTGCCCCCATTTGTGAGGGATGACAGAGTTGCCATCCCACCACATCGGGCATCTCCCACTACCAATTTTGCACATCAAATTTCAACAAATCAAAAATTTGCCAATCACTACCCATCATCTGCCAATCATTACTGCCAATCCTTTGCCAATCATCAAATTTTGTTTTTCTCTAATTTTGGGTCCAAAACACTAACCTCATCACACAGTCTACTCACTAATGCCTCTCGGTGCGCCAATTCCTGTCCAAAGCCCGGCTTCGTAAAGCCGAGCAATGAATGCGGGTTGTTTGGTGCCAGCGGCTGGATACGTCCCGCATTCGTGGCAGGGATGGGGCCTTACCCGAGCCGAGATCCCACGCACCACCTCGGCGCGGAGCCATCCAATGTCCGGATCTCGACCTGCCGGCACGTCTCAATAGAAAGTGGTCGCCATGACGACCCTTCCTATCGGGCTGCCCGCTCCGCCTAGTGGAGCCCGGACGCGGCCGTTCCAAGCGAGGCACAGTGTGGATCGCGTACGGCGGCTCTTTCGAAACCGCCGTGGTTCGGATCCCCGCTGGTCCTCGCGGCACGCGAAGCTGCCCGACGCGCACCGAGGGCCCGATTCGGCTATAAGTCGTTCTAACCTCTAACCCGGTTACCGTCGATGCTTCACCTGCATACGCTACCCCTTTCTTGCTCATACATCCAGCCGTTTCCATGCTCCTCGTCGTACCTTCTCTAACACACCCGGGTACACTCATTCCACTCCCAGCCTTGGTCACACACCTGACCACCGAACACTTTGGCACACATTCGTTGGTCGCACACCTCACCAACACACCTCTTCGCGCCCCTTCCTCGGTCACCTCCTCTGTGACAATCACAGGTGTGCTTTCACTCGCACACCCAACCACGTGCCTCACTACCAATTCCAGCGTGCATTCCCACACACGCTCTACCATTCCAGGTGTGCTTCCTTTCTCACCTGTCACAACCAACTCACGCTCCGTGTCACTCTTACTACTCTCACCTCCACTCTTGACAGCGCACTCACCCTTACTCTTGACAGCGCACTCTTTCCTCACACACCCCAGAGTCGGACTTTCTCGCACACCTCCTTTTTCGCACACCAGACCTGTCGCACACTTCACCAACGGCCTCTCACGAACACCCGGGTCCATCTCGACCCCCAAGCTCATTAAATCACCTGGCGCATCATACGCACGACCATATTGGTCACCACTTACACCGGGGCCTCTTCCTCTTCGCTTCTCCTCCATCACCTGCGAATCCCTCATCCGGTTAATGAGCACATCATCACGATCCGAACACAGACTTTGGACCAATTCTTTTATCTCCTCTTTTATCTCTTTCTTATCCTCTCTCCGTCGCTTCTTAATTTCGCTCACCCCCTTCTTCCACTTCTTCTAATTTCTGCTTCACCTCTCTTATGTCCCGGTACGTCTCCTCAAGCTCGTCCTCCAAGGCTACCTTGACCGTTTCCATGTGCGTCCTCACCTGCCGGTCCTTCGTCTCCATTACCTCTGTCATCTCGTCCAACCTCGTTGTCAGTCCCTCACGTACCATCTGACATTGCCTCTTTGTCGCTATCAAGTCGTTTTTTATGTCGTTTTGTGTCGCTTTTAAACCTCCTAGTACCGCAGTGTTCCTTTGTACCTGCTCCACTAACTCAGTCTGTCCCACCGTCAGCTGTTCCACCTCCTGCGTCAGGTCCTCTATGCCACCTTGCAATTTTACAGTCCCCTTTCTCACCTCCTTCTCCATGTGCTCCTTACAGTGCCTCACCTCCTCGCGCACTCCTCCGACCTCCTCACTCACCCCTCTTCTGATCTCTTCTCCCATCACTTGCATCTCCTGCCCAGATGCCACCCTCATCTGCTCCATTTCCTCCCTGTGAGCATCCAACTTAGTTTCTACCCCCATTCTGACCCCCTCTATCTGCTGCCCCATTTGTTTAACTTCCCTTTCCGCTTGGTCCCTCATGTCCCTCAATTTGCCTTCCATACTGTTTTCTAACCCCTCTAACCCCTTTTGCATCCCTTCCATTTGATTCTCTTGAGCGGCCATTCTGTTTTCTACCCCCATTAACCCCTCCTGTATTTCCCCTAATCTATTGTCTAATCCCTCTATTCTACTCCCTAACCCTCCGATCTGGGCCCCCATGTCCTCCCTCAATTTCTCGCTATTGGACCCCATTTGGCCCTCCAATCGCTCACCCTGAGCATCCATCCGGTTCCCCATTACCCCCATTTGGTTTCCCATTACCCCCATTTGGCCCTCCAATCGCTCACCCTGAGCCTCCATACTGTTTTTCAAACCTCCAATTTGGTCTCCCATTTGTCCCATAAGGGCCCTCATTTGCAGGAAAAAAAGGTTCGAATCCACCAACGGCGCTGCTACGGTCGCGGGCGCGGTCGCCGTGGCCATGTGCGAGGCGCCATTTTGCGCGCCCGTAACCTCGTGCGCGACTACGCTATTTTGCGAACCTGCCACCCTCACTGCTTCGCTCTCCTCATGTCCCTCATTTTGGTCCTGGATCGACCCTGCCTCACTCTCCTCTACCGGAACCCAGCCGTCTTGATCCGCCATAGCGCGACTTTCAAAATTCGGGTTTTTATTTTTGTAAAACACAATCAAATTTCGGTCAGTTGTAATTTTGAGCGCTTTAAGCGCGCTTCGGGTCCGATCTCACTCCTCGACACCAATTGTTACGTAATAACACAATTGGTGTTCCAAAATTTGGGCCTAACAAATTTAGTCCCAGGTCCGAATCCAACTCCTGACAACCAATTGTTACAGACGCGGTTTTAGATGTTAGTTTACCGAGCGGTTTGGTATTACCGCGTCCGCACAGTTACTCCCCGATTAGAACCCTATCCCGCCCGATTCCACTCGAACGTTGGCCAAATCGCGCTATGCTAAATCAATGAAGGAAAGGACACAATGGCTGGGATAAATGCTACGACACAAGGGGTACAGTTCTCAAGACCTCCGGAGGAGGATATAATATTGGTGATGCAGAAACGGGTAGATTACACGGCAAGAGGTAAAGCACAGAAAAGATGGGCACTTAGACACAGTCTTATCTTATCCCCGACAGACCACAGACAAACGGGACAAGACTGACTTACACAGGGATTGATGGCAAGGAAGGGCAGGCAGTCGATAGCTCAAGGTGCACCTTGGTTCAAGGGCGGAATCAAACGCGGTCCGGTCCAGAGATGCGGGGAGGTATTCAGCGCTTGGAGGTGGCGTCTTCTCTCTCCAAGCTGGGGGCGCATCTCACGTCACCTCCCTCTTCCTGCGTATGTCCAGCGGGGAGTGACACGCCCTCGTCTCGTTAGCTCCGCCCCAGATGGAATCGGTCCGCCGCATCCATTGGGTGCGGGGGGTTACCGGGCTCCGCCCTTGACGAGGAGCTGACAGCGAGCCCCTGCGTGGTAACCCCGTCGGAGCACATGCTCAATGGCGGCTAACCAAGCCGGAGTGAGGACGCACACTCCCCGTGCCGCCGCCGCTGTTGTTGTAGTTGTTGTTGTACCATGAGGAAGAGCTGCGGGGAGGTATTGGGAGGTCCTAAACTTTCTAACGGTGCCATAGAATCACATTCTGGTGCAACGAAGAGTCAGAATTAATGGAAACGAGTCCTTAACTGACATAGACTAAGAATAACCAGCAAGATGTCCTATAGTTGTCTACGTGAGATGCGGTGAACCTGGGTGCGACATTTAATGGGGGAAATAGGGGAAGGTCGGTTCTACAGAGTGTTGTTTACAGAAAATGGGACTAGGGAATGGGGGATTGGGGATAGTTGGGAAGTAATAGGGAAATAGGGGAATATTTACAAGCGGATATGGATGGAGGCCAAATCCCATATCCGCAACAATATATATATATATATATATATATATATATATATATATATATATATATATATATATATATATATATATATATATATATATTGTCACGCAACCACCGAAATTAATATCTGTCGGTCGCGGATTGCCGATCACGAGGCTTTAACTCCGAGGCGGAAGCTCAATGGCGGATTCCAAAATCTAAAACACCTAAGCGTGCGGAGTGGAGGGAAACAGCGCAAGTCCCACAGCCTTAACTATCAAATCAATCAGGAAACTGCATTCAGGTATTATGTACAAAAAGTAATATAAGGGTTTATTGGGAAAAGCAAGGACAGGAAAAGCACGATAAACCTAAGGTAACTAAATTGGGATCCCACACACAACAGATTTCAAATACAAAAACGAAGGAATATGAATTAACAAAAAGAACACGTCACGTCGTGTACAGTGTACGCGGAGCTCGGGCTTATCTGTCTCGTCGTCTTGTCCGTCCACCGCGGCTCCAAACTCCGGCCCCGATGTACCCACGAGGCCTCGCTCCAAGCTCCGATCCTCTCGCCGCCAACGAGGTCCGTGCACCAAGCTCCAAAAGCACCAGCACCGCTCCACTCGGGCTACACCTCAGCCCAACTCGGGTCGGGGTCTCTGAACGACTCGACCGGGCTGCTGAAGACAACTCCTCGTATCGACTCGACTGCCCAATTGCGTTCGGCAAACTGGCGTTCAGCAACCCCCAATAGCTCAACTGCCAACTCTGCAAATCCAGCTGCTCTGGACTGCACCAGGAATGTCACTCAACTCCCTCACTCCTCCTGCTCAACTCAGGTCGGGGCTCTGATCTCATCTGAACTGCTCGAAATAGCGTCCGGCCCCCGTTAATATCTCTGGCCGATGACATCAGCATTGGCGCACTGCTCTGCCAATCAGAGCCTCCACCTACTAGCCCCTGTGCACGCCCACTGCGTCACTCCAACTCTCGTCCCATACTCCGTGGTCCTTGTGTTATAGCACATGCTATGCGAGGTGGGTAGGCCTCTCCGAGGTGTAAATGGTGGCGGCCAATTGTGGCGGTGTTCCAGCCTGATTTCTTCCTGAGTCATGTCAGGGGAGAAGGCGTCATTTAGTGTTGTACTAAAGGTCCTAACTAATGTTTAAGTGGTGTGCAATGCCAAAATGGACAAAGGTTTGACTACCAGGTGAGACATACAGGGGCTCTACTCATTATTCCCTACACTAACGAACACACGAATCTCCTGGTAGATTCACACACACATATTAACCCGACAAATGCCTACACATGACTTATTACAGGAAGTGTTCCTTATCGCGACATCTCGAAGCATGTTACCTACTCAGATCTACTCTGCTCTACATATTGCTCTACCAAATTCGTAACACAGCCCCCCCCCCCCCCCCCCCCCCGGAACCGAAGCTCCTGCAAGGTTCACTGCCGGCGCTACCATTCCAGCCTCAACACTTACTGTCACACACATAATTAACCTATGAAATAAATCTGGAAGGGCTGTGGGAAGTGAGTCGGACTACCTACCTACACTTCCTTAACATGCTAAACCCCTTAACCATCATGTAATGAAATATGTACATTGATCTTCTTTGTTCCTGCGGAGGGAGGAAACAAACAACACGCAACATTAACTTAACCACAAACTTAACCAACTTACAAAATTCACAAACTCTATACATTTTTACATACCCCGGTCTACAGACCGCGTCCCCCGGTGGATGCCACAAGACAACCTTACCTGCGGGGCCATCCCCAATGCACCCCCTAAATTTCCACGGGCCCTGTCCAGGTGTTACAGGTGAGTGGCATGGCTCGGTGGATTTCGCCCACATTCATGCAACACAAACCCCTTATCCACTCATCCTCATTCCGAAACTCATCAAGGCATTTCAAAAATCAACAAAGCACTTATTCAATTCACCCCCTTGCAGGACCATGGCATCGGTGTCATATCATATGTGTGCATTCCTCAACTAGGCAGCGGGGAGGTACCGCACAAAAAGACGGTGGGGGCGCTTCAGGCTGTGGTGCCCGCAGTCCCAAAACAAGTCAACCGACTTACAAGTTCATTGCCCATCCCCCCCCCCCCTTTACCTCTTGGCCCATGGCAGCCCAACAGCCCCTTTCCATCGTTACCTCGCCGGTGAGGGTCTCCACACACACCAGGCTCCTCCGCGGCCTCCTGCTTCAGCACAGCCAACACGGGTCACCGGGGGACTTCCTCACCCCGCAGCGCCCATCCAGACCCTCCACTGATGAGCTCCCATTTCCAGTTACCACCGGCTGCCAGGGGTAATTGCCGCAGAGGGGGGGCTGCAGGCATCGCTCCTCAGAGCTTGATCCGTACCTGCAGACACACACACCTTCCCCACCCACAAGACCCCAAGACACATCTCCTCCCCCGCTGCCATTCAATTCTCAACACAACTCAGCACAATTCCAATGATGGTGTAAAAGGTGTTACAAAGCTTGCCATGGCCTGCTACATGTGAAATCCCCCAGTTCACATTGAATCACATTTAAACCATTGCACATTTTCAAAAGCACATTTCCAAAACTCCATAATCATCACTCACTTTCCTGTTTCTACTCTCACGACCACATCAAAACACATAACCACAACACATAAACATACGCCACCCACAAGACACTGTGTGGCCCCCATTCAATCCCCCTCACTGGCCATTCATCACTCTCACCCGCCTCCCAACTCCAAATTACATGTCCCCTAAATTTCCAAGCAAGTCCTGGAGCCTGGGACAGTACACCTCAAAACACTCACCTCAAGTGCAGGTAGTTGCAGGTTGGTCGGGTCCAAGAGTGCCATCCACTACACCTAATTTCCCCCCTCACCCTTCCAATCCACCCCGGAGCCTCCCGACCCATGTAGGAGCTCAATCTATCCCCGTGAACTATCTGTGGAAGGGCCCGGGGCCCTTCCAAGGTGAGGTGAGTTTTTGGCACACCCCCTTCCTTCTCCGGGGCCAGTAGAGCCAAACAAGGTCTCCGGGAAGGAACCGAGGTGTGTGTGCCCAAGCGTCATACCGCGTTTTCATATGCGAAGAAGCCAAGCCAATTTGCTTCCTCGCAAACTCATGAGCCTTTTCCATGCTCGCTTTCAAATTGGTTGCATAGTTTTCCACAGATGGCTCACCCGGTTCCCCTAGTGACGGTCCCATCAACAAATCTGTGGGGACTCGCATCTCCCTACCAAACATCAACAGGGCAGGGGTGCACCGAGTGGTCGCATGCTGAGCGGTCCGGTAAGCCATCAATATAAAGGGGAGGTGCTCGTCCCAATCCTGCTGGTTTTCGGATGTAAAGAGGGCCAATTGTGTCAACAATGTCCGGTTGAACCTCTCTACCATCCCATCCGATTGAGGCCTAAGTGGGGTCGTCCGGGTCTTGTGAATTTGGAAGAGCTCGCACACCGACCGCAGGAGGGCGGATTCAAAGTTCCGGCCCTGGTCGGTGTGTAGCTCCCTTGGAACGCCAAATCGGGAGAAGAATCCCTCAACTAGAACTTGAGCTACCAGCCGGGCTTCCTGGTTGGGCAATGGGTAGGCTTCTGGCCACTTGGTGAAGTAGTCAATTGCCACCATAATGTACTGGTTCCCTCGGCGGGTGGCTGGTAGGGGCCCCACCACATCTACTGCCACCCGCTCAAGTGGTGCTCCGACATTGTACACCTGGAGCGGGGCCTTGCGCGCACGTGAGGGTCCCTTCTTACTGCGGTAGAGGTCGCAGGATTTCACCCAATTTTGAATGTCCCTGCTCGAATTCACCCACTAGAACCTCTGCCGCAATTTGGACAAAGTTTTGGCCACGCCCAAATGTCCCATTGTCCTAGTCCCATGCACGTGCCCCATAACCACTTCCTTCAATTTGTTTGGTACAATTATCAACCAGGAAGCTACATCGCCCGTTGGTGTCACGCATTTTCTGAACAAATAGCCATCTTTAAACCCCAACATCTGCCACTGTGCCCAATAGGCCTTTACCTGGGCCCCGTGTGGTGCAATCTCCTCCCAAGAAGGTCTTTTGTCCTCCTCTAGCCAATGAAAAAGGGGCCCCAAAACAGGATTCTCCCTTTGACTCTCTCGCCAATTCACATCGCCCAATTCAGGTGGGGGTTGTGGCAAAGTTCGCCTGGTCACTCTCGCTGCATATAGGCATGCATCAATTTGGTCCTGCCCAATTGGATCCTTGGCTTCTTGTCTATCACAAAATTTACACTGTGCCTCCCAACAGGGGTGCCGAGAGAGAGCGTCTGCATTGGCATGTGCTTTGCCAGGCCAATGTTGCACAGAGAAATTATACTGCTGCAGCCTCTCAAGCCACCTTGCAATTTGTCCCTCCGGCTCTTTGAACCGAAGAAGCCATTGCAAGGAGGCATGATCCTCTCGGATCACAAACTCCCTCCCATAAAGGTAAGGGTGAAAGTGTCCAACTGCAGACAGTAGGGCCAATAGTTCTTTGCGGGTAACGCAATAATTTCGTTCGGGCCTCGAAAGTGCCTGACTGTAATACGCAATAACCCTCTCGACTCCCTGTTGCATTTGGGACAACACAGCTCCCAATCCTTCCTGGCTCGCATCTGTGTCCAGGATGTAATTGCCATCATCCGTCGGGTATGCCAAAACTGGGGCCTCCACCAGACGTTGTTTTAAGTGATTGAATGCCTCGATGCAGCTCTCTGACCATATAAATTTGGCTCCTTTCTCTGTCAATTTGTGCAAGGGTCTTGCAATTTCTGCGAAATTTGCCACAAATCTCCTGTAGTAAGAGCAGAGGCCCAAAAATCCTCTGACCTCCCTTACATTTTTGGGGGCGGGCCACTCTTTTACCGATTTTACTTTCCCAGGGTCCATGGCCACGCCGCTCTCACTAATCACGTGACCCAGGTAAGTCACCTCTCTCTTGAAAATTTCACACTTGCTCGGAATCAATTTCAACCCAGCACCCCTTAATCTCCCAAATACCTCTGACAAATTTTTAGCAGCCTGTTCAAATGTGGGAGCGTGGACCAATACATCATCCAAATAGACCAGGCAAGTCTGCCATGGTAAGCCAATTAAAACACGTTCCATCAGACGCTCAAACGTGGCAGGGGCATTGCACAATCCAAAAGGCATAACTACAAACTGCCAGAGACCCTTTCCTGTGGTGAAAGCTGTTTTCTCCCTCGCCCCTTTATCCATTTCCACCTGCCAATAACCACTCTTTAAATCCAATGTAGAGAACCATTTTGAGCCTGAAACGGCATTGAGGGTGTCATCAATCCTTGGCAGGGGATACGAGTCTTTGAGTGTCACATGATTGAGCTGGCGGTAGTCCACACAGAACCGAGTGGTCCCATCCTTCTTTTTCACCAGCACAATGGGTGACACCCAAGGACTCACCGAGGGCTCGATAAATCAGGCTCTTTCCATTTTGCTCACCTGTTCCTCTGCCTCCTCTTTCTTAGCAAAAGGGAGCTGCCTTGGCGGTTGGCGAACAGGCCGAACCGAGCCAGTACTAATTTGGTGCCTGACGAGACTCGTGAGTCCAACATCCTCGGGGGAGAGAGAGAAAAAACATCCAAGTTCTTACCAACCAAATTGTGCAATGTCTCTACCTGCTCCGATGTTAGGCCCTCTTCAGAGCGTGTCATCATGACCCGCACTCCCTCTGGCCAATCACATTTCCCCAAAATTTTCCCTCTTTCCGGCTGTACTGGCAAGCATGTGGGTCCACCTCCTCCGGTGACCTCTACTACACTAGTGCATTTGGCTACGATGGCTCCGCACCTTACAGTGCGGGGGCTATTGGACAAGTTGAGCAGCCTGACTGCCAGCATAGGCCCACGGGTGTCTACGGGGGTGCGACCCACCATTAATCCCTCCGTCCCCTGTGAGGACCATGACTCCACTAGCCCCAGCTGGCCAATGGGTTGAACACCTGCTGCTAACTCCACCATCACCACTCTCTCGGACCTGGGAGGCACGGTCACAGTGCGTGGCACCTCCAGCCACATCCCCTGCACCTCCTCGTCATCCCCCAGTCCCACTAACTGCAGCCTCTCAGTGTCCAACCACATATGACCACACCCAAGGTCTAGTTGGCAGTCATGTTCCACCAGGAAACTCAGTCCCAATAGACACTGATCGCACACCCCCGCCAGCGCCACCCATGCAACCACGCTGACCTCCAGACCACCCAACTCCATCCTCACCACTCCGCATCCCAATATTGGCACCGTTGCCCCCGTAGCCAGTTGAAGGCTGTGTCCTTCTACCCTATCAATTTTGTCCCAGCCTCCAACACTCTGGTCTAGCACACTCGGATTAATAATGGTGTCACTGGCTCCAGTGTCCACCACAGCCTCACAAAATTCTCCCTCAATTTTGCATCTAACCCTTAGATTACCCGTGCCAATTTTTCCGCAATTCACTACTTTCACCAAAGGAGGGCGCTTCTCCACACACTTGCCAGCCGAGCATGGCCCCGTATGCTCGGCTCGTTCTAGTTTCCCGCACACTCTATTGCTATCGGCCCCGGCCGAGGTGGTGGTCCTCTTTCTGGCGCCTGTGGACCTACTGGTGCCCGCTCCTTTCTGGGCTGCGAAGCCTGTTAGGAGGTGGTGGCCCAGGTGGTTGCCGACAATCCCTCTGCCTGTGCCCTCTTCTCCCACATCTATAACAAGTCCCCATGAATGGACCCCACTGGTACCCAGGCGGAGCACCTCCCTCTCCTGGCCCAACCCGACGAAAATCAGGCCGTCCCGATGGCAAACCTGGACCAAACTGCCGTGACTCGCTCCCTGCAAATTTGCCCCCGGTCAAATTTGTCAGCTGGCGGCTGATTCCCCTTAACATTCGTCCCATGTCATCCTCTGGCTTTTCCTGATCCCACACCTCGGCCTGCCGTACCATCACAGGTGCCCTCTCCGATGAGTGGTTCGACCTCCTCAGAAAGGTCAGTCTCGCCACGCATTCCGCCGCCCGGTGCACCATGGGTGGGTCCTGTAACTCCACCAACGTCCGGACCTCGGGATCAGGAAGAGCCGCCATAAATTTTTCTATCGCCAGCTTGTCCCACGCCTGTGCTGGTAGGTCTCTGTATGCTATCCTCACAGATTGGTATATATCCTGGGCCAGCTCCTGCAACGTCTCATTCGGCTTTTGCCTGCAATGCAGCAGCTGTGCCCTGACCAGGTCGCACCTTGCGCCTGTCCCGTACCTATGATTCAAGGCCTCACAGATGGCCTTTCTGGTCAATATTCCCTCTGGGACTACGTTTAGCACGTCTGCGGCTGACCCCCGCAGTGTCGCCACCAGATTCCCCATGCGCTCCCGCTCTCCCCAACCATTGAGCTGAGACACGCACTCAAATTGCATCAGGAAAGCCTCGAGGCTCCCTGATCCATCAAAATGCACGAGGGGGATTGTTTTTCCAGAGACTCTATTCCCTGATTCCTCTCTGTCTAAATCCAGTCCGGGGCCAAAACATCCCCCCAACTGGGCATTCAGTTTCGGAGCCTCTGGTGTCCAACTGTGGCTCGTGGTGAGGGTCTCCTGGGTCACCTTAATCTGATCCTGAAGATGTTTAACAGACCGACTCACCTCTTCCCTTAGGCTTTCTTGGACCCGAACAACCTCCGCCTTGATGGCATTGTCCCAGGTCTCCAGTCGCTCCTGCACCAAATCACTCACCCTCTCATTATCCATTTGCGGCACCCACAGGCCTTTCTCAATTAACCCCTGCTCCTGCTCTTTTATGCGGGTTTCCAACCCTTTTACCTCCTCGGCCAATTCGCCCCCCTGTTGTTTGAGCAGTCCCCATTCCTCTCTCTGTTGTTGCATTCTGGCATCCACCCGGCCCCGATAGCCTTCCAGGTCCCCATTTGCTTTATCAATTCGGGCACCAATCCGACCCTCCAACGCTCCCCCCTTTCGGACAGCGTGGGTCACGCCCTCTATTTTTGACACTAATTCTGTCCGTATCAATTCACTTACCACCCCTATGGCTTTTTCCATCTCCCCCATTCTAGTTCCTACTTTACCCTTGTTACGGATTCGTCACTTCCGTTGTTGTGGTTCTCATCCACTGTAAACATTTTTGGTTGCATGTACTATTATGGTTATTGTTTAAATGAATTAGAGATTACTGTTTTCAAAAGGTAAAAAAAGTTAGTGTTTTAAAAGAAACCGGAAACCGGATCGGGAACCGGACGAAGAAGAAGAAGAAAAAAAGAAGAGGCGGAGCGAGTGAGGTCGGAGAATGAGCCGAGCTACGTTGAGGTTTTGAGCAAACGCTGGCGAACAAGGGTCACAAGCGAACTTTGGGGTTTCCTGGGAAAGGGATTCCTGCGACAGAGTTGTTATCGCTGTGACAGATAAACCTGCGTGACAGGTTTTGCGGATGATTCCGAAGAGAATCATTGGAGTGCCGTTACGTCTCGAGAACCGACCGTTGGCCATTTTACCTCGCGCCGGATTTCGCATCGCTCCAGGTTCTTCACCTCGCTTCAACCATTTTCACAACCATCCAGACGTTAATCTGGTGTGTGTGTGTAACGTGGATTTTGAGTGGGAATTTGCGGTTCGCCGTCTGAGAGTCGTTGAACATCCATACCCGAAGGTTAATTTGCGGTTCACCGTTTGTGAGCCGTTGAACGTCCATACCCGAAGGTGTGATTTCCCAGTTGCCTCTTGAGGGTACCTTTGCCCATCTTTGGCAGTGTGACTGTCAACCGAGCGGGATTCTGGTCTCGATACAGCATCGTTCTGACGATCACTGGAGTGGATCGACTTTGGCTTGAAGCCGGAACCAACTTTGGTTTGATGCCGGGATAGAGACATTGGGAATGTTCTTTTCGCTCACTTGGAGCACAGTGAGTTATATTGTACGAAACTGATGGTATCATCATAGGAATGATATATTGGTTGTACAATTGATTAATATTGTTATTGTACTGTTATTCTTGTGTGACCTTAATACAATACTTGTTTGTTGGTAACAATTGGTGTGGTTTCACCATTGATCTTTGACACACAGAATAACACATCTTTCTGCCGTGACTCCTCTCGGGGCTCGGAGGTACACCGTGACCGTGGTTTGGGGAGGAGCACGTAACACCCTCCAATTCCCCCAGTCTGCCCGTAATTTGGTTTTGCACCCTCCCTTCTATGCCATCAATTCGTTCCCCCAGCTGCTGTGCCATTTCCCCAATTTTTCCTTCCAATTTTTCATTCCTTTCCTTAATTTGTTCATTCATTTGTTCATTCATTCCTTTCATTTTTCCCTCCAATCCCTCAATTTTGCTGTCCATCCCTTCAATCTGTTCTTTCAATCCCTCCTTTAATCTATCCATTTGCCCCTCCATGTTTTGGGTTTGGGCATTCATTTTGTTCTCCAATTGCTCGCTCTGAGCATTCATTTCCCCTTTTAATTCATTAATTTGGTCACTCATTTCCTTCATCTCTCCCTCAATTCATTCCTTCATCATTCATCCTTCAATTCATTTCCCATCTCCCTTCATCCCTTCAATTCATTCAACTTCCGGGTGCGGTTGTGAGAGGACGCTGGCGCTACTTGTTCGCCGCTTCTCCGACTGGATGGATGTACAGGGTCTACTTCTACTTTCCGACCTGACATCTCACACCTGTCCTGCCTTTTGTTGATTGTGGATTGGATTGGATTTGTGGACTGTGGACTTTGTGGATTGTGGACTTTGATTTGTGGTTTGTGGACGCCGCCATGGCGTCGCGTATGGGGACGCTGGTGCTGTTTGTTCTCCAACGGAAGGCGCACGTGCCGCGCGTTCTCCGGCTGGATAGAGGTACGGAATCTGCTTTTCTAGTACTCTTGGCGGCTTTTTGGCCGACGGGTCTGCTCTCTGCTTGATCCTCCCGGCTTCACCTGCCCGGCTCTTCCGCCGTTGCCTCCTGCCCGCTCCCGGGCATCTCGCACCTGTCCTGCCTTTTGTTTTCTTGGGTTGCTCTCCTGTGGGTTGCCTGGACAGCTGGCTGGCTCCCTGTTGGCCACCGCTGCAGTCGTCGAGCTGCAGGACACTCGCTGGCTGTTAACGCTGGCTGTTGCCCGGCTGCCTCCTCGGCTCTCGGCCCTCTATTGGTCCTCGGGCTGCTCATCTTCATTGCTCGACCCTCCTCGCGTGTCGTGCTCTGGACCAGCCTGTTGTGCCTGGCGCTTTGGTCAGCCAGCCTGCGGCTGCCGGCTGACCTCTCCGGGCTCTGTGCCCCTTCGCTCCTGCCTGGCATGGCACTGAGGTACTCCGCCGCTAGGCTTCTTCAACTCAACAACCACTCCACTCCGCCATGCATCTCTGTCATCAAAAACCACGGACTCCTATGACGACCCAGATACATCCATAGAGGCTCCGGTCGCAAGTTTGTTTACTCCCAGACAGGTCACTCCGTCCCCTCACTCTGGTCAGCTGAGCGCACTCTCACCCGTCGATTACGTCATCACAACAACATACACGAACGCGCCCCCTGTCTGCAAGCCCTGGCAAAATCACCCGAGTCCATCGAGTCCATCACCCGACACCATGCAAAGCAATATGAAGCTTGCTCTGTTCAATACCCGGGCCCTCAACAATAAAAGCCACATCCTGAACGACTTCATTCTGGACAATAAACTGGACTTTCTCTGACTGAAACCTGGCAACAACCTCTGGACTACCTCTCACTCAACCTCACTACACCCAATGGTTACTCATACATCAATGAACCACGCTCGGAGGGCCGAGGTGGTGGAATTGCTGTAATACACCGACAGGACATCAAGACCAGCCTCATCTCCATCTCATCTGCTCCATCATTTGAACACCTGGCTTTTAAACTTTCTGGTCACACACAGTCAGTCATGGCAGTTGTCTACCGCCCTCCCAAACCACACCCATCATTCCTGTCTGACCTCTCTTACTTTCTGACCCAGCTCTGCTCCTTCTCCCCCTCAACCCTCCTCCTCGGTGATTTCAATATCCACATGGACTCCACTGACTCCACAATAACCGCTGACTTCATTGATATTCTTAATTGCTTTAACCTCACTCAACATGTCAACTTTCCCACCCATAACCATGGTCACATTCTGGACCTTGTCTGTTCTATTGGACTAAATCTACACCATCTCTCTGGATCTGACCTCACCCTCTCCGATCACTTAGCCATCACTATGACCATCGACATTCCCACCCCAGCACCAAGACAAAAACGCATAATCAACTTTGTTATGAACTCTCAGCTGAACTCTCTTTCACCTACCTCATTCTCATCTTCCCTCTCCGAAAAGATGTCCACCTCTCCGTTCGTTGATTTGCACAGCCCCTCTGACCTCACTGACTACTACAACCACACTCTCTCTTCCTGCCTCGACCAGCTTGCGCCTATAAAAACCAAAACAGTTTCATTCACCCATTCTGCTCCCTGGTTTACCCCTGAACTCCGCCTGATGAAAACCCGTGCCCGCCAACTTGAAAGACTCCGTAATAAAACAGGTCTCACAATACACTCCCAGGCCTACAAAGACCACCTGCAGCACTACAAAGATGCCCTCTCCCACGCCCGCTCCACCTACTACTCTCAAATAATCCACTCTGGCTCCGGAAACCCAAAGGCACTCTTCTCCACAATAAACAAACTCCTCAGCCCCCCTGGATACCACCACCCAGTCATTCACAGTCGACAACTGCATTTCTTTCCTTTCATTCTTCCAAAGCAAGATAGACAACATCTACAGCAGCTTAACCACCACCTCACCTGCTCCCCCTCAAACCATCTGCCCCCCCCCCCCCCCCCTTGTCCTGCCAACCCCTATCTCAGTTTTCCCCAGTCTCCCCTACTGACCTCTCTGAACTCCTCACAGGAATGAAAACAGCCACCTGCACTCTGGACCCCATCTCCTCCAGCTTTGTTAAGGCTTGACTTCCTGCTCTCTCTCTCCACTTATCACTGCAACGATAAACTCCTCCCTGTCTACTGGCATCGTCCCACCATCCCTCAAAATCGCTGCTGTCACCCCCATTCTGAAAAAACCTGGACTCAACCCTGACACCCCAAATAACTTCAGACCCATCTCCAACCTACCCTTTCTGTCAAAAGTTTTGCAACGCGCTGTAGCCACTCAACTCAAACATCACCTCTCTGCCAATAACCTGTATGAAACATTCCAATCCGGATTCGGCCTCAACCACAGTACGGAAACTGCACTCCTCAAAATCACCAACGACCTTCTCCTCTCCTCTGATGCCGTAACCTCAACATTCTCATCCTTCTCGACCTCAGCGCCGCCTTTGACACCATCAATCACATCATCCTCCTTACCCGACTTGAAACCACCTTTAACATCACTGGCACTGCCCTTTCTTGGATCAAATCATACCTCTCCGACAGGCACCAGTTCATCTCCATCAATAACTGCAAATCCCCCACCGCTCCCCTCCCCCAAGGTGTCCCCCAAGGTTCAGTTCTCGGTCCCCTCCTCTTCATCCTGTACCTGTTCCCCCTTGGTCACTTAATCCATCGTCATGGTCTCCAATTCCACTGCTTTGCCGATGACATCCAGCTTTTCATTTCCGCCAAGTCAATTTCCACCGTCACCCACTCTATCCTGACAAACTGCATCACTGAAATAAAATCCTGGCTTCAAATCAACTTCCTCAAACGAAACTGTGATAAATCCGAAATAATCATTATTGGACCAAAAACGCTCACCAAATCCACCCACAACTTCACCCTCAACATCGACAGTATCCCAGTATCCACCTCCCCTCACATCCGGAATCTTGGCATCATCTTTGACCAAACCCTCTCCTTCGACAAACACACTAAACAGATCACCAAGACAGCCTTCTTTCATCTGAAAAACATTGCCCGTCTCCGTCCATCCCTCTCCTCCACAGCTGCAGAAACCCTCATCCACGCCTTCATCACTTCCCGTCTGGACTACTGCAACAGCCTCCTCTATGGTTCACCCTCAAATATCATCAATAAACTTCAATACATTCAGAACTCCGCTGCCCGTCTACTCACCCACTCCCGGGACCGGGACCACATCACCCCCGTCCTTCACAAGCTCCACTGGCTCCCTATCTCCCAGAGAATCCAGTACAAAATCCTCCTCCTGACCTACAAAGCCCTCCATAACCTGGCCCCATCCTACCTGACTGACCTCCTCCCCAGACACACTCCCACCCGCACCCTCCGCTCTGCTGCTGCCAACCTCCTGTCCCCCCCCCCCCCCCCCCAATCCGGACCAAACTCAGATCCTGGTGGGACAGGGCCTTCTCCATCGCTGCTCCCACACTCTGGAACTCACTACCTCAAACCATCAGAGACTCCTCCTCTCTCACCACATTCAAATCATCACTCAAGACCCACCTGTTCAACACCGCATTCAACCCCTGACCGTCTCTTCTCCTTCTCCTTCCTTTCTGTTTGGTTATTTAATTATGTATTTTTGTCTTTTTTGTCTTTGTTTTACGTACTATGTCAAAGCGTCTTTGGGTTTCTTGAAAAGCGCTATACAAAATAAATGTATTATTATTATTATTATTATTATTATTCCTTTGGGAGTCCATTTTTCCATCCAACCCATCGATTTTATTTTCTAGTCGCTCACTGCGTTCACTCTGAGCCTCCATTTTGTTTTTCATTTCTCCCATCTCCTTACTCATTCACTCGCCCTGTGCGTTTATGTCTCCCTTTAATTCATTTTTCATTTCTCCCATTTGCCTAAGCAATTGACCCAACATCTGGTCGGTTGTCGGGGCCGCGCCTACTGCTCCCGACTCCCCGGTAGGGGAATGGGGGTAAGTTGGTACTCAGGATGGGGGAGGTTCCAAGGCTCACCTCTAATTCAAATCCCCCTATTTCCGGCCCCCTCGCTTCACTGACGGAGGCCTCGCTACGTACCTCCATCTCGTCAATCTCCGACATCCGCTTTTCGGAAGATCATTTCCCGCGCGCGTATTTATTTTAATTCCAAAAAAACACAATTTAAGTTTGGCGAAGACGCGATATCGCGCTCCGTATATCCAATCGGTATCAAATTTCTCCGCCTCGACTATGAAAATTTTGCGTTCGAACGTCGGGCGCAATGTATGCCCGACCGTGTCGATGTCTTGCCGTGGACAAAAAAAATTCGTCCGTCGGGTTCGAATCCCACACTCCTGACACCAAATGTCACGCAACCACCGAAATTAATATCTGGCGGTCGAGGATTGCCGATCACGCGGCTTTAACTCTGAGGCAGAAGCTCAATGGCGGATTCCAAAATCTAAAACACCTAAGCGCGTGGAATGGAGGGAAACAGCGCATGTCCCTGCAGCCTTAACTATCAAATCAATCAGGAATCTGCATTCAGGTATTATGTACAAAAAGTAATAAGGGTTTATTGGGAAAAGCAAGGACAGGAAAAGCACGATAAACTTAAGGTAACTAAATTGGGATCCCACACACAACAGATTTCAAATACAAAAACGAGGGAATATGAATTAACAAAAAGAACACGTCACGTCGTGTTAGTGTACGCGGAGCTCGGGCTTATCTGTCTCGTCGTCTTGTCCGTCCAACGCGGCTCCAAACTCCGGCCCCGATGTACCCATGAGGCCTCGCTCCAAGCTCCGATCCTCTCGCCGCCAACGAGGTCCATGCACCAAGGTCCAAAAGCACCAGCACCGCTCCACTTGGGCTACACCTCAGGCCAACTTGGGTCGGGATCTCTGAACGACTCGACCGGACTGCTGAAGACAACTCCTCGTATCGACTCGACTGCCCAATGGCGTTCGGCAAACTGGCGTTCAGCAACTCCCTATGGCTCAACTGCCAACTCTGTGAATCCAGCTGCTCTGGACTGTGCCAGGAATGTCACAACTCCCTAACTCCTCCTGCTCAACTCAGGTCGGGGCTCTGATCTCATCTGAACTGCTCGAAATGGCGTCCGGCCCCCGTTAATATCTCTGGCCGATGACGTCAGCATTGGCGCACTGCTCTGCCAATCAGAGCCTCCACCGATTCGCCCCTGTGCACGACCACTGCGTCACTCCAACTCTCGTCCCCTACTCCGTGGTTCTTGTGTTATAGCACGTGCTATGCGAGGTGGGTAGGCCTCTCAGAGGTGAAAATGGTGGCGGTCAATTGTGGCAGTGTTCCCCCTGATTTCTTCCTAAGTCATGTCAGGGGAGAGGGCGTCTTTTAGTGTTGTACTAAAGGTCCTAACTAATGTTTAAGTGGTGTGCAATGCCAAAATGGACAAAGGTTTGACTACCAGGTGAGACATACAAGGGCTCTACTCATTATTCCCTACACTAACTAACACACAAATCTCCTGGTAGATTCACAATCATACATCTTAACACGACAAACGCCTACACATGACTTATTACAGGAAGTGTTCCTTATCGCGACATCTCTAAGCATGTTACCTACTCAGATCTACTCTGCTCTACATATTGCATTACCAAATTGGTAACAATATATATATATATATACATATATATATATATATACATATATATATACATATATATATATATATATATATATATATATATATATATATATATATATATATATATATATATATATACAGTCTCGTGAAAAAGTAAGTACACCCCATGTAAAGTTTTGACTTTTTCAACATATTTCAACATACAGCTATTTGATCTTCATTTCAACAATATTGATAGATAAAGGTGATATAATATAACAAATATCATGAAACATTTACATTTTGTAGTCCATTGTATAATTTAAATAAACATAAATGCAAATTTCGCATGTGGAAAAAGTATGTACACCCTTGGCTCTAATAGGTGGTATTGCCCCCTTTGGCAGAAACAACCTCAAGTAGGCGTTTCTTATGACTGTCTACCAGTCTCTGACATCGACTGGGAGAAATTTTTGCCCACTCCTTCATGCAGAATTCTTTCAGCTGTGCGATGTTTGAGGGGTTTCTTGCATGCACAGCTCGTTTCAAATCCCCCCACAACATATCGATGGGATTTAGATCCGGGCTTTGACTTGGCCATTCCAGAACCCTCCATTTCTTTCTTTTCAGCCATTCCTTGGTGGATTTACTGGTATGTTTAGGGTCATTGTCATGTTGCAAGGTCCACCTTCGGTTGAGCTTCAACTTTCCGACAGATGGCCTCACATTATCCTCAAGCACCCTCTGGTACAATGAAGAATTAATAGTGGATTCTATGATGGTGAGCAGCCCAAGCCCTGATGCCGCAGAACTGCCAAAACCATATTTCCACCACCATGTTTTACAGTTGGTATCAGGTTCTTGTGGTAAAATGCTGTCTTTGGTTTTCGCCAAACATGTCTTCTGGTACTGTGGCCAAATAGCTCTACCTTTGACTCATCTGCACAGAGCACATTGTTCTAGAAGTGCTGGTCTTTGCCTTGGTGTTCATTGGCAAACTTTAGTCTTGCCCTGATGTTCTTTCTGGACAGCAAAGGTTTCCTCCTGGCACACCTCCCATGTAGATAAAATTTGTGCAGCCTCTTTCTAATGGTAGACTCGTGCACTTTGACATCAACAGTAGCATGAGCTACCTGTAGGTCCCGTGATGACATTCTGGGGTTCTTAGAGACTTCTTTCAGCATCTTGCGGTCTGATCTCGTGCTGAACTTGCTGGGGCGGCCCAGCCTGAACAAGTTGGCAGTTGTTTGGAATCTTCTCCACTTGTAGATGATCTTCTGGACAGTCGAATGATTGATTTCACATTGTTTGGAGATCTTTTTTAATCCCTTCCCAGACTCGTAGGCATCTATAACCTTCTTTCTGAAGGCCTCAGAGAGCTCTTTTGATCTCGGCATGGTAACGCCGCACACTTCAACAACAAAGAGCAAATCAAACTAAATGGCTGAGGTTTAAATAAGACAGGTTCCTCCAAGATCCTCTCTAACGATGTTCTAATGATTTGCACCTGAGCTGGTGCACCTGATTCTAATTTTAGGTATTTGAAGTAGTGATAAATGTAGATTGTAGGGGTGTACTTACTTTTTCCAAATGCGAAATTTGTATTTATGTTTAGTTAAATTATACAATGGACTACAAAATGTAAATGTTTCATGATATTTGTTATATTATATCACCTTTATCTATCAATTTGTTGAAATGAAGATCAAATAGCTGTATGTTGAAATATGTTGAAAAAGTCAAATCTTTACATGGGGTGTACTTAGTTTTTCATGAGACTGTGTGTGTGTGTGTGTATATATATATATATATATATATATATATATATATATATATATATATATATATATATATATATATATATATATATATATATATATATATATGTCACAGTATAGTAAGTGACAGTTTATTGACAGTCGACCCGGCGTTAATTTTATTAATACGCACTTTTTTTTTTATGCAGCTTGTGGCTGCTGGTTGCATCATTTATGGAAGTGGGGCTGTGCCGCTGATGAAGTGCCCTGTTTCCAGTAACCTGGCACTCATTTTGCCGACCTTGAAAGGATGACAGGGCTAGTAAACTCTCACCTGGTGTTATTTAATAGCACGACAGGGGCTCAACGTCAAGATCTTCAGGCTGCCACCTCAACAGATTTTTTTTTTTTTTTTTTTTTTGTATACTGAATCGAGGCTCGTGAAAGAGCTAACATTTATTTCACAAACAAATCAACCAGACAAACAAAATATACAAAAAGAGGGAGCGGAAGACAAGATGGGGAGAGAAGGGGAAGCACACAACCACAACATTTGAGAGCAGGGAGAAGTGTGGGAGGGAGAGGGCTTGGGGGCAGGAGGCGTGGGAAGGGGAGGGGGGGGGGGGGAGGGGGGGAGAGGTATAAAACACAAGGGGACCGAAATTAGCGGGGGTAGAAAAGATCAAGGTTTTGGATGGGGGAGGATAAGAGATGGTGGTGAACAGCTGTTTTAAAGACCTGGAGGGTGAGTGGGATTGAAGAGAGTGAGGGAGTTTGTTCCAGAGGTGGGAGAAAAGAGGAATGAAGGAGTGAAGGTGAGCAGAAAGTCTTGATTTTGGCAGTTTAAGCATAAGAGGGTTGCAGGCAGATCTTGTGCGACCTGTAGGAAAATTTGGGGGACAGAGCCCAGAGAGGGCTGGGGGGGCAAGGCCAGAGAGGAGTCGGTAGAAGACGGAAAGACCACCAACCTGCCTGCGGTGAGTGAGTGAAAGGCCCTTGGAGTTAGCTTCATCGCGGGAGATTCCAATGATTCTGAACGCTTTGGTTTCAACAGCGTGAAGACGGGCTAGGTGTGAGGCAGGAGCACCAGACCAGAGGGGAGAGCAGTATTCCATAGAGCTGCGGATGAAAGCCTTGTATGTGGTGAGGAGCTCAGGTGTGCCAAGGAAGGACTTCGCACGACGGAGGATGCCCAGTCGGCGACTGGCTTTGGAGGCCAGATTTGAAATGTGGTTTTCCCAGGAAAGATCATGGCAAATAGTGAGACCCAAAAGCTTGAGTGACAGAACTTCTTGGAGAGGATTATTCAGAAAGTGGATGGGAGGGTTTTCCAGTCGGTCTTTTCGGAGAGACATCGTAAGAGTGTGAGATTTATCAGGATTGAAAGACATGTTCCATTTGTTTGCCCAGTCTGTGATTTTGTCCAGGTCTGCAGAGACTGAGGAGGCTGCAGACTGCCGATCTGAGGGATGAGGAATGGAGCGACAGAGAGTAGAGTCGTCATAAAATTGCCAACACCTGGATTATTTGCACACTTATTATTTATAACTAGCAGGGGTACACGGCATTGCCCGTTCTAATTTTTGTGGGGGCCTAAAACATCTTTCCTACAACCACTAAGGAATAAAGTTCCTACACACTTCCCCACACCCATGATAGAGCGATCAAAAGAAAAAAAACATCTCCAAAAATGAAACTTTTAAAAATTAAATCAATTAATTTTTTGGTCTAAACCACTCCCTGGCACTCATTTATGGCATCTGAAAGTTTGACGAAGATCTATTCAGCAATCTCTGAGAAAAATGGCAACACTCACACAGACACAGACACAGACACACACGGCTCTCGTTTATAGTTTCGCTTTGTTTATGATCCCAAGGACCAGACGTTGCGTGTTTTATTGCAAGTTGGAAAAAGCATCAAGTTTGTTCTCATTACTTCCGCCACCGAAGGTAAATGGAGGTTGTGTTTTCACCGCTGTCTGTTTGTGAACAGGATATCTCAAAAACTTGTGGGCTGATTCGGACGAAACTTGGTAGGCAGGTTGGGTGTGTGACAAGGAAGAATTGATTCGATTTTGGTGAAGATCCGAATCCGGATGCGGATACGAGAATTATTTAATTTTTGAAGCGATTCTTCACCATGGAGAGAACGGGCTAAAACGATATGTAACATTATATTTAAAAAAGTTATCGATAGATTATAACAAAACTTGGTGAATTGGTGAATAACAATTTATTGTTATATAATAACAATTTATTATAACAATATTCACCAAAACTTGGTGAATAACAAGTCGGTTAGATTTTGGTTCAGGTCCGAATCCATATCCGGCCTATCAGTGGATACAAAACAAACTGTTCAGTCTGGCGGAGGTGTGCGCTCTCTACCGAGTGCGGTTGTTTATACTTTCAGCTGATGCTTTGTGATGGTGAACAAATATGACAATCAGGAAAAACCGTGCTGCTAATATAGTTCATTAAAACAAACATTGCGAGTTGATTATTATTATTATTATTATTATTACTATTATCATTATTACGATAACGATGTTATTATGAAAAGTAGGCTAATTAGTTATGGCTTGTTCGCAGGTACCAGAAGTGGTTTCTGAAATATCACACCACTTCTCATGGAGTCACGAATAATACACCACTGTAAAGGCCTAGCCTAGTGCTAGACATAACGCCGTCCCAGCGAAAAGAGCGTGACAGACGGACGGAGAAACCCGGCTACTTTTACATAGAGATGACGTTTTGTGAATTTTTTTAAATTATGAAATTGGAAGTCTGCGTGTGGAACTTCCAGTAACACAATTTGTGATGACATCATGGGGCACCTTGTTAGAATAAAGGGCACATTCTGTACTACAATGCTTAATATAGGCCAGCTGCCGTCTAGGATAGACACTTAGCCACACGGTAAAATCACACGTTAAATTTTACACCGATGTTGAGAAATTCGTCACTCGAACAGAGGCTCACACGTGGCATTTCGGCTTCAGTGACAGAGTTGCCTTTCGTCGGAGCAATGGCAACATCAGGCCTGAGCCTTTGTCCACGTGATAACTTTCAATATTGATTGTGCCTGCACGTTACCATTGATATAATTTATCAATCCACCATTTTCTTTCATTTGAAGCTTACACGTAAGCAGAACTCCTTCCTAATCAGCTTTTCGAGAGCTGCGCCATGGAATACCATTACTATTCGTGGTGAAGGTTCTAGTGAAATGCTCCCATGAATCACAGAAATTAGAGTCTGAACCTGCGAGTCCTAGACAAAACTGAACAATAGCACTTCTTGCCATGCACACACAGTCCCTTTTAGCAGTAACAGAATAATTATCATTCAGCAA
Organism: Myxine glutinosa; assembly: GCF_964187855.1. NCBI lineage: Eukaryota > Metazoa > Chordata > Myxini > Myxiniformes > Myxinidae > Myxine > Myxine glutinosa. The sequence continues at coordinate 59,542,155 of NC_136266.1, read as the reverse complement.
ATGTATACCAATGATTTTCTGTGGATGTAAAGAGGAAATTTAGGCCTAATCCCCCAGCTGGGCAACGGATCTGTTTAATGTCCCCAGAGCATCATTACATGAGGCCTCAGCACAGTAAGCATTGCCGGGTCGCTCGGGTGGGAGAGAGCCGGTGAATCATTCTCTGTTCCTCAGAAACAAACAACATCAACACATAATCACACACGTACATTCAGATAATCAGCATCATCTCTGAGGAGGATGGAGAACTCTTGCTTACAGGAAATGGAGTTACAATCCAGATGCTGTGCTATATTATTTATTGGAGTAAAATTCATCCAGTTAATTATTGGAATTTGTGGCTGCACGACGTAGTTTTAGAAAGATTTCCTCCATCTTGACTGGGGTTCATAAGAACTGATCAGGATGCAAACAGAGTTATGAATTGTTTTTCAAGACACCACTAAGTATGTTTCCTGGATACCAGTGCCTAGCAACGAGCACCTAGCAACCAGCATCCAAGCATCCATCAACAAAGCACATGACATAAAAACCCAGCATTTATCAACACGCACCCCATATTACGAGCGTTCAATTATTCATTCAATCTCAAGAAATATATATCGCGAGAAGCAGATGATGGAATTTCTTTTTTTTCTTTTTTTTTAAAAGTCACTTGGAACCCATGGAAATGTGAATTCGCGCAATAAACGGCACGCAGTGATTACCCTCTAATAGCAGACTGTTTGCTATGGCGAAGCGGCTCGACAGCGTCGCAACGCCATGAATGGGTTAATGCGTAATCTTCCGCTGCACTGCAGCTTCTGGGAATTTCAAGCTGGGATGTTGTCAACATAGATGCGGTATTCCAGCCATCTAACTGGTTTCACAGGGTACGTACATTTGAACTGCGGGAGCCCAGTGATGGGTTTGAACCTACCTCGTTTAAACGCCCTCCCCCCTCACCCCTCAAAAGTGTCTGCCTGGGTCGATAAATAACGCATTCTAAAGGTCGCAAGATGATGTACTGTGCAACCGACCTGCTTCAAATAGGTAAATCAGAGGGGCAGGATCCAAGTTTGACCTTTCAAGGTCAGCCCGGCTTTTTCTTCATGTGCTGAATCACTGCGTGTAGTTCCAGCCGAGCACGTACTCCTCATTGCACAGTTACTTTATGACATTTTACCAATTTTCACATTTGTGCACGAAATCGTATTACTTTGTGGGTGTCTTCATTTGAATCTTTTAATGCTGAATTCCATCCTTACATCTCCATGCATCCCCTCAAGGTGGAGAACTTGCTGCTCATAAAAAAGGTGTGAATCGTGATCAGATGATCTCCAGGCTGCCTGGGTCTCGAACTCCAACCCCTCGTCCCTGGGGGAAGATGGAGAAACGGAAGTCGGTTAATAAAAGATAAATAACAAAATGCTGTAAATCTCATTCATTTCCCATTCAAGGTTCATGCCAAAGGCAAAGACGCATATCTTGTTTCTTTATTTATTTCCTTTCCCATAAATGACTCCAGATGATGGATGCAAACACATCTCAAAGGTTGTAAACGCTGCAGCATAAAGAATAATGGATTATGAGGCTCTTTAGTTGGCAAAATTGGCATCATAAATTTTCTGCTATTATCGAACCGAGCATCACGACTGTGCTATTCTAACCTAATTGATTCTTCATCGATTATATGACACAGAGGAATCGTTTTTACCATGGTAATGCATGTGTGCAGACAAACCAAAACACGTTGAAGCCAAAACAACACAGCTGAGATAATTATCTCTGCCATACAACATGATGAAAGATTAAAAAGGAACAAAACAGAGAGCCTCTGGAGCCTCGTCACAAGGGCGAAGGGGCCATTTATTTATTATGTGGCTTACATAAGTATGTCAGGATTATTCAGCTCACTCCCATCACTTCATAAGCTCTGATCTGATCCCCAGCCCACATCAAGTACATCTGGAATATTGTGTTCGGGTTGGTCGCCACATTTGAGAAAGGACATACAGTAGCTGCCACGGAACGTGTCCAGCGCATTGTGGCTACCGGTAGATTGATTCCCTGTGCCAGCTAGACTTAGCTCGGAGCAATGGATGGAGACTGGACGTTATTCATCCCAAAAGAGATGAGAATGAGGGGGATCTGATAGAGATGCTTTATAGGCTAATTAATGGTATGGAGGGAATAATTGTGGAAAGGTTTTTCAGCAGAATGGACAGCAATAGGGCCATGAGCTTGAGAGTGAAGAGGAAAGATGGATCGTCATGGAAGCAGGACAGGGGGTCTTTCAATCAGAGAGTAGTTAATGCATGGAATGGTCTCCCTGGGGCAGTGGGGCAGTGGTGGCAGCTGAAATGGTGGAAAAGTTTAAACTGGAGATCGATAGCTACAGGAGTACATGGATATCGGTGGAAATGCACGAGCATGATGGGCCGGATGGGCATGTACATCTATGTACAAGGACTTCCTTGTATTTCTTTGTACTTTGTCCCCACAATTTAGACCATACCGCCAGAGCAGTATCCTCTGCCATTGCTAAATAACAAGAATGACCGCACCGTGGTCACAACCTGCAACACAAAATATTGTTATATCGGTGGGGTAGTGATATGTCGAGTCAGGTAGATTTGTGTAGGTATCATGCTCCGACTGTCGTGAAGAAGAAGAAGAAGAAGAAGAACCACCACCATGTAATAAGTAGAGGCCCTGTTTAGCCCGGCTGTCGGATTAAGGTGAATCTTCGTCCCCATTACGAGGAATGGGGCATGTTAACTGGTTATAGGGATTATGTTAATTCCCTGTTCGTCAAACCTCAGTGATTTATTTCCTTTGCCCCTTTTGGTACCACACCATAGACACTAGTGAGAAAGTGCCCATTAAACCACACTTAATAATAAAAACCAACCCGAAGCCAAGCATCAAGCACAAGGGCTAACAATCCCGCCTGGCAGGCACACATCGCTTGGGCAGGCCGAGAGCCACGCCCAGAAGGACAGTGATTGGGCGGGAGTTGACCAACAGGAAGGCCGGGGTAAGAAGGCACTCGCTGATTGGCAAGGGCAGAGCAGGAAGCTACTCACTGATTGGTAAAAGAAGGGCGAGCAAGAAGCGGCACGCTGACTGGTGGAGAGCTGAGCATTCAGTGGTGGCCTGCAGACTGATTGGTGAAGTCACAGATGACGTCACGAGACGGCCGATAAAATAACGTGCTGACTGACATCTTGCCCCTTGGTATCGGACTCTGGTGAAAGACGGTTGAGTGCTGACGATTCTCCCCCCTGTCTTGACGTTCTGGACCTCGGTTCTGGCGGAAGCGGTTGTGGGCCGGCATCGTATCCTCGTTCCCCTGTTCGTCTGACGTGAGGAGGAAGAGCCACAGACGGAGAGCTGCAGTTTTTCCAGGCAGAAACGATGCGTGGACAAACGCTCGGGAGGCCTTCATCGAGGCCTAGTGAGGCCTGTTTCGTGCCAACGCACACGCAACGCTACCAGCGCCCCGGACCCGTTCGCAGACCCTGACGAGGTTCAAGCCGATTGAGCTAAGTGCAAATAACTACAAGTTTTTATTTTCCAGTTATCCTTCCCTTCATCTGTGTTTCTAAGTCTGGTGAGGGAGCGCTCCATTTAGGACTTTAGTTATCGTCACGCTTTGCTTTGTCCCGGCATTCCGTTTAATAAACCCCTTCGTTATTTTCTGTACATTTAAAATCCGGTTTCGTTTTGAGTTACTTTTTGCAGGTTGAAGACTGCCCGGCGGGATCGCTCAGGTAAGCGCTTCAACTTCCGCCCCTCCCTTTTCTTCCCCCGGCGCATATGATAAAAATCCGCATTTGATCAACGCCTCAGAGTTAAAGCTCGCTATTGGCCATTCGTGATCCCTGTGGTGTTCACCTGGGGAATCGCACAATATATATGTATGTATATGTATTAAAAAAAAATTTTTTTTTTTTTTTTTTTTACCTCCTCTGTCCACTCAATTCACACATCCTTGCTGTTGAGGTTATTATCAAATTCCTCTCTGACGGTCTTCATGGTTTGGTTCAATATCAATTACCAGTCTGATGGACAGATGTGTCTGGTTTCACACCCCTTTAAGATATTACGTAATACATGAAGACATTCCCCCTTCCAATCAACGCTAATTGAAATCTGACGCAACAAACCCAGGCAATGTATAATCAGCAGAAAATCAAGATGGCGATCATATTATTTTGTCTGGGTGCCAAGGTGGATAGAGTCGAGTGACAAATGTGGGTGGGGTCCGGCAGCTGTCCGACCAATGAATGCACATTTCAAAAATCGACCCCTAACAACCACAGTTTCCTATTAGTGACATTATAGTTAAAGTGTCTGCTCTGAGTCTGGGAGGTTGGTATTTCAAACTTCGGCTGAGTCATACCAAAGATTTTTCAAATGTCCCTTGCTGCTTCCTTCCTTGACATCAGCATTTAGAGATAAAGAATGGATAAACCCCATGGGTTTGCATCCCATGGAAGGTGGCCAGTGGGAGGGATGTGGTTCTCCATAATTTCCTTGCTGACTGTGGAGAGAAAAGGGACATCACAATATGGCTTCCCAGCACAAAGAGTGCTCCTCAAAGTTATGTCACTTCCGCAAAGGTCACCAGCCGTGTTTGTCTGAAGTTGTATAGTATCGTATTATGTCTCTGTCTGCATATGTGGGCATGATTTGTGTAACAGCTCCTCCATGAGTCAAAGAAGCTGAAATAAAACTAAAACTTAGGGGTTAGTAATTATGTGGAGCTCTGGATGTTGAGATCCATTAATCCAACCGGTTTTTTATTTAACAAGAATGGAGATGATTTGAATACAACATGGCAGAGAAATACATGGAACATTATTTTACGTCTGGCAAACATAGGGGCAATACCCCTGACACTCACCTGGTGGAATAAACAGTATACTGCACTGACTAAAGGTATTTTAAACCACTTTCAATGCTTGCTAGAATACAGGGCAGCATGTAGAATCATACTAATATAATCATAAGACTTTAAATAAACAAACAAAAAAATATCCATTTTGGGGGGCAACCCCCCCCCCCCCCCCCCCCCCCACCATCCCCCTCCCACCCTGTGTCGCTCCTCAGACCCAAATTTTTCAAATGACTTGAACAAACATTGGTACATCATGGGTGATGAAGGTTGTGGTCAAGTTTCATCGAAATAGTGTGTGTAGTTTCAGAGGAAAAAGCAAATTCCTATTTTGGGGGGTCAAACCTGGATCCACTTTGACCCCGGTAAAACCCCTTAGATCTCGATCTTTTTTAATGCCGTGAACAAACATTAGTCACAACACAACAAATATAATTTGTGTCAAATTTGGTCGCATCGCATAAGCTCTCCTGAACTTCGTTCCAGGTGAGCAAACAAGAAAAAATACATGAAACAAGTAAGTGACCTGGAAATTGTCATCAATGTTACTTCTATTCTGACAAGATGATTAAAAGAGGGGAATGTTTCTTCCGCAAGTGATGTACATATGAAAAAGCAAGCTTACAATGCAATTAAATGCAAGACTCACAAGTAAAAGAAGAAGAAGAAATAATATTCACAAGTCAGGAGACGACGATGGTTAACGAGTGAGCGGTATTAAATGACAAAGGTCAAAACCGACATTGAAAATATATAAATAGGAATGTATTATCTGTTATGAGACTAGTTAGCGACACAATAACGAAAATTCGGTTCGATTCCGACAACTTTGAAAATTTCACCTTTGTGACCTTGAAATGTAAAAACGAAGGTTACTGACCTTGAAATGAGATAGAAAATAATGTATAATCAGTTATGAGGTTAGTTAGCTACACAATACCGAAAATTCGGTTCGATTCCGACAACTTTGAAAATTTGACCTTTGTGACCTTCAAAGGTCAAAGGTCAAAGATTCTGAAATTTGTTGGAAAACTTGTATTTCATGATGTATGTGATAATATAAGATCATGTACGACATTTCACCCTATCAGGAAGCGAACAATGTAATAAAACCATCAAAAATCGACTTTTCTAAATTTCCTGACCTTGTGACCTTGACCTTGGGGCAAAAATGAAAAATCTAGCTCTATGGGGCTAGACACATAACATTGGCCGAACCAAATACCGAAACCCCTGTCAGATTCCACCAAACCCCTCGGAGAAGATGTAGCTTGAAATCGATTACCCCCTAAAAAGACATCTTTTTTGGGCGTGGCTCCGCCCACTATGGGCGCAATACGCCCACTCTAGGCAGGACACAACTAGATCATGATATCAACCTCCCACCCAAGTTTCATCAAGATCGGATGATATCATCGGGTAGTTATGCTGCGGACAGACAGACATACAGACACACACCCATGACGAATATAGTGGTCACTCTGTTTGATAACTCGTGAACCAATATACTTGATGGCTCCATGCATCAACAAATGCCTCTCCCTTTTTATGGTGTATCCCGTAAGGCAATGCCGTCTGGAACAGCGTTTGTCTGTCCATCTGGTGTATGTATGTATGTCCCTCACAAACGTCCACCAATCAGAGCTGAGGATCTGGTCACATGACAGGGGGATGGCAGATCCTCCACTCAGCAGATCTAAGCTTGGCTATGCCGTTGTTAGACTATCGGTCTTGTTTTTTGACGACATTTTTGTTTTTACCTGCGACATGTCGCAGGCCTGCAAGAGCTTTGCGTTGCTGTTGTTGTTTGGGGTTCTTTTTGGGGGTCACTTCTTTTTGAAATTTTAGAAATGTGAACCCATTGGTCAGAGAGTTGCCAGACCACACCCACATCTGTCGCTTGATTCCACCCAACTTTGCGCCGAGACGAAATGATATGGCCGCCAGATTGGTTTTCTGGTGGGCCTAACACTTAGGCTTCTGCTAATTATACAAGGCCCAGGTTTGTAATCTGGAAAATGTTCAATCAAGTCTGCCAGAATGCATGGTAATTAAGCGTTATGTTATGCAAGTTATTCAAAAAATAGCGTGACGTCATTTTTGAACGGCCATATATTGGGGATAAGCAATCTGTGACCGTGTGACGAATCAGTTTGTTCTTATATAACTGTGGGGGGGCTGACATGGATCAGAGGTGTCGAGTTAATTTTTTAATAGCGCATTAAATGTATGTTTCCCAATCATACTGTTTGTCTTTTAAGAGGGCCTTGAATGCGTGTTTCACAATCGGCCTGATTACAGCATTTTGTCGCAGGTTGTGACCACAGTGCGGACATTCTTGATCTTAAAACCAAACCGGATCTGTATTCAAAGTCCAAAGCCTCGACCAGAATAGCATTCACAACTATAACAAGTTGACAATGTCAATTATACCTGACAGTAACATGGTGTGTGTCTCGACTGTTTCCGTTATCTTCTTCACTTTCATCTCCTCTTGTGTCATATTGTTGCGTGACGGCTCCTCATGCCCCCAAAAAAGATGAAAATGTGCGTTAATGGCTGTAATTACAACATGTGCGTTTACGAATGAAAAATCTTCATGGAAGCAAAGTGCTCGGATGAAAGAATGGCAGAAGAGGCAGTTACAGCGAACGTTTCAGGAATTTCACATGGAAGAGACTAAAGACTTCATGGACTACGTGCGAATGTCCCTCATGAATCGTCCGTTTCACTTTTAGAAGTGAAACCCCACAATGGACAATTGTGCGATACACATTCAACAGATTGGATGTTGCACCTGCGGCACGACATGAGGTAACACTTCGGTTTGTGGTGCCTTGTGCTCCGCTTCCATTGGCTCACTGCTCGAACCTGATGATGGTGAATGATGAACAAGGAAACTCGATGGAACAGACTCAGTTATGACTGCCATTAAAAACTAGCAGTTTTAATATGTACACTATAATCACGTCGATCAATTATAACTGACGTTCGAAATAATAGAAATTGTATCTTCAGATGAGGGTTCAGGATATTGCAAAGTTATGAACACAGGTTTGATTAATTGTAGTCATTTTAATTTGTATTAAAAAGGAATTTCTTGGATGCTATCACTGTATACTGATGAGACACACACACACACACACACACACACACACACACACACACACACACACACACACACACACACACACACACACACACACACACACACACACAGTTCAAAATTCTGTATTATGGTTGGTATTTTTTTCTTCACATGATGAAGGCTCATGGAAGAGCGAAGTGATGGAGAGTTGTTGTTGTTGTTGTTGTTGTTGTTGTAATATAGCCCCGAATAGTTCTCTTGAACAAGCCTGTGGCACGGAGACAGCCGATTGATCTCCCAGGAGCGACCCAGAGATCCCCCACATCTAGGATGGTGTACCCCCGCCTTCACCAAGTCAGGGCCACGACAGAGTTAGAGAAAGAGAAAGAGAGAGAGAGAAGAAGAAGAAGAGGAGGGACAGGACCGGTCCATGGGACCGATCGGCACTCTGACCGTGACCGTGCTGCCCTGACAAATCCGGGCAGCGGGAAGAAAGGGGAGATTTGGCCCCCGACTTGCGTTGGTGGGTACAACCACCACAAAGAGGCATCCTCGATAGTTTTTGATGGATGGTATGAAGTGACAGTGGGGTAACAGTTGGACACAATAAGCAAGGGAATGCGCACAAAGATAAGATAGACGAAGGGATGAAACACAGCAACCTGCAGAAGTAAGGGGGTTAAAGAGTGTTGTGGGAAAGGACAGTGGATGATATGAGATGGTGCTGCACCACCTGCTTGAAGCTTTGTAGTGGGGGGGCCTATGCACTCAATTTCAAGTTCGTGTGCAGTTCATGTTGATTTTGGGCAACCACTATAAATGTATTCTACTGGGTCCTACTAATCGGAAAAATGATGTCGCCATTTTTTTCTGTTGACCTTTAGTGACCTTGACTCAAGGTCAAAGTTCAAACGTCATTACAGTGACCATACTTCATCCAACGTATATCAACCTGGGTACCAAAATGTGGTAAATTTCACAAGGAACATTGGTTATGACATTTGTTTCATCATTTGACCTTTAGTTTTTTTGCAATATGCAAATGAGCTAATTAGAGACAAAAATATGCATAATTAGCATACCCTGTTAAACATATATCCCGGTTATACATATAATGGCTAGTACATCCCGTCTCCAGAAAATGTTAATCGTTAGTAATTAATCACAAATATATCCTGGGTCCGATTAGCTGACTGATGTTGTCAATATTCTTGTGACTTTTGTGACCTTGAACGAAGGTCAAAGTTCAAAGAGCATATTTCGGCCACAATTCTGCATTACCATGATTGTGTTCCTATGTGCATCTAATGGTTATTGTTGACACACATTGAAAAAAAATTTGCACCGAGTAAACTGGAAACATGTTTTTGCTTTTAGATTAGCTTCTTATATTGTTCACAACAAAGGATCTTCATAATCTTCTTCTTCTTCTTCTTCTTCTTCATCAATCCCAAAAGCATGTCCGTGGTCATTGTTAGTACAGTTGTCATCATCTGCACCACACACACACATCTCTATGCAGTTCATATTCTGTGATCTGCAAGAGCAGTGAGAGCTGCATTTTGTTGTCGTACATCCACACTTAACTAGGTGAGTGATGGCATATGGGGCAGGAAGTTGCTTTGTTGAGATGGCCACCAGACCATCACCTGCCACTTTCCACCCAAAGTCTGTAGCAGGTGGGAGCTGTGGGTCAGGCACGTAATCTTGGTTCCACACCATCGCTTGGTAGTGGGCACGCGCGATAGCTTCTTCCAAAGCTCCTCGAGTAGGCGGAAACTTTTGAGCTTCCGATTGTTTCTTTGTGAACAATCTCCAGCGGAGGTCGCCAACATTGGTGATGGATGTCCCTGGCTCGTACAACTGACAAACAAACTCTTCTAGAGCTGCAATTGTTTCTGATGATGGTCCATTACGATTACCAAGAGATGCAAAGGCAGATACCACATCAGGGGAAGATTTCATCAGTGCATGCCAGCAGCTAAGCTTACCCGTGGCAGCAAATCTGCCAGTTTGATCTGCTCCAGAGAACGCATGAAAGCCAGGTAGAGCAGCAACCATTTGGTTACCCAGTGCATGAAATATGGGTGACAGCGGGATAACATGTTTCTTGTTTCCTGTCCCTGTCAGAAAATATGTCTTTGCATCGCTGTGGATAACGTCTGATAAGCAGGACTAGAACATCTGTATCTGGGGACATAGTACGTTCGATCCAAGTTATCATTTGAAAGTATTAAATAATTTGACTTACCAATGGGCACTAATAAAAATCAAGATATGAATGAGGTTGACTGTAGACCTACATGTAGATACTACAGGTCATTGTATCTTACAAAAGCATTAATTCTTTATCTTAACAGGATTGGAGTATATGAATGAATGATCGTTTTTTAAGGCCATTTTCCCCACTAGAGCGGGGGTTGGCCTTGCGGGCCCCATGACAATCATGGTTTCCTGTTTGAGGTAATGTTTTTATGGCCGGATGCCCTTCCTGACGCCAACCCTTGGTCGCCTCTTGCGATGCGCAGGGATACGGTGTACCTATTCTAAGCCGGGGTACACACCGGGATCATTCATCCCAGCAAGCTGGTGCTCAATTTGCCGACCTCGGAAGGATGACAGGCTGAGTCAACCCCCCTGGCGTTAATTCAGCGATCGACCGGGATTCGAACCCAGGATCCTAGGATCCCAAGCCGGCACCCTAACCGCTAAGCCAACACCAGGCTTAACAGGATTGGGGTCCTTCCCTGAAAAGAGCAAACAGAATATATGTGTGACGCGAACAAGCAAAATGATTTGGACAACTGACAGAATCAATTTTGTGTTTTTAGGCAACAAATTAAATGTTAAAAATACTAACAATGGCTAAAAACCCGACCAACATGAGCAAATGAGCATGATGAATGAACAGTATAAAGAAAAGCATTGGGAACTTGAATCCAAAAATCAATATTCTAGACATCCGATTTATTTTGCTTGATCGCATCACATGGTTAAAATGACATTTGACATTTCACCTTGGGTCAAGGTAAGTAAAGTCAAGTACATGTCAAAGGTCAGTTAATATCAAGAACATGTCAACAGAAAACAATAAGCAACATATTTTTCCAGTTTAGGATCCAGCAGAACACATTGGTAACTGGTAACTAATAATTAATGATGGTAACTAATGATTGGCATTCAATAATAATGCGAAGTGATGGGATTTACGTGTATGATGAAGACTATATGTTAATTATGCATATTTATTCTCTAATTAGGTCATTTGCTTATTAATTTGCATATTGCAAACATCTGAGAGGGCAAATGACAAAACAAATGTCATAATCAATGTTCCTTGTGAAATTTGCCACATTTTGGTACCAAGGTCGATATAATTTGAATGAAGTATGGTCACTGTAATGACGTTTGAACTTTGACCTTGAGTCAAGGTCACTGAAGATCAACAGAAAAAAATGGCGACATCATTTTTCCGATTAGTAGGATCCAGTAGAATACATTTATAGTGGTTGTCCAAAATTAACATGAACTGCACACGAACTTGAAATTGAGTACATAGGCCCCCCACTATTGGAGGGAAGAGTGAGATAGACCTGTCTCTAGAAGGTGGTTCCGCAGTCAGGAGAAAGTGGGGAATGAAATAGTTGAGGTGCGGGCAATGAGCAAGGATTTTAGAGGTTTAACCAGGATGGGATTACTGGAAGAACACGTTCATCCTGGAGTTGCCGGGGAGGGTCAGATGTTTGATAAGGCCTAGGGAACTCGACTGGAGGAGAGGCCATTTAAAAAAAAAAACAGAGGCTATCAACCTGCCTGCGATGTGTGAGCAACATACCATAGCAACAGCCCTCTTCACAATGGTCCAAACTCCCCTCCCTTCTTGCATACGGCTAACAGTAAGCATTAGATGGCTCAGAGGTTGTCATCATGTCCTTTAAACACTTTTAGTTGGATATTTTGCTCTGAAATCCCATATAGCAAATGTGAGAGGTTATTTGGAATCCCCTAATGCTGAGAACGAGATGACAATAACTTGAGACAAACCCGGAAATGCAGTGCAAGCACTTCCGGCAGAGAGAATGTCCATGTGCGACCACCTGAAACAACGAGGACGAATAGGCAATGTCTTATATGACAAGGTGGTGTTGGTGTTGGGCTAGGTCCCTGGTGTTGGGCTAGCGGCTAGGGTGCCGGCTTAGGATCCTAGGGTCCTGGGTTCGAATCTCGGTCGATCGCTGAATTAACGCCAGGGGGGTTGACTCAGCCTGTCATCCTTCCGAGGTCGGCAAATTGAGTACCAGTTCACTGGTAATTCCCTGTTTGTCGTTAAAGGTGGCAAAAAGGGTTGGCGTCAGGAAGGGCATCTGGCCGTAAAACATTGCTTCAAAAAAGGGGACCGAAAAACGACAACAACCACGGTTCCCGAAAAAGGCCAACCCCCGCTTTGCGGGGAAAAATGGCCTCTAAAGGTGGTTATTTTTTTTTATTTTTTTATATGACAGCCTGAGTGAAACCGTTTCTGACATGCAGCTTCAATTTCCCCTCGACTCTATCGAGAGAGTGATTCTGTGCCTGCATGCTGGTGTTTAGGCCTTGCTAGAAACGAGCATGTTTACCCTGCGCACGAAGCGAAAAGCACAGTTAAACAATTGGTTTACTTCTGTCTGTCCATCCGTCCATCTGTCCATTCACCAACGTCATTTATGATCGAGGAACAACTTTATTTCAATTGAATGTTATATTTTGAACACGAATCGGAACATGAACCTGTAGTTTAGCAGTACGTACTTTGGCTCTGAATTTGTCCGGATCGTACATGCGCAGAGAGAAATGAGGTAATTCTTTTACTCTGTCTGCCTGGAAGTCAAACAAAATTGAAAATCATTCCCAAAAGGAAACTTACCGTTTTTAACGACGTTATAAAGGTCACAAACAACATGCACAAATAACTAATATAACATGTTAGATAAGGTGGTGTATAAATAGCCACTGTGTTATTGGCATTTAAATTCTGGAATCAATTTCTTTATATGAGCTTTAAAATTATTATTTTATTTCAATTGAATTACATATCTAAGCACTTTATTTAGAACACGACTCGCCTTCTTGTCTCTTCCAAAAAACCCCAGTTATCAGTACTTGGACATGTTAAATAGGGTGGTCTACAACTGCATCAACAGCACTAAACTTGCGGAATTGTTTTTATACGAGCTTTAAAAAAATTATTTTATTTAAATTGAAGTATATATTTAAACACAGTAGAACACATATCGCCTTCTTGTCACTTCCAAAAACCTCCAGTTTTCAGTACTTGGACATGTTAAATAGGGTGGTGTCTACAACTGCATCAACAGCGCTAAACTCCTGAAATTGTTTTTATACAAGCTTTGAAATCATTATTATATATAAATTGAATTATATATTTAAACACTGTAGAACACATATCGCCTTCTTGTTACTTCCAAAAAACCCCAGTTATCAGTACTTGGACATGTTAAATAGGGTGGTGTCTACGACTGCATTAACAGCACTAAACGTGCGGAATTGTTTTTATACAAGCTTTGAAATCATTATTATATATAAATTGAATTATATATTTAAACACTGTAGAACACATATCGCCTTCTTGTTACTTCCAAAAAACCCCAGTTATCAGCACTTGGACATGTTAAATAGGGTGGTGTCTACGACTGCATTAACAGCACTAAACGTGCGGAATTGTTTTTATACAAGCTTTAAAATCATTATTATATATTAATTGAATTATATATTTAAACACTGTAGAACACATATCGCCTTCTTGTCACTTCCAAAAACCTCCAGTTTTCAGCACTTGGACATGTTCAATAGGGTGGTGTCTACAACTGCATCAACAGCGCTAAACTCCTGAAATTGTTTTTATACAAGCTTTAAAATCATTATTATATATAAATTGAATTATATATTTAAACACTGTGGAACACATATCACCTTCTTGTCACTTCCAAAAACCTCCAGTTTTCAGTACTTGGACATGTTAAATAGGGTGGTGCACAACTGCATCAACAGCGCTAAACTCCTGAAATTGTTTTTATACAAGCTTTGAAATCATTATTACATATAAATTGAATTATATATTTAAACACTGTAGAACACATATCGCCTTCTTGTTACTTCCAAAAAACCCCAGTTTTCAGTACATGGACATGTTAAATAGGGTGGTGTATAAAACTGCATTAACAGCACTAAACGTGCGGAATTGTTTTTATACGAGCTTTAAAATCATTATTTTATTTAAATTGAATTATATATTTAAACACTGTAGAACACATATCGCCTTCTTGTCACTTCCAAAAATCTCCAGTTTTCAGTACATGGACATGTTAAATAGGGTGGTGTATAAAACTGCATTAACAGCACTAAACTTGCGGAATTGTTTTTATATGAGCTTTAAAATCATTATATATAAATTGAATTATATATTTAAACACTGTAGAACACTTATCGCCTTCTTGTCACTTCCAAAAAACCCCAGTTATCAGTACTTGGACATGTTAAATAGGGTGGTGTCTACGACTGCATTAACAGCACTAAACGTGCGGAATTGTTTTTATACAAGCTTTGAAATCATTATTATATATAAATTGAATTATATATTTAAACACTGTAGAACACATATCACCTTCTTGTTACTTCCAAAAAACCCCAGTTATCAGCACTTGGACATGTTAAATAGGGTGGTGTCTACGACTGCATTAACAGCACTAAACGTGCGGAATTGTTTTTATACAAGCTTTAAAATCATTATTATATATAAATTGAATTATATATTTAAACACTGTAGAACACATATCGCCTTCTTGTTACTTCCAAAAAACCCCAGTTATCAGCACTTGGACATGTTAAATAGGGTGGTGTCTACGACTGCATTAACAGCACTAAACGTGCGGAATTGTTTTTATACAAGCTTTAAAATCATTATTATATATAAATTGAATTATATATTTAAACACTGTAGAACACATATCGCCTTCTTGTCACTTCCAAAAACCTCCAGTTTTCAGTACTTCGACATGTTAAATAGGGTGGTGTACAACTACATCAATAGCGCTAAACTCCTGAAATTGTTTTTATACGAGCTTTGAAATCATTATTATATATAAATTGAATTATATATTTAAACACTGTAGAACACATATCGCCTTCTTGTCACTTCCAAAAACCTCCAGTTATCAGCACTTGGACATGTTCAATAGGGTGGTGTCTACAACTGCATCAACAGCGCTAAACTCCTGAAATTGTTTTTATACAAGCTTTAAAATCATTATTATATATAAATTGAATTATATATTTAAACACTGTAGAACACATATCGCCTTCTTGTTACTTCCAAAAACCTCCAGTTATCAGCACTTGGACATGTTCAATAGGGTGGTGTCTACAACTGCATCAACAGCGCTAAACTCCTGAAATTGTTTTTATACAAGCTTTGAAATCATTATTATATATAAATTGAATTATATATTTAAACACTGTAGAACACATATCGCCTTCTTGTTACTTCCAAAAAACCCCAGTTATCAGTACTTGGACATGTTAAATAGGGTGGTGTCTACGACTGCATTAACAGCACTAAACGTGCGGAATTGTTTTTATACAAGCTTTGAAATCATTATTACATATAAATTGAATTATATATTTAAACACTGTAGAACACATATCGCCTTCTTGTCACTTCCAAAAACCTCCAGTTATCAGCACTTGGACATGTTCAATAGGGTGGTGTCTACAACTGCATCAACAGCGCTAAACTCCTGAAATTGTTTTTATACAAGCTTTAAAATCATTATTATATATAAATTGAATTATATATTTAAACACTGTAGAACACATATCACCTTCTTGTCACTTCCAAAAACCTCCAGTTTTCATTACTTGGACATGTTAAATAGGGTGGTGTACAACTGCATCAACAGCGCTAAACTCCTTTTCTTTCTTTTTTTTCTTTTTTTCTTTTTTTTTTGTATACAATATCGAGGCTCGTGAAAGAGCGAACATTAATCACACAGAAAGACAAACCGACACATAAAACATATAACATAGGGAGCGGTAGACAAGATGGGGAGAGAGGGGGAAGGACACAAACACAACATTTGAGAGCAGGGACCGAGAGACATGGAGACATCGAGAGATCTGAGAGAGGGCGAGGGCTTTGGGGGGGGGGGGGGGCGTGGGAAGGGGGCAGTGCGAGAGGTATAAAACATATGGACACTGCCAGGACTTCCAGGAAAGAAGTTGGAATTTCAAACAAGGTGGATCTGGGGTGAATTAGCGGGGGTAGAAAAGATCAAGGTTTTGGATGGGGGAAGATAAGAGATGGTGGTGAACAGCTGTTTTAAAGACCTGGAGGGAGGAGTGGGATTGAAGGGAGTGAGGGAGTTTGTTCCAGAGGCGGGAGAAAAGAGGAATGAAAGAGTGAAGGTGAGCGGAGAGCCGAGATTTCGGCAGTTTAACCATCAGAGGGTTGCTGGCAGATCTTGTGCGACCTGTAGGAATATTTGGGGGACAGAGCACAGAGAGAGCTGGGGGTGCAAGGCCGGAGAGGAGTCGGTAGAAGACAGAAAGACCACCTACCTGCCTGCGGTGAGTGAGTGAAAGGCCCTCAGAGATAGCTTCATCGCGGGAGATTCCAATAATTCTGAAAGCTTTGGTTTCAACAGCGTGAAGCCGAGCTAGGTGTGAGGCAGGAGCACCGGCCCATAGGGGAGAACAGTATTCCATTGAGCTGCGGATGAAAGCCTTGTATGTGGTGAGGAGCTCAGGTGTGCCGAGGAAGGACTTCGCACGACGGAGGATGCCCAGTCGGCGACTGGCTTTGGAGGCCAGCTTGGAAATGTGGTTTTCCCAAGAAAGATCATGGCAGATAGTGAGACCCAAAATCTTGAGCGACAGAACTTCTTGGAGAGGATTGTTGAGAAAGTAGATGGGAGGGTTGTCCAGTCGATCTTTTCGGAGAGACATAGTAAGAGTGTGAGATTTGTCAGGATTGAAAGACATGTTCCACTTGTTTGACCAGTCTGTGATTTTGTCCAGGTCTTCAGAGAGTGAGGAGGCAGCAGACTGCCGATCTGAGGGAAGAGGAATGGAGCGGCAGAGAGTGGAGTCATCAGCAAAGAGATAGAGAGGATTTTCGAGAGAGTCAGAGAGATCATTGATGAAGACCAGAAAAAGCACGGGGCCCAGAACACTGCCTTGGGGAACTCCAGCCTGAACAGGAAGAGGAGATGAGAGAAACCCATTCAGGGCCACACGTTGACGACGACTAGAGAGGAAGTCCGCCAGCCATGCGTGGAGATTTCCATGGATACCAAAGGAGGAGAGTTTGGTGAGCAGAGCGGGGTGCCAGACCGTGTCGAAGGCACGTGATATGTCGAGGGAGACAGCTCTAATTTCCTGTTTGGCATTGAGGACCTCCATCCATTGTTGAGACAGCAGAAGCAGCATGTCCAGAGTAGAGTGACCTGGTCTGAAACCAAATTGATGATCAGAGATCAAGCCATTGGAGAAGAGGAAATATTTCATATCAGAAGCAATGATGGATTCCATGACTTTGCTGATAATTGGGAGAAGGCTGATTGGTCTGTAGTTGCTAGGATCTGTTTTTGCACCTTTTTTGTGCAAAGCGATGATGTTGGCTGATTTCCAAGCAGATGGCAGTTGACCTTGAGCAAAAGAGAGGGTGAAGAGAACAGAGAGAGGGTGAGATAGAGCAGCAGAGCAGGATTTTAGGACCCGTGGGCTGATGCCATCGGGTCCAGTTGCAGAATCAGAGTCGAGGGTTGACAGAAACTTTTCCACCTTGTCAGGAGGAAAGGACACGGAGTCCAGGAGCAGCAGGGTACGACTGGGTATGGTGGGTACAGAGAGGGATGGGTTTGGGACACAAGATTTAGAGGCAAACACAGAGTTGAGGCATTCAGCTTTTTCACGTGCGGAGTCAGCTGTGTAGCCGTTTGAGGTAAGGGAGGGGATGGAGGGGGAACAAACACCAGAAACGGATTTGACCAGACGCCACCAGGATTTGGAAGAGGGAGACAGATAAGAGAGTTCGGTCTTGAGAACGGAGAGATATTGTTTCCTGGCTCTCCTGAGGGTGGACACACACTTGTTTCGGGCTTTGTGAAAGGAAATGAGATTTCCTTCCGTTGGATTTGCTTTCCAGGAGACGAAGGCAAGTTGTTTCTGGGCAACAGCCTCACCACAAGATTCCGTGTACCATGGACGGGAGGAAGGGTATGACAACTGAAGACGAGATGGGATAAATCTGTGCATGAGAGAGAGCAATTTACTTTGGAAGAATTCCCAGGATGAGTTGATGTCAGAGGTGGTAGAGATGGGAGACCAGTCCAGATGATTGATGGCTGCTTGAAGACCGTGCCAGTTGGCCTGAGTGAAATGCCAGACTCGTCGACGCTGAGCAGGCTCCCTGAGGATGGTCAGAGAGATGTCCACTTTAACAAGGACATGATCAGATGTTCCGATCGGAGCAGAAGAAGAGCAGCAGACATTTTCAGGGAAGTTAGTCATAACCAAGTCCAGAAGAGAAGATGTTCCGTTGACTGAGATCCGGGTCGGGAAATTGTTTTTATACAAGCTTTGAAATCATTATTATATATAAATTGAATTATATATTTAAACACTGTAGAACACATATCGCCTTCTTGTTACTTCCAAAAAACCCCAGTTATCAGTACTTGGACATGTTAAATAGGGTGGTGTCTACGACTGCATTAACAGCACTAAACGTGCGGAATTGTTTTTATACAAGCTTTGAAATCATTATTACATATAAATTGAATTATATATTTAAACACTGTAGAACACATATCGCCTTCTTGTTACTTCCAAAAAACCCCAGTTTTCAGTACATGGACATGTTAAATAGGGTGGTGTATAAAACTGCATTAACAGCACTAAACGTGCGGAATTGTTTTTATACGAGCTTTAAAATCATTATTTTATTTAAATTGAATTATCTATCTATAATTCCAGTAATCTCTGTTTGTACGTTTGTTTGTCTGTGACCGCTGTTTCTCGACAACCACGGGTCCGATATACTTTTAACTTGCCAGGTATATTGCTGGGGACCCGAGGATGTGCCTTTTCAAGGTTTCATATTAATCGGACAATTACTTACCGAGCTATGTCCAAAAAACGATTCAACCAATCAGAGAGCAGCGAACTATCGCGTGTGCCGAACGTGGCGGACACACTCTGCCTCGGATGGCACATTTGAGAGCGTATTCATTTATTTCACGTTTGCAAACTATGTTGGCGTTAAACTATGTTTTAAAACTAATAAAAACGAATTTGCGATTCATTCGCTTTCCTGCGCGTTTGTGCACGCGATGGCGATTTCTTTACCAAACTCCGGAAGCCGTTCGCTTTGGACCAAACCATTTCATGTAAATAGAGGGGGGGGGGATATAATTTTAGATATAGATATAGTACGGGCAATGCCCTAGTATATTTAAACACTGTAGAACACATATCGCCTTCTTGTCACTTCCAAAAATCTCCAGTTTTCAGTACATGGACATGTTAAATAGGGTGGTGTATAAAACCCGCATTAACAGCACTAAACTTGCGGAATTGTTTTTATATGAGCTTTAAAATCATTATATTTATATATAATCTATCTATAATTCCAGTAATCTCTGTGTGTGTGTGTGTCTGTGTGTGTGTCTGTGTGTTTGTTTGTCTGTGACCGCTGTTTCTCGACAACCACGGGTCCGATATACTTGAAACTTGCCAGGTATATTGCTGGGGACCTGAGGATGTGCCTTTTCAAGGTTTCATATTAATCGGAGAAGTAGTTACCGAGCTATGGCGATTTAGCCGTTCGCCGTTCGCTTTGGCTTTGCGAATGGACCAAACCATTTCATGTAAATAGAGGGGGGGGGGGGGGGTTCTACCGTACTCGCAAGCCGTTCGCTTTGGCTTTGCGAATGGACCAAACCATTTCATGTAAATAGAGGGGGGGGGTTCTGTGGTCGTTACTGCCACGTGGTTTCAAAGTTTTTTTTTGTTGTTGTTGTTTGCACGCATGTTTTTTTGCACCCACGTACGGGCACGCCCTAGTAATCTATAATTCCAGTAATCTCTGTGTGTGTGTGTGTCTGTGTGTGTGTCTGTGTGTGTGTCTGTGTGTGTGTCTGTGTGTTTGTTTGTCTGTGACCGCTGTTTCTCGACAACCACGGGTCCGATATACTTGAAACTTGCCAGGTATATTGCTGGGGACCTGAGGATGTGCCTTTTCAAGGTTTCATATTAATCGGAGAAGTAGTTACCGAGCTATTGGTAAAAGTAACGCAAGCCGTTCGCTTTGGCTTTGCGAATGGACCAAACCATTTCATGTAAATAGAGGGGGGGTTCTACCGTACTCGCAAGCCGTTCGCTTTGGCTTTGCGAATGGACCAAACCATTTCATGTAAATAGAGGGGGGGGTTCTGTGGTCGTTACTGCCACGTGGTTTCAAAGTTTTTTTTTGTTGTTGTTGTTTGCACGCATGTTTTTTTGCACCCACGTACGGGCACGCCCTAGTTATATATAAATTGAATTATATATTTAAACACTGTAGAACACTTATCGCCTTCTTGTCACTTCCAAAAAACCCCAGTTATCAGTACTTGGACATGTTAAATAGGGTGGTGTATAAAACTGCATCAACAGCACAAAACTTGCGGAATTGTTTTTATATGAGCTTTAAAATCATTATTATATATAAATTGAATTATATATTTAAACACTGTAGAACACATATCGCCTTCTTGTCACTTCCAAAAAACCCCAGTTATCAGCACTTGCACATGTTAAATAGGGTGGTGTCTACGACTGCATCAACAGCACTAAACTTGTGGAATTGTTTTTATACGAGCTTTAAAATCATTATTTTATTTCAATTGAATTATATATTTGAACACTGTGAACTCTCTAGTGTTACAAGTTTTTGGACCAATTGTGAGGTTTTTGTTTTTTTGTATGTTACCTCCTCCCTGTCACCTCGTCGATCTGCTGGTACCGATTCAGAACCTCATAGACCACCCCATTCCATTTAAACAAGAATGTTAATCAGAGAAAAGAGCTCCAAACGTCATTCTTTCTTGTGTGTTTGTCTAGTTGCATCTTTTGTGTTTCTAATATCAACATTTCTCTGTGCAGACTTAAAAGCCAAGTTCTCTGCAATCATTTGCTCCCATGAGTGAACGATTTATCATCTGTGCTTGCCTGCGTAACAATACAATCCATGCGAGTTTGTCGAAGTTAACATTCGCTGTTACAAGTGGATGAACAAACGAATATGTTATTGCATGGGAATTGTGACTGTAAATAAATTTGCAGTGACATAAATGTTTATTTTTGTAAATGCTCTGGCTCCATTCTATCCCCTGTGCAAGTTTGAACTTGCTCACTCAGAGTAAATCGCTCATCACGTTCGTCAGGGCTACTTCGCTCGGCTAATCCTTGCGATTGGATGGCAGCGAGTTGGTCTTTCAGGCCCATCAGGGATATAGCCTAATCATTCTCTGGGGGAGGTCAATTGGTCATCTGGAACCGAGTCAACAATGATTTAGACCAATATGATGTCAGTTTAAGCTAGAACGGCCTACAGAGCATACCTCCTCCAGGCCGGAACGTTTTGTATCCCACTCATAGGCCAGATCTGCATCCGGATCTTCACCAAAATCGAATCATTTTGTCCTTGTCACACACCCAACCTGTCCACCAAGTTACGTCCAAATCCGTCCATGCCTTTTTGAGGTATCCTGCTCACAGACAAACAAACAATCAAACAAACAAACAAACAGGAATGTATAAGTACATAACCTCCATCCATCTCTGGTGATACAGGTAATTATAGGGCAGATATTGGAAATGTAAATCTATTTTAAGGGGTAAAATTTAATGAAGGAATGCTTCTTTTTTTTTTAAACAGGAGGATCTACTCTCACAGTGGAGCTGACAGACGCACACACGCACGCACACAAGCATGCACACACACACATGCACACGCACACACACGCATGCACACACACACGCATGCACACACACGCATGCACACACACGCATGCACACACACGCACACACACCACAGCCACCGAGCTTGGGGAAAGTGCTGTCACCTCCCTGGGCACTCCTGTACCCGTGACGTCACAACAACGGTGCCACCTTTCCCACCGCACTGAGCGGGGCATTTCCTAAGGAGGAATTTCCTCCTTTGGGGATTGTCCTTAATTTGCCCTTAACCTTTTAATGCTGAACCCTAAGCAAGGAAGGGGCACGCACCATTTAAAAAAGTCTTTAGTATGACTCAGTCTGGATTTGAACCACCGACCTCCTAGACTAGAAGCGGATGCTCTAACCGGATCTAGGTTACATCGATTAGTAGAATATTCAACAAAAAATAGACATTTGAACATAAATCAACAATTCAATGCTGTGACACATGTGCAGGTACATTACTCACGTTTTGTGCAGGTACACAGGTACATTACTCACCTAACAGCTCGATGATCATCAATTCTTTTTTTTATTTATAATCAATACTACTCCATTTTGTTTTAACCCGATAAAACTTCTTTTTTTTTTTCTTTTTTTTTAGTCCTTGGACCACGTGCTCTGTAAATTTTGGAATTAAACCATTTGATTACGATTACAAAACCTCAGATCAGCAACCCACCCTGCGAACTCGATGGGAAAAATAGAAATTTTTTTTTTTTTTTTTTTTTTTACATTATCGCACAAAAGGTCACGAGACTATAAGGTCACGAAGGCTTACAAAAGGTCCAATCAACAACCAGTCAATGGCGCGCCCATGTTCGTTGTGTTCCCCGTCACGCGAACTTCGTGGTCCACAAGGAAACGGACAAATGTGAGGATCGCATGATAAGTTGCTTGGGAGTAGATTAGCCTGATGAACACGTAACTTTGTCAGACTCGGATAGACGACGTTTCGTGATATGAAAACAAACGCCGCAGCCCTTGGCGAGGGTACGTCGGAGGGGTCGGGTCCCTTACGAGGATGAATCAAATTGCGAGGATGATGAGGACCGAGGGAGGGCGGAGGAGGGAGGGATGAAGTCGTTGTTAAGAGGGTTAGGAAATTGCGCACGAACCCGAGGCACGAACACACGATGGGACATTACGAGGCACGCTCGGGCTCTTGTTATACATCCAGTTCTCTGAGGTAATTGCATCAAATAAAAATCATTAATAACAATTGCCATTGTACTTCCAGCGTGCGACGCGAAAAAAGTGCAATCGACAATTATTACAATCCAAATGGCTCCATTATATGTACTATGATATCGCCTCACCTGCGACGCCTCTATCTCCCCGGGTCGTTCTCTCAGCAACACAGGAGAGTGCGCGTGCCCGTTCTTTAACCCCGCCCCTTCGCGCGCTCCGTTTCTCTCTCTCTCCTCTTCTTCTTCTTCTTCTTCTTCTTCTTCCTTCCCCAGTTTTGCTCCTCCTCTACGTCGCTTTGCTTATAGTATATTCCATCTCATTATTATCTGCGTCAAAGCGCTCGTTTGTCGTGTTTCGCTTGGCTTGGATAACGCTTGTTCAGACCATTGGAGACAACAGATGTCCATCTATAAAGCGGATAAACATGAAGGATTACAAGAGAAAGGAAGGGCGATTGATTTGTTCAAAACACTCCTGGCTCATGATGCAGCGAACCCAGCCCATGGTCATGTCCCGTTTACCATATGTGCTCCTCTACTATCTACGCATGTCCTTGTATTCATGTGAAAGTATACACCGATATGTACTCGTCTTTTTGTCCACAATGTGATGCATGTAAAAGGTTCTCCCTGAGCTTAAGATCAATATGAAAAGTAAATGATGATGTGCAGTCACGTCAGTCAGTGTAAGGTCGATTCATGCAGCATATGCATATAATGTACAGTCATGTGGATTGAACATGTAGTTTGTGAAAACCCTTTTAATTGGTTTGGGATATTTTTTTTCTTACTCTTAGGAAGCATTTTAGGGTCTAACCCAATTTGTCCAAGGGTATTAAAATTCAGCCAGAGAGTTTGGTGTACTATCACGTGCTGGCCAGATGAGGCATGGCATGACAAAGGTAAAATGTGAAGAACTACATAGTGGTTTGTCAGTTAAGTTTACAGAAGCAACCTGCAGCATCAGCATCTTTACCTGTTCAGAGGAGAGTTTATGTGATGCTAGACAAATGTATAATTGAATCTGGACAAACATGTGAGCTCCCAGTTTCCATTGCTCACAATCAATTAGATGTGATGAGATCACATAGTTGAAAACTCGTTTTGCTGGCAAGAATATTAAGAGATGGGGTAGGGGTGGAAGGTGGGCGGTGGAAGTGGGTGAGAGAAAGAAGGGGGGAGGGAAGGGGAGAGAGAGCGGGTGGGGAGGAAGGAGAGATGGCGAGGAGAGAGAGAGAGAGAGAGAGACAAGAATAGCGAGGGGGAATGGGAGAGCGAGGAGGGGAAGGTGAGCAAGGAGGGGACGTTGAGCAGGGAGGAGTAGGTGAGGTGAGGGATGTGGGGAGAGGAGAGGGAGGGGGGAGAGGAGAGGGAGGGGGGAGAGGAGAGGGAGGGGGAATAGGATAGGAGAGCGAGGAGGGGAAGGTGAGCAAGGAGGGGAAGGTGAGCAAGGAGGGGACGTTGAGCAGGGAGGAGTAGGTGAGGTGAGGGATGTGGGGAGAGGGGAGGGAGGGGGAATGGGAGAGCGAGGAGGGGAAGGTGAGCAAGGAGGGGAGGGTGAGGTGAGGGATGTGGGGAGAGGGGAGGGGTGAGGAGGAAGGAGAGATGATGAGGAAAGAGAGAGAGGGACAAGAGTAGCGAGGGGGAATGGGAGAGCGGTGAGGGGAAGGTGAGCAGGGAGGGGAAGGTGAGGTGAGGGATGTGGGGAGAGGAGAGGGAGGGGGGAGAGGAGAGGGAGGGGGGAGAGGAGAGGGAGGGGGGAGAGGAGAGGGAGGGGGAATAGGATAGGAGAGCGAGGAGGGGAAGGTGAGCAAGGAGGGGAAGGTGAGCAAGGAGGGGACGTTGAGCAGGGAGGAGTAGGTGAGGTGAGGGATGTGGGGAGAGGGGAGGGAGGGGGAATGCGAGAGCGAGGAGGGGAAGGTGAGCAAGTAGGGGAGGGTGAGGTGAGGGATGTGGGAAGAGGGAGGGAGGGGGAATGGGAGAGCGAGGAGGGGAAGGTGAGCAAGGAGGGGAGGGTGAGGTGAGGGATGTGGGGAGAGGGGAGGGGTGAGGAGGAAGGAGAGATGATGAGGAGAGAGAGAGAGGGACAAGAGTAGCGAGGGGGAATGGGAGAGCGGGAGAGCGGTGAGGGGAAGGTGAGCAGGGAGGGGAAGGTGAGGTGGGGGGTGTGGGGAGAGGGGAGGGAGGGGGAATGGGAGAGCGAGGAGGGGAAGGTGAGCAAGGTGAGCAAGGAGGGGACGTTGAGCAGGGAGGGGTAGGTGAGGTGAGGGATGGGAGGGGGAATGCGAGAGCGAGGAGGGGAAGGTGAGCAAGTAGGGGAGGGTGAGGTGAGGGATGTGGGGAGAGGGGAGG